>NW_017728943.1:46395598-46444689 GCF_001723895.1 Crocodylus porosus
GAAGCGAGGAGTTAACCCCTTCCTACCACGAGCCCGCTTACCTCTGGCTGTGCTGGGGGTTGGCAGGAGGCTCTGCGGCTGCTGAGGGGGTGTCTGGGGGGCTTTGGGGGAGCGGGGGCACAGCGGCCTTCACCTGCGCGTCTCTCACCGCTCCGGAGCCTAACTGATTTATCCCTGGGTAAATCTGTATAGTCCTCTTTTGACCCTACATCGTGTGACAGTGGTGTCACAATTTACTTATACATTCTATGAAAAAGGATGTCCTTGCTTGTTAAATCTGCTACCTACTGATTTCATAATTATGTCCCCCAACTCTAGTATTGCGAGAGATAGCAAATCCCTGCTGAATATACCTCCATCCTATTTGCCCCAAGTAATCTTTCTAAGCTAAAAAGTCTTAGCCTGTTTAGTCGCTCCTCATATTCCCCATATTCTCATCATGCCCCTGATCATTCTTGTTGCCTTTATCTTTGTACCTTTCCTAATTCTATATATCCTTTTTGAGGTTGGGGCACCAGAACTGCAGCATTCAAAATGTGATCATACCACAGATTTTATGTCAATAATAATTTCTGTTTTTATTCCTCTCTGTCCAGATATCTGGAAAATTCTGTATGTCCTCCCCTGGAGCCAAATGGTTTGTGGCAGTTGTGCAGACCCTAATATTTTTACTGTGGTAGTTGGGAGCCAAAAGGGACATTCTCCTTTGCAATCTCAGTTTGAGGTTCACAAATCTTTGATGGTTTCACAACCATAAGCAAATTTAGGTTGGGTAAGGCTATTAGGTTAGGGGAATGTTTGCAAACTATATTGAAATATTTTTTTTCTCCCTTCTAAATTAAGGAAGGTCTTCTGATCTGCTTCTGCTGAAATAAATCAGAATGTTTATGTAGCTGATGCAGAAAAATCTAAGCAATAGCTGGTCAGGAATTTTCTGATACCTTTTTGTCATAAAATGCAGATCTATCAAAACTGTTCACAACAGTTCTTGTGAGAGAAATATTCTCATCAAAACCAGACGGAGAGAGCAGACATCCCCTCCCCCCCTCCAAATGGCTCAGTGGCTAGGGCATTCTCCAGAAGTATGAAAGCAAGAGCTGAGACCTTAGCCTGAATTGGACAGAGAAGGAACTTAAATTGTGCTTTCCTGCGTCCCAGGAGAGCACCCTAACCACTAACCTATTGGTTACTGTGAGGAAAGGTCTAGTGGAATTTGAACAAGTATCTCTTTAATTTAATTTCAAATCGTCTCTCTTTCCTCCTGAAGTGAATGGGAAAACTTAAAATACTTTTGGAGAACTCTTTCCTGTTCAACTCAAATATAAGAACATGGATTATTCACATATCTTTTGATAGACTAAAAATGGCTCTAAAACTGGTCTACAGACCCCTGACAATTTGTGGAGCAGTTCTAGATGATTTATAGAAAATGGCTTTGGCCTTGGTAATGAAATACCTGTCAGTCTTCAAACAGTGTTCCTTCAGACTAATTATAACATGGGATCCTGCTTGTTTTTTAAGGGTTTTGGAACCCTGTAGAACAGTGGTTTCCAACCTTTTTAGGTCAGAGATCACTTTTGGAATTTAAGAGGAACTGAAGATCTACACCTTCTTCCCTGCCCCCCCCCCCCCACAGGTAAGTCTGTGGGGAGGGAAGGCGGGGAGAGGAAAGGCCCATGAGGGGCAGATCGAGGCCCCAGCCCTACCCCACTCCCTCACTGCTGGGGCCTTGATTTTCCCCCCTCACCCCAACAGCAGTGAGGGAATGACAAGGCCCACACAGTTGGGGTGAGGCAGGTGACAGAGAGATGAGTGGCTTATTTGGGGGGTGTGAGAAGGGAGGGGCATGCAGCCCAGGAGGTCAAGGGGGTGCATGCCCCTTGATCTGCATCTGGGGCCAGGGCAGTGCTGGGCTCCTCCCAGCTGGGCTGCGCTCAGGGTGGGTGGCTGCAGGGCCATGGGGGCGGGGGGCATCCCCACTCCCAGTGCAGTACGGGCCAGGTCTGGCAGGAACACCCAGGCCTGCCCACAGGCAGTCTTACAGCCAACAGCAGCAGCCCACCAGCCCCCATGTCCTCGGTGGGGGAGAGGAAGGTTGTGCTTGACTGTTCCTGAAGGGCATGGCCCTGCAGCCACCTGGCCTGAGTGCAGCCTGGCCAGGAAGAGCCCAGCGTTGTCCCTGCACCCATGTGCAGATCTGGGGGCAGGTGCCCCCCCGGCTGAGCCACTTGTAGTTCCGTTCCCCACCCCACCTGGGCTGTGCAGGGCTTGCCCACACTCCTTGCTGGGGCTCCCTGCATTTGGGGGGAGGGGGCACATTCCCCCCTGATCTGTGTAGTGGAGGTGGCTGCAGCTGCAGGCTGGGCTTTGCACCATGAGCCCCACTGCATGTGCTCCCCAGACCTCCACCCCTCTCCTCCCCCACTGAGTGACCTGCTGGGCTGGGGGTGGGACATGCACATGTGCATGCACGCATATGTTTAGCTTCTTCCCCCCCAAGATCAACTTGAAGAGGCTCTGGGATCCACCTGGTGACCACTGCACTAGAAAATGGGACCTCTAGTGTTTTTCAGGGGTTTTTTGGTTTGTTTTTAAGGCAATATTGACAGAATCTACCACTTTATCTTGTAGTATTATTTGCAAGCTACTCTGGTGTAAATGTAACTATAATCAAATTTCTGGTTGAATTAAAGTTGGTGCAGCAAATGCTTAGGAGACTAGAACTACAATTTAAAGTGATCTTGCTGAACTGGAGTGGCGGGAACTAGTCAGGTGGGAGGCTGGGTACTAAGAAGTTAAAAATTCAGCAAGAAAGGCAAAATTCAACACACAATACAGTTTAAAAACAGTCACATGACTAAAGAGTTGTACTAATTGTAATAAATTTTAGTTTTGTCTTGTTTCCATAAGTCTGGCCTAGTACACTGCCTTGTAATCAAGCAATGCTACTGCTCTAAAAGAAGTGTGGGGAAAACATAATGTCTGCAAGACTCTTGAGATTAATTTCAGAACGTCTCATTATCAAGTAGCATGTGGTCTTCGCAGTCATTTTCTATCAAGGGTCACAGTGGTTAACACAGCATAGTATTCCTTATCAGTTATTTGTAGGAACTGCATACTAATTGATGTATGGACTGAATCCCTTAGGACCACATACAATATACATTTTTAAAAGCTTTGCCTTAGCTTGCTTGAGGTCTTCAGCTGGGAATCTAACAATGGAACAATTAATGTAGGAAAGAGCTGTAGGACCAGGCTGTGATAGAGATCTATGCTGTATTGTCACCATCTGGCAAAGCTGGACATGAGGGTAAAATTTTAAAAAGTGTTTCTCTTCCCCCTCTGCCACCCCCCCATTGTTATGTACAAAACCTGTAACTTTTCTGATTTACATAGTCACAAATGTAAGGCTTCATTCTGTTTTTGTCACTCTATCCATGCCTTGAGTAGTACTTCCATCTGCAAATACTCTTACTCGAGATGAGTAAGAGTAATAGAATCAGGTCCTTGCACCTTTTTCTGAAGAATTTTCATTCACATTCAAGGTTCAGTAGAAAACAAAATAAGAATTATAGTTGAGGGATTACATTTCAGATTGGTATAAAAAATTAAGCAAGGGTATGTCCTGTTTTATTAGGATTTAGTCTTGATACATGCCAAGTTTTATTTTGTGGAAGAAGTTTTATCAAAACAGCCAATATTAGTAATAGCTGGCAGGTGCTACAAATTTACTTAATTTACAGTTGACTGTTCAAAAGCATGCTTAGAACTCTTCCTTTATTGAAATAATAAAGCTCATATACTTTCTAATTGCTTAGTTACAGACTGCATAAAATGTATCTGCTGAAATCCATAGTTTCAATGTTGAGACTGATGGGGAATCTGAGAACATGATTTGACAGCAAAAAAAATAATTATTTATTTACATTTTAAAGACAAGAACATGCTGTTTCATAATGATGTATCAAACAAGTGGAAACCAGTAAAATATTCTATGTGCTATAAAGACTGTTTATAAGGCAGTGTACTGTACCTCCGGATCTTCAACAAGAGTCACAACTCTTCCAGGCTAAAAATTAAAAGAAATATTGTAGTTCAGTGAGAAGCATTCTTTGTCAAATCATTAGCAAAAGTGGACAGTGAAAAAGCATATTTTTTTTTCCCTTAAAGATGTAGAACTAAAACTAAGGAGCTCTTTAAATGATCGAGGCCTAGCAAGTTTATTTTATGTGGTAAAGAGTTTTTTTTTTTTTATCAGTTTTGGAAGAGGATAGGGGAGTATGTTTTAAGAAATGAAATTTGAGATTTTTTTTAGGGGGAGAGTGCAGGGAAATATGAGGCTAAGATTAGTCTGTAAAATAAAGTGTTTGAATTATCTTTATTTTCAAATATACCGTTTAGAACCATCCCTGTTGCCATTTTGTGTGGTAGTTTTATGACTTGGCTATAAAGTATTGTGTTCTTTATGACTCTCAAAAAACTTCAGACTTCTACAAACAAATTTTAATTTTTAATCTACATTTTGTGTACATTTCCAGCTCATGTCTATTTTATATAAAGACAATTTAATTCCTTTTCCTTGCTTTCACTTTCAAGACGTATTTGTACCACTATTTAACTGACAGCATAGTATATTATATCTTTACTTACAGTATGAAGAAGAAAACTAATTGACTTATTAATTGACTTTCTGTTGCTAGTCTTTATTTTATAGATGACAGTTTTTCAGGGGAGGACAAAAATTAAGTATGTCTTGGTGATGCATTATAGGCATCTTGGTTCACAATGAGTTGCATATACTTTTTGTGACAAAAGAACCTGCAGTAGAGTTAATGTTCTGTAATACTTCAAGCTACTGTTTTTTATTACTAATGAATGATTTACCTTCTAATTACCAACTGGTACATAGGGAAATGTTTGTTTTGTTGTTGTTGGTTTTTTTGGCTTATTAAATAGCTACGTCTAGCGTTCCAGTACTAAGGGAAGCTGAAGGGATTTGATTTGTCTGATATTCCCAACAGATACGAGTTATTAGGTACAACTCTTGTCTTCACCCAAATGGTTTATAGTTCTTGCTGACTTTCATGCAAGCTCTGGAAATGCATCTGAAAACAGTTTTGCCATAATTCTGGTTTAAATTGTGCCACAGTTCTTATCTAGAGAGAGGATATGGTTATAATACCCTGTCCGTACTGGAGCTTTTTGATGTAAAATATAGTTCTTAAAGGCTGGTGTTTTATCTGACTATCTGTGGAGAGTGGAAGTTCTAGACTGATATACTTCCATTATGATACTGAAGTCGCTTGGGAATTGCATGTCTATGGGTGGGGAGGTAAGGGCCAGTGAGAGAGTCTCTCTCTGTTTTAAGCTGCAGAAGTAAAGTTTAGCTAAACAGGAATGAGGTTTGATCTGTTAGTTTGAATGACCACCACCTGTCCCAGCTACTCTGGCAGCAGGTCACCAACAATGAGGACAAGATGCGAATGGCCCCTATCCATGCCAGGTCCAGCTTGTTGCTCAAGTGGGCCACTGTCCAGGCAGCCATGTGCTGGGCCTTGGCACTCTGGAATATGTTGATCAGCTGGACCGCCTCTGTTACAGTGTATGAAAACTCATGCTTCTCTGAACCAGTTAGCGTCTAAGGTACCCTGCCCAACCTTCTGCCTGACTTGCATGCTGCAAATTCCTTTCCAGATTTAGAAAAGAAAAGCAAAACACATAATCACAGGACATAGTATGGACCTCAGGGGTCATCCCACACAATACCCTGCAGCGATGCAGGAACGTATGCACACGTGAAAAAAATGCAATATTGAAAAATGGGAAAAGACACCCTCTATCTCTGCTGGACCTGAACATTTTTGTTTATAATCCTTAAGGGTCAGGGTGTCCATTTTCCATACAGTTCTGGTTAATGAGGTTTCACCCTTCTAAGGGATTGTTCATTCATATAATGAATGAACTTTTGAATCTTTTGCTTTCTTTGTATGTGTATTAAACAGGCATCCTACAATTTTTAAAGCCCTTTTTCTTTTCTACAGGAAACAATTTGTTCTTCTGTATTCCTAACTCTAGTTAGCATGCCATCCTTTTTTTTTTTTTTAAACAGGAGTTTATCCCTTATTTTCCTTTGAGGTGCACCAATACATCGGTCCAATATTAGATGGGTGCTGATATAAAGAAAATTGGCTATATCGGATATTGGCCTGATAAAAGCCCATGCTGTGTGCAGCCACAGTGCGGCACTCAGGCAGAGAGGAGCACAGCCAGCAGCGTGGTGAGCTGCCTCCAGCTGTTAAGTCCAGTGTGGTGGAAGGGTGGGGGAGATCACCCCCCAGCCTGTGGTGAGGGAGGGGGCAGGCACTGCCTAGGTAGGGCGGAAGTGGGGGGGAGGCCTCCTGCTGCTGCTTGCAACCTGGGAGGGCATAGGGGGTCATGTGCCCCCCCCCCCCCAGGATCTGTATGGGGCTCTTCTTGGTGGGGGCTGGGCTTGGAGCGGGCACCAGTGGCACTGGGAGAATGTTGCATCCGTCCCAAATTTCACTGCTGCTAACAGCCCCAGATCTTCCGGGTATGTGGGTGGAGGTGGGCCATTGAGCCAGGACTGCATTGGGTGGCTGGTGGTAGTGGCGCTGAGAGTGCAGTGGCAGTGAAATTTGGGGTGGATGCAGCATCCTCCCAGCACCACTGGCACCTGCTCTGAGCCCTGGCTGTAGCCTGCCTTGTGCAGATCCAGGAGATGCGTGCTACTCCGTGCCCTCCTTGAGGGGGTGGGGTGCAAGCAGTGGCAAGAGCGCCCCCCCCGCCAAAAAAAGATGTGGCTCTGCCTGCCCCCGCCTGGGTAGCGCCTGCCCGTTCCCTCATCACGGTGGGGGTGTTCATTTGCCCCCCCACATAGCCTTTCCACTACACCTAACTTACCAGCTGGAGGCAGCTGTATTGGAAATTGGATTGGTATTGGCTGATATGCCTCTTTTAAAGATCGGCTATTGGTATTGACCCCCCAAAATCTCTATCAGTGCACCCCAATTTCCTTTGTTTTGTGTATACCTGAAGGTTTGTATGTTTAAATACTTCAGTTTCAACTTATGTTGTTTGTTAGCTGCTGGTTTGCT
Organism: Crocodylus porosus; assembly: GCF_001723895.1. Lineage (NCBI taxonomy): Eukaryota > Metazoa > Chordata > Crocodylia > Crocodylidae > Crocodylus > Crocodylus porosus. The sequence goes on from NW_017728943.1 coordinate 46,402,714, forward strand.
AGTCATTTTCTTTTTAATCCATGTAGTGATGCTTTGAGTCTGTCAGCTTAAGCTTCTGAAACATCTTGGTCAGTCCTCAGAGCAGCATAAAAGGAAACTGAAGTATTAAAGTACATGATGAATATTCTTCAGATAAACTAATTGCTAAGATGTTGCATATTCTATCTAAATGAGGAAAATATTTTAATTGTTCTGGAGAGTTCTAGTTTTACATAGAAATACCTTGGTGAACAAAATGAAGGAATTACTCATGCTATATACAGTGATGTAAACAACCACTATGTCAGTCTGAAATAAGAAAATTGAGGGGGGGACCCCACAAACCATGTCATTTTGTTATTGTGTCTTGGAATTTACTAGAGGGCAAATTTAGGCTGAATTTGAGTTGGGTTACAAATATAGAGTTCTGGCAGAAGTCCTGTAATCAACTCCAGGAAGAAACCAAGAACCTTGCAGCTTATTATACCTGTGCAGCAGAGTATAGTTTGGAAAATGACCTCTCTCACCCACATTCTAAACCAGGGGTACCCAACCTCTGCCCTGTGGGCAAAATGCAGCCTGCAAAGCCATTTCATCTGGCCCATGGGTCTAGAAATTTGGCCATTAATACAGCTACCCTCCCCCACTGCCAAGTTCCCAAATCCCAAGCCCCACGTACGCCTCCTTCCTCTGTGGGCTGGTTCATGCCCCCTGCCCCTTCCCTGGACAGCAGCCAGTCCACATCCCCTTATCCCTAGTCCACGGGGCCTTGTTGGGATTGGGCCATGCCCCTTACCCTGTGTGAGGCCAGGTCAAGCTCCTTTCCCCTGCAGGGCCATGTTGGGGCTGGGCTCCCTGCTGCACTCCTCTGCATGGCTCGATGGTGCCTAGTTTACTTGCCAGACTGGGACCGCTGGGTGCCACATTGGGACCACTGACTGGATCTGGCCCATAGAGGGACCAGGCACTGGCCACCAGGCAAAAAGGTCAGGCACCACTATTCTAAACTGTTTGGATGTGTAAAGATTATCGCTTGAATTTCTTTTGGAAGTGAAAAAGTAAGTTCCTACAGAAAATCAAATAACATATATTTTAATTTTGACTCTTTTTATACCAGGCACTTGGCTTGGTAGAGTTTCCAGGTGAACGTCAAGGGTAACATCATGCAGTAATTGTAGCCTGGAGACATTAAGGCATTACTGTTGTCTCTGAGGTATATAGCTGCAGTCCAATGGCCTAGTCCAGTGGTGCCCAACCTTTTTTGTCTGGTGGGCTAGGTGGGCAGTCCCTCTGTGGGCTGGATCATTGGTGGTTCTGATCCAGGTGCAGTGGGCACCATCCATCCATATGGAGGGGTGCAGGGAGCAGGCCAGCCCCAACATGGCCCCACAGGGGAAGGAGTCATGGCCCAGGTCATCTGGGGGAAGGTGGCGTGGCCAATTTAGAAGAGGTGGGGAGGGGGCATGGACTGGTGTCGCAGGGAAAGCAGGCATACATCGGACTTGGGAATTTGGCAGTGGGGAGAGTGGGATTATTACTAGCCATCGCTTCCCTGCTGCCAAATTTCTGGATCCTTGGGGATCTCCACAGGCCAAATGAGATGGCTGTGTGGACTGCATCTGGCCTGCAGGCTGGAGGGTGAGTTACCTATGGCCTAGTCTGAGATGATGGTACTACAGCCTACCACTGTTGCATGAAAACCTGAGAAGATAAATGTGACCCAGGGCTGCAAACCATTCTGACAACAGGTACCTATTCCTCAGCCCATTCCACCAAGTACTGTCTGTAGTCAAATATTTCTGCCTTATATGAGTTGCACACACTTGCTTTCATTCAGATACTGTTCTTGAGGAGTAAGGAGACAGTATAACCTGTGTTAAAAGAAAAATGAGATGAACGCAGTAATAGCATGATGATGACTTTGGAACCTACAACTGCCTCATCTTTTATAGTGATTTTTGCATGCACCTTGGGGACAGGTGACAGGACTGATCCCTGGAGAATGCTATATGTGGGGACTAGCAGCATTCCTGTTGCAGCGAGAGTACTTAGTAAACCCAATTAAGGTATTGTTTGTTGCCAGACATAAAAATAATAATTCCAAGCACTACATTTTTGTAACTACCTTATGCGTGTTTATGGCTTAACAGTCATGATTCTTTCTCTGTAACAGCAAGCAAACAGACGAAACTACATATCTCAAGGGAAGTACTGTGTTGTATATTTGACAGTATTTCAGGTTCAAAATAAACTGAAAAACTAAGAAATTTGTTCTCAGCTATTTTAGTTGGGGTAGTATAAGGCTGCTTACAGACACGGAAGAAAAAACAAAACAGCACTTTACTTTCAGCTTGGCGCACCCCCATGCTGAGCGCAGCGCATGTCCAGAAGAGGTACTGTATTGATTTGACCTGGCTTGCCTGTGTAGTTCGCATGCTTCAGTGGGGCATTGTGGCACTTTATCTAATGGCGATTTAGTCTGCTATTAGATAAAAGCATCAAAAACCCCTGGTGAAGCATTCAATCAATACAGACATTGGAGAGCTGAGTCAAACTGATGTGTTTCCTTTTTCAGTAAAACGCTGGGTTGTTGAGGGGTTTTTGGTGTTTTTTTGGCTATTTTTTTTTAATGTCTGTCAACATAAGGTTTTTCTGCAGATGCATTATTAAAACAGACTAAAGTTGACAGTCTTTCTAAATAGTCAATATGAAATATGATATGTAGCTTTTCCATGATAATTATGGATTCTCCTAGCAATAGTTTCTGTAAATTCTTTGTGGAAAGGGAAAGAATTACAGAGCAGCAAGAAACTTATGAGCTCAGTTTCCCCAGATCCATTACAACTACCTCTTATGGATCGATATCCAAATCCCATTGTATTACCCTGGCTGTTCTTAGCACCAATCTGGCTGGCTGACTTCTGAAGCAAGTGCCAGTGCATCTGTACAACTGTGTTATGCATGCTCTGGATTAGATCTGTTTGTTCAACCTGTTAGGCAAGGGCTGTCCAACTGGTGGCCTGCAGGCCATGTGTGACTCATGAAGGGTTAAGATGCATTGCCCAGGCTCACCCTCACCTGCTTCCACTCACCATTTCCACCCCACTGCACACAGTGCAGTGTGTGAAGTGTAGGGTGAGGCTGGGGCTGTACAGGCATGGCATAAGATGCAATGGATGAGCATCAATCTGGGCATGCAGTGCAGGTGGGGTGGTGTCCAAATGATGTGCAGCCCAGGGGACACATGGCTTGTTGTGTGGCCCCTGGTGGTACAGCCTGTGGGGTGTTCAGCCCCCAAATGCTCATAAATTGGACATCCCTGTGTTAGACCCTGGAATGTTCTGCTCTCTAAAACATTCCCATAGTTTCTAGGGGGGGTTGGGGGTGTAGAGGCTAAATGGCTTGAAACTACTGCCCTAGTTAATGGCTAAAAACTACCTAATAGTTAATATGTGAATATTTTTACTTCCATAGTTAATAAAACATTAATATACTAGCTTTTAATAAACATTAAAACTGCAGCTGTCTTCAAAGCAGGCAAAAAACATTTCAGATATAGTGAGCAGTATTGTTAAAGTATTAATATGATAATATTATGGAGGTATGCAGAAGCCAGTTGGATGTGGGTAGCATATTAAAACAATTGAAAGTTAAGGCACCAGATTTAACCTAGATGACTTTCTTAGGGTGCATTAGGCTTTTCTCCACTTCATATTCAAATTTCACTCTCTTTTTAAAAAGCATTTAACCTACGTCTGAATTTTGCCACAACCCTCCATTATGTATGTGCGTGCAGACCAAGAGATGGCTGCTTGGTCACTGCTAATCCACAATGAAACAGGCTATTGACAAACAAATGATTGTTCAGCAGTTGGTGGGCTAGTCCCAAAATGCACAAATAGCAAATAATCTCTTCGTTTTTGCAATTCCTGCATTTCCACAATAGTGCCATGCAAATGCATAATTGCTGTGTGACATTTATAGAGCAAAAGACTGATTGATCAATAGAAGTTTTTTCAATGCACACCTGTGAGTGCCATATCCTTATTTGGCATGTTGAACTCCTATATTTGTAAAGTAATGCTACTGTCTTTTTGTGAAGACAGTCAGATCAGATGCTAGAATAGTAGATATGCTGAAAGGTAGGGGGGCTAGGATTGAGAGAGACCTTGACAAATTGGAGGATTGGACCAAAAGAAATCTCATGAAGTTCAGTAAGGAGAAGTGCAAAGTCCTGCACTTTGGACGGAACAGTCGCATGGACTTGTACAGGCTGGGGACTGACTGGCTAAGGAGGAGCTTTTCAGAAAAGGACCTGGGGGGTTACAGTGGACAGTTAGCTGAATATGAGTCAACTGTGCCCTTGTTGCCAAGAAGGCTAACAGCATGCTGGCCTGCATTAGTAAAACCATTGCCAGCAGATCTAAGAAACTGATTGTTTCCCTCTTTTTGCCACTGATGAGGCCACATCTGGAGTACTGTGTTCAGTTTTGTCCCTCCACTCTAAAGGATGTAGACCAGTTGAAGAGAGTCCAACAGAAAGTAATGAAAGCAGTTAGGGTGCTGGGGCACGTGACTTGAAAGGCTAGAGAACTGGGCTTATTTAGTTGGAAGAAAAGACTGAAGGGGGACTTAATAGCAGCCATCAACTACCTGAAGAGGATGGAGCTAGACTGTTCTCAGATTAAGTTAGATGTGAGGAAAAGCTTTCTTATTAGGAGGGTGGTGAATCTGGACCTTTTCTAATGTACCAAGACTTAACTGTAGACATAAAAAATGCCTACATACTAGTGACTGTAATATGGTTATATAGTATTTGTTTTGAGAAACAGAATATAGCACCAAGTAGTAACATGTATACTTGAAAATTTTTCCTAAATCTTAAAGTACTGTATTTACTTGAATACAATAAAAAGTCCCCCGGCTCCTCCCAGCCCGCATGGGAGTGGGGACCTTTATCTTGCATTCTCATACAAGGAAACAGCATTAAATGTATTTTCTATTTTTAAACTGCTGCTAAAAGTATTGTGTGCTCAGTAATAGAAACCAACTATGAAGCTGATTAAATGCAGCCAATATTGAGAATGACATGCATGTTTGCCTGTACAGTAAGTCAGACTAGATGACTGCAGCAGCTTCTAGCTTTAGACTCCATGGCTGCGTCCACGCAAGTGTGGATACCTGGTTCCCTGGGGATGACTAGCAGTGGAACACTTTGTGCAGCTGCTAGCTGTCCCCAGGGAATGTCTGTCCCCTCTGGCGCCAGCTGTGCAGCTGGTCACCCTGGGTGAGGTAGGGGAGGCTGGGACCAGCACCGTGTTGGCCCTGGGGGCTTCCTGGGGCTGCAGCAGTAGTGATCCTGCTCGGACCCTGGCTGGTAGCTGGAGTATGGCTCCAGCTTTCCAGGTTCCAGTTCTGGCTGTGTGCGCCGCTCTGGGTTGTTTTTGTTTTGTTTTTTTTTATGCACAGGTTTTTTGATCCCTGGATATCCAGGAGTCAGTGCTTCCCCCCCCCCCCCCCCCCCGTTCAGCTGTTCTCTGTGCTGCACATGTGGTATGTGGCACTGCAGATGCAAACTGCACTCATTTGGGTGTGGTCCATGAATATTTCATCCTACTACTGTTCTTATCTCCTGCTCTTTTCCTCATTTCCTTCTCTAAACCCACTTTTTCAAACAATCACTTAATCAGCAATCCCCATACAAGACTTATCAAACCTTTATTCAGTTACAGGGATCATGTTTTTAATTATTTTGTTCTGTTTGGAAAATTCTATGCAAATTGGTCCCAGATAGTTTTTCATAAATTTGACTGTTTTTTGAAATTGACACCACTTTTGAATTTCTGTTATACATTCAGCAGTTCCTGTGGAGAGAATTAATGCAGTAAGTCACAGACTTTATTTTTTCCACCCCTACCAGAAAAGTATGCTACCAAATGTCAGTGAATATAATATCATTTCCTGCTTAAGTACCGGCTGTGTTGCATGTAATATTCAGGCTAACCCAGTCCAAATATTAAAATGTGATCGTGCTAATAATATACTTGTGTTTTTGCAAGAAGCTGTTGTTATTTTTAGTTTTTCCTTCATGCCCAGTAGCAACAAAGAATATTTTTCTAATTTATCGTAAATGTTAGGAAATGTAGCTCTAATGGCAGACATCACATTTGTAACTATGTTATGACAATGTGTAAAATGAACTGTTAACAGTATGCGCAAGGTGTTACCTTAGCCTGGTCTTCTGCAAAACCCTGTACGCAAAGATTCTGTGTTTTCTTTGCACTGACTATGCAATGGTGTGTTTGTCCCAAGGTTTTTTTCAGCTTGTCGGCTAGTATTATCTTCCTGTTTTTTAAGCTGTGGTATCACTGAAGGACCAGTTTCACATCCAAATTATGCACAATGGCCTATATCCTGGTGTAATTCCCTGGATTTTAATGGCTTTATACTAGGGATGATTTAGCTCTGTATAATTGACACTGCTAAGCACGGAATTTGCTTAGCACAAGTTAGGAAGTAAGAACATCTTGTACTGGCCAAAAGCCTCTTGGCTTTAAGGGTAATAATAATGCAATAATAATATGCTATGATACATTTGTATGTTAGATTGTTAGTGGTAAGCAATAACATTTCAGAAACTACTTAAAACGTCTCAATAAGGTTGATTAGTTCAGTTATACTGACAGTAAAAACTATGCTACATTTTTCATCAATTATGAAAATGAAATTCAGAATTAAAATGGAATATTTGGACTGACTGCACTTAACTTGCTTTTTCTAGCTTTTAAGAAAATACAATAAGCCTTTAAGAAAAATTGTATTTCTGGGCATAACTGGGAAGCAATCCATGTATTAACTAACTACAGTGTCCCTAGAAGTTATGTGTATCAGACTCCTCAGAGACCGCTCCACTGGTGCTTCTGTCTTGTGCAGGTAGAGCAAGTGGAAGAGAGAAGTGCTACGGTATTTTTGGAGGAGTCTCCACACGCATCCATCCACTTTGCATACTCCCTTTACAGACTGAAGAGTGTGAATATATGAGCAGAGCTAATCCATAAGAATCTAAAGTTATGAGATCTTTAATAGTGACCTGCAAAAAAAGCAAAACAAACAAAATGCCTAACAAAACCCCCCCAGATCCGTGACTGTGCTGGTTTTGCTGCTTCGTTGCTTAAAAAAATGGTCTAAATGGGCTTTTTCTCTGGTAGCTTTTCTATTAACAATTCAGATCCTATCTGTGCTGCACTATTTATCTTCAAGGCTAGAAGTGCTAGGCTTTTTCTGAACATAAAAGTTACTCTGGTTTAACTAAAATTGGTTTAATTGAACTGTTGCAACACTGTCTCTGAAAGCTATGGAATCAAATTTGTCAGGCTTAAATCTACTTATATTAGTTCCACTTAAACTAAAATAAGTTTGCTGAAAACCATTACAGGTTGCAAGATAGGAGGCTGTGCCAGTTAAACTGATTTGAAACCAGATTTTGTTGGAGCAGGGCAATATTTTTTTTTTTTTTTATTAGCCTGGTACAGCTGGCCTTGGTAGTCCTTTTTCCCACCAGGTCTGCTAAAGCTATTTACAGCCATAATTATGTTACTAGGACAGGACAGTGTGTCCCCAAAGTACAAGTCATGGAACCTGTTTATTTGTTTCTTGCAGCTTCCTGTCTAATGATAGACTGCTTACAGGGGTGGAGCCAGTATTTGGCAAAGCGGGGTGCAGGAACAGCTACTTAGGCTGATGGGTTGGCTCCCAGCTTCTTTACATCATCTCTGCTTCCCCCCCCTTCCCCCCCCCCCATGTGTGGACAGATGAAGCAGGGGGAGCCTCTTGGAACTTTTTAAAGGCAAGAATCCCACTCCTTTCGTCTGTATTGTCTGAGTCATGTCCCCTCACAATCCCTTCTCCCTCTTCCCCCATCTGCTCCTACTTGTTTCCTCACTAGTTTCCCAGGCTGGGGGAAGCTCTAAAGCAGGGGTTGACAACGTTTTTGGGCTCAGTGCCAAAACCCCCGCACCCTCCACTTATAAGATATTGGCATGCTAGGGGCAGATTGTGGGAGAGCTGTGAGGGGCCTGATCCTTGTTGGGGCAACACAGCCCTGGCTCCTGCCCTGCTGTGCTCCTTGAGACATGCACCCAGCCACTGCCAATAACAAGCTGAGCTAGGGGTTTGGACCATGGTGCAGCTGTTTGCAGCCTTGTGGCTGCCTGCTGCAAGCAGGCCAGGCTCTGGGCAGGCTTCTGTTGCTTGCCACAGAGTCCAAGCTGCTCACAGCAGGGCTTGTAGCCTTTTTGCTGCCTGCTGCAAGCAATCCGCTGGGCAGGCCCCTGACTTCCACCATGGAGCCTGAGCTGCTGATGGCAGGGCTTGCCACCTGCTGCAAATAGCTTTGGTTTTGTGGCAGGAGGCAGGGGCATGGGACAGGGGCCCAGGCTTCTTGCAAGGCTACAAGTGGCTGCAAAGGGTCCAGAGCCCTGGCTTGGTTCACTGTAGGGCTTGCAGGCTCCCTGCTGCCTTACCCAGAGCTGTGGTATACTGAGCAAAATGGCTTCATGTGCTGTGCACTGGCATGTGTGCCAGGGGTTGCCAACTCCTGCTCTAGAGCTGCTCCTGCCTGCTCCAACTGGGCTGTGCAGGGTCTGGGATCAGTTCTGAATGTGACAGGACAGCAGCAGTAGCAGTGGGTTGCGTGAGAGGTGGGTTCCCACACCCTGCACAGTCTACCCAGAAGCAGGTGTAGCGAGGGGGAACCATCCTCATCACTACTATTGCCTCTCTCAGCTGAGCCTAGCCTGGCAGGAGCATCTCTGAAATGTACAACTTGACTGGCAGAGCCATCTGTATCGCGTTTTCCAGCTTTATGCATACCAAAGTGACTGAACCAGGTTTAGCAATTCTGCTATTTTTAATAGACTATATTTCAAGCAGATGAAGCTTGTAGTAAGAGTATGATATCCCTAATGTACCTATGTTGGAAATATAGATTAATGCAGCTATGCAGGCAAGCATACTTTTGCTGTTACAGCTTATTCCATCTGTGGCATTACTCTTAAATTATATAACTGAAGACTTTTGACTGTATAAGCTGTCCTCTATGTAGCACTTTACAGTTGGTACTGCTTTACAGATATTGAAATACTGGCATACCCTTGAAAGTGTAGATCTGCGTTGCAATTGGAAGGTCTGACTGCAGTACAGGCAAGGCAGCTAAGCTATCTTTAATCTATCTAACACAGGTAGCAACAGCTATCAGTATTGGCTAGTAGCTTTAGTAATTAAGGTCCTTTCTCAGTGAGCTTGTACAATGTGTTGAGGTCCATGCTGCCCTGTGTTCACTATCCATGCTACCCTGCCAAATTAAAGCTGGTTCAAGTATCATCTACCTGTGTCATACTTGCATCTTCCGGTTGCAGTATGACTAGTCCTAAGATGATGTCATCAACATAAAGCAAAAATCAAGCAACTGAAACGGAAGTAAATTTTTGTCCAGCTGAGTTAAACACAAACCAGTATTTTCCTGTTGTTTAACTTGCGTCTGCTTATTTCTCATATCTGAAAAAGGGTACTTTCAGTCTGAGAGGCTGCCCAGAACCTCTCCAAGTTATAAAGTTGGTCCAATAAAATATACCAGCAAAAAATCCTTACTTTATAAAACTGTTAACATGTTAATTAGTCTCCCATGCTCAAAACATCCTGGTCTAAGAACTGATCATCTCACCCATTCAGTTTAGGTATTAAGAGTATTTGGGTGCCATAACTATAATACTACAAGGTATGGTACAGTAAGATGTAGCTTATTTCTATCAGGAAGAATAATGCTAATTGGCTTTATTCCAGTTTATTAGCAGGGTGGACTGGTATTAATAGGTATTACAGTAAATAGTTATTCCTGTAATGAAAAGTTTTTCTGCAAAAATTGTGTAGAGGCTGAGCCTAGAAGACCTTCCAGTAGACTGGGGAAGATTCTGTTTGAGGTTTCCTGCAGATCTGATTATAGGTCTTTATTTGTATTACAAAACTGCAAACTGGTTAGGCACAGCTCTTCAGGAGTAAAACACAGACCTTCTGCCTACTTTGTCTGTGTGTGTATTTAGTGGAGGATTGCTTTGGTTAAAAAAATGAAGTAGCTCTCCCAGTTCTCATGGTTTTGCTTACAGGCCTTTACTTTGTGTTTTCTCAAAGGAGAAGTGATGTTTTTCTTATAATTATTTTATTGGCTGTCCATACTAGCTTGGTGTGTTTCATGTACTAAAATTTGCTCATCATCATGTCTAAGAGGAAACAACAGCAGCAAGAATAGTGTGTTGCTTACCGGATAGTTTTATACAGTGAAACTTAAGATTTAGTCTCCTGAATTGTAAGGACTCAGGACATTGTTGACCCAAGATAGGTTGGAAGTCGGTTCTGAAATGATCATTTCTCAGTATTATGTGGAGGAAAACTAGCATAACTTCAAGCAGAAAGTATGACTGGCTTTTATGCTCTTTTTATTTTGAGCTCCTGGTATACAATGGTTTAACTTTTGAACAAGTGCTTAGTTACAGGATCAATATAAGTATAGTATAAACTGTAATATCAGCCACCACTAGGCAATCCCCTGTTAGTGACTGGTTAATAGTTTCCCCCCACACTGTATGGTAGGTTTTCTTCAAAGTAAAATATTTTTTTACACAGTTGTTAAATACTCAGCCCAATAGGACCCCATTCTTTTCTGTTCTCTTTGAGTGTTACTACAGTATAAAAAGAATCAATGATTCTTTTTGTGTTTGCTTAAGACAAATTCAGTAGTTAAACAGAGCAAATAGATTTTATTTGTAACACATGGGAAAGTGCCACCTTTTTATCTGTCTTTCTCTGCCTTCTTATTGTGTTCTTGATGCATCTTTTCCTGGTTTTTACCTTGATCCTGCAATTTGAATAATTGATGCAGAATGGATAGAACCCCAGAGTACAGAGCCCCAAAGTCGGTGGGTTCTGTGTAGGCAGAGGGCTCTACCTGTGCTACTATATTTGCAAAACTGGGACTTTTGCACTGCAGGTTCCTGGGGAACTGTCCTTCTGTGGCACCTTTTCTTCAATGCTAGCACACAGATCCTGGTCCTGACTGAAACCTGTGGGCATTAGCACTTACTTAACAAGGTTTTAACAAATGGACTGAATTTCAGCATGTTGTTGGAATTAAGTGGAATTTAGCTTCCTCCTGCAGAATTTAAATTTCTCATTAAGTAGAACTTAAATTCCTTATTAATGACAGTGTTGACAACAGTGTGATAATTTGCAGAGCAACCCATTATGCATTTAATGAATGCATATGCAGCAGAGAAATACTAATTTGGCACTGATAGCATCCTTCAAAACCTTTTGTTTTCCCTTTTGGGAAACACTTCAGCTTCTCTAATAGCATAAAAATTTACAAGTGGTTCAAAAAGGATCAGTCTACCTATTTTGTGCCAAATGGGAAAACTGCATCAGTATTTTGAAGTCATAATTCCACTGATAATTTAATCTATGCTTGAGGCGAGACACAGACTCCAGTTAAAAGCAATTACAGATGGTCATAGAAAGGATGTAGTCTGAGAGGTCACAATATTAGCGGAACAAGATGTAAGTAGGGTATTAAAAATGTAGCATACTCTTGTTTTTTTTAGATATTTCTGTGTGCTGACTTATTTGGAAGTAAATTATGTTCTCAGAGATGGCATTTGGATTGACAAGATTATATCTTATTATAGCACAAGGTTTTTGTAACACTTATTTTTTTAAAAATGTGAGGCTAACAATGTAAAGTATTTAGCAAAGTAGAAGACTGATTGTAGTTCTAATCAGATGAAAACTTGAGCTGTTTTTAGCAATGACTAGCTGTCTAAATAAAGGACATTTTACTTTTTTTGACCAATGCCACACTCTCCATCTAAAAACAATACCATGTTAGATGTTTATTAAAAAAAAAAAAGCATGGCATTATTGTGTCTATAATGGAATGTGTGCACACACACATACTAATTATACATTATATACACACATTAAAACATAGATTATACATATATGAAAACAAAAATTATTATCCACATATAATGGTAAACTGTATTTATGCATATAAATGGATATTTTTGTATTCATATACATGCATAATGGGCATTTTAATGTGTGTGTATATCTGTATGTGCATAATGTAGGTGCACAATATATGGTATATGGCATGTGTGTAATATACACATGCACATATATATGCTATATATGGGTGTGTGTGTGTGTATGTGTGTGTACACACTAATATATACACACACACGTATTATGTATGTTATGTATATATATTTATTGTGTGTGTATTTTTAATACCCTACTACGTGTGTATACACGTATATAAGGAACAAATGTGTTTTCCTGCTTCTCCTTTTCAGATGCCTAAACGGATCTTTCTTAGCAAGGCTGTAGTAGACAAAGGGGCCGAAGATGAAAACCTGGACCGAGTGACTCGAGCCATGTAAGTAAGGCTCGGGGCAGGTGGCGGGGGAGCAGCCGTCTGCCGGGGCACGCCAAGCTGCAGACGCTGTCCCCCTGCAGGCCCCCCCCGGCTGCACCCCACAGCCCAGTGCAGCGAGCCCAGCGGGGGGAAGGTTAAATAAGGCGAGCAGGGGAGGGAGCCCGTCAGCCATGGCCTGGATCCAGCCGCCGGCACGGAAGCCTCCACCCGGCACCATGTCCCTGCCACTGCGCTGCCGCGGGCGGGCTGGCGGCCCCGGGCCTGGAGAGCCGGCTGGGGAGGGGCAAGGCGCAGGCCCCGCTGGGCGCAGCGGCGAGCTGTGCGGGAGCCGGAGTGCGCACCTGGGGGCCGCCCCGCTAGGTCCCCTCACCTTGCCCGGCACCCCGCGGTGGTCGGTGCTGCCCTGCCAGAAGCGGCGGCTGTAGCCCGCGATGCAGCCCACCAGCTTGGCCTCGTAGGGGAAGTCCACCTTCCAGATGAGCGAGCCGTAGCCGAACACCCACATGCCGCCGCCGCCGCCGCCCGGCTCGGCTCGGCTCGACCCCTTGAGGCACACGGTCGCCCCCGGCGGCTGCGGCGGGCGTGCGCCGGGATGGACTCCAACTCCCAGCCTGCCCTTGCCCCTGCACCGCCCTTCAGCCGAGGGGCGGGAAGAGCCGGCGGCAGCGCGGAAGGCATTGTGTCGCCGGGCTGGGCGGGGCGGGAAGGAGCGGGCCTGCGGCTCTGGCGGACGGCCCTCGGAGTTATCTGGCCTCTGCAGTAGCACTGCAGCCCCTCCCCGCGGGCCCCGGGGCCGTCCTTCTCGGGAGGGAAAGTGACAGGACAAGCTGCATGCTGCGGTAGGGGCGAGCCAGCGCTGCCAGGTGCGCGAGAAGGATCCTGTTTGTACCAGCATTTCCACCCTTGTGCGACCAGTAAAAGTGTTCAAAATGCACCAGCATTTCTGAATCAGAAGTCGTGGTAGAGGTGATATCTTTTTGCAAAAAAAAAAAAAAAAATCTTTTACTCCCCATGCCTGAAGAAGGGTGACTTCACCTGAAAGCTTCCCAAGAGCTTTTTTCCAGCCGCTCGGGTGGTCTGATAAAAGATACCACATCCACTCAAAGACCCTTGTCGTCTATTTGCAAGCTTTCAGGCACAGGCACCCTTCAGGCATAGGGGAAAAGGGCTGTACAAGTTCTCCCGGGTAGAAATGAAAGTTCGTATTTCATAGGAGAGTTGAAGGTGTGGTAAAATCTCCTGTTTGGAACAGTTCATTTTCTGTGCAGATTAGGCTAGGAGTCAAGTTGGAATAGTCTGTTTACCTCAAAGTTGTTTGGTGGTGAGCAGGAGGTAGAGCATTTCTGAGGCACTTAATTGATGCACCATATACAAAAGCCAAGTCACTGCCAGGGAGTCTTCACTGTTTTTTGGGCTTGCTATTAGCACTTTCTTCTGAAAGCTTACCTCAAAATGAAATAAGTGCTTCAACTTCCATGACCCAGTTCTAACTCACTGGTGCCTTACAATGAACAATAAATACAAAGTAAATAAGAACTTATTTGCATACTTACAATTTTTGTCAGTGTACAATAGTTTTTCAGCAAATACAACAATTTTGAGCTTCCAAGGCAATAATTTCATATTTAAGACCTGGCAACCCTGAAGGGAGCCCCTAGCTCAAGGGCATGAGGGCAAGCTCCTCTCCTCCCCGCAGTGCTGGAAAAGAGGAGGCTGCAAAGCATTTGACCAGCAGCATCTTTTCACTCGAGGCTCAGGGCCAAGGATATACAGCAGGTCATGCACGTCTGCCTGTTCCCAGCCCCCTTTGCTGGCGGTGGGGTGCTGAAAGGAGAAGGCAGTGCTCAGCTGTTGGCTGCTGCTTTGCCTTCAAAGGGTGCAACACCTGTCAGCTGAAGTTCTTCAGCAGTCTTATGCCACTGATCAGAGAAGTAGCCTTCTTGGCGATTAAAAGCTGCAGCGAGCAGCTGGTGCAGCCCAGCCAACCTAGCAGCTGTGCACCACGGCTCCGAGGACCCCTGGATACCTTGCAGACTCTCATTTCCCTAAAGGGATTAGGAGCTGAACCCTGTGAAATATCATACGACATTGTTGTCAAGAGGGAGCCGAAAATGCCTGAGTTGGGGGCTGCAAAACAGTTTGTGGTCAGACTTTAAATTTTATTTAAATACGAAGCAAAATCTTTCCTCACAAGGTGGAAGGCTTAGAGATACTACCTTAAAATTAATCCAAAAATAGGGTCCCAATTAAACAGGTTAAATTAAACAGGCTTGATGATGTCAGCCCAGAGTTTAGGGATGTATTTTGTATAGCAATTATGTACCATGGATTTATTATACTAATAGCAAATTTCAACCCCCCTTTCCTTCCCCTTCACAGAGTGAGCTCCACGAAAAGATGGATTTCACAGAAGCCTACTCGGATAGATGCTCTACTGTTGGACTTGCAGCTAGAGAAGGAAACATCAAGATTTTGAGGAAACTAATTAGGCAGGGATACAGTGTTGATGTTGCTGATAACAGGGGGTGGATGCCAATCCACGAAGCAGCGGTCCACAACTCAAGTGAATGCCTGAAGCTATTAATTCATTCAGGTATGGAACACTTCATTCAGGCTGGGGCAATTTTGTTTTAAATTTCCCCTATAAAGTAGTGTAATATTATAGTGTAAGAGATGCACGATCTTATTTATTTTGTGATTTCTTTTGTAAATTTGAATGTGGTTGCAGTTATAAAAACGACTGTAAAAATTGCACTGGCCTACTCAGGAATAATAGCTCGTGTGCTTTGGGTATATATTTCCTTATTTTGCTGGGTGGGGGGGAGTATTCTTTATTGTTAGCTATGCTGAGAACATTCAGAGATTCTTGGTGGGGTTTGCAGTGCTGACACAATTACTATTTTTTTTTCTTACTATTCAAAAGGATGTTTAGGCTAAGTGAAGTACTCAATTCTGAGGAATGGCCAGATCTAAGGTTGCCAATGAAAGAAAAGGCTCGTGTGACTCTGAAAGCAAGACATGCCAAACATTTTGCTCAGTATATGTTTGTCTATCTGACAGTTTCCCTGCTGGGCTCCTTCCTTATCTGATGAAGTTTAGGGATAATGTATGTCTGCCTACTGATCAAGTTAATGCTAGTAGTGCTTGGTTATAATAATGTAAGCCCTAGCCCTACTCTCTTTAAAGCTTACAGAGAACATAACAAGGGTCTTACTAGGTCAGACCAATGGTCCCTCTAGCCCAGTATCCCACCATGACAGGAGTGGATGCTATAGAGGGAGAGCACTGAACCAGGTATATCCAGAGTGATCTGTCCCCTATTCATTATTTTCCCTGGCATCCACCATTTATCGAGTTAGAGGTGCTAGAGGAAGATCTCCGACTAATCTGTTCAATAGCCATTAATAGATTTGTCACCCATGAACGTATCCAGTCCTTCTTTGAACCTGACTGTACTGCCCGCCTCTACCACTTCCTGCTGGCAGACAAGTTAATTGTGTTGCTGTAAAAAAGAACTTTCTCGTGTTTTAAACCTGAGACCTGCTATTTTCAGTGGGTGCCTCCCTAGTTTTAATATTTTGGGACTTGGTAAACAACACTTCCCTGTTCACTTTGTCCACACCCGTTATGATTTTGTAGACCTCTGTTGTGTTCCGCTCTCTGGCTTCTCTTTTCCAAACTGAAGAGTCCTAGCCTTCTTAGTCTCTCCTGGTATGGCAACTGGACCAAGCCCCTGATCATTTTGGTTGCCTTTCTCTGCATCTTTTCTAATTCGGTGACATTCTTTGTGAGATGTGGTGAGCAGAATTATACGTAGCATTCAAAATGTGGGTGCACCATGGATTTGTATAATGCCATGATGATGATCTCCATTTTGTTTTAAATTCCTTCCTTAATAATGCCTAACGTTTTATTGGCTTTTTTTGGTTTCCACTGCATAGTGAGCTGATGTTTTTAAAATACTATCTACAGTGTCTTTGTGGTCTCTTTCCTGAATCATGAAGACACAGCTAGTTCAGAACCCAGGTGTGTATGTGTACAGTAGTTGAAGTTAACTTTTCCCCAGGTGCATTACCTTGCACTTGTTTATATTGAAGTTCATCTGCTATTTTTTTTGCCTGCTAACTTAGCTTGGTCAGATCTTTCTTCAGCTCCTCTCCATCAGCTTGGAACTGGGTTACCTGGAATAACTTGGTATCATCTGCCAACTGGGAGATTTCAGTATGTACTTCAATTTCCAGGTCATTTTATGAAACTTGAACAAAATAGGGTCCAGCACAGATCCCTACAGGGCTTCACTTTTGATGTCCCTCCATCCTAAAAAGTCACCATTTGGCTCTACCATTTGCTTTTTATCTTTTAATCATCTTTCAGTCCACCGAATAACCTTCCCTCCAATCCTGTGGCAACACAATTTTTTTATTCCACTTTTACATTTAGCATATACACTTGTAGCAGCAGTGTTTGTTCATCAGCGTGTTCTTAAGACCGCTATGTCTTCCACTCTGTAGTTCCTAGATTCCCGAGAAGTCTCCATGGGTTTCCTGCAGTTCAGGATCCCTCTTCTTTGTGATCCATCTATATAATTTGTGCTGGGTTAATAGAGGATCCCCTTTTGGCCTTGGACTATTAATGCCTTGTATCTATTTTATTATAACATCAGCTCAGGCTCTCACGTTTCATAGTTTCATAGTTGGTAGGGTGGGAAGGGACCTGAGCAGATCATCAAGTCCAAACCCCTGCCATGTTATCCCACTTTATGCAGGTTAATAAAGACAAATGGGACTTTTAAGCCCCATCCTAAGTTTTAACCAGAAGCTGTCTCTAACTTTCATATAACTTAACTTAGCTGATTGATCTAGTACTTTTCTTTTCCTACCTCCAATTCAAAAGAGGAGGAAGCCAACCTATATAATTCTGATGTGGCTTGGACACTTCTCATACAACCTTCACAGAATAAAACCTTTTAAGATTTTCCCAGGCTGTGGTGAAGGTTTGCAAATAGAGTTGGTGCTTAGGCAGTATTCACATAGATTGTCTAAATGAGCATGTAATTGTATTAAATCATACTATGATACAACTAAATTAGATTCACTCAACTATTACTCATGGAAATTAGTGCCAGCCATTCCACAAAGGCTGAGTTAGCTTCTGTTGCTGCCTTAACAAGAATCCCTCTTTCTGATATTTGCAGTGCAAATAACATATTCTGTTGCATACAGTATGCTCTGGAATATAATACACAACTTTTATTTTTGAAAAAGCAGAATAAAGAAAAAAATACTTTCTTGGAGTGAGTGAGTAGTAGTAGCAAGGGAGCTGAGCCTGCATGTTTTTTCGCTCCATATGAATTGCTGCAGATTTTACTTCTGGTTCTATTCATAAGCTGAGAACCTGCTCTTACTGGATTTCTTGCATATAACATGCAGTCCCATTTTCAGAAGCTGCTTTTTGGGAAAATGGTGTGTTGTGTGTGACAAACTATGGTACGTGAAAGCCCACGCTTTCACCCAGCTTAAGGTCTTCCTTGGCTGTACCTTTATTATATGATGTTCATTTTAGCAGTGAGGTCATGCAAGTTCAACTATGAAAACATTGCTATTTGGTCTCCTAAAGCATGGTACCTGTGGCTGATCACACAAAAGCTATTATTTTATAGCAGCTGTTTCTTAAATGTGTTGTCCACATGGATTGTTTGACTTGTCCTCCTTGCCAGCTAATATAGAATCCTAAACTTTCTGGATTCAGGACTGGTGAAGAAGTTGAGGGACAGTTGAGACCACTCTATCCTTTTATGCCTTTTGGGTGTGTGGGAGGAACCAGTAGGGCACATGTGCAGCCCCAGAAGATGCCACTAGCTAAAAAAAAATCTGATCTCACTTTTATGGGGTACGTGCACACCAAAAATGCAATCTATGCAACATGTCTTAAAGAAGCATGCAATATGGTAAGTTATGGTTCTTTTTAGAAGGGCATATTTAATTATTACTTTTTCGTTTTCTGATCCATAGCTCCATCTGATGACTACGTGAAATCAAAGACATTTGAGGGTACTTGTGCATTACATCTTTCTGCAAATCGTGGGTGTTTGGAAAGCATCAGTATCCTCTTGGAAGCAGGAGCTGATCCTAATGAAGTTACTTACGAAGCAACTACTCCGCTTTTTCTAGGTGAAGTACATTTTTTTTTTTTTTTTTTTTATTCTGATGATGCTTGGTAGGATGTGGCAAGTCACAGCATTACCCACAATTCTGTCACTGTCCAGCATATTTTATGTACTTTTGTAGCTTCTATACAATGATATACATTTGACTCTGGGACAGACACAGTGCTGCAAACTTATTTGATTTTTTTCTTTCTTTTATTGTATGGATGAAGCATTTGAATGGGGACCTGCAAAGCAAAATAGAATTTTTTGGTTCCTTTGGTTTATATAGGAAAAAACAACATAGAAATTTAAGTTTTTTGTTTTATTTTGTTCTTGCTAGTGTTAAAACTTCATGTCTGTCTACTTTCTTATTCCTGGACTCTTTGGCCTTTTGTTGCCTGTCATAGGGATTCTGGACAAAAATGTCCTGCTATTTACATTGCTAGCTTCAGTGCAGCCGTAAGGCAAGCCCCTTGTAGTTGTTAATTTTTTAAACGATCTGTCAATAGATCTTCCACAAGCTGAGTTGGACAGTATGGTGTTGAAGTGTCAGTGGCTGTCAGAATCTAGCCTAACTGTTGATATTAGTGGAGGAGCTCCATTTAGAGTTACTGATAGCAGGACATTCTTTGCACAGGAAAAGAAAAAAGGAACATGGATGTAGCCAAATGGCTGGAGTACTAGTAAGATTACATTACAGGTAAGGAGAGAGTAATCTGAGCCCCTGAAGGAGAATGAATATTTAGTATTTTTAGTTGGACTATTTAAGTGTGTTTGTTTATTAACACCATCTAGCTCAAATACATGATAGTCAGTTGGAAAGTGATATTTGTTTTTGTGAAACATCCTGCACTTCTTCAGTTGAGACTGGTAAAGTTCTTATTGAAATTTGTCAGGGAGCCCTTCACCAAAAAGAGAATGGAAAAAGCTTAATTTGCTTTACTTATAAGACTAGAACAAGGAACATTCCAAGCAGGAACTCCCTGGGCATCCTTTGCGATCTAGAACTCTGACTTGTTTCTGTGGATTACATTTGTGACTTCCCCATCTTCACATGGACTGTACCATCTTGGCTCCAATCAGGGTATTACATGATTTAAAAAATCTATATTGTACTACTTCACTTAATTAGAAATTCTACAGTTACTTTCAGAGAGGATAAACAAAATTTCAGATGGTTTCTACCAAAACTAGACTGTTTCCTCTACTTACAGACCTCTAGCACAATTCAGCATCATTTTTAACTTAAGAAAACATGAAATCCATACTATAACCTGTAACTTTATTTTAATGAGCATCAGCTCTGCATTCTGGCCAGTAATAAAATATCCATTTCAGCCCATTAACTAAAATTGGCATTAAAAGCAGAAATGTCTTGCTAATATAATTTATGCCATGATATTAGCAAGACAATGTAAAGAAAATGAAATCACAGCTAAAGATTACAACAAGTGGTTGTAGTTTAGGATACAGTGCTGCACTACTGAAGGTGCAGAGAGAAGAGCAGCTCATCATTATAACTTACGGTGCTTCATAGGAAGGGTCATGAGTTACAACCATCCCCTGGACCCAGCAGAAGTTAGCTGTTGGGTCTCAGGGTTTGGGGAATCCAGCTATTGTTTATAGCAGCTGCTAGCCTGCAGTTGCTCTCCCCCCTGCCCTGGTACTATTTTCAGATTGGGAGGGGGGAATGCTAGCGGAGAGAGCTTGTTTTAGGGATTCCCCAGCTAAGGGTGGAGGGTGGGGTGGATTGGAGCTCTGTAACCTTGGGGGGTGAGGGAGCTCCAATCCACCTGTCTCACCCTCCAGAACAAGCTGAAAAAACCCAAGACTGAGCTCCTCCCACTCCCTTTCCTGCCTCCCGTTCTGAAGACAGTGCCAGAGCAGGTTTGAGCTTTAGGGAGCCCCACCCTGCACTCAGACAAAAGTTACAGAATACATTCTGTTTTGGAGCATCTCAATTTGAACCTTCAGGCAATGAGGGTTCAGATTTTTGCAGGGTTGGGCCTTTAAAGTGATCTGCAGTCATGCACTTCTGTTTGGTCTCGGCTGTAGAGCACTTACAGAGGCCAAATTGAGCAAAAAATGTCACTTCTGTCTGTACCTTTTGAAATCAGTGGGAGTCTTGCGATTGAGTTGCATGGAATCAGAACCAAACCTTTAACAACAGATTTCCTGGCTTGCTTGTTTGTGTTGGTAGATTGACTTGTGCTATTTCTAATGAAGTTTTTTGAGGAGGAATACAATTCATAATACCCGTGCTTTCTGGTCATCAGCATTAAAAAAAAAAAAAAAGAAAAAAAGAAAAAAAGATGAACTTAAAATAGGAGGAATTCAAAAAATGGTCATCAAGACAGTTAAGGTAATGGAGACCTTTTTTGTGAAAGAAGATAAAACAAGTTTGTTTGGTTTAGAAAGACTGGAGGGGATATGATTACTCTACAAATATGTATATGGGAATAAATATGTATAACAGGGAAGGTAAAGGTATTCTTAGGCTAAAAAAAATGAGTGCTGCATGGTCAAATGGCTACTAAATGGTTGTAGATTAACTTTAAATTGGGAGTTTGAAATTTTGAAGGTGTTTTCTAGCTATCAGATGAGTGAAATTTTGGAACAGTCCTTCTGTGTATTAGGCTCAAGGAATCTGCATCTTTATGATCAAACTGAATAAGTTTACGGAAGGGATAGTGTGATAGGACAAGAGGTTCTGGCTCATCGGCCTGTGTGGGATGTGGAGTTGGCTATTTGCAGTTCCCAGGTTGGAGGTGACTCTTCAGTATGGAAGGAATTTAACAATGCCCCTGGATTTTTGCTAGGCATTAGTTAGAATCAGGAAGGAACTGCCTCCTCTCCTTCCCCCCTCACGGTGAATGCTTATGCCTTTGCAGGTTATTTGCCATCTCCTGGGCATGTGTTTGTTGGCCACAGCTAAGTTTAGTGGGATTTGTGGCGATTGACTGAGGTGTTCTGATGTTCGTGCCAGTATTAGAAATCTAGCAAGATGGTCTACTGCTTAAGGTCGTACCGACTGCCAATTTCAGCATCAGGAAGGAATTTTTCCCTGAGTTCAGATTTGGCATAAACTGTGGATCACATATTAGCAAGTATTAACCAATTACTTCTCTGTGACCTGACACTGGAAGTGGCTTCATCTTCCCTGCTTTTGCCCATCGCATGTAATACAGTGTTCCTGGGGTTTCATTAATTGTTTCATATATTTGTGGGCAAGTGTTTGGAGTGGTGATTTTGGGATTTTCTTGGTTAAGGAGTCCTGGAAGATACAGGTGACTGGATTTGAGGGCTCAGGAGGCCTCTTTCAGTCATTTGTTCCTAAACAGTCATCAGTCTGCAAGAGGTCTTACACTGAAACAACACATTTTTTTTTTTTTGCTTCTTTTTATTGGTATTCAGAATTGTGAAAAACCGTTGCATCTGACATTTAACAAACTATTATTTGGTTTGCATTTGACATTTAGCAGACTTAACTATTTATATTTGTCCTTTAATCTTCTTTTATTTAATTAACTATGTCATTGGTTTCTTTTGCTTGTATAGATTCAGGAGTTCATTTTTCTTCAGTGGCACATTTGTAGAGAAGTCTCATTCTCTCTTGAAAGTAGTCATGTATATAAACTCCCCATTTTTTAAAAAAAAACCATGTCATTGACATGTTGAGGGAAGTAATTCTTATTTTTTTAAATTGGCACTTGATGAAAGGTGAATATTCTAAAGTGGGTTAGGACTTCATAACTAATGATTGTAGCATCATCACTACAGAAAATAAATAAAGATCATTCTTGTTAAATGAGGGGTTAGTTTCCGTGTTCAAAAGTTAAAGATTAGTTTTGAGCTTGTAAACCACTTGGACGTTTTAGTCGCCTTTTATGGCAATCATTACCAGTGTATATAGTAGCAAATTTTCATTTAATTGGGAGGCTGATTATTTTTCATATGACAGAGTACTATTGTGATGTGGGTGGTCAAGACACTTTGGCTAGGGACAGAAATTACACACAAACCAGTATAACAGATTGGAAACTGGTTCAAATCTGTAACACAACAGAATTTCAGTGTTCGTAAATCACTTTCAAAATGGCCAAAGACCATTTAAGTTAAACCTAGATGCATATAGGATCAGACTTAACAGATTTAGGTTAAATTGGTTTACTGAACTTCTGAAAAGATCCCTTCCAGATTCAAGTTAACTCAGTTCCCCCCCCAGTATCCAAGGATGCTTTGCATTTCCTCCTTGCAGGGTAGGCGGGCTAGTTTTGGCCCAAGCTGTCTGCTCCAGCCAAGCAGGGAGGTATGTTCTAGTACTCCCCAGTTTCTAGACTTGGGCCACTGCAGGCATGTGGCTGCGTTTCCAGAATCAAAAGTGAATGCCTATTCACGTGTTTATCAGTTCAATCTGTATAGCTTAGACTAACTTGTGAAGAGTGAATTGATTCAGCCGCAGACTTTTTGACTGTACCTTACCTTTGAAGCCATGAACCAGGGAGTTGGTAACAAAGGTCCAAATTTGAGTCACGAGCCGTGGGGTCAGGAGCAAGAAATGAAGATCTAGCCATAAGCCAAGAACTGGGAGCCAGCAGGTAGGAACCAGGAATTAGGAGATGCTAGGCAAGAAATAGAAATCAGGACTGGAACCAGCAGTCATCCATACTAGAGAATGCTAGGTGCAGAGGAGCTACCTAGAGAAGCATTTTTGCTGAGCATCTGCCTGATAGCTGAAAGGGCTGCCACAGCCATGCAGTCAACCATGCCCATGCAAGTAACTGGGCCAGCTGGAAGGAATTAGGCTGCTGGCAGCCAGGCCCATTCAGATATTCAGGGCCAATTGGAAACTATGCAGCATCCATCTTGCCCTGACCCCCTGACATATTCGTTTTGTCATACATAAATTAATGCATGAAGGGTTTTATTGTTTTTATTTACATTTGTTATATCCATTATAAATTATCATTAATTATTGCTATCCTAAAATAATCTTTTGCTATAAAATGACAGACTAGAGAAGAAGCTACTTCTTAAAAAATTATGTACCTGTAGAGCCTAATTTGTGTTATAGCTAGTGATTAGATTTCAGTAAGTTAAAAGCTTATTGCTGGTTGTTACTTGATTAACAGATTTTTAAAACTATAAGAAGCTAAGGTTTTTTTGTCCCTATTGCAACTTGTGTACATTTGATTAGCATGAAACTTAGAAAGAATAATAGCTCTCTGGCACATTTCTTAGGAAAATGCAAATTCAAAGGTGGTTACGCAACATCATTAGCTTATTACGCGTTATTGCTTAGATAGTATTTGCTTACAGTTAGCTAAGGAAAACATAGTGATAGAAGACGTTGAAATAACTGTAAACTTTGTCTCATGCTGATATGCTTGAAAACAGTATCATTTGCTTTTAAAAATACAAAGGGCAAAGGTCGGCAGTAGTGTGAATGTCTGCCTTAATTTTGCATTGTTCAACACTTATTGGCTGGTTACCAAATTTGTTTTTAAAATTAATTTCATTGTGATTCATCTTTAATGATCTTTAACACCTTTATTGAAATAAAGGTGTTTAAGATTTAGATATGGTGAATCCTCCTAAGGACTGTTACCTACCTGATTTAAATATGTGTATTGTTGTGCATACTCTTTACCCAACCAAGCATAATAGCTGCAAAAGAGCCATTAAGTTCTGGTTGGAAAATGAGCATTTACCCTACAGAGCATGCCATTACATAATTAGTCTGCTTTTGAAGTAGCTATTTTAGCTGGGAGGAGTCATAATGGTTATTTGTGTTAATTTGGCTCCACCTGTGTGTGGAAGATTCCTAATGAAGCAGACTTGAATCAAAGGATTATGGGAACACTGTTTTAAAATTGCCATTAAACTTAATTGATCTTAAAGAAAATGAGGTCTTAAATGGTATGTACCATTAGGGCACATTATGCAAAAGGCCTGTTCTCAGTGCAGACAGGCATCTCAGGATTCTTCCTTTTGAAAATAAGACACAACTCAGTGTATATCAGTAGTTTGTAACTATTTACAAACACACTCTTATTTTTCACAGCTAAATCATTTTTTTTCAATTGAAGTAAATTTGTGGAAGAAATCATTAATGAGGCACTGTGACAACAGTGATGAACACATATATAAATGCCTAGGAGGTCCAAATTGGATCAAGGTGTATAGCTGGGGCTAGAGTTTTACACAGGAGCTAGATTTAAAAAAATGACATTAGAATGTATACGGTTCAAATTGTCCCAAGGTTTATGTGCACAATTACAAAGTGGAACTGTGCAGTGGTCATGTTTTAGAGATGGTCAGGATGCTAGAAACTTCAAGCATTTTATTCTGAGGCTGCCTCAGTGTAGGAAATTAGTGCATTGTCATTCTAAAAAAAGTGGGTCGCAAGTCATTCACTATACCAGGTTTTTTGGTCTAACTGGATAGCGTGTCACAATCCAAAAGTGGGTCACAAGAATATATAAAAGGGTTACAAGCAAACTTTAAAAATGGATCAAAAAACTTTTAAAAATTGATTCTCCTTTAAGAGAGAAAAACTTGGGAAATTGTGGTTTTCCTTTGCAGGCTGGCAGAGTTCCAGCCTGAAAGGGGCTGCTTGGGGCTTCTCCATGCCCCACACACACTCCCTGCCCCACAAACTGGGGAGCTGGGGCCTGGGAGCAGGGTGCTGCAGGTTGGGAATGAGAGGCACTGGATTGGGAGTGGCCATTGATGTTTACAAATGGGTCCTAGTAAAAGAAAAGTTTGAGAACCACTGACTTGAAAGATATATTCTCAAAATACTATAAAGTGCTCAGTGTATTTGAGCAGGGCCATCCAGCTTCAACTTCCCTCCCCTGCATTGAGTACCTGTCTGGCCCCAGGCTTAACTTCCGCTCCTCCAGCCATTCAGCCCTGCCCTGCCCTGCCCTGTCTGTTGGGGTAAGGAACAGGCACCAGAAGCTGGATGAGGGAGGTGGAATCCAGAGCTGGCTGTGCCATCATTCCAAACAAATTTGGTAACTTCTGTCATTAAAAGCTGGATGACAAAGAATTAGGGTAGACACTCTTGTAATGCAAGCTGTTGTCAGCAGCATCTGGGAGCTTTTGAGGGGAGTGGCAGGGAGCAGGAGCCGAGGGGCTGCAATTTAACACCTTGTGGTGGCCATGTTTTGACTGTCTTCTTTTGGACAGCTGTGTATTAGAGCATCAAAGGAGCATGGGTTAATCACCTAATAATGCCACTTGTATGAAAAAAGCCAAATTGTGAATTGGAAATTAGAGCAGATTTTGAGAGAGATACAGGAGTCCTTCCCAAACATTTAGGTTTGCTGAAATCCAGTTATAGTCATTGAGGCTCAACTATTAGTTCATGTGGACCAGATTGATTGCACAGCTGAGGTTCAAACAAAATGTCAAATCAAAATGCCTGTGAACTGTTCTTTGAATTAAATTATTGTGCCTGTTAATTTAAAACCTTTTATACTAAAAATTATCTCCTTTTTTCAAAATATCCAAGTAATATATTACTTCATATGAGAGCAATTACCTTTCAAAGATTATATTTTATTATTATGCTTTAAAGATTTTTAAACAGTTTGGAGGTTTTATTTACTGTTTAACTACGCATGCAATGACCTGCAGAGATGCCATTATCTCTTGCTTTGGACACTAGAGGTTCTGTGTTTCTGTAATGAGTAAGTAAAGCACATGTAGCAGGAATGAGCAATACACAGGGGGACCTATTTTATGGTTGAGAGTCCTTCACTCCATATGAATTGGTGCTCTCCTTTGCTGCTTATGTTACCAGAAGGAAGATAACCAGTGCCCATGTGATGTGATGGCCATGTTTTTTTTTCTGTCAGACTTTTTATTATTTCCACATATTGCCTACAGGCTGTTGAACATCTGGTACAGAGACGCCAATGTCTGTGTTGTGTTACTTTTCCTTAATATGACTATGGCCAAAGATTTGAAAGAAAAATTGTGAACGGAGAGCTATTTCAAAGGCAAGTGTTAAAATTTTATGGTTCAACTAAGAGCAGATTTTCCCAGAAGGTATGGACTTCGAGTAGAAGAGTTTGTGATGCTAGAAATTTTGATTCTTAATAAGACATCTGAAGATAGTCATCTAGTATAAGTTGAACAAAATAGTAAAATGTATAGCAGTCTGTAGTTTTGAGATTTTTTTTTTTCTAATTTGCCACCAGATGTCAGTGTATCCAAAGCAGCAGGAAAATACTGCAATGGATTAAAATAGCTTGTGTTAAGGCATGATCTTGTAAAGAACAAAATAAAGCATCTTAATGATAATGAAGTGTAATGTTTTCTTTAGAAAAGTGATGTATTTGTCAGTGTGTGTGATGTAATGCACTCTGGATATCTTGCTTTATTCAAAGTCTACAGATATATAGACTTCTATGTATTGACATATTTTTGTGTGCGTTACATATATGTATTAAACCTGAGCCTAGTAAATGGTTTGTAGGTGAAATCAGAAGTCGTATATACCTTTCAAGTCATAGATCTGCTATGAATATTATTGTAAAATATTATAGCATTTCATACCATAGCTTTGCTAGCCCTTTATTTTTTCAATGTTTTATCAAAACCCAAAGCTCAGATGAAACAAGGTTTATGATATATTGACTTAAAGCTTTGTTCCCTGTGGTTTAAATGTGGAATATGATGCATCTGATTAACATTTTGTATTCTTTGGAGTTTTCTCACTGAGAATTTTATTTATATATATAAATAAAATATATATGTATAAATAAACAGACACTATAGATGTGTCTGTTTACATGTGACACTTAAGGGAGAGTGCATATCTGAGGCTTAAGAGAGGCTGCAAAGCAAACAAAGCATGTCCTGCAGGAAAAAAAAATTATATAATTTATATATAATTATTTTTTTCCTGCAGGACATGCTTTGTTTGCTTTGTGGCATAGTTTCTTAAGGTTTTTAATTTTTTTTTTTTTTTCATTTGTCATGGAAAAAAATTAGACATGATGACAGACTTGTGTAGGGATAGCATACTATAGATACAGCACAGATATGTATGGTTTAGAAAGGGGAAGCTTTGCAGACATTAATGAGTTATAATATTAAGATAACTGGTGAGATGGAAACTAGAGAGAGCATCTTTCATGTCTGAGGTGATCAAAATCTCTGTAGGTATCATTAGTTAATTTTCTTGTGCTGCATTTGGTATAATGTTTAAGCATATTAAACTACTTGAGCCTGATAAATATCAGTTCTCTAAGAAAGGTGGTTTTCAACTGAAGGAACAAAATTGTATGCGTGTGTGTATAGAGAGAGACGGAGACAGAGATGTATTTAAATATAGATACATGTTTAGTTTGTACCTAGGAAACAGATACCAAAACTACCTTAAAAACTATTTAGCTGTAAATCAACATGTTAATTAGGTGTATTTTCACTGATTGATATAACAATTTTCTTTAAAAAAAACCAACAAAAAATATAGAATGGGAAAGCTGATAAAATTAGTTACTTAAATGAGGCTTTTGGCTTCAGCTTGATTTAAATCAGTCCATCATGAGAATATGTAATTTGGAAATTAATCCTCATAGAGGCTTTTTGCATTGTTACTTTCCTTAATAAAGATGAAATTTTAGTAGCGTTGGGTGGGGAGCTAGCTGCAAAATTTTCATTAACTGTCTATGGGAAATGCATATTGTAGTTGCTTAAGTACTCTTTCAAAATCCCATTGTATGATTTCGCTTGTAAATAAAAGTGTTTCACTAGTATAAGAAGAGCCACAGATGATTTCTGCTTCAAAGAAGGTGTAGACGCCGGGTCTCGACCAGTCGCTCACGTGCAGCTCTCGCTTGGGTAATTGATGTTATATGCCTCGTGGTCTTGCACCTCTGCCCGAGCTGATGTCTTCCACCAAAGTCTTCAACCCCATGCTCACATACCATGACTTGTTGGACCTCAGTGTCCGGGGCTGTTCATCGGGCGTGCTTGTAGACCTGCGGTTCGTCCCGGTCATTACTCACGGGGTTCCGCTACCCCTACACCCTGGCCTCATGCCTCCTGTGGAGTGGTGTCCAAAATGGTTGACGCCTTACTCCTTGGAGCCCTTAAGATGGGGCCACCCCAGAGCTCCAGCACTATTTGCCTCCCTCATGGGCCCACTTCCCTCAGATTCCCCTGGAGCCCGGGAAACAAATCAAAGAAACAAAAGGAAAATGCTCCAACACAACATCTGGGCTCCCTGCCCCCTACCTTCCCTTCTACCCTTCCTAGGTCTCAAAGGGGACACTGCCTGCCTTATCCCTCAGGCAGTCAGGTTCCCTGCCTACTCCAGGGCACCTCCGGGTCCAGCGGCAATATTCGTCCAGATGGCAACCTTTCTGGGGTTTCCCCATGGCCCTCCTCTTCCAGGGCGGACTTCTTCCAGGGTCCTGCTGTCTCTGCACTCCCACCTGCAGTTTTGCTCCATCCTCCCAGGATGTTCCACCGCTGTCTTCAAGAGGTGTTCCTGGCGTCCCTCTGTCGTTCCGTCTGAGACTGTCGAGATGATCCTTGTCTTCCTCCTTGCCTTCATCCCAGCTGCTCCTGGTCCTGTGGGGTTACACGCAGCTCCATCCCCTGACTCCCTGCTGGCTCTGCAGCATGCGCTGCCATTTTTATCTTTGCTAGCCGGTGTTCAGCGCTGATGTCACCGGCTGGCCGCAGCTGGATAAGCAGGTGGCTGATGAGCTGCGTGGGCTCTGCCTTCCGCCGCTTGTGTGCGGCACTCCGAGCTGCTGCTGGGTATTTGTTCTTACAGCACATCCCAGGACAGAAGGTTTCAAACCTTTAGATGATCAAGTGAAGCACTTATTTGCATCTGTTTGCATTATGGAAGAAAGGGTAGATAAAGCTGCATTAAGCTTGGTGTTCTGTCTCTTGTGTATAGTCTTTTTTGTGCTGGTTTACTTAGTTCAGTCTTGAGTTGCGGTCAGGTTTTTCATTTCCATAGCTGAATGCAAGTTTATAGCTTACATCTGAATAAGCTAGAAGTCTGAGTATCACTGGAGGATTTGCCATGTAGCCTTACTAACTTGCTACGCTTTGAGAGCACATGATGATTTGCTCTTTCTCAGTCTTTCCAAAGAGCTAGCGAGTAGGGCCTACCAGAAACAGGGGTATGTACACGAAGACCTGAAGTTTCAGCACATGGAAGTTTCCATCCCTCCAGTGATTTACTTTGAAAGAACTCTTAACCTGACACTTCTCTTGTGGATAGTTTGATATGGATAAAGTTTCAGCCAGTCTGGGCAAATTCTCCAGTGATTTATTTTTCCCAACTCCTATGTCTGTATCAAGATTAGCTAGTTAAGTTACTTAACAATCAGCTTTCAGTGTTCTTTGCATTGTACAGAACTGCAGGGGGTGTGTGTCTGTGCTCTGGCTGACACTAAAACACCTGGAGTTCCTAGTTAATTGGTCTTGCTCAGGGTCAAACTCATTGCCCTATTTGGGATCAGGAAAGAATTTAATCCCATGATCAGATGGGTGTTTTTTGCCTTTCTCTGTAGCAAGGGTGTGGTTGTCTTTCTTGGATTTCTCTACTATATTTTAATAAATTGCTGCTTGTTCCTGTAGCAGCAGGGGTGGGCAATTATTTGGGCTGGAGGGCCACTTCAGGAGTTTTAGTGAGCTGTTGAGAGCCGGGGGGAGGGGGTGGGAGAGCTGCCTATTGATCCTGTTTGGCCTGGCAGCCTGAGGAGAGGGCAGCTCCCCATGCTGCTCCACCCTGCCGGTGGCGCACACAGACTCCTGCACCCTGCTCTCCTGCCGCCCTGTATTCATCCCCTCCTGCTCAGCTTCCTGTTGGAGCTGTGGCTGTGTAGTTCTGGCACAGTGGTCGCTGGCTGCCTGGCTTTTGCAGGACAAGGTATGATAGTGTCCCAGGAGCTGTTGTGCCTGCCTGCCATGATGATCTGCTGCCACACCCTGCAATGCCTGGAAAGTTGGAGGAGGCTGCCTCAGGCCTAGCCCCTCCCTTCCCACAGCTGACACAGATTAGTGCTGGCAGTGGGTTGTCATGGCAGGTGGGCAAGTGGGATGCTGTCTGCATGGCCCAACCCGGTACTAACTGCAGGAGAGTAGAGTGGCTTAGGGCTCAGCCATCCCTCCTCAAGCTCCTGGTGGCAGCGGGCAGGCCAGGTATGGGCCACAGGTTGTATTTTGCCCACTCTTAGGTTAGGTGCAGGGTGTCAAGACATTAAATTTTTTGGTTTGGTTCCAGTTTTGGTTTAGCTGCAACTGAAGTTGTTCCAGTTCTGGCCAGTAAAGGTTCAGTAACCAGTTTGGCACACATAAGCAACCAGTTCAGTTCTGGTTCATAAGAGAAAAATTAAATAGGGCACATTATTTATAATGACGATCATTTGCACAGTGGGGTGGAGCAAGCCAATAGGTCTAAAACTGTTGCAACTAAGTGTCAGCAATAAGTACTATGAAGCATGCATGAAACAAAAAACAAATTATAAGTACTTAAATAGATGGTTATTTTATTTGTACTGTTTAATTTTAATTGTATAATCAGAGACATATAATAGGCGAAGAAGCAACCAAATTAATTTATAGAGGAAGGAAAGGAAAGGACTTAGTAAATAATCACGGAACTGTCACTGTGATTAGTTAATTTCTCAAGATTATGTATTTTTCAACTGATTTAATAAAACTAGGGAAACAAAGAATTGTCAGCCTTAAACAGATGGATCTTAGACCTGTCGTATTTCCAACATGCTTGACTTGCATTGTTTTGTACTCAGTATTACAGCTTTCTGTAATTTCTATTCAGTCTCACTAACAGAACATCCTCCAAGATTGCCGTCTTCATATTGGATCTTTCTGGTGACCATATGAATTTTAAACTCGAAAATGCCCGTTTAGCGCTTACTTGAGTTGATGGCTTTGACAAGGCAACCTGAGCCAATTGGCACAGCTTACATCTAGATATTTTCTGAATCTCCCAGTAATTCAAAATATTTACATCTTTATTCAGTCATGGCTTATGAGTACACAGTTGAGTCCAGTTTGACTGGGTGCCAAAAGACCATGACTCTTGCTGCTTCAAGTTCTGTCTTGACCGAAGGAATGATTCCAAGTCATCATCATCCTTTTCTGTGTGTCTAGTAAGTAGATTAGAGTCAACTGATGATTCTACATTCATGCCATTGCCATAAACGACAGTTGCCATCCTCTGCCATGTTGACATGAGATGAAACTTGGCTTTAGTCCTGTCCATGTCAGACAACAGCAATTGATATCTAGGATCTAGGTATATAGCTGCAAGTACCACTTCATTTTTAAAAAGATTTTTCACATTTTTTCATGCTGCCCACTAACTTGCTAGAAAACTGTGTTGCTACTTTTGAGATTTCCAGCTGACACTTCAGCTGTGTCCCATAGAAATCCCCTGTGGTAAGCTGTTCAGATTGCAGTGTTTTAGTTGCCACTTTGGCAGGTTTCAGAGCAGCTGTCAGTTCCTGAATTTGATATCCAGTCCTTGTCACTGATGTGAAGGTCATGGTTTGATATTGCCATGTCTTGACACAACTCCCGCAGTTCCAACAATTTTTCCAGCATGTCACAGGTTGAGTGCCATTTGCAGGGCAATCCAAGGTGGGTTACTTCAATTTTAACTTTTTTTTAGAACTACCATTATTGTTTGCTTTCTTAGTTTTTTGGTTACATGGAGTGATTTTGCAATAAGTTGAGCTGCTGACTGTTCTTTCAATAGATCAACTGCTAGTTGCAGTGTGTGTGCAGAACAGCAAGCACCTTTAACAATAAGAAGTGGTGACCTTGTTTCAGAAAAAGAATTTCCAGAGTCCTCAAGCTCTTTTATGAGTCTGTCTTCTTCTCCTGTGCATCCATCTTCCTCATCCTTCATTCCATCCTGCTCTTCTTCAGTAGATGAACTGGACTCACTTGAGCAATCTTCTTCCTGATCTTCAATCATAAGCTGCACCATTTTTACCAAATTTGATCCATTATCTGTTGTTACAGAATACAGCTGCATGGACTTAATACCATAACTAGTGATAGTGCCCATGACCAAAGTTTTCAGGTATTCAGAGGTATGCCTCCTTTTAATTTCCCTCATTGCAAGAGTCCTCAGAACAATTTGGCCACCAGCAATGAACTGGATGTTTATTCCAAGTATCGATCTATCAATTCTTGTTGCACAATCCAACTTCAAACAAATGAGCCTATTTTATTTCATCCCTGATTACATCGCACATATTGGCTGCTGCTTCTGCAACTTTGCATCTCAGGTTTTGGGCATTGATTGCTATCTTCCCTCCAAGACCTTCAATTATGGGATCAATTATCTTCCTAAATCCTGAATCTTCCATTAAGGTGAATGGCTTTCCATTGCATGTTACACTTTCCACACAGGCATCTACAAGTTTTGATTCATCAATATTTACTTGAACACTTTTCCTATGAAAAACTGAATATAAAGTACTTTGCAATGAGAGGGTTGGGTTTTTTTTTTTTTGTTTTTTTCTTTTAATTCTGTAATTCTGATTCACTACCAGATTCTTCTTCTCTTCCTTTTTGAAAGCAAAAGTTGAGTGTATTGTTTTGGGTGATGCCTCTGTATGTGCCTTTCCAAGTTGGATGCATGATTGCCTTTCATAACAGCCTTGAATTTCACATATTGATTCATTTTTTGGTGGAATCAAACTTGAAATATCTGCTTACAGGGTTGACTTGTTCCCTGCCCATGTTGAAAATGGAATGTGATGCTGATCTGTAATAAACTACAGGAGGTCTCATGTAACTTCACATCATCATGAGTCCATCCCAGTCCAACATGACCTTGCTCTCTCCTATCACACAAATCACTCCACCACAGTCTCTCTAACATCAGTTACTAGTAACTTCATGGGACCAGGATCTCCCCCACTAATCTCTTGCTCAGTCGCATTCACCACCCATCCCCATGCCTGACATTCATCTCTAGTCTGTGGGAGGCTGCTACCTGTCAGCCTAAGTCCCAGTGACTTAGCAGCACTCACTGGTGGTACTCCCTGCCCATTACCCTAAGTGCTCCCTATTCCATATGGTAATTCTCCTGATTTTATATATATAAAATATATAAAATCAGGAGAATTACCATATGGAATAGGGAGTGCACTTAGAGTAATATATATGATTGTCTACCTGTCATTAACATTAAGGCTGTTCAAACATTTTTAATCCCTTGGGAAGCAGGAACCCCCAGAGCCAGCCCAGAAGTGGAACACCTTCTCCAATGAACCTTCCCCCCCACATACACCATGCTGTCCATTACATGGACTGAGGACTCCTTCCTGGGCTTTGGAGAGCCTGTTCACTCACCTCTCTGATTCTCAGGGCCTGGACTGGGCTAGTAGATTGCTGCACTGTGCACCCTGGTCTGTCTGGGGCCTTGAAGGTGTAGCCACCACAGATGCATTAACACCTACCACCTACAGAAGCTAGCTGAGCACCATAACATGGTTGCAGAAGAGGCTAGATGAGCACTCTGTTTTTCCAATCTTTCTGTAATCTTCTTATTTCCTGTTTTCCTGCCCCAGTTTTGGGTTCACAGATTAATCCCTGTTTTTCTAAACAAATTCCTACTTCATTTTACATTTACACATATGTTCTCATTGTAGTGTACATGTAAAGACCATTTGATAGACAACAAATTTGTCCTATGTCTTCTGTCTTGTATTGTTGCATCACCTCACATACATGTTGTATGTTCATCCCTTCCTTGTTTTAACTCTATTTTGACCCAAATCCCTGTCACAAAGGGAAAGTAGCAAGCAGGCCTCCAGTCCAATCCCTGCCTAATGCTTCCCAGGCCTAGCCCTTGAAGAGGGCAGAGTATAGAAGCCTGTACAAACCCAAAATATATAAATCCTTAACCCTTCCAGATATTGGTTTTATTTATGTGCTCATTCTGATCTGGTGAAGCCAGTGAGTGTACCTCATCAGGTGTGTTTTGTTCGGTTGAACCCTTTTTTCTGAACCGGTAACCTCATTTTTTTGTGGTTCTGTTCTGGTTCAGGCTCAACTGAGACTTTCAGATAATGGTTCAGGTTCTGTTCAAGTTCAGGAAACAAATAAGGTCTGTTCCGGTTTTTGGTTCAGGTTGAGTTTGACTCCCTGGTTAGATAGAGGCTTGCATAGGATATGTTAGATAAGGATGATCCTGTCTTGAGCAGTGAGTTGAACTAGATGACCTCCTGAGGTTCCTTCCAGTCCTCATTTTCTGTGATTCTGTGATCTTTTAAAATTATTTTTGTAAATGATATCTTCTCTTAATGACCACTCAATACCTATTCCAAAAAACTGATGATGGACTAGCTATAATAATTTGTATTTCTGTACTGGAGCAGGATCTTGAGCATGGAGCAAGTTGTGAAGGAATCCATTTCTAAACACTTGGAGAAGGAGGAACAGTCAGTATGGATTCACCAAGGGGAAGTGATGCCTGAGCAACCTGATTGCCTTCTCTGACGAGATGACTGACTGTGCATGTGGGGAGAGCAGTGAACATGATATATCTTGACTTAGCAATGCTTTTGATATGGTCTCCCATTCTAACAACCAAACTAAGGAAGTATGTGTCACATGAATGGACAGTAAGATGGATAGAAAACTGGGTGGATCATCAAAATTAGAGAAGAGTAATCAATGGCTCAATGTTTAGTTGGCAGCAGCTGTCAAGTGGAGTGCCCCAGGGGTTGGTTTTGTTCAATATCTTCATCAAAGACTGAGAATATGGGATGGAGTGCACACTCAGCAAGTTTGCAAATGATACCAAGTTGTAGATAAGCTGGTGCATATGACTAGGATTCAGAGAGACCTAGAGAAATTGGAGGATTGTACCAAAAGAAATCCCATGAAGTTCTATAAGAAGTGAAAAATCCTGCACTTAAGATGGAACAATTGTGAATGAACAGGGGCAGCAAACAGGGGAAGCAATTTGCAAGCAGTTCACTGAGAGCAAGAGGAGGAAGGGCGAGAGGAGCCTGGTACTAGACACCAGTTGATTTCAGTCTGGGATCTCAGTCCTGTGCTTCAGGAAGTCTGAGCCAAGACTGAGATACAGAGCTGCAGCTGCTCCCAGGGCAGCTGCAGCAGGGCTTGGGGTGCAGAGCCCAGTCTGCAGTGGCAGCTGCCTCTGTCCTGCACGCAGATGGGGGGGCACATGCCCCCTGGGCCTCCACTGGGGTGCATGCAGCAGCGGGAGCACCCCTGCATTCCTGGACGAGCCACCGGGGCCCCACTTGCCTCTGCACCACTTCCAATCTCACTGCAGGGGCCTTGATCTGTCCTCCTTCCCCACCTCTTCCCTCCCCCACAGACTGACCTGGGCGGCAGGGTGTGTGGGGTGGCATGTGGGAGATCCTGAATTGCACTTAAATTCAAAAAGTGATCTGGTGCTTACTTGTAGAGCAGTAGTCTCCAACCTTATGTTATAAATAAGAATATCAGGTAAAGCATGGGTCCCTTACTAAATAGGGGAGGCAACCTAATGACAGATGATGAGGAAAAGGATGAAGTATTCAATGTCTTTTTCACCTTAGTCTTCATAGGCAAGGTCAGTTCCCAGACTACTGCACCTGGCAGCACAATTTGGGGAGGAGGTAAGCAGCCAACAGTGGCAAAAGAACAGGTTAGGGACTGTTTAGAAAATCTGGATGTGTACAAGCCCATGGAACTGGATGGGATGCACCCAAAGGTGCTGAGGGAGTTGGCTGATATCATTGCAGGCCACTGAACATTATCTTTTGAAAATTAGTGGCAATCGGGAGAGGTCCCAGACAATTGGAAAACGGCAAATATAGTGCCCATCTTTAAGAAAAGGAAGAAGGAGGATCTAGGGAACTACAGACCAGTCAGCTTCACTTTAGTCCCTGGAAAAATCATGGAGCAGGTCCTCAAGGAACCGTTGTTAAGCACTTGGGGAAGGTTATTCGGAACGGTTAACATGGATTCATCAAAGCAAGTCATGCCTGACCAACCTGATTTGCCTTCTGTGATTAGATAACTGGCTCTTTGGATGTGGGGAGAGCAGTGGGCATGATATATCTTGACTTTAGCAAGGCTTTTGATATGGTATCCCACAACATTCTCACAAGCAAACTAAGGAAGTATGGGGTGGATAAAGGGATTGTAAGATGAATGGAAAACTGGGTGGATCATCAGGCTCAGAGGGTAGAATCAATGGCTGGAGTACTGCGTCCAGTTTTGGGCTCCACAATTCAAAAAGTGGAGAAATGTGAGAGTCCAGAGAAGAGCCATGCTCATGATCAGAGGTCAGGAAAACAGACCTTATGGTGACAGGCTGAGAGCCAGGGGACTCTTTAGCCTGGAAAAGTGCAGGCTCAGGGGTGATCTGATGGCCACCTGTAAGTTTATCAGGGGTGACCACCAGGATCTGGGGGAATGCTTGTTCACCAGAGCGCCCCAAGAGATGACGAGGTCCAATGGTCATAAATTACTGCAAGACCATCTTCAGGCTGGACATAAGGAAGAATTTCTTTACTGTCCAAGCCCCCAAGGTCTGGAACAGCCTACCATGGAGGTGGTTCAAGCACCTACGTTGAACACCTTCAAGACTAAATTGGATGCTTATCTTGCTGGGATCCTATGACTGCAGCTGACTTCCTGCCCTTTGGGCGTGGGCCTGGACTCGATCTTCCGAGGTCCGTTCCAGCCCTAATATCTATAAAATCTATGTCTAGCTGGCAGCCGGTATCAAGGGGAGTGCCCCAGGGGTCAGTCTGGGGACCAGTTTTTTTAATACCTTCATCAGTGATCTGGAAGATGGGATGGAGTGCACCCTTACTAAGTTTGTGGATGACACCAACCTGCGGGGAGTAGTAGATACACTGGAGGCTTGGGCTAGGATTTAGAAAGACCTAGAGAAATTGTAGGATTAGCCCAAAAGAAATATCATGAGGTTCTATAAGAAGAAATAAAAAGTCCTGTACTTAAGAGGGAACAATCACATGCACCAGTACAGGCTGTGGATTGACTAGTTAAGCAGCAGCTCTCCAGAAAAGGACTTGGGGTTTATGGTGGATATTATGAGCCAACAGTGTGACCTTGTGAAGAAGGTTAACAGGATACTGGGTTGCATTAGGAGTGTTGCCAGCATATCGAGGGAAATGATCATTCTCCTGTATTTGGAACTGTTGAGGTCACACCTGGAATACTGGCCCTACTATAGAAAGAGTGTGGACAAATTGGAGAGAGGCCAGTGGAGGCAATGTAGATGGCTGGGGGCTAGAGCACATGACTTCTGAGGAGAGGCTGAGGGAACTAGGTTTATTTAGTCTAAAGAAGAGAAGACTGAGGGGGATTTAGTAGCAGCCTCAATTACTTGAAGGGGAGGTTCAAAAGAGGATGGAGCTAGACTGTGCTCAGTGGTGGCAAATGACAGAACAAGGAGCGATGGTCTCAAGTTACAGCAAGGAAAATTTAGGTTAGATATAAGGAAAACCTTTCTCACTAATTTACTAAAGCACTGGAACATGTTACTCAGAGAGGGGTTGGACTAGATGACCCAAGGTCCTTTCCAGTCCTAATTTTCTATGATTCCAGGACTGGTTTTACCTGATGGTGCCTATGTATTTTATAGGCTTTCTAAAATATAGAACAAAAAACAACAGGTCAATATTACACTGTTTAATAAGTAAGCAAACTGGGTCACAGGTACTCTAGCAGTGATGGCCTTTAGCATTCCTTTGTTCAATGGCTTAATAGGGGTCATCTTTTATACATATGCCCTATTTGCAAAAAGAATACACAAAATAGCCGAAAATAGCTGTCAGTGGTGGTGAAAACCATTCTTACAGCATATAATTATTGCATTTTTCTCCCCTTGCTAAATGTAGGAAAACATACTACATTCAGTAATGTTTTCATCTTGTGCAAAGACTTCCTCACGTTTGTGATGCTATAGAATTCAAAACTTATTTTTGTGTATGAATTGTCTATGTATTTCTCCAAATGTTTGCATATCAAATCTCTAATTTAGCTATGATTTACTCAGGAGATTTTTATTAATCCAGGTAATAATTAGCTAAAGGAGCTAAAGAATAGAGACAAAATCCAAAATCAGATATGCTCAACCTGAAGACAAAACAAGCATAGTTAAATCAACATTTTATCTTTGACTGATATCTCAAAAAGTAGAAAAGCCTTTGGTGACTTTTATTAGTCTGCGTATTGTAGATTGGGGTGTTCATAGCTTAGAATAGGATGACAGAATAGTTTGTTTTATCCAGTAGTGAAAGCTACAGAAAAAATCATATTCCCATAATTTACTATCTTCATTACATGGCTCATTTGTTTTGATTTCTACTTTCACTTCCCCATGCTTGCAGACAGCTAGTCTTACATTTGGTGAATTAATTGATTTAGAACCATCTGCCAGAGGATTTTTGAACCTGTCATCTTGAAGGAGGATTTTTCCCAAAATCATTGCTGCATTCTTTTATAGTTAAGAACATCACCTTGATTTGATGTACAGAGAGTAATAGTTCAGATATGAACTTATCTCCATGTAACAGAATGGGCTCAGACATTCCCAGTAAGAACTTACTTTTGTCCTTGGAGTTAGAAAATGCTGTAACATATTATTTTAAAAGGACTTGGTCATGAAGAATTACCGTGGAATAGGATTTCCTTCTGATAGGGATCTTTTTCTTCTTCTTTTTGTTGTTGTTGCTTTCTTTGCAAGAAGTTGTTAGGTTCTATACATACACTTATTTTTCTTTTTAATACATTGCCTATCGGTTCGTCTGGACAGTCACAAAGCCTATCAGTAGAGGAGGAGATCATTGGTGTAGTTGACTCATATTTGAGGGAAGAACTAGGCTCTCTGTGGTTCTCTGAGATATGAAGATGCTGGCATTGACACAGTGTGTGTGTCCAGTTGAGCATGGTTGTGCAGTATGTGGCACAACATACCGCACAGTCTGGAGTTCTCTACACTGCAAGGGCATGGTGCTGCTCTGGGTTTTTTTCTGTGTTGTTGTTTTTTAATTATTTTATATATTTTTTTTATGTTTATTTTTTACCCCTGCATATCTGCCCGGTAGGATTGCCATTGCTGCAGCTCCAGGAGACCCCCAGGACCCCAGGTACAGCTGCTGGGGCTAGCACAGTGCTGGCCCCAGACTCCCCTACACCACTCGGGTACTTGCTGCGTGCCAAAGTGCATGTGGCATGGGCATTCCCTGGGGACAAGAAGCGCATGGTAGTTTCAATTTCAGCTAACTTACAGAAGATCAGTGTGAATCTGTGAGTAGCACCCCCATGAGACTAGTTAGGGCAGATGTGAATGAAAGGGGAGGAAGTAAAAATGGAGAGGAGGCATATAAGCTGGTACTCAAAAACAGGAGAAAGAGAATGGGACTATGGGAGGTAAGAAGATAGAGGCAGATAACTGGGACAAAACAGTGGGAGTGGGAAGCAGAAAAAAGGTCAGTAAGAGGATCAGAAGGTAGAAATGCCAAAAACTAACATGGAGGAAATGTAAGAAGCATGGAGGAGAAAGGAAGGGAAAGAAAGGGTAAAGGAGATTCACAGAAGGACAAAAACAGGCAGTGAGGGGCAGGCCAAGGAGCTGGAGGATGTGCACAGGGATAAGAACCAAATGAGGGGAGAAGGAACAAGAATAGAAAACAAGACAGAGATATCAAGGAGAAGAGGTTTCCTATGAAGGAAAAAAGGAACAGAGCTTATGTGGGGAGATGGGGAGGGGGAATTAAGTGGTAAGAAAATAAGTGGTGGAGGTGAAGAAGAAGAATGAGATCCTGGTGCCATGATTGATAACAATGGCAAAACTCCCAGTGAATGGAATAGGGCCAGGATTTTGCCCTATGCGCAAGCAGAAGGGACATGCAGAAAGGGATCCATGAGATCAGTATAGTTCAGTGGCTTTGTTCTCCTTCGTTACATGAAGCTCAAGTTTTTCCCCTTTGAGCGGGACAATAGATAGGAAACAAGTTTTTGCGTGGTTTTCCTTCCTTTTCCCCCAGAAAAGCATTGCAGCTTTTGGAGTACAAGCTGGAACAGAGGGCACATGCTTCTTATGTTCAGGAAACCATTACAGTTCCACAAGGCAGAAAAAAGTTTACTTGTAAAGAGGTGGCCTGCAGCCCATCCTCCTCTTACTACAGGAATTCCTATACATTATTACTAAAAGTTTGCTTAAAGCGTTTTTACCCTGTTTTAGCCTAGAGTAAGATCAAGTTTTAGAAAGGTTAAAAATGGTGAGCAATTTTAAAAAAAAAGTTTGGCTCCGTGTCCAGTTACTTTAGTACAAGCATTGGTTAGAAATTATATCAATACTGTAGAGAAATGAAATATTTTTGATTTATAATTACTTTTGCCAAAAGTATTTAATGTAGTCAAAGATGTAGTAATTGGGATATGCAATATGTTTATAAAGATCCATAAGTAGTCAGGGTACTTCACTTCCAAATGAGCATGATTCTAAAATGAATTGTTGCTTGGAGGCTTTGTATGAAACCATGCACCACTAATTCCACTGCTTTTGATAATGTTGTGGTATATGGGTAAGCAAATGTATTTCTGGAACAGGAGCCCAGTAGAAGGTCAAAAGCAAGTTTTTATGAGTGTAAAACCCATGACAATCAGATTTGGGTGAGAGAGCTTGTTATTGTGCTGAACATGATCTAGTTGTGATTGGAGCCAATGAGAGAGTTTAGAGGCAGCTCAGAATTATGGCTAAAATCTCCTTAGCTTAACTTTCTGACATTAGTATTAAATATGGATTGTACTTGTCTGTATTTGGGTTTAAAATATGATCAGCACCAGTTTCATTTGTGGATAGCAACTGTCAGCAAGCATGGATTGGATCTCAGGCTAAAAGCAATGCTACTGTTATGATGCAACAGTCAGTGATAAATACCCT
The DNA here is from genome assembly GCF_001723895.1 of Crocodylus porosus. Taxonomy (NCBI): domain Eukaryota; kingdom Metazoa; phylum Chordata; order Crocodylia; family Crocodylidae; genus Crocodylus; species Crocodylus porosus. The sequence goes on from NW_017728943.1 coordinate 46,444,291, forward strand.
ATGGACCTCTGGTCAAGAAGATAGGAAGATGTTTTATATATATGTTTTATGTGTCTTTATGCTGGTGGGCAGAAAATAAACTTATTCTTCACTATAGTCTATTTTTAAAATGCCTACCTTCACAAGCGCATAATGAAAAAGAGCTAAATAAAATTATAGGTGCTGATTGCCTCCTGGGGTAGGGCATGTGGCGGGCCCGTAGGTGGCGCTCCTGCGTTGAGCCGCCCACCTCCCTGCGCCCGACCACCTTTCAGACTCTGAATGCCTCCCTAGGGGCGCCTTATGCTTGGCCGACCCCTCTCCTGGAGCACACTCGCTAGTCTGGGGGTAACGTGCCGCCACCACCCCGAGAAGGGACTGCCTCGGCCCTGTGTCCTCGGGAAAGCACAGGCCTAATAG
>NW_017728943.1:46445007-46454664 GCF_001723895.1 Crocodylus porosus
AGCCTCCTCCCCCTCCCAACCTATATAGCCCCTGTGACCTCATTCACCTGGTCCAGTGGAGGTCAGCCCCAGTTAGCTGTCAGCCAACCAATTTGAAATGCATCACCTGTTACCGGGCAGATTCCAGCTCCCCAGGTAGAAACCCCCCACCCAGTTAACTGATGCAAGTCAGGTAGGCAGAGGGAGCAGGTTTCCCTCCTCCCTCAGGAATGCAGCCAGTTCAAGTTACCTAAAGAGACCGGTCAGGGTATGGTCCCCTCCGTGCTGACCCACCCTAATCAAATGGTTGCTGCTCAGAGATTTTAGTCACAGTGTCACAGGGCAGAGATTTTGGGGAGAAACAAGGTGGCTTTCTGCCACAGGGCAGACCTTTGGTTTAGAACTGCTCTCAAACAAATTTTGCCTTTCATTTCAGCACCCCCCAAATCAAGCTGGTCAGCTCCTGCTCCACTGTTACATTGCATCTCTTATGATGCCCTGCTGTAAATGGAGCTACCCATAGGGGCTTGTCAGGTAGGTGGATTTTTTTTAATTATATAGCATGGTTTGCAGAGTGTTTTTTGTTAATTCTTTTCTTGTTTGCTTTTTTTCTGTGTGTGTGTTATTTCAAAAGACATACAAATAATTTGAAAGACACTAAAACTACGCTATATAATGAGGGGAAAAACCACTTATCTGAGTTATCCTGAGTCCATTCCATGCATCAGCCCACTTCTTCAAGCTTTTATTCTCAATCATGCATGTAGTGTTGGTAATGGAAGAGACGCCAGCTGTTGTAACTGTGTGGGAACTAACTGGGGCAAGAGTGCACTTATACAGGCTTTTGGGAATTTCCATATGCAAATATACAGGTGACCAGGCATTAAACTTAACTTTTAATTCCATATTTGTAACTTTCTTCATGTAAATACTATTGGAGAGAAATTCAGTTTTCAATTTAAGATGTTTCTGTAATTTGTTTCTGCAAGTGAGGTATAATAAGTGTCTGTTGTAGTCTAAAGAACTCTGAAGAGCCCATAATTGAGAGCAGAGGAGCTATTTTTGGCTTGTGGAGAAAAGCAGATTCGTATGGTAAATGGACACTGTATGGTAACTAATATATTGGTCTGTTCTCTGTACATACTGGAGTGGTTGTCAAAGGTGCACAGTAGATATCTCATTTTGTTTGAAATAGATTACTTGTGTGAGTAAGGGAAAGTTTTCAGCTCCCAGAGGTGTCCAAGAAAATCTGTAGACAAGAGGGTAAAAAAAGAATGACTGAGAAATACTATGTACAGGAAAAAATGTTCAAAAGCCATTCTTCTCTCTGAATGCAACTCCTGTTATGCAGCTGGAGACAGCAATACTTATGGTGATAGCCTGGCCAGCCAGTTGCTATACACAGGGCTGCTTTAACTCTAACAGCTACTCAATTTTTCACAGATTTAAACACAGTTTAGACAAGATGATATCAATAGCTTGTTCCTTAGGCCAGGTTCTTTCCTCTTTTGTACTTCTATTAATTGGAAATGTATAACCTCACAATCTTGGCAAAATGTTGAAATGTGCAGTACATTCAAGGAATCAGAATCCCAGGTTTTCATGATTAAAATTGATAAATTATTTCTCAGGGGCTAATGAAGAGTTGAAAGATGTGAGTATCAGCAAAACAGAAGAGAGGCCCTTGCTCTGTGTGCTTTTTTTTTTTTTTTTTTAATCTTCATTAACAATAGTGTTCACTGTCCTTCACTTGTCTGGCAACAGTCAATTCCAGGTGCTAGAACCAGCCTTAGGAAGGGGTTTAGGTGGTGTCCTCCTGATTGCAGAGAGCATTAGATCGTAATGTAAAGGTAGTTTATTAACTTCTCAGTAGAAGCTGAATTGTGAGGGCTAAGTTCAGGTCCTTTTAATGGTACAGGTTTATGGCTGGATGAGCAAGCAAGCAGTTATTTTCAATTTGAAGTGTTTTTTTCTTTATACAAAGACAGGGTTTGACCAGTCAGAAGCTTGTCTACATGCATGTCAAAGCTGTGAAGCCTGTGAAGCTGCTCCATCTGGCCTGCTGGGCTACTAGTGGACCGGAGAATTAGGAGTGTGGCTAGTAGTGGGTATGACTTGTTACAAAGTCTGGGACCCTGCTGGGCATCCTCATTGCTGGCAGGGGGGTGAGTGAGGGCAGTATGACACAGCCCCACTTGCTCTGCAGGCTTTTTGGCCTGCCACTGTTTGTACTGCCTGCAGCTTGACAAGTCCTTTCATTGGTCTTTTGTAGCGTGTCTGAGGTGATTTCATTCATACATTGACGATTTATGATAGTTCATTCATACTAATGCAGACATGACAGACAGCTGTATATAAACCATTCTCCTGTTCTAAATAACTGACCCCTTCAGTTCTGGGAGGTTGCAATACAAAGGTGGCCAATGGGGAAAAATACATACTTTCATAAAACTAATATAGAAAATGCCCCATATTCTGAATGTCCTTTGAGGCTGGCCACTTAGATATCTATTTTAGCTTGCCATTTTTTTTCTCTGCACCAGGTAAGATCAGGTGAGGCTTAAATTAGCTTTTATATGCATTCTGGACTAGAATTTTTTTGATTAATGTTATGAAACTCTGACATCTTTGTTGCAGCCCAAATTTGCTAAATGTTGTTGTACAGTGTAAGACTTGTCTCTTTCCCAAAGCCTTTGTTATAAAGAAAGGAATCTGTGTGTCCTTCTTTTTTTTCTTGTTTATTGATGCTTTTTTTTTTCTGTTGGGTATCATGATATTGCAAATGATGAGAGCTTTAACAACAAAGCTTAAGAAGTGGAACTCTAAGTGACATTTTATATTGAAAAGGAGCTCCACGTTGGAACAAACTTGAAAAGAGGGAAATATTATACCAAAAGAAATTCGCTTGGGCGACTAATGCAAAACAGAAATATCTGAATAACAAAAGCTCTAGTGTAATTCTTTTCTTTATTGATTCTACAGTAAATTTGTCTTCCTTTTGAAATCATCTTGGGCTAGGTACGTGAAAGGTTAAAATTTTAAATGTTTAAGCTGTTATGTATATTTGTACTGGCAAGGCATTACCAGTTAACGTTCAGTGCAGGGCGTGGTCTGAAGGGCAAGGGAAGCAGTGGTGCCTCAGGAACAAGAAGGTGGCAGGGCATGCAGGAGGGAGGGAGGAAGGAAGAGGGGATGGGGAGGAGCAAGGAGAGGACTAGTACCCATAAAGAGGAAAGCAGCACTCATCATCTCATCATTAAGATGAGTCTGGTCTTTTACAGGTGCTCCCTCCCAGTTGTAGTGGTCTGGGAAAGCCTCTTGCCTGCTACTGCCACCTGTGGCTTCGCTTCACATGGGCTGTGTTTCTCACTACCTCCTCCTCCTCCTCTTCCCTCGCCCCTTTCCATCAAAAACCCTGGGAGTGGCTTCTAGCAGTAGCTGTGTCCAAGCTGCTGTATTATTATCAGTTAACTGTTTAACCAATATAATTAGAGGAGGTTAAACAGAAAATTTTGTTAACAGTATTTACATGCATATCTCGGATATTCCCCATAATGGATCCCGGGATTCATTTCCAGACATATTTCTTATAACTTATTATCATCACAACCTTTATTTCTTTTAAATCACCAAATCCTTGTTTTTGGAGAGGTCATGCTATATATACAAAACATATTTCTCTTGTCGTCTTCATTCTTGTATCACATTTAACAGCTGAAGCAAGTTTTTTTCCACTTTTAGTCTTTTAAAGTCAGCCCAACTTCAGGGAAGCAAGCTGCATACTAGTTGTAGGCACCACTAACAACCTGAGAACTAGAATACAGGTTTTGACCACGTAATGTTTTCTGTTAGTAAATGCAGTAATGCATGTCTAAAGCAGATACTAAGGATCTGATTTTTATAAGTGAATTAATTCACTGTTGATTGAGATGAGAAAAATCTAGTTTGGATTGAAAATGTAGGGAACAGAACCTAGCAATCAGGCCTCATGGACAGAGGTGATATCTTCTGTTAGATCAACAAAGATATAAGACTTCACCTCTGTCTATGAGCCCTGTTTGCTTTTTCCTCTAGACCAATATGGCTACAAGTTGGATACCAGGAACAGATCCTAACACTGAGATTCATTCTCCAGATTCTTTTTTTCCAGCCTGATTTTGTGAAGTCCTCAGTGGAATTTTGTAAATAATTGTCTTGCACTGTTTACCATAGAATCATAGAAGTAGGGTCGGAAGGGACCTTGTAGATCTTCAAGTCTGACCCCCTGCCTGGATGGGAGAAAAAACTCCAGGCGGGAGAAAAGACTGGATTCAAATGAGTCCAGCCAGGTAGTCATCAAGCCTCTTCTTAAAGATCCCCAGGGTGGGAGCCAGCACCACTTCCCTAGGAAGTTGGTTCCAGCTCCTAGCTGCCCTAACCGTGACGTAGTTCTTGCAGATGTCTAATCTAAATCTACTCTCTAATAATTTGTGTCCGTTGTTCCTTGTCATGCTAGGTAGGGGAAACAGTGTTTCCCCTAAACCCTTCTGGTCCCCCCTAGTGAGTTTATAGACAGTCACCAGGTCCCCCCTCAGCCTTATCGTGTGAAGGCTGAACGGGTTTGCCCTGTAGTCCCTGGATCATGCGGGTGGTCCTCCTCTGGACCCTTTCAATGTTGTCCACATCCCTCCTGAAATGGGGGCGCACAGAACTGGACGCAGTACTCCAGCTGTGGCCTGACCAGCATCGCATAAAGGGGGATGATCACCTCCCTGGCTCTACTTGAGATGCACCTGTGGATGCACGACAAGGTCCAGTTAGCCCTGCCAACTGTGACCTCGCATTGTTGGCCCATGTTCATCTTGGAGTCAGCAATGACTCCAAGATCCCTTTCTGCCTCCGTGCTCTCAAGAAGGGAGTTTCCCATTTTGTAAGTGTGCTGCTGGTTTCTACTGCCTAAGTGCAGCACCCTGCACTTGTCAGTGTTGAAACCCATCCTGTTTATGTTAGCCCACTCCTGTAACTTATCCAGGTCTTGTTGCAGTCTTTCCCTCCCTACTAGCGTGCTCACCTCACCCCAAATTTCGGTATCATCAGCAAATTTAAACAGGTTGCTTTTCACCCTGTCATCCAAATCGCTGATGAAGAAATTGAACAGCGTGGACACAAGGACTGAGCCCTAGGGGACTCTGCTGCCCACTTCCCCCAAGTCAAATATGACCCATCCACCACCACCCTCTGAGTATGACCCTTGAGCCAATCTGCAATCCATCTGACTGTGTAGGCATCAATGCCACAGTCGCCTAGTTTTTTAATGAGGGTGGGGTGGGAGACGGTGTCAAAGGCCTTGCTGAAGTCTAGAAAGACTACGTCCACGGCAACACCTGCATCCATTGCCTTTGTGACCTGATCATAAAAGGCAATCAGGTTGGTCTGACATGACCTGCCCCTAATGAAACCGTGCTGGTTGCCCTTGAGCATCATGCCTGAAGCCAGCCCATCACAGATGTGCTCCTTGAGGATCTTCTCAAAGAGTTTCCCAAGGATAGGGGTAAGACTGATGGGCCTATAGTTGCCTGGGTCCTCTCTCTTCCCTTTTTTGAAGATGGGGACCACGTAAGTATCTTCCAATCATCTGGTACCTGGCCTGAGCACCACGAGCGCTCGTAAAGCCATGCCAAGGGCCCTGCAATAACCCCAGCTAGCTCCCTCAACACCCTGGGGTGGAGAGCATCTGGACCTGCTGACTTGAACATGTCCAGCCCCTCCAGAAGCTCTCTAACCCGGTCCTCCCCAGCCTGAGGTGTGGAGGTGTTCCCCTTGAGTCCATCTGGCATCACAGTGGGGAAGTTCCGGTCCCTGCACAAGAAAACAGAGGTGAAGAATTGGTTAAAGTGGTCTGCTTTCTCCTCTGGCGCAACCACTAGATTGCCCAGCGTACTTTGCGGGGGCCCCACATTACCCGGTGCCTTCTTCATCCTCCCTATGTACTTGAAAAAGGACTTTTTATTATCCTTGATCTTTGACGCTAGTCCTAGCTCTATGTGCGCCTTAGCTTTCCTGACAGCCTCCCTACAGGCCCGAGCAGAGGAGGTATACTCCTCTTTGGAGATAGCACCCCCCTTCCACTGGGTGTACGCCGCCTTTTTGGCAAGCAGACATTCCCGGATGCCCTTGGTGAGCCAGGGGGACTTTCGGGCACTCTTGCCCCCCTTGCTGCTTGTTGGGATGGACTCCCCTTGGGCCCCGAGTATCATTTCCTTATGGAACAACCACTCATCCTGGACACTGAGTTCCCCTGCTCTCAAGGACCCCAGCGCCTCACTCACTAGTTTCCTCAACTTGTTGAAGTTGGCCCTCCTAAAGTCTAGGGCTACTGTCTTGTTGCAGGCCCTTGACACCCTGCGCTGGATGGTGCATTCCAGCAAGCGATGATGTTTTTTACATTTTTGATGATGCTTTAGAGATACTTACGAAGCCTTGCAATTCACTAGTAAACTATCAACCAAGGTTGGTGATATACCGTTTTATAGATGGATGGCTCATTTCACCTTTTGTTTCATGTAACCTGAAGTTGTGCAGCATAGCAGTAGCACAGCTAGGGATTCAATCAGGATTCTCTTAGAACCATAAGTATGGGAAGAAGGGCTGAAAGGGACCTCCAGACATCTAGTTTAACCTCCTACCCAAAGCAGGATTATCCTTGGGTGAGTGATTCCATACAAAATTTTGTCTAACCTGTACTTAAAAACTTCCAGTGATGAAGACCACAGCTGTTTTAAGTAATCTATTCCAATGCTTAACTAAACTCATGGTTAGAAAGTTCGTTCTAGTATCTATATTTAAATTGTCTGACTTGGTACTTTTGCTGTAAACAATAATCTTTTTATTTCCATGGCTTTCATTTTCAGGGTTTGCTGGTATATTTTAGCTTACATTGGTACATAGTTAAATTTAATTACATACTCTTAATATTACTTTTTCCATGTTTAATGCCAGGGTAAGTAGGTCAATATAGCTGACTGATTGATTGCTCATCACACAGTGTAAATTGGGAGTAAATCCACCATGTTAATAGAATGTAACACTGTTATTGGCATTAGTAGAAATAGCTGAAATTTACCTTGGTCAGTGATTAGAACCTGATCCACTGTATTTCAGAAAACTGACTGATATGATGTTGCCAAGGCAAAATTCTTACTTTATATGGTGTTTTAGAGTTTTGCAGTCAAATATCAAAATGACAATTTTCAGGCCTAACCTTTTCAGTGGTATAGGAGAGAATATCTATGTAGGGTAATATAGTTTAAAAAAATGATTGTTTATAGTTGACTTGTGAAATTTTTATCTCTGGCTAAATAGGACTGAGATTCCAGCAGAAAGTTCCCTTAACTGTGTTTTCTATAGACACCCTCCCCTGCTCTAAGAAAAAGCAATTTTAGTTTTGTTTTGTATTTACACTTGTATTCCTTGTGAGAGCATGTTTATCAGATTAACAATATTTTTACTCTGTTATCCACACACTGATTATCATACTCTTGCATCATAATGACCTGTATCTCCTGCTTGGATCTTAAATATTTTTCCTCAAAGGTGATTAACACTGGATATAATTTGTTTCACATTAGAAAAGTTCACATATGTAGCACATTATTAGAAGGGTATTTGTGTTCAGGTTCAGATCAGGCCACAACAATCATTGTAATCAGTGCTGCACAATCACATACAAGTTTTGATTAGCCCTTAAAAGGCCTGTTAAAGAATTATGGTTACAGATGTGAAAAAATGGTGATAAAGCCATGGTTGTCCAGCTCTTACAGGTGTGCCTGTTTCATAAAAGAGTTTTCTTATTTTTCTTCTCTTTGAAGCTGTTGAAAATGGACATTCTGAGGCAGTAAAGCTGCTTCTCCAATATGGAGCAAATATTAATGGACCCCATTCGTGGTCTGGGTGGAATTCTTTGCACCAAGCTTCTTTTCAGGTAACTTATTAATGTATTATTTCATTTCCATGTAAATAGTGTGTTTTACCTTTTTAAAATTATAGTTTGTGCAGTTTTGTCATCTTCCCTAGTGATTTATGGTTGTTAGGCTTGGGCAGAAAAGGCATTCTAAATGCTAATGATTATTCTGAATATGCTAAAGTATGCTACATCAGCTACAGTGGGAGTTGGGCAGCAATGATTATTTAAATAATGATAAGTATTGCATGTAGGTAGGTGATCAGATGTAACATTTGGGAAGTAAATCTATTGTAAGATGCATTCATTTTTTGGAAAAGACTCATTATATCACAGGTGAGACAGGCATGGCCTTTGTTTTTCTTTTTTAAATCCAGTTTAACAACTTATAAGATTTATGGTTCTAACATGCTGTTTTAATTCCTGTTTGTACTTATTGAGCTGAATGAATACAGAAAATGAATCTGTCTGGTGATTCTTTTGTACAATTTTCAGTATCCCTTTAGAATAGCAGTTGGCAGTCATTCTTGGCTGTGGGCCAGAAAGACCCAGGTTGAGTCAGAGGCAGTCAGATGGGTGCTAGGATCTGGCCCCCACAGCTGCTGCCACAGCACAGGGAACCTCCCTGCTGCTGTTGCTTCTCCTCTCTGGTATGAGAGAATGCTGTCAAAGCCCCAGCTCTGTGGGCCAGATCCAGTGACTCTGCAGGCTGGATCTGGTCTATGAGCCATAGGTTGCCAACTCCTGCTTTAGGAAAGTGAATGTGTTGTATATTTCAGCTCACTATATAGAGTTACAATGAAAAATTATGGTTACTCAAATTCCACTACTTTTTTTTTCTAACAACAAAATATTTATTTCAGGGATATACTGAAATAATCAAATTGCTCCTTGAGAAAGGAGCAAACAAAGAATGTGAGGATGACTTTGGAATCACACCCTTGTTCATCGCGGCTCAGTATGGGAAGCTGGAGAGTTTAAGGATACTTATAACACATGGTAATTTTCATCTTTCATTTAGCATTACTGTTGTTAAACTTGACTCTATGTGCAAACTGAGAAAATTGATTTGAACTCTAGCTTTCAATTTTATGATGCTTAATACATTTTTTAAAATTTACTGTGAAGCCATTTGTGAACAAGTATACGAAACTATCACTGAATGCTTCAGTCTCGTCAGGCTGGTACCTTTCCATGCTTTTCTTAGGTCAGAGTAAGAAACAGAAAAGAACAACTAGGGAAGGGCTAAGGGCCAGATTTGTATGATGCCCTTAATCACACTGAACAGTCCTGTACCACATAATTAGTTCACTGATGTCTATGACATTGCTCCTGGAATAAGAGACTGCTAGCATGAGTAAGGGTTTTGTACTCCAACCCTAAAGTTACAAAAAGCTTCCTTTAGTATCTTTGAAACAGCTGAGGTATATGCCCTCCTGTGTGGGTAAATGAAAATTAAATATCATGACTGTTTAATTCATGTGTACTCTAAGCATGGTTAAAACAGCACACATAGATTAACATAGTTGGGGAAGCGCTGAGGTCCCCGAGGGGAGGGGAGCCAGGTGTCCAAGGAGAGTGGTCGCTCCTTAAGGAGACTATCCTCCAAGCCCAAAGGACGGTAATCCCAACGAGGATCAAAGAGAGCAGGAGGGCACACAAGCCTCCATGGCTCACCAAAAGCACCCAGGAATGTCTCCTTGCTAAAAGGGTGGCATACACCCAATGGAAAGAAGGGG
>NW_017728943.1:46454764-46484335 GCF_001723895.1 Crocodylus porosus
GATCAGCAGGTATTGGGGGAGTCCCTGTTCCCCCGAGCACCGCCAGGAGTGACCAAGAATAACAGTCACAAGCTGGCGGAGGGTAGATTTAGGCTGGATATCAGGAGGCGCTACTTCATGGTCAGGGCGGCTAGGATCTGGAACCAGCTTCCAAGAGAAGTGGTGCTGGCTCCTACCCTGGGGGTGTTTAAGAGGAGGTTAGATGTACACCTTGCTGGGGTCTTGTGACCCCAGTACTCTTTCCTGCCATGGCAGGGGGTTGGATGAGATGATCTACTCAGGTCCCTTCTGACCCTAGAAGCTATGAAACTATAACTGCTCTAGCATGTCAATACTTGTGGGGTAATATTTAGAGGAAGTAACTTCAAACAAAATGTCAATGAAGCCTTTGTCTTTCCTTCAGGATAGCTGTCATCTATCTTACTTTGACTCATTCTTCCACAGCATGCAAGTGAGGGTTCCCAGTCTTATTCAAAAACTTCTCTTTTGTTTAACATTGGGAATGACAAAATCCAAATTTACATATCAACCCTATAACCAGTTTAAACGTGTGAATGAAAGAGATAGCTGTGGTTTATAGTTTAGTTTATTGAATGTCTCTTATTATCAGAGGCTAAAACTCTAATAGTAGTTTACCAGAGTATTAGCTTAACAATCTATAGTTACGGTAAGATTCTTGGTTTATCGAATAATAGGACTGTCCTTCTTTAACTGAAAGCAGTTTAAAATTCTGCCACGCACAATGTTGTTTTAGTTTGATTTTTTTCAGTAGTCTATAAATAACTGATAACTGAAGGTTGAAGACTTTTGCAGTGCTGTATTTTGCTGTGCTTTTTGATTATCTTTAAACGGTTAGAAAGAATGAATGATGTAAAACAGGGCTGTTGAATTCACCAGGCCCTGTGGACCAGATGCCTAGTGTAAGGCTAATCTGTGGGCTGGATGAGTGGTGTGGGACTGGTCTCCATGCCAGATTGGGCCCACAGACTGGCCCTGCACACTGGTGGGTGTCACATGCAGTGTGCATCCTAGACTGGTCCTGTGTGCTGTGTGCACATGCACTGGACTTGCCCCATGCACTGCATGCTGTGGGTGGGTCTGGTCCACAACCCAGGGGGAACACTGGGCTATATGACAGGGCTTTGTAGGCCAAATATGGCCTACGAAACATATCTTTGACACCCCTGACAAATCATTGTTCTCCTCAGGATCCCAAGTGGAATTTTAGCGGGGGGAGCTTTGGCAACAAGTTTTTCTAAAAAGGAAAATTCAGAATGATACCACACTTCAATTATCAAAGTAACACAGTAAAATATAGGCAATTTTAGAAGATACCCAGGAAATTGGTTTAAAAAGAAGTTTTTTAATAACGTGGCAAAACTGTTTAATCATGGAAACGCCAAGGTCCAGTTGACAGTGTAATCTCTGCTGTACTCTTTTTGCATTTTATCTGCTATATTATGATTATGATCTCTCATATTAAGTGTGGTGTCTTGTGTCAGGTGCAAATGTCAATTGTCAAGCCAAGGACAAAGCCACTCCATTATTCATTGCTGCACAGGAAGGCCATACTGAGTGTGTGGAACTACTGTTATCAAAAGGGGCTGATCCAAATCTCTACTGCAATGAGGAGGAATGGCAATTACCTATTCATGCAGCAGCACAAATGGGCCATAGCAAGTAGGTGATATAAAAATTTGAAGTAAGATTCTGGTAATTAAGTGAGTTTTCCACAGTCAAGGAAGGTACAATACAGTAGTCCTACACAAATACTTCTCAGGGTTAGGTTCCTTACTACCCCCTGCAATGATGAAGGTTTGCTAAATAATTGGGGGCTTAGAGAACCTCAGCAAGCAGTTGTGCGGGACTCCTGCTGTGCTTCAGCTGTTTGCTGTGGCTTTTATTTCAACGGGAAGTGGTTCTCTCATCCCCTGCTTAGGACCACTTATGAACTTCAGCTCAGAGTAGAAGCAGCACCCTTTGAAGAAGAAGACTCAACAAACAGCTGCACAGCTCAAGTTCAGTTTGCATCAGGTATCCAAATGAAGCAGGTTGCAAACTACCTGAATAAGGATGATGTAGTCTGTGTTTCAGTAAGCTGTGGATTCTGGTTTTCAGTTTAACATTTCTGATTCTGTTCATTTCATAGTTTAAGACATGTTTCCCTTGTGGAGTTCCTGGTGAAGTGAGCATGTAAGGTCTGATGCAGGCCTGATCTAACTTCTCAGTCAGCAGGGTTTCTCAAAGAGAGGAGCTTCAGGTTCAGACTTCAACTTGTATCATAAGCATATCACTATATGAATGCTTTATTATTATTTGCATTGAAAATAAAAAGCTATGGTTGTACAGAAAGCTTTAGGAGTCTCTCTAATTAGAATAACAGTCAGACTTGATGATTGGGAAGGAAAAGTAATCATACACAAACAGTGAACTAATTGAACCAGCCAGTAAATCAAAGCTATGTGAAGCTTCTTTGGAACAAAGTTGGGTAATGAGGGTGGGATGAGGCAGGTACCAGCCCCAGGTACTGATTTTGATGGGGCATCTGCAGCACTCACCCCTCTCCTTCAGCACCTTCCCTCCGCCCTCCCCCTGCAGCTCTCTGATGTGCAACATCTCTATTGACAGTGCTGAAATTGCTAGTTTCACCTCTACAGGAATATATACTCATTCCTCCCTGAAAGCTCTATCAAGTGAATGGTACCTGCAAGAGTCGAAGAATAAGAAGAAAATTTAGAGTCCATACAAAGATCCTTCTGCCTGTAGTCTCCATTCTTCTGGGTAGAAAACAAAGCCGCTGAAGAGCTGTTCTTTCCTTTCCCACCAATGCAACCAGGCAAAACCAATCTTTAAGATCAAGGGCAGCAGTAGCCAACCTGTGGCATGTGTGCCACAAGTGGCATAGATATCTGTTATGTGTGGCATACAGCAGTTCAGGGAGGGAATAGGCAGCACTAGCAGATTAGGCAAAGAACAGAAATCTGAGTAGTGGATCAGGCAGGAAACACAGGGCGGGAAGCACAAACCAGAGCAGCAGATCAGGTAGAGGGCACAGGATAAAGAGCAGAAAGCACAGCAGCAAATCAGGCAGAGAAAGAAGATCAGAGTGGCACTCAGGGAGGGCGTGGGATTCACTTGTGGCACCCCTTTCAAAGAGGTGGGCCCCTACTAATCAAGGGTATCAAAGACGGGCTGCAACTCTAATATTACCAGTATGAACACTTAATCTTTGACCGTTACTAGGAGGAGATTATTAGGCATGGCTACTACTGAAGTTTTTGTGCGAAGTTCAGGTCTGTGCTCAAACTCAAAAGGTTTAAGGAAATTGAAAATAATGTGAGTCTTGTCTTAACACAGCCATCTCCTCAGCCTTCCTAAAAACCAAAAGCCAGTTGGCAATGTTATCAGTATCAAGAGATGACTATTAACATTTTCCAAAGTGGTAGGCTGCTTGTCCTTTCTAAGAGAGGTATTTAATAATCTGAGCTAGTAAAGGACTGGTTTTAGCTGGTCAGGAAGGACATGAGTTATAGGCACAGGTTGTAAAATGAAGTTCTCCCACTACTTCAGTATCTTAATGAGGAGCCAAGAGCAGAATTCTAACGGAGAAGACATCTACTCTCAATCAAACTGTCATTTTGTCACTTGCCTTGTAAAAGGCTAAATCCAAACTTTCCAGCCTAGATAGCTGGTTGGCTAAAACTACCATATTTTCTTGCAAACAGCACACCTTTTTCTCAAATAGCTGCTGCAAATTGGAGTGCATGTTATATGCAAGAAATAGGACAAGAACAGGTTTGATGCCTACTGGGTGAAACTAGAAGTAGAATCTGCTTTGATCCACAAAGAGCAGAACAGTGAGCAGGCTGAGCTCTCTAGCACATCAATTACAAGGAAAGATTTTTTTCTTTATTCTGCCTTCCAAAACAAGGTGTGTGTTATATTCTAGGGTGTGTTAACTTCAAGAAAATGTGGTAATTTAAACTGGAGGGATAATTTCAAATACGGATTTGAAGTGTATTTAGAACAACAAATCATAAATCTGAAAATGTTTTCAGTTTAAATGTGACAGTTAACTAGTCTTGTACCAAACATGTTAACAATTCCAAAAGGTCAAAGTTCAATAGCTTTTTATAATCAGATTATCATTTTTAAATGCTATCCTTTTAAATAAAATATTGAAAAGGTGGTTTGTGATCATGTCACTTTTGACTTTGTTTTTACATCCATAGGAGAAATTATCAGCAAAAAAGAACATCTATTTTATTTATATGTATGAGAAAACTTCACACTAAAATATCATTTTAAATATTTTTAGCATATTGGGATTGCTGATACCAGTTACTGGTCGGATCTGTGACACGGGAAAAGACAAAGTGAGCCCTGTCTATTCAGCAGTTTATGGTGGTAATGACAAGTGCTTGGAAATGTTACTTAAAGAAGGCTACAGCCCAGATGCTCAGATGTGCTTGATCTTTGACTGCAGATCACCCATGTGTATGGTTTTCCAAAAGGAGTAGGTATACGTCTTTTGCTTTTTAAATTTACCATAGGTTACCTCTCCTGGGATTTGTCTGGCTAGCTTTTATTAATGAGATATTCCACACACCGCCCCGGCACTTTTCTTCCCCTTCTGTTTCAAGTTGTGAGATTAGAGAGTTAAACCGTAAGTGCTTATATGATGTGCTCTGGTTCTGGGTCACATACATGAGCTGAGAACCTTGCTGAAATCTCCTTTGGGAAGCTCTACTCTTTGAAGAGGAGTCTTGTAGAACATAATTGCAGTCTAGTTTCCTCACTTTCAAAAGGCCTTATCAATGTATCTCTGTCTTTTGGGAGCTTGACATGATGCTGTAATTGAGTCAAACAGATTCTTAATTAGCTGGGTTCTTCTTCAATAGGGATGAGTTCTTGGAAAATACTGTTTTACTTTCTCTGTATGCTAGGCTTGTGTATTTAAAAAAAAAAAAAAAAAAAAAAAGGCATTATCTAAGTTTGAGATAAATGCTGTAGTTACGTGGTTCCCTGCAAACCACATCCTCCCCCAGTCTTAGAGTGTTCCCAAAATAAGGCTGACTCATGCCTTGAGAGCATAGCTTTCAGTTCACATTTGGATTAAAAATTCTTTGAGGTTATTTATGTCTCTAGGATGAGGACATATACATGCAAAGATAATACAATCATCATCTCTTGGTGGTTTTATATATATAAGATAGATAATGTAGCAATTCTGTTACGTGTTTTAACTTGTTTTATATTGGAAGTACATTTCTGTATTTTCAGATTTATGAGGGAGGTCAACCTGCTTGCCCGTCAGTGCAGTATTTCGGTTATTAACTTCAGTGGTAAAATTTGTTAAATCTCTTCTACCTAATTCTGCATAGAAATAAATTTATTGAATCTTTGAGGAGGAAAAAGCCCCTATATGTTACTACCATTTTGTTTTATGTCAGCATTTCTCTTCTCTCCAAATTTATTCAGTACATAATGCATCAACACTAAGGACTGAATCGTGATACTATTGAAATCAGTGGTATAGGATAAGGCCCCTAGACACTCATGGGTAGCTCAAAACTGTGCATATTATTTGGAGACATATATTTTAGAAAAGATAAATATACATCAGATTGAATTTAGAGTAATGAGCTTAGTTATATGTAATGGACCTAGTACTGGATTGGGTGTTAAGAACGAAAGAGATATTCAGTACTTGTCCATTGTGCAGGATACATTTTGGTTTTCTGTTGGGTGTTATGTTTAGTTTAGTATTTTGACAGGATGCATCTTAACTTATTCGCTGTGTATTGTACATCGCAAGAATGTTATGTATACTAATACCTTGTAGCTAAAGTGCTTTTTAAAGGGAAATTGTCTGTTTAGGCTTTTAATTTAGATCACATACTAACAGAGGCATGACTGACAGAGAAAATTTACTTGCTGACACGATACCCTTAAAGTACGTGAAGTTATGGCAATAGAGAGTTTGGTTTATTTCTAATTTAAAAATCAGCCCTACTCAGTTGATTTTTTTAAAAAAAAAGCCTTGTTATGCTGGTTTGGATTTGTGTATTCCAGTTTTTTAGGTCTTCATTCCCATTTCTTGTCCCAATCCTGACCTGCTCTGTTTTCTTTGATTTAAGCAAGATAGAATCAAATTAACCAAGATATTTGAACAGTCTTACATTAGTAAGAGCTTACTCAATAGCATGCAAATCTCAGTATATTACTAGCAAGTAAGCGCATGGCTATCTGTAATCATTTCCTGATTCCAAATATTAATTGAGCCTTGCTCGTGCTAAGGCAAGTAGAAAGCAGAGTAGATTTGCACCTTAAAAACTAACCAAAGTGTGTGCACATGCACACACACACATATGTAGCACAAGCTTTTGTAGAGAGAGAATTGTTTTCTTGGAATACGAAAGGGATATTTGGGTGACTGCACTGCCTTGAAGATTCTGTTGTAAGCATGTTGGTTATACTTAAGACATCTTATGGAATTTTTGAAAGAATTAGCAGCATTAGTAAAACTTTTCTTTGCTGTAACTGGAATGAGCATTGATCTTAAACTAGTTTGTTTCAAATCTTTTAAAAGGCATATTGAGCATATGTAGTAGTGTGGATTTTGTATGCATGGAAGTTATGTGAATGCATTTCTCTCATTAACTCTGCAGAGTTGCATGTACAATGTTAATAGGATAGCAATCTCTTACAATAAGACTAGAGAAGCTCTTGAAACTTCTTCACTGGAGTTGCTCTATCTAGGAGTAGTGCCAAAATGATAATAAATAACCTGCATATTTGGTAATTTTCCTAAAGAGAAAATGCTGCAGCAATGTTTGGCTTAGATTTATTCCTCTTCAGCTGAAAGTGCTTATTGCAAGGGAGGGAATCAGTACAGATACTTCTTTTTTTTTTTTTTTTTTAATAGTGAAAGCATGTCCCTAAGACTCTGCATATTATAGCCTAATGTTTCCCTGGTCAGGCTGAAAATGATTTTGAATTGCTTGAGGCAGGCACTCATCCAGTTCTTGAATTGTGCATGTGAAATCATGCATCTGGATTAAAACCAAAATCTGCTCTGCCATATCTTGTATAAATTATGTATAAGGTCTGCAGGTTTATAACAATGCCTAAGGTTTTTGTGCTGATTTGTACTGCATACTCATAGAACATGCCTTTAAAAATCCACAAGCATCATGTTGTTCTGTCCTATCCTTAACATGTAATAAAAACAGTTTAGAAACTGAATCACGCCTGATAATTGTACTAAAATATGTTGATAAAGAAGTGGCAGGTAGCAGATTTGGCACTGTTGTTGAACTGCCTCAAAAAAGAGGTCTGTAATTTGGTTTATAACTGAAAACTGCATATAGCTAACATGTACTTAATTCATAATATTATGACCAATTATCACAGCATCATTAAATCACACTAATTAACAGTGATTTGGTAATGTGACTTATTTGCTAATTGCAACAAGGGCAGAGAAAACCAAATGATTTTGACAGTACCTTTTTATCTTTTAATGAAGACAAAAGAATCTAGATTGCTGTGCAAGAGGAAGTAAGCTAAACAGATTAGGTGACCTTGGAATGTGTGTACATGTCGCCTAGCTTGTAAAAACTTTGATTTAAGCTTACCATATAAAGAAGTAGCTCTTATGTGATTTGGGGTTGTAGAATTTAAGTAATTTAGTACCAACTCTCCCCTTTTATTGCATCCTACAAAACTAATTTGCATGGGAATATTTAAATTAAAGGCAAGATATTTTTAAAATGTCTCTAATGGAGTCACAACCTGTCTTCGGGTATAGACAGATGTAACAATTGCATCAATACTAAAGCTTTCAGATATGACTTATTTGTTATTTCCATGCAACTGTGACATCTGCATAATTCTCTAGTGATAGAAGTGTAGCAAAAGCAATTTTAACCCTCCTTAATAAGGTCAAAGTTGGGGTGGTTTAGTTAACTTTTATCTCTACAGGATTATGCAGATATAACAGTTGTAGTGTAGCAACTGAAGCGTGCTCCCAAGCAGCAACTTCCTCTTTTAAAGTGGTTAAAATGTATTATTGCCCATACTCCTAGTGCCTCACATAAAATGTGATTTAAGGCTCATTAAAGCAGTGATTCATGATCATGGTGGTGTGGCACACTGAGGAGCTGTGAGATCCTTTTAAGGGTGTTATGCAATATCAGTATCGTTAGATTTGCAAACTTACATGTGATTCACAAGATAAACCTAGAGATTTCAAATAGGAATCCATAGTGTTGAAAACTTTCTGACCTGTTGCAATTTTTTTGAGTTCTGTGCAACAGAACAAATGTTCTAGTATTTTTCTGTAGTCAAAAAATGAGTGAAAGTCAAGAGCTAGCATTTTCTAAGGGTGCCTTGAGTTGAAAATATTGAGAACCAGAGATGCAGTGATATATTGGTTCAGTATCGGATTGGCACCTATATAAAGAAAATTGGCTGTATTGAAAATTGGCCCGATGGGGCCAATAATTTAACCAATAAATGCCCATGCGTGTGTGCAGCCACAGTGCAGCACTCAGGCAGCAAAGAGCACAGCCCAGCAGCTTGGAGAGCTTCTTCCAGCTGGTAAGTCCATTTTGGTGGAAGGGGTGTGGGGGGGGCGCATATCAACCATCTCCCCAGTGAGGGAGGGGGCAGGGGCAGGCACTATTCAGCCAGGGTGGGTGGGGCAGGGCACAGGATGGACCTGGGGCTCACTGGGGGAGGGTGGCTCCTGTTGCTGCATACACCCTGGCAGGGCCCGAAGCCCCTGGGGTGTGGCCCTGGATCTGTGTGGGGCAGGGCAGGCGGGCTGGGGCTGTGCTGGGCTTTCTTGCTGGGGCCTGGGCTTGGGGTGGGGGCTACAGAGGGAGCTGTAGTCACCCCAAATTTCGCTGGGAGGGAGCTATAGCAGTGCTGCATGCCTGATGCATTCCCAGCTCTTCCCAGCACGTGGGGGAAGGCGGAGGTTGAGCTGGGAAGAGCCAGGGCTGCGTTGGGCATGCAGTGGCACTGGGAGAGAGCTAGGGTGAAATTTGGGGTGGCTGCAGCCCCTCCTTAGCCTCTGTCCTGAGTCCAGTCCCCAGGGAGAAACACCCGGTGCAGCCCTGACTTCAGCCCGCAGCTGCATCCTGCCTACCCCACCCTGCCCCATGCAGATCCAGGGGCACACCCCCATTGTCCCTCCAGAGTATGCATAGCGGAGGAAGCAGCGCCCCCTTCCTGACGAGCCGTGGGCTGTCCCACAGCCTGCCCTGGCTGGGCAGCACCTTTGTCCCCTCCTTCACCATGGGGTGGGGAGGGGGTTGATCTGCCCCACCCCACCTCACACCTCTTTTCTCCCCCCTCCCCTTCCACCACAATGAGCTTATCAGCTGGTGGCACCTCTCCATACTGTATCAGAAATCAGATCAGTATCGACCAGTATGCCTCCTTAAAAATTAGATATTGGTGTCAGCCCCCAAAATCTCTATTGGTGCACCTGTATTGAGAACCATTTCTGAAGGGAAAAATTGCTGATATAATATTGCCATCTATTTAAGGGTGTTCTCAAGATTCACAGAAATAGAAGTTTGATCGAAGCTTCGTGTATGTTTTCCATATGTATAAATGCAATTTAGTGTAGGGCTGACCCAGATCTGACCCATTTAGCAATGTCATCTAACTCATGGGACTCCATAGAGGTCTGGAAATTTGGCAGCTTGAGCTGCAGAAGTAGCATTAAATTTGATGGTGCTGCTCCAGAAGCTTTCACAATTTATGCCACTGCCAAATGACATGACTCTGTGGTCTGTATCTGGCCTATGCATCAACCTTGTTCCACTCATCTGGCCCACTGGGCCGGATGATTTGGACAACGTTGTTTCAGCATCAAGGAGAAAATTAAAAAGAAAGTTATCTTGTCTTCTGCTTCCAACGCAAGTAAGTGGTCTGGATTATAGTGGGCTAATATTACAATAAAGCATCTTTTACTTCTAAGTTATCAATTAAAATGCAAATTAGATGGTAAAGGATTCATATATAACCCATTACCATGTTATCTGTAAACATGTTGTATTGTATTTGTGAAATGACTTGGTAGTCTGTCCTGTTCCTACTTATTTATCTCTCAGCAGATAAATTGGCTTAGTTTTTGGCAGTCACAGTAGAAAAAGAAGGGATTGAGGAAACAGCTTGATGCTCCAAGATGATCTATACAGAGCCTGTTGGAAAATTGTAGTGGTACCACTTTGGCTATACAAGTCCTGTGCATAATTCCATGTCTTCATTTCCCAATGATATATTACTTTAGCATCTTTCACAAAATCTACTTTTACTTAATTTCTCTTAATAAGTCAATGATAACTTTTAATGTTTATTTTACAGTTATTTTTAGAATATAAAATAACATTTTTTTTTTTAAATTGATGTACTGATTTTTGGGGGGGGAACCTACAGACTACTTGATGTTTTATAGCAGTGCTTTGTAAAAACAGTTGTTACACATCTATTTAATATGTTCCTTCAGTAATAGATTTTTTAGTTTGATTTTTTTTGTGCCTTTTAACAGAGCTTTTGTGTTGAATGTTCTTTGTATTCTTCTAATTTGTTTTTTGTGTTGTGTTGTAGGTTTTTTGGTTTAATTCCTATTCTTCTGAAACACAGGATCCATTTACTTGGGATTAATTTAAAATATTGCCTGCACCATGAAAAATTTTCTTTGTTTCGGCATTTCTTGAAGCTGGACTGCCTGCTGCCTTCTGAGGAACACTTACCAGAGTTTATAAATTATGCCATTAAAGCACAAGAACAGTATAAGGAGTGGCTACCATACCTATTGCTGTCTGGATTCAGTCCATTGAATTTATTGTGCAGAGTGTGGTAAGAAAGAGAATACTATCTTGTATCTTAGATTTTATGTATTATATCATTTAACACAGCAACACATCATAATTCAGTTACCTAGTTCGAGATCATGACCTCCCAGAAATTTCAAATGACTGGAGTAAGAGATTCACAAAAAAGTGCAGTCAAACATTACAACTCTCCCTCCCCTCCCCCCTGCAGCCTTTTAAAAAAAAAAAAAAAAAAAAAAAGCTTGAGTAAGACTCAATCTTTTGTGACTCCAGAGAAGGGTGTTTCTACATGTCTAATTGAAAGGTTTTCTTCCTTATTGGTTCTCAAGTTTTAATAAAAAGTATGAGAAGGTGTGATAAAGTAATGTACGAGACAAATCTCAAATACACAAATACTGCTTAGTTCAACAGTCAGTGAGGCTGAATCTCTCCAGCATGAAATCAAAGTTGGGTGGGTAAAATTCAAGTGCCCATGGCACTATTCTTTGCTATAGTACCATGAATATAATGTTACTTTATATACAAAGTATAATTTAATGCATTTCAAATATATATAACTAGCTTTTGACTGCTTGCTTATGTTTAATTAGGCACTATGGAAGTGATGCTGGTATTTAAAATATATCAGATATTTATATTTTCTTCTATCCTGTTCACTTTTTTTCCTTTTTATCTTTGTTAGGCAAGTTAGCTGTTTTAACTCTAGCCTTCTGTATTTATGAGCATTAAACAAAATAATTTGAGACTCTAGAAGTTCATGATACAAATAAAATCTATTAACTTTGGTAGCCTTGGAAAGTTGCACATTGGTTTAGTCATTCCAGTTGCATATATTCCTTAACTGTATAGAAAAAATTTGAACTTTAACAACCACTCATTTTTAAACATTAATTTCTGTGTTAAATGATAGGCAAATATTATGGCTGAATTGTCATACTGTTTTCAATGTTAACTTCACCATTAGTATAATTTTAGTGATTCAGTGAAATTGTATATTCAGTAGTTTTCTAGGTAATAGTTAAAGGCTCATATTTCAAGCCTGACATGACAAATGATATTTGTTATTCTCTAAATCACATGTACATAAAAAGGCAAGGTATTATTTCGAGAGTAAACATACTGTGAAAAAATCCTAGTTTATCGTGGAAGCAATATTGTCCATTTGTATCATACATAACACTTTTGTATTTGACAGTGTTTTATATTGTCATGTAAGCTACAAGGATTGTTTTACATGATGCTTAACTTAACAAGCCTATTTTTAAACAATTTAAAACAACTGCTTGTCAGAATGTAATCTACAGATCTGATATATTTGTGCAACTTCAAATGCAATGTTAGCTTTAACCCCATCCCCCTTCCTAGAAAATAATAGGAGAGTAATAGAAAATGAATGTCATCTAGGCTTATGGCTGATCAGCTGTCACCAGCTCATCATTGTACATCTGTTTTGTATGATATAATGGTCAATGTAGTTCAGTAACAATAAATGTTAGTGGCAGTATTAGCAATGGTGAGGCAAACTCACCATTCCACTAAAGACAGCTAAGCACTCAGATTTCCTCTCAAGTGTATTGTTTAGATAAATGCAGAAAAATGACACTTTGCTGGTCACAGTCAAACTTGAGGTACATTAATTCTTATTAATGAAATAATATAAAGGGCATAAAATAACCTTTTGGTACAAGCCATATAGAAAAGCATTACTTTTTTTTTTAATTTGTTGTATTTGAGATTTTCACAGTATCTTGTTTCATATTATCGATTCAAACAAAAGTACAGGTGTTTACGTCTGCATGTATGTACCATAAAACTGTTTTGTGAAAATAGCGGTAGTTCCCTTGTACATACTATAAACAGATTTTTAAAAATAGCTCATTTAATCTTGCTCTCTAGCCTTTGTATCTTAATACGGGTATTTGCTAAGCATTTTTCACACGTCATATTGCAGATATAAATAACTCTAAAATACACAGTTTTTGAGTTTTTAAAACATTTTGCTTTCTAACTTTTTTCTATAAATAAGTTGGTAAATGTATTTTAGTATAATTTTCTGTGTCAGATGTGTTTGAAAGACTGGGTAATAATGCCCTGGTGACAGGAGACCTTATTAAAACTTAGGTAGAGATAGAATAAGCAATTAGTTCTAAGAAAAACACTGTCTGTTACTGAGGCAGATATATTTTACAGCAGATATTTTTTCTTTCAGTCTAGCTTGATTTTTTCAAACGTAATGGAGGACAATATAATTGCATTAGTAAAGGGTTATGCTGTCAGGGTTATTTTAGAATTCTCTTTGATGTTTTTTAATGCCTAACATGCAAATTGCTGGAAACTTGTTACAAAGACATAAAACTTTCAATGTATTTTTCCTCCAGATTGTTTTTAATGATATTGTATATAGCAGTTGATAATTTATGTGGTATTTTGTATTGTGTAGGATTTATTCTGTGAATAACAATGCCCTTAATTTCACTCTGGAGTTCACTAACTGGAAGAGGCTTCCTTCAGATATAGAACAAAACCTCTCTGACTACAAAGAAAACTCTACCTGGGTTCCACACAGTCATTTTGGTAAGCAAAACAACCAGCCAGATAATCTCTGCACATACCAATTTCCAGGACTGAAGTGGAAAATTGCTCTTTGGGCCGGTATGTGAAGTCTGCAGAATATAAAATAAATTGAATAGTAATTGCATTTTCATACCTCGGGAAAATAGTAATTACCCTATCCTAAGATCATACTTGAATTCATAAATTAAACAATATAGTAAGTGAAATAGTTTAGAGGTTTCAAGCTGATATTTTGCATACTCTCTACTTCATTACTGATATATGGATTCAATTTAATTGTGTCCAAAATAAATATTAGGTACTCTTTTAAGAGCCCTTAAACATAAAAAGGCAGCCATATTCCATTGTTAAAACTGTGTGTGCGCGCGCGCGTGCGCGGATGCACAAAAGAGAAAATTAAATACACAGTGAATAAAAGTGAAGTTTAGAAGGGTTTTTGGGAAGGAAATTGGGTACTTCTATTTTATCCAACTTTGTTCTTATTTAGTCATCTTTGCAAGTCAGTTGGCTTTAAAACAGTTATGGAAAAGTTCTAGGAAAGAGTTGAAGAGATTAAAAATTCAGGATTGCTCTTAGAATTGTGAATATGAAATAAGCTATATAGGTATCAAATGTAAAATGTGGCCAGGACATACCAAAATGATTTGTTTAGCCTTTTTGAAAATATAAGGGCAGATGATGGATATGTCTTGATTACATTTTTTTCCTAGATAATTTTCTGCGGACTTTTGTCATTTATTGATTTATATACCCAATTAAAAAGTACCCATCCACTGCTGTTAGTGGCTTGACAGTAAATAAAATATAAAGCATATAAATATCATAATAAATATCTACAAATCTAGCAGCCTATTTTCATTCCTACAATCAAAATGTAGTCAGCCAAAAATAAGAATCGATAAATATATGTTTACAAACACTGATGCTTGCCAAATGCACCTTCCAAAAAAGGCAGTCAAAACAGAAGTAGTTTTCTGTATTTTGACATATTTATTATGTTATCTAAAAAACATTTGCTATTTTAAAAATATTTGCAAAGCCCTTTTCTATTGATCGATTATAGAACTAATTCTTCTTTAAAGTGCTGCTGTAATATTTGTAAATTTAATTTTTGTTTATTTTATAAGATTTTCTTTGGAATATTGTATTTAATATATCAATATATCATTTTTTAATACTAATCAATATATCATTTTGGGGTGGTGGAAAACTTGAAAGTTTTTCTGGTTGACTTGTTTTTGTTAAATATATATGTTGTAATAAGTTCTGATTTTTTTTATCTATTTATTTTTTATTATTATTATTATTATTATTTTAATTTTTTTTTGGAGTCCACTTCATTCATTTGCTTAATCCTTCAGTGAAGTTTTGTTCCTGTGCTTTTCTTGGGATATCATTCTGTTGTGAAAAATGTTTAGTGTTCTAAGTTTAACATTAGGAATTAATTGTATGAACAACAAAAAGGAAGAGAAGTTATTGCTGGTAATTAGCAAACCGTTTAAAAAAAGAAAGGTGTTTTTTGTCCATCTTAAGTTTTCCTTTCCTTTCCTTATGGGAATCTTTTAGCAGCTAATGACATGAGTGATACTACAGCTAACAAACTTAAGTGTGGAAGAAAATTAGTAACTCCTCTTTCTTTTTATCCAAAAAAAAAAAAAACCCAACAAAAAAAACTTCTTTGGGATTCTTAGGCATATTCTAGATGATGGATGCAGACTCACCCTGGTAAATAAGGTTAGTTTCCCAGGGCCAGTATGCTTTCAGATTCTAAAGAAAGTGTGTGTACAAATAATCAAAAAAAAGGTTGTCATCCCCATTGCTCCTCCCCGTGTGTGTGTGCGCGCGCGCACGCTCACTCACTCACTCACTCACTCACTCTCTCTCTCTCTCTCTCTCTCTCTCTCTCTCTCTCTCTCTCTCTCTCTCTCTCTCTTTTAACCAGCTGTAGTCAGAGGAGGAAAGGCAGGCATGTTGCAGTTAGGCACATCCTGTGTGTGTGTGCAGTATTCTGCATTGGGCACTTCAGTGTTACTTGGTCTTGAATTGTGATGCAGATCCTCGGCGATTTAACACAAGAAATTAAAAGTCAAGTATGTGCATTAGAAACAGGATCCTGTGATGACACCTAAAATCTTCTTTGAGTACATGTGTTGTGTAAAGCTCGCTGTCAGTATATACAAGTCATGTGCTTGAAGTCAAAGTTTTGGTCTGAAGTGCTGGTTGTGTCCCCACATGTACTCTGAATGCCCTAGCTCTCTAATACCTAGGGACCGACCACCAGGTACTTGGCTATTTCTTGCTGCCTGTAGTTTGGAGTCTCTGCTCTGAACTGAACGACCTCTTGCATATATGAAGAAGCTTTTATTGTTAATTTAATTTAATTCCCTGCCCCCTCACTGTTCACATATTCCTGAGAATTCTTTCCAGTATCAGACTTTAGGACATTGTATTCAGAATTGCAACACTGAATTGAACATTACCCCTCTTGGGAGGCAGCAGTTATAGTTAATGATGGGTACGTGAAGTGTGTGTCTTTTGGAGGATCTCATATTTGCAGTAGATTTGCCATGTGCAGATCATTTTAGGGGAAAAATGATAGTTAATTGGGGGTTAATATTTGTTTGACTGCTTTATTAAGACAGTCTCAGGTTTGTCTGGGGCATAAGCACACACGGACATACGCTGGTGGTAGCAAGGAGTACCTCTTTGAGCTTATTGGGACTGTGTGTATGTGTGTGTAATTTGAATAAGTACTCAAAGAAGAAAGACAGAATACTTATCTATGCAGTAACTGAAGTACTTTGGGATGTTCTTTTCATTTAGAGTCCTCTTATGCTATTGGATCCTTCAGTTAGAAAAGGGTGCTCAGTGGTGGTTAGTCATGTATTGGTTCTTATGTTGTTATGGGAGCATGAGAGCACTCAGGGCAAATGTGCAGACCCAATGGATGCTGCTGGCTGAAAGCTTGATTTTGGGTGCATACATGTCAAGGGTGGAAATTCATATCCCTGTATCTTAAGTAATATTCTACTATGGATAAATGAATACACTTATCTGAAATAATTAGTGGTACCATCATCTCGGATACTAGCTTTTCTGGGAATCTGTGCCATGGCTTGAGCAGCCCTGGAGAATCTCGGGGCTGCCTAGATGCTGGTGGGAATCTGTGAAGAGGCTACCCAAACAGCTGTGGCAGCAGGGTCCCCACAGGGCTCTAAAACAGAGCATCATAGGTCAGGCACTGTCAAGGAGCCAGCCACTCTGCATGAGTTAGAGAATGAAGGGAAAGGTCAGGGAACCTTCTGGTTAATTGATGTTTTAGATAATTGACTTCTGGATAATTCGGGCTCTTCTGCAGTGGGGACTAACCTTTCTAGCCATGCACCCTCCCCAAGTGCCACTTGAATCCACTTCCCCTTGCCAGTCTGCTGCTCTGCTTTCTGCTTCCTACCTTGCTCACCACTGTGCTCCCTGTCTCCTTGCTGATCTGCTGTATGCCATGCACAAAGGCTACCCGTGCCACATGCCAATATGCCACAGGTTGGCCATCCCTGACTCTTCTCCTGCATATGGTGTGTGTGGGGAAAGGAGGCGAAAGTGAGGGACAGACTTAAAAAAATATTTTTTTAACTTTTTTAAAACTTTATTATACAAACAAATGGTGTAAGTGAAAAGGTGTGTGGCCCTCTCAGAGCATGAAACACTTGTTATTAATACCAGAAAGCACCATGTCACTAGAGACTGAAACAGTTTCCCCTGTACCCCTGATGGGATTCCACATGTAGAACTAGCTGTCCAGCTTCCACTTTGCAGAGGCCCCCTTTGCTGGCCCAGCATGACACAAACTGGTCCACATTTTGTTGCAAGGTGAAGTGTTCAGATTTAAGTGGGACATGCACCTAGACCAGGAAGGGGAAGAGTTGGAGGGTGTCATTAGCGTCAGTCCCTACAACCTGGTTTTTTCAGCTTTTTCAGAGGAGCCATCTTGGCCTTGCCCAGGAGGAAGTTGGCTTTGGTCACTTGATGCAGGATAGAGAAGATGTACATAGTCTTGGAGAAGTCCAAGTCCAGCATGCCAAAGAGGGTGCTGGGGACAGCAAAGAGTTGCTTCAGCTGGAGGCAGTCTAGGGAGGCTTGAAAAAGTCTCCACTCCTTCCTCACAGAAAGGGCAGGCCACTGACATTGCTGGGTTTAAGTGGTGGACAAAAGTGCCTGTGTAGCAGCTGCCACTGGAGATCATTTGGCAATGGGCGATTTGGGCACGGGGCACTAGATTGGCCAGACTTACTCTGGTGTTGGTGCCACTAGGTGCTGCCTCTAGGTTATGTCAGGGTGCACAGTGACATGGTTGTCCATGTGTACAGTTCCTTTCTAGACAGGATCTCAAAGCAGATCACAACACTGTTCTTATTGGGCATGGGGAAGGACAGCATAGTGCAGAGAGAGAGACTTTCTTTCTTGGTGTGTGTGGAGGATGAACCAGTCTTAAAACAATTTCTGGGTTCTTTTTTCCTTCTATTGCTCCCTTGTTCTTCCAGAGCGCTGATTTCCTTCTATAGACTTGTGCTTATTATCTAGCGAAATGTGGTATTCTTGAATTTGGATGCCTCCATGTCAAGAATAACTTTGCCTGGAAAATAGCTACTATTCCATTCCATATAACCTGTTAAGAGCATGTTAATGACGAATAACAGTGCTGTTTGTTGACAGGGACTGTCAGTTGTATCTAAATCTTGTATAATTTAAAAGTCTGAATGGTTAGTTGTTGTTTCAAAAGTAGTTAACTCAAGTTATGAAAACAGTTCGCAGTGAATTATTCAGAAGCATGATTTAGAGTTTTTGCAGTAGCTGTCTGTTTTAGTATGATCGCTGCTTTTTGACATTTTTTTAGTTTTTGAACATTGAATGTATTCTTTACAGGAAGCCAAATCAATATGTAGCGACCAAATCCATATGCAGCAATACAGTCTAATTATTAAAGAATCTGTATTGTTTCTAAATCTAATTTGGTTTTTGCTTATCATCAAGGTGGCTGGAGAGTGACCCTTTAGTCCCAATATTTTTCGAAAACACCATTTATTGCATGCTGTATTCTGTGTTGCCCTTTAGATCAGAGTGTTGTGACAGAATGTTAGGAAAGCGGCTGCAAAGTTCGTTCAGTGTGGTAGTAGGTTAAAGGTTATATAACTAACACTTAAAAAAAACCAAAATGAAAACCCTAAAACTTTTCAGCTTTGACATTGTTACATTTTAGAAAAAAGGTTTTACTTTACAAATATTGATTTCTTGCTGTTATTAAACTTCAATCCACTGTTATGGCCACAAGAATAAGTTCACCTTACTCTTGAATGCAACTTTTTAGGCAGCAGGGGTGCGGGTGGGCACTATGTTCTCAAATCAAATGAAAAAGAGGAAGAAGTAAAATGCAGCTCTTCTCTTTCTGTTCAGTATAACTTTTGATCTCCTTTATAGATGATGGAAAACATAGAAAACTTTTGTGCAACCTGCAACTTCTTGTTGTTAGAAAAATCTGTCCTTGGTGCCTGCTTATTTGCATAGTGACCTTCGTAGTATGATATGAAGTATAAAAGCATGGCCTGGTAAAGCTTTCCAAGGAGTAGAACTGTGCTTTATGCCAAAATAGATGTTGCATTTTCAACTTAAATACATATTGTAGAACATGTGAGCACTGTGATTGAAATACCATATTGACTCTAATATAAAGACGACCCCCTAATAATTAGATTCTGGATATGAAAAATTAATACATTTGTTATAATGCTCAACATATATAATTTATTTATTGGAGGTTTGCCTTGAATTTGTCCCCTTCCCACTGCTACAGCAGGGAAAAGGAATCTGAGAGGTCAGGTGGTGCCCTTGCTCTCTGCCCCCCTCTCCCCTTACTGTGAAACCCTGCTCTCCCTAAGGATATGGAAGTGAGGGATGAATCTGAACAGACTGACTGAAATAAACATACCTATAGTAATTTGCGTGTAGGAAAATTACTATGGCTACCGATCGACTTAGTTCATCCAGAATAGATGTGTTTTATCATTTCTGAAACTGCTGCAAGTTTCGGCACAGGTATTCCCTGGACATATTTTTAAGTACCACTTTTGTACCTACTTGTATATAATATAAACTATACATAATATTAGGCCAAAGCCTAAAGGCACATGATTTACCCTACAGTTCATTGGGCTGGGTCTCAGCAGAATCAACAGCATTTCAAGCTGTTATGACCCCACAGCTTAGCACTGCTCAGTATGTGTGTACGGTCCAGATAACCCCCACAAAGGATCCGTGTGCTACTAAGCTCTCCCATCATTCATAACTGGAACCAGATGTTGTCACAAGTACTGGGATCCTCCAAAAATGTATATGCAGATGAAGCACAGGGCTCTCCCTCGTGGAGGTTGGGGCCACGTTAATCATTTGCAACAGGCTGAGAGAGGGGGTGACAGAGGGTTTCTGGGTGAACTGTTGGGGGGCCCCTGTTTAGTGATGTTTGCTAGGCATTTAAGGCCGGCGAAGAAACAGGAATTGTTGGAAATGGGAAAGAAAGGCACAGCTCAGCTGTGGGAGTAAAGGGGAAGCCGAAATGTATTTAGTGTAGCAGTTCAATATGACTTGAAAAAGAGTTGGTGCTGAGGAGGACAGAGTACAATGGGAATTACCAAATGTCTTATTAAATAGATGAGCTGCATTAAACTATTGTTGTGGTAGGTTGCCATCAGTATGTTTGCCTGAAATGGGCTGTGTGTTTCATAGTCATGCTCAGTGTTGGCTGCATTTAATCAGCTTTAGTTGATTTCCATTATTTAGCACATGGTTTTGGCAGTAGTTTAATGATAGACAGTGTATTTAATGAAGTTTCCTTATATGGGAATGTAAAATAAGTTCCCTTTTCCCCCATGCTGATTGAGGGGGAAAAAACCTTGTTTTATATTTGAGTGAATATGGTAAATATGATTGGAAATACCCAAAGCAAGCATTGGATTGCAGAACCACAAAGTGTTGCATACTTGGCTGAATATATGAGTAAATAGAGTAGGTTGGGAGGCAGGGGGCAAACTTCAAATTAGCCCTGCACCATCCCAGAGTGCCACTCTTAGCCCCTTCCCCTATTGGACCTGTTACCCTGCTGCCCTGCTCTGTGCTCTCTACCCAGTCTCCTGCTCTGCTTTCTGCCTTGTGTTTCCTGTCTGCTCTGTTGCTCTGCTTTCTGTATGCTGCCGTGTTGTTTGTCCCTCTCCGGTCTGCCCTGTGCCACTTGTGATACATGTGCCACAGGTGGGTAACCCCTGAAATAGGTTGTGGTAATGAAGGGAATAAAGTTAACTACTCTAAACTATACACTATAGAGTGAAGCTAAAGTTTGTTGGGAAAAGTATTGCCTCTGTTTGAAAACCATGATAAAAATATAAAAGCAAAGTAGGTATCATTGCACATTGGAGACTGTCCCAAAGAGAAGTGTTTTTTATGTGCTAAAAATACCCAAAGTATTATTTTATAATATCCCGCTGAAAGATATGTTATGGTGGGCTGCTTGCGGAGAACTTTCCATTTTACTTACAGGGCTGTATTGACCTTGTGTTGTAGAATTCCAGCATTACTATCTTGATTTAACCAAGAAAGGAGACTACCAAATATCTGTACGATTACTTCGCAGGGGAATAAAAGTAATTTTGTTCAGTAAAAAATGTCAGTTTAAATGTTATAGTACATGTTTATATAATGGTCAAGGTATTTTATGTTAGTTCATAAAAGTAGGCAGCCCCTTAATTCTTGTGAGCGTGATCCTGAGCTGTTAGTTTGTCAGTTTAATGATGCGTTAGTCTCCACAGTAATACCAAAATGATCCTATTGAAATCAGGCCAGATGCAGTTTCAGTGGTGTTTTGCATTCCACTTGCAACTGTAACAGTGCCATCCAGCCCTTTTGAGCTCAGCATGGGAAGACTGAGAGAGACTTGTATTCAGTACCACATAAAAATTAATTGCAGTAGTTCAACCTCAGTGCTAAGGGAAGAAAAGAAAGGTTACTTGCTGCTAATTGTTTGAGTGTAGAGCTGTTTGTTTTTCAACACCCCCTGTGCAGGCGCACAGTATTTTGAACTTGGAAAGCTCTGATAGAACAGTACTCAAGTGGGCAAGTGTTGCCAAACAAGCATTTAAAAACTGTCTCGGATTCCTGGTGCCTTCTCTTCCCTAGTCACGAGATTGGTTTTAAAACTCATATAATTTTAAAAAATGGGTTTCTTTTACTTTGCCAAGTGGCCTGTGAAGGGTTAGGATTCAGTAAAGAATGATGCTTACTTGAAGGGCTCTGCCACAGCAATTAACATGCCACCACTCCCTCTCCACCAAATATCTGGACCAGTGGAGAGCCCTGCAGGCTAAATGACACAGCCCCATGGGTTGGATTGAGCCTGTGGGCCAGAGGTTGAGCTCCACTGTCCTAGATGAGTATTTCTCAGTCCTGGAGAAAATTCCAGTAACCACCCAAAAAGAAACCCTTGGAAGAACTAATCAAGTAAAATTGCAGAATTGCCTTCTGAAGTGAATATGATTCTTCATTGAGTAAGTAATACATAGCTGGCAATTTCATGATGCCAAGCCAAGGTGTATTATGAAAATATGCCATTGAAGTTGTAGGTTGATTCAGTTGCATGAGATTTGCAACCTGACGGAATGCCAACTAGATTGTGATAAAACTCCTATATAGCTTAACCTTTTTTAAAAAAGCATTAACCAGAACTAGGACTCTTCCATAAAATAAGAAATGAGGGAATTTGGCGCTGTGGATCTCTTGATCTAATAGGCTAAGCAATCTTGGTCAAATTGTTCAGAGGCACAAGACTGGCTTCTGGGATTACTGGTCTCCTAAACTGTGCCTGTCATGTAATGACAAGGTATTGTGTATTGTGAAAGTATGAATCTGCATTGGGCTACTGATTTGCGAGAATTATTTAAGGTTGTCATTTTATCCTTAATGGGCTAAATTTTGCCAAGATCTCCTGGTTTCTTTATTCTTTACTTGCAGCAATACTTCAGAAACAAAACCTTAACTCTGAATTTCTTTGTCTTTGTTGATTTTAGGTGTAGGTGTTTGAACACTAATGTATTGTATGTCATCTAGGTCTTGCATGATAGGTTATTGCCAAACCAGTGCTGCTCCAACAGTACTGGAGCCTGCCCTGTAGGGCCAGCATATTCCCTTGGAGACTAGGTTAAATAACCTCCAGCAACTACTCCTCTTCTGCTCTTTGACCACCTAGTTCTTGACTGTTTGGGAGTCTTCTCCCTAGCTTGCTTTGAGGGCCTTAGGGCTAAAGACAAGCAAAACTCAGGTGCATCTGAACCCCAAGCCCCTGGGCGTGGGGCTGCAGGTAGGATGCCTGCCAAAGGTTTTGGAAACATCTGAAGCTCCAGATGGGTGTGGAGGATGTTTGCCAGTAGTAGGGCCACTTTATGGTTCTGGACTCTTGGATTTGAAATTAGTTTTGGCCAGTTTGGCCTGGGATATGTAAAACAAAAAACCCCCCAAAAACCAAACTTTTCTCATGGACACCAGAAGAGATGCCTCCTACTAGTATATTCAGTTACATGGGCCAATGGACTGTCGAGGAAAGAAGAAAAGGATATGTTATTCCCTCCTCCCACACTAAGCAGAACAGGGAGAGACCTTTCCTTCCTGTTTTGTAGGAAGGACCAAAGGATTGTTGCTATCAGCAAGGCTTGAAAAATGTGCTTTATTCATCCTGACCTGAGAGAAGAGACCGGACAAATAGAGTAAACAAAAACATCTTCAAAGTTAAGACTTTATTTTAGTTATTCATGTTACTGTATTTCATTCCATATTTTTCCTAGCAAAAAGAGAATTTGAAAGTCAGGAGATCCAATTTGTAACACCAGGGGAGATGTTACAGATTGGCTATAGCCTAAGAGGAAAGGGACTTCAGGCAGACCATAGCTTAG
This sequence comes from Crocodylus porosus, assembly GCF_001723895.1. Lineage (NCBI taxonomy): Eukaryota > Metazoa > Chordata > Crocodylia > Crocodylidae > Crocodylus > Crocodylus porosus. Next base: position 46,478,175 of record NW_017728943.1, read on the forward strand.
GAGTAGGGGACAGCCGTGCAGATAGTTTAGTTTTCCAATTAAAGCAGTGATGTACGTGCACTCTTATATTTTATAAATGTTCTTGTTGCTCTGCCACACTCCTGTTCTTGAGATAAAGGTCATCCAATTACTCATGGAAACCACGTAGCCACAGACCACTCATGGGAGCAGGAGAGAGAAGTTACAGTATGAGATCGTCAGTTGCTAAATAGACAAACAGGGGAATGAAATACCACCTTTTTAATAATGAAAAGGTTATATTAAATTCGAATCTGAAACTGCAGGGTTTTTTCTTTCTTTCTCTGTGGGCCAGGAGATGTACAGTAATGCTTGCGCTCAGATATTTAGTTAATTAAATTAACCTTTACACTTCTCTCCATAACTTGCCCTCTCTCTTTCACTTTATCCAACTGGTAGAAGCGTTCCTCTTGTATTTATGATTCCTTTCCTCCATTTTGCCCTTCCTATTTGAATTTCTTTCATGTTATGATTCCATTTCCCTGACATTCAGCTGTGCTACCTTTTACTGACTCCATTGTTCCACATCTTCCTTCAGCCCCCAAATGTTGTTTAAAAAAAGAAAAAAGTCTGGTGTGCTGACTGACACCTTTTTTTGCTTTTAAAATCTGTCTTAACTTCAATTCAAGCTGTATTTTTTGTTTTTTGTTATTTAAGAGAAGTCAATTGGCTGTGCATGTACATTAAAATAATCTCAAATTCACCCAAGTTTGTTCTCCTGGTGGAAAATTTACCCAGAGCCACATGTACAGACATTTGAATGATGAGGCCCTGAAAAGTAGAGAGTTTGCAATGCTGCAATCTCTAGCCAGGGAGCGGGGCCCTGTACGCACACCTCAGCATGTTCTGCAGGCTTCCTTTGTCTGCCTGGTGATAGATGGCAGTAGTGTGTAGGGCAGTTCTAATTGGTTCGGCAGCCCATGGGCAGCCTGCATTTCTCTGCAGCGCAATGTGAGGATTGGGAAGGGGGTATATTCTGTTCCCTAGTGGGTCAGCAGAGTCCAGCGAGCAACATGCTGTCTCTGTGGGAGGAGGAGGATGATGGAGGACACAAGCCACAGCTTGCATAGACTTGCTCTCCCAGGAGAAGCTCTCTTAGGAGTGATTTAACCTCTTGTTGTTCCCAGGTTGTTTTTTTCCTGCAGCTGCTATTTTTACTCTGGGAGAAAAAGCCTGAACATCTGTGTACATTCATGGTTTCTCCTGAGGAAGCAGTGACTCTCCGAGGAGAAACTGAATGCGTGTATGAGGCCATAGTAACTTTATAGCTAAGATTTGTACAAGCTATGCCTTTTAGGCCAGGTTTCACCTTTCTTCTTGCCATACCCCAACTACTTCAATCTGCTTAGATGTTTTGAAGCTTTGTTCATAAGCCAGGGCAGAAATTTTCTCATGTGTTTTGAGACATATCTGAGACTTGATGGTGTAGCAAGATGGGAAGTAATTTCTTGGGGTTTTTTTTTTACCATTTTTTCCTGACAACTGGGGAAAAAAAACAGCTTGGCTTAGATATTTTACATTTGGTTGAAAATGCTCAGTCTAGGAACATCTACAGACTTCTGGTTGCTTTGCACTGCTGTGATGGTATAAATAAGCATCAGGACCTTGATTGTTTAATAAAGTAATAGGTTTTTAATAAAGATGCTACCAGCACTGCTGGTGAGAAATGTGTGGTTAAAAGGTGATTTTTTTTTTTCTTTTACATAAGATTGAAAAAGAGAAGGGAGTGAAAGAAGACAATTCCTTTATGATGACTTAAGCTAATTAAGTTTCATTGCCATTTCCTTCTTTCTCTTATTTACCCAGACATATTTTGTTATTTCTTCTGTTTTCTGTCTGAGACTGAAAAGGAAAAAAAAAAAGTTCTTACCAAGCCGAGTTGTTCTTTAATATGACAGGGTATTTTTGAAGAAAAATGTCTGGTATTCTTATTTACCATTCAGCATCTTCTGATCATCCTTAATTAAACAGATTTTATAGCCATATTTTAGGTGCAACAAAAAACTAATGTTACATGCCTTTTCAGAATGTGCTATAAAAGAACAAAAATAAAAGGATTAAAGTTGCATTCTAGAGTTTGTATTAAACAGTAAGAGCACAAGGTTCTCTTGTGTCTGTTAGTTATATGTTGTTAGTCACTTGACCTTTGGTCCTTGACTTGAGATGAGAGAGAGAGAAATGTAGAAAGAAGAGAAATTCCCAAAGGGATGGTTTACAGCAGGGGTGCCCGCAGACCTCTTGCCTCTTTTACTTTCTCAGCATGTCTGATCTCTGGTGTCTGCTTCAGCTAGTCTGGGATCCGTACTGCATGCAGTGCAGATCCGTGAGTGGTTGGAACAGGCAGTACCCAGTGCCCACTCTGGGATGCATATTGCACACAGCGCCCACTATGACCAGTCCAGGACCTGTGCTGCATGTGGTGTTTGAGGCGCTGCATGCAGCCCAGGTCCTAGACTGACTGGGTACCGTGTGCAGTGCATTTGGGTCGGGGCAGTTGCTGCGAGCAGTGCACGTCACTCCAGGCAGACTGTGCCACACAGTACCTTTTGCGGTCGCTCTGGGATCTGTGCCACATGCAGCATGGGTTCCAGACCAGCTGGAGCAGCCACTAGATCAGGGTATGCTGGGGGAGGAGGGGTTCACACGCCAGATCCAGCCCACAGACTGGCCCTGTGCTGTGCCCTATGTGGATCTGATTAGACCCAGAGGCAGTACTGGGGGCTGAATTGCAGGGCTTCAGCCAGTGGGCCATTTATTTGACACCTCTGGTTTATAATTTTCTCATTGCACAGTACAATAAATAGGCTAACAGCATAGATTAATGCAATTCCTAGGTGTACTGTACAAAGATGTGATTGAGAATTTTAGTTCATTAAAGGAAAAACGGGCTAGCAATAACCTGAACAATAATAAGAAAAGATGATGGAATCTCATTATCATTAACCATTTTTTACATAGACAATGTTTTCTTTTTTCTTTTTTTTTCCCCTCCCTCTACACTAAATTATTTTTTCTGTTATTAGCCTGGCATTCTTTGGATTAAATTTTCAGTCACCATGTCCCATGACTTTTTCTGATTTCCATCTAGCTGGCTGTTTAGACAAGTGTAGTGAAATGTAGAGAGTAAAGTTGTTTGTTTCCATTGACAGCTACGTATGAACAGAATTAAGTACATTTTATCTCTTGCTGATGCATAGGCATTCTAAAATGCTGGTTCTCTAGTTCTAGACTTCTTTATAAATTGCTACAATTCTATTAGTCTTCTAACAGTGTAGACTTTATTTGGTATTCACTTAGCAAAGGGGAGAAGTCAAAGTGAGGAGAAAACATTAGGCACTGAGTCCCGCAGTTCTGTTTCTCAGTTTGGTTTTTTTATTTTTCATTTTACAGCCTTTATCCCTTCCCTGTCCCACCTTTGTCGCCTTGAGATCCGGTCCCTTTTACAAAGCAAACACCTACGATCTGACAAATTTATCCGTAAGTTGCCATTGCCCACTTGTCTCCAGGACTATCTGCTCTGTTTCGACATACTGCGAATGAATGCCCTTCCAGAAGCAGTGGATGCACAGGGTGAAATGGCTGAAGGAATGCCTTATTCAACTCAATCCAGTTCAGAAGATGCAGAAAGGAAACAAGGAGACAATCGTGCTAGATGTTCACATTGCTTATGACTGGCCTCTTGGACTGTACATTTCACAAGTGTTACTCAGCAGATTCCATAGGAAAACTAATATTTGACGCATATGTGGTACTGTAGTAGTGGGCATTTCCCTGTTGCACCATTGTACTCTGCAGCTAAAGGTGTGTTGCTGGTTATATCTTGTACCCATTTAAAACTTTTAGAAAGCTCATTCTGCTCTTTTTTCCCCTTTTTTTTTAATAAAGATAATAAGTATTCAACTTCTTCCAGGCCCCATAGTGGATGTTAAAATAATGGCCTGATTGGGACATGAGGAATGTTATGCGCCATACCAATGAGCATGGCAAGATGTGCAGTGTTTGGAAGGGAACACAAAATTCCTCTGATTCAAATATGGGACTGCCCTAGGAGAGGACTATGATTGAAGACCCTGGGATTGCACCATACCTGTTCAGATGGTTGGGAAGGGGCATGGGGCTAGCCGGGGTCTGGGACACATGCCACATGTTTAGTTTAAGGTAGAATACAAACCATATACACAAATGTTCCACATTAAATGGAAGCATTAAACGTGGATCCACTTATACCTTATTTGTTATTTTATCACATCATGAGTTGGCTGAATGTTTGGCATGTTACAATTTATGGCATGACTAACACAATTGCACCATAAATATAACATCTGCCAGGACCCATAGGGGCACTATCGCTATATTCAGTGAATAGCTTCTAGATGTCCCTTTTGCAATCTGTCTCACTTAATCACTATGTTCATAGTAATCTTACTTCAAATCTTGCTTATACCAAGCAATACATGCTTGATGGCCAAGAAGCAAATTGTGTTGGTATTGTGTATTTAAATTGAAGGATGGTGTAGGTGAGGCAGAAGTATAAAAACAAGAAAAGTATCGGGAAACAAACTGGATCAAGTGCATTCATTTGTCACTTATTGTTATAATTATCTATCAATAATTAGTTGCTTCTCTGTTGCTTTCTATGAAAAATGTTTTTAGGCTATTCATTTTAATGTAAAAAAATGCATAATTACTTGTTCACAGAAACAGTAATGTCAGTCTCACACCTTCAGTTATATGAAAATGAAATCTTGTTGCTAAAAAAGATATGTGGATCAGTTTTGTATGTACATACTTCATACAGTGGAAAATAAAGTGCAAATATACATATATTGTATTAATATTCAGACTGATGATGCAGTGGACTTTAACTTATGTAAGAAGAGTCTCAGATTTCATGTTCAAATGTATGGAATACTTGCTTTGATTTCTTAATAATCAGAGTACAAGAGAGAGTCAAGTGAAATGATTCCTGTAAATTACTCTAGAAAACATTAGACTGATTTTTGACACACTCAAATTGAAGTACCTGCATTTTAAGCAATCCCATATATACTAGTTACACAGAGGAGTTTAATTTCCATTTTTTTTTTCCTTTCATTATTTTGCAGTCAGTTTTTGTCCTGACTGGCAACACCTTGAGAACTGAACCTGTTTGGGTGCTTCTGGAAAAGGAATGTGAATTCTTGCTGCCTATCCCCACTCCTGATTTCTATACCTTTTATAGCTTCTGTCACCAAAATGCTAATGGTTATATATTCCCAAAGTGGACTGTGATCAGCATGTCTCTCTTTCTCAGTGAGACAAGAATTTCTTAAGGTGGTATTTATTTTTATTGAAGCAACTGCATATTTGGGATAGAGTTAGACAAGTTTTTTAATTCAAGACATTCTCCTTCAGGGGAAATACTTGCCTCTCACTTAATTCCTGGACCATCACGGCTACAACATCACTGTAACACAGGGGTTTTCAAACTGGGGTGTACATCCCTGGGGGTAGGGGCATGAAGGTACATTGTGGGGGTGCAGGCACAAAGTTTGCAAGGAGCTGGCACTGCTGCAGCCTCGTAGCAGGGTATGGGGGTGAGGAGACATGGGCAGGCTCTGCCAATGGGCTGCTATCTCTCTGGGAGCCCAGCGTGGCAGTCGCGCAGCCTAAAGCCAAAGCAGGGCCAAGGCAGGAGGTACTGGGGCTGCAACGGGTGGAGCCCACCTCACCTAGCTGAGCCAAGCCACGGTGGCTGCTAAGATGAGGGGCACCCTTTGCCTGGCTGTGCTGCTCCTCTGGGGTGAGGGGCGTGCCATGCACAAAATTGTAGCTCAAAGGGGGCTCAGCTCAAAAAGCTTGAAAACCGCTGCTTTAACACTACCACCTTTATCACTGACTGATACGTTAATGTTTTCATTTCTTGAAGCCATCTGCAATTGTGATCTGATACGTTTTGTCCCTTATACATGGATACAGCTCTAACTGAAGCTTATGTACCTTGCATTCATGTATCTGAGAGGGAGAATTTCATAGATTTCATAGACATTAGGGCTGGAAGGGACCTCGGGAGATCGTTGAGTCCAGCCCCCTGCCCAAAGGGCAGGAAGTCAGCTGGGGTCATAGGATCCCAGCAAGATAAGCATCCAATTTACTCTTGAAGG
>NW_017728943.1:46485085-46489487 GCF_001723895.1 Crocodylus porosus
TTGTCCAGGTGATAGGTCACCTGGTCATAGAAGGAAATGAGATTGGTCAAACAAGACCTACCCGCAACAAACCCATGCTGGCTGTCCCTTAGAATGTTAGCCTGGGCCAGTCCCTCAAGGATGGCCTCCTAATTACACCCTCGAATCTCATTGAAAATAAAAAAGGTATTCAATCATACATGCTGTCTATTATGTAGTATTTTGTTTTTATAAATTTGACAGTTTGCTATAGCTACCAGCTGGGCAAGGTGGTTCTGGCAAATTTTTAAGTCCAAAGTATAGATTTTAGGGACATTTGACTACGTTGTAATTAACAGTGGACTAGGTGTAACTTTTTTGTTAATCTGTCCCTACGTTATTCAGACTGGAAGCCATAGTTCATGCCCATATAATGTCGTCTTATCTTATAAAGTGTGGGGCAACTGTAAACTAAACAAGTATAAAATGGAATTGGATCAAAGAACTCTAAATAGTTTTTAATGGTCAACACCCCCCCATATCCCCTCAAAAGAACATGAAATAAACCCTAACAGGTCTAACCCTGCCAGAGCCATGTAGGGATAGCAGGGACAACATGCCAGAGTAACTCATACGATTGGAATCCAGAACTGCACCTTCTCTCTGTACTGGATCAAATACTTTTGCTTATACTTGGGATATCAAAGTGCATGGCAGCATCAGGAATTGGGAATGTCAGAGAGAGCTTGGAAATTAAACCAACATAAATATATCCCTTTATTGCCAGGCTGCAGGGATGCCCAAAGCCTGTTTCTTTTGTTCCAAGTTTGTCCTAGAATGAAAGCATGTAGGGATCTTGCCATATTTATTATTGAGAAGCTTAATTAATTTCTTGCCTTGAGCAATACCAAGAATGGTGACTCTTGTAGCTTTATTTTTTAAAAATTGCTACTGGAGTAGAAATGTTACATCCATCAAAAACAAAAATGTGAGCTCAAGAAATGCTGACCTTGTGAACTGTTGCTGGTTGACATGAAGTTTGAATGGAGAGGAATTTGATAACACTGTTCCCATTTTTACTTTCGTACTACGCTATACCAAAACACTTGTGTTTGTTGTAAGGATGTAAGAATTGCTATCTTTGGTGTCACCTCTATTTTCTTTGTATTGGCAACTATTTTCTTTTCTTGGCCAGTAAATTTAAGAAGAAAATTCCTATGCTGGAGAGTTTGCATCAAATTTCAATATTCATATTTTATGGTTGGCTTCATGTAGTTTCCCTGTGACTCTTTAGGAAGTAGACATTCTTAAATTTGGTGTGCATGACATCTGACTGGAAACATTTTGTGGGTCAGTTCAGTTCCTTTTCTTGATAACATGGACCATGTTTTCCACCTGTGAGAGCCCATAAAAGCTCAAGTGTCAACTACAGCAACCACTTATATGAAAAAGTTATATTAATAAAGCATTTAACATGTGTGCATCTGCTCTTCAGTAGTAGTGTTGTAGTGATGTAACCAGGATGGTCCAGGAATGATGTGAGAGCAAGAGTTTTTGTGGGTGATTTCTTTCCTTGGATCAACTGCATTGTTAGACTAAAATAAGGCAATCTTTCATATGCAAGACATGAAGAATGCCCTGCATTTGAAAGCTTGCCTGAATTTATCCCAACTGTGCACTTAGTCCAATAAAAGATATCATTCACAAAGATCCTTACTTTTGTTCCAATGAAATATAACAGCTGAAAATAGGAAAAGAGTGCAAATCAGTGCCTTCTTGTGACCAGCCAACCTTGAGTTCCCAGCAGTATTCTATGGACCAACCAGTGCTGTATAGCTAGAAAAAATTTTGCCTCAAAAGAGAGAACAGCTTTGGTTTGATACTCAAAAAGCCGATAAATTTGAAGTAAAAATCAAAAACTCAAGAGGCCAAATGGAAAGTGAGTTGCTGATTGTAAGTACAATCCTTTGCAGGTGGTGTGCTTATTGAAGCTTGTATTGATATCTACCACATACCAAAATGTGTATTTTTAAGAATGCATAGCATCTGTGTACATTTGATAAAATAGTATGACAGTGTTAATGCTTTTGTAGCTTCAGTGCCACTAATAATTGAAGTGGAACAGGTGGACATGTCAGTTGGACCAGCGAGGCTCGTGAATAAACTCTGTCTCTCTTAGCAGCTAGTAGTGACCAGAACCTTTTACTTCCTGGTTCACCAAGTAGATGATAATACCTAGCATACCTTGTTATAAAGTGCAGTGTTCTCATGCCATTTCTGACATGGCAAACTAGTGGGGAAGAGAGTGTATCTGAAGATAGTGAGCAGATGGGCCTGGCATTTGAGCTTTAAGTAAATAACATTCTGAGGTTAATATTCATGGTTGGATTAAATAACTGGAGAGGTCAGTTGAAAGCAAGAACCAAACTGTCCCCCTTGCTGATTCTTTATGGTGAGTTTAATGAAAGGATCTGTTTCCTGTTGCTCCCTTCTCAGAGAGACGGGAGTTGGTATAGTCCAATTGAACAGAGCAGCAGCACATGTTATTGAGAGCAAGGTGCTGGCAGAGCACCCTCAGGACTGACCTGGTCAGGGGAGTAAGCTGGAGGCCAGCTAGCCCTAGCTCACAACAGAGGAAAGGAAGGAATCTCCTTTTTCCAGGCAACCAGTCAACCTAGTCAAGTGAATTAGACGTGGGGGAATCAAACTCACCCTGTCCCCTGGGCCAGATGCAGTGGTGGACTGAGCAGAGGTTGCAGGTGGCACGTAGAGGTGTGCGAAATTGGCCCTATTTAATTCAGATTCGGCCTAAATCAGGGACAGTGATTCAATTTGTTGATTTGGATCACTTGTTCCTGATTTGATTTTAGCTGAACCCAAATCTGAAGATTCAATGCTGATTTGGAGAATCAGCAATTTGGACATAGACACAGCTTTAAAAATGTTTTTCTACAAACTTTGAGGTACCAGCATAGCTCATGATTGCTGTGATGGTGGGGTACATGGAGTGCGGGGCAGCCCTCCACATGCTTGGCAGTGAATCCAGAAGTGGACTGGAAGCATTTCTGGTCCACTTCCGGGTCTGCCGAGGAGCACACTGGAGGGCCTCCTGGCTCAGTGGTTGGCTGTAGGGGGGACCCCGGGTACCCCTTCAGACCCAGGAGACACCAGTTGCTGAGCCGGGGGAGTGCAGACCCACCCTCCCCCCTGCCCTGCGTGCTCCCCGGCGGACCCTGAAGTCCTTCTGGTCCACTTCCAGGTCTGCTGCCGAGCATGCTGGGGAGCCCCTTGCGCTTCTGTGGGACACTCCATGTGCCTCAGCATTGCAGCATTCATGAGTCCCTGATACCTAGAGGTATGTAGAAAAAACATTTAAAGCTGTCTGTATGTCCAAATCTTTCCAGATCTCTCTGAATCCATTCGGAGGATTCCAGTTCAATTCGGAGAGACTAAAGGATCCTCTGATTCTATTTGGATTTGGCCACTGAATTGGGCTGAATGTTTGCTGAACTGAATTGAGGACCAAAGCTTTGCACAGCCCTAGGTGGCAGTGGCAGCTGTGGGGGTTAACATAGCCATTGCTTACCTCCCTCTGTCCCCTCAGCACATGTCATAGATAGCAGGCCTTGCCTTGGGTTTTGGCAGCAGGCCTTGCCTTGGGTTTTGGCAGCAGGCCTTGCCCCACTCAAATCCCTAGCCCTGAAGGCCAGACTGCACAGCTCTGCAAGCTGGAGACAGCCTTTGCACCATAAATTTGAGATGCTGTACAAGACTTATTTGTCATAGAAAGGCCTACTCTTTCACCCACAGATCTTGCAAGATGATATGGTGTCAGACAAACAGGGCAAACTAAAGTTGCTTCTGCCAGTGTTACTAATGATATACAAGTTGCTGTATAAGACATATTGTATAAGTAATAGGTGTGTGAAGAGCTAGGCTGTCTCTCGGATTCTGTTTAATCTGTGGTTACAGTTGTGGGGTAGGGGGTATATAACAACAGAATAGAGAGTGAAGCTGAAAAGCCCTGGATGACAATGATAATGCTTACAGAAGTCTGAACCGATTGCGCAGCAGGCCACCTTTGTGTGAGTTCGTGCCGAATTGTATAAGGACTGAATTAAGCACAGGCTCAGACCTGGAAGTTCAATTTAAAACTTTTATTGTTTCACGAAGTCATAAACTAAGGAGGTTTGTTGGTTCACGAGGTTCCCAAATCAAGCCCTTGCTTTCTAACCCGGAGGCTAGGTGCGGCTGCCTGATTCAGTAGTCTCAGAACTGGTCAACAGTTCATTTAAAAGGAGTCCCTTATCTTTTTTTAGACAAAAGATACAAAACTGTCCCCACTCTGACAGTGAGGCATCTAACATAACTTTACTATTACTTATATATGATAACACATATACATATGTATTTCTAATTCTTACTTCTATTGGTTATTAGTTAA
>NW_017728943.1:46489637-46496461 GCF_001723895.1 Crocodylus porosus
GTCTTTAGCAGGGTTAAAAGGTCAAGGCTTACATAATATGCGGTTATTTTTCGTCATTGCGGTTTAGCCATGTGGTTTCCTGTTTTAACAATATAAGCTGCTTGCTTGCAATTTTTATCATTGTCAGCATTTTTATCTAAGAGTCAGAAGGTGATTACCACAATGTCAATCGCTGACTCCTCAACCTCCTTGAAGCATTCTGGGAGTTTTAGTGCATTGTTCTTAATGCTAGGCCTTGCTTAGCATAAGCACTATCTCACAACCTTGTATTAATATGAGAAGTACTAGTGTGCACTATTGCAAAGACTTACATTTATCCTCTCTTCTAATGCATGTGGGAATTTTTACAGGTGCGAGACCACTCATTTTTAATGCTTTGTGCTGCTTCCTACAAGTGAGATGTGGATCTGCTTCTAAGCCACACTCAAATAACAGGCTGTGGAGATGTGCGCAGGGGAGATAGATGGGGAGAAATGATAATTAAATTACAGTTTGCCTGAAGAAGGGAATGGAAATGGTAGATTATTGGGCAATATATTTACATACTTCAGACAAATAGCACCATAACTTAGGATGATTTGGATGTATTGGGCAACTGAAAATAGAATAAAGAGAAGGAATGTCTTAGATTTCCTAAGAGTGTAAGGCCAGATGAAACTATTAGATCATCTGGTCTGACCATCATCAGCCACTTAATTTCACACAGATATCCCTATATTGAGCCCTATGACATTACACTGAAGCATTGCAGTTCTCAGGAGACTAAACTGTTGTGCGCCAAAGGCGGAGAACAGAAAAGGATGTGACACCACCAACTGTCCAAGATCCCTGCAATGGCAGGGAACTGAGAGAGTGAGTTATGTGCAGATAATCTCAACAGGTGCCCCAGAATCCATGCTACAGCAGGAAATGAAAATCCTCACTGAACTCTTGTCCATCTAATTCTGGGGAAATTCCTCTTTGACTCCAAATCTGATGTTCCTTTGATCCTGAGTATGTAAATAAGAGGAATGAAGCACCTAAGCAATAGGATTCTCTGTCTCATCTCAAATCATTAGGTCCCATCTACACTTTCCACTTCAGGTGTGATTAATCTGTCTATTCCTCCAGGTACTCGTATGCCCCCAGCAACCCCATGTTATCTGAGACCTCTCTGGATGCAATTTGGGTGCAGGGAATTAATGGTGGGTAGGCAGTATCTTCAAAACTATTACACTTATTTTGTGGAATAACTTTATAGCTCATTCCTCCTTTTATCACACCACTGATTGTGCATGTCATCTGTGTTCATTTTGCATGTATGCCGCAGAGGGCAGAGTATCCCTTCCACTTCACACTCTTCTGCTTTCAGCCATTTTCTTTTCCCTTTCTGTACAGTTACTCTATGCCTGTATGTGACATCTTCCCCAATTATTAAAAGAGCAAGGAAGCCTTAACAGGCAGCAGAAACATGGCAGTTAAAGTCTCTGTATTGTATATACCAGAAGTTCTCAAACTGGTCCGTGGACCACGACTGGTCCGCAAGCTCCATTTGGGCGGTCCACAGAAGGGTTGCAGAACAATCAAGAATATCTGTACTTGTAAGACTGCTGCTATTAAAAGATGAGTTGCATGCTTTGATTTGTAGAACAAAAAAAGGTTTATTAAGTGGTTGGCCAAGACCCTCAGCAATTTTCAAGTGGTCCATGGAAAAAAAAAGAGTTTGAGAACCACTGGTCTAGACTACACGCCCTCCCCCCAAACCGCCACCCTTGCAAGAAACACTCACTATGGAACCAACAAAAACCAAATCTGTTTCCACTGATTTCTCCTACAAGAGCGCCACTTGAGATTATTATGCTCTTCACAAATGTCTTAAGCTTTTATTCTCTCAGTCTATAGATCTTTAGTCACAAAATATGATTTGCATCACAAACGGTCAGAAACTTCCAAATTACAGAGGAGTCCTTACAACGAGATTTTACTCTGGGGAGAAATTGCAATGAGAGCAGTTTTATTATAACAAGACTAACCATAAATATTTTATATGTGATTCAGACTTTAGCAGGGAGGGAGTTGGATGAAAGGAGGCTTTATATAGAAGGAATTTTGCCCTCTGAATGTGTTTCGTGTAGCAGTTGCATTATGTTCTGAAGCAAAGCTTGAAGCTCTGACTGCTATTTGTGCCTGGGGAAAAAGACCAAATATAAACATTAAAATAACTTCAGTTTATGCTACGGTTTGGGAATATGCCAGCAACATGTTCGGGACCAAAGTAATGGACTAATGGAGGCAGAGAGGCCTAGTGGTCAAACTGCAAAACTGGGACTTGTGAGTTCTGTTCTTGGTTCTGCCACCAGCCAGGTGAATAACACTGGGCAAATCAGTTCATTTCTTTGCATCTCAGGTTTTCCATCTGTATAACAGGAATAATAATACTGATCTTCCTTGAAAAGTGCTTTGAAACAAACTAAGGATGAAAGTGTTACATAACAGTGGAGAATTTTTTTTTATTATTACTAGTCCATGGTTTGCAGGCATTATACCCACACCCAAGACCATAGCTCCTGCCAACACATCAGAACCAGAACTTACTTTTTATTTTTCATACAAAATTGCTAGCCCTCATTTTGTAAATCAGATCTTGATGATGTGACCAGAGTATAACCAATGCATCAGTGTTGGTCTGAGTCCACAGAGGGACTGGAACAGGGGAGCTGTTTATGGAGGCATTTACTTCAAGGGTATACCCATTAATACTGTCCCAGTAGAGGTTTGCTTGTAGAAGGAGAAGAGTGCCTTAAGCTTGGAAGTCCTCTCAAGTAGATAAATAATGTGCAGTTCCCCTGCTGATCTCACTGCCTGTCTGAAGGGCAGGTGGGTCCTTGCTACCACCTGTGCTGGTTCAGAGTGGAGGGGTTCACACCCTCCAACTGCTTTGGATGGAGGATGCTCCTTTGCTCTGCCTCCCTCTTGAGGGAAGTGGATGGCTGGTGTAGCTCATGTGGAGGACTCCAGCTGCCATCACTCTAACTAGAAGCAATTCCCTCTTGTGTGGCCACTGGGGGATAAGTCACTTAGGACACTTAGGGTTTTGTAATATGCCTCGGTTCCTGAATTACCTTAATCAAGTCCTAAAGGGTCGGGTTTCTATATATTGTCTTATTCATTATTTCTTGAAGCCTCATTGTAGGCCATAACTGACCATTCAGACTCCAGGCAACTATGACCTAGGTATCATAGAGAATCTGCTTTTCTTTTAAGAGCTGCTTTGGAAAAGGAAAAGTCCTTAGACAGTCAGCAGAGCATTTAAAAACTAATAAAGGTGCTATTACTATTTCAGTAATAAAAATGAAATGGCTTGTTAGCCATTAAAATTGCACATTATGAGATTCATCGTAAGCTACACAGTTGGGGTCTTATTAGAATGCAAGGGCTGTTACATATGTAATTCCTTCTTGTATCCGTAGGCCTTGATCCAACTTCACTGAATTCAATAAGAGTCTTTCTATCAACTTCAGCTGGCCCAGACGGGCAGATCAGTCCATCGGAACTGGTCTTCAATCCTTACTCATTGCTTTCAGTGTGAGTTGTGCCCAGGAAAGTGTGCAAGATTTGGTCCCAGTGTGCTATGTGAAATGCCTGGGCAGCTGGTTATTACATGTCTATGAATGTTGCCATGTGCACAGGGCTAGCTAAGTCGCATATTACTGAGAAATGGCATGTGACCCATCTCATAAGGCTTAATTTGTGCACGTGCATCTTCAGAGTTGCAGCACTCTTGGTGTTTGTCTATGGGAACTAGTTGGTAGTAAACAGTAAGGGTACAAAGGACTTTTAGGGGCAAGGGACAGCAAGAAAAGGGGCAGCAGAAAGTAATATGATACCAGGCAAATCTGGTAATGACTGTAGACTGAGAAAGCGGTAACAGCTTCTTCCCCTGAGACATTTATACCAGAAAGTACAATACACTGGGAAACATGCCAGGAGTAATCCATACTATGAGAAGCATGGAGGAGATAATACAATGGAATAGGATATGATGAGGTCTTACCTGAACCCAGGACTCCCAGTTCTTTAGAAGGTTCTGGCCAGCACCTATTAAAGATATAAAGGTTGACACTGGTCCTATAGAAGGCCAGGAAAGTTTTACCACTGACTTCACTGGGGCCAGCATGCCACCCTGGGCTTCTCAAGGGCTGGTTCAGCACCCATCTACAGAAGATCAGATTGAATGTGACCTTTACAGTCTTTTGAATACAGTTGCAGGATTCCTCTCTTGCTATAGCGTCACATGAGCAGTGATAATCAAAGAGAGAGATAAAATCAACTCTTGATGACCCTGTTAGCTCAGATAATGCTGATTCTACATGGATGATGTCAATATCTAAGACAGAAAAACTGCTTCTTCCTACCCAGTGGCTGTATTAAAACACGAGATGTTTTACTGTGCAGTAGAGTAATTTACTGCGCACTAAAGTATCACCATGTACACGTGCAGGCTCTTACTGCATGGTAAATAAGTCTACTGTGCAGTAGTATGCAGGCAGTAAACTTACTGTGAAGTATAATCAAATAACATTAATTGCATGTGTAGATGCACCCTGTCATAACGGGATCACACCAGTGCAGAATAGCAGCTTACTTGTTTTCTCTCTCTCTCTATCCCGACTTGTTCCGTAATTTTTACATTGCTTTAACTGAACAAAGTTGAATGCAACATTGCCAGAATAACCAGGGAGATAGGAGGAGCGTGAAATAAAACCTCTCTTCCCCTTCTGTGTCTGCTCGCTCAGGAGAATCTGCCTACTTAGAACTTGATGCAAGGCATAAGAGCACTGTGTTTTAACCCATATTCGTAAAAGTTGCTGTAATACCTTTCTGTCCTTGCCTTCTCCCACTCCCAAAATATATTACATTTGGACTAATTATTTGCTGATGGGAGAATACGTATTTTATATCTCATGATGGAAACTGTGCATAGGATTGACTAAATGACAACAAGGTCACTTAAAATGCAGCAGTTGGAAAAGCATGGGGCAGCCAGACAAAGTTATTATATTAAAAAGATGCTCACTGCACTTGGCCTGAGAATAAACTCCATAAATTGTTTATTTGAAATCAGTTCATGTCTTGTTCTGTGTCTACAACCCCATACTACTACTGTACTCTAATGGAAAAAATGCAACTCCTTGTAATTTAATCATAGAAAAAGAAAGGCTGCTGTTTGCTGAAAACAGCTATTGACTTATAACACAATTCAGAGCCCACTGGAAAAATGACTGAAAATGAATGACATAATTAGTCTAAAAATCACTTTTTCTTTAAAAGAAATAAATTGTATTGTAATCTTTTTCTTTTTTTTTTTTTTTAATAATTCACTATTTTCTTGCTCATTGAGGGTTTGATTTGACAACAAAGAAGTGAATGTAATGCAGGGCCTTCAAGAACTAAATATGCACAGAATAGAATAAATATCAGACTAAAATAAAAGGGAAAAAACACCTACTGAAGTCTACACTCCTTTGGGAAAGGATGTCCAGAAAATCATATGGTAGCCATGATTTCCCCTCATGGAAATACCCTATAGAAGCGGCTGTACTGGAAACTGACATCTTTTCTATAGGACCGTCTATGGAAATTAATAGAGAGCACTCTAGCGTGGTTATCCTTTCTCCATAAAATTCTGTAAGGGGGTCCAAGTAATCTATAGCAATGTTAAGGATTGTGTAAGTTTATAGTTTTTGAAGAAGCCCATTTCATTTCTGAAGAACTATCCGCATCTTAAAACTCTTAAATGCTGTAGGATTTCCTATGCATCTCTGAAGCCAGGATGGAGAGGTAGTAGTAAGAGGGAAAATATTCCCCACCTCCAGCTTCTGTGCTTGTTTGCTGTGCAAAAGATCTGGTGCAAGGGTCTGATCAAGCAAGAGACAGACCCTTTATTGGTATCCCTGGGATCTGCTTTGGACCATAAGTGACTTTCTGCAGACTTAATGTGCCACTGTGCTTGATCATTACCCTGGTTTTAAATACTTACAACTTTAGATCAAAATTATTTTTTCCCCACAAGGTTATCTAAGAGAAAAAAAGGTCTTGACAAGGGACCCTAGGCTCTGTTCTCATCTCAATGACTACATTTTGTGTGACCTCAGACAAATTCCATAAGCCCAAACACTTTTTTTTCACATCCTGCATTCAGGTTACCCAAATCAGATACTCTGTGAAAATGAACAGTTTGACTTTAGGTACCTGTGCTTAAAAATGTTTGTCCTAATGTCTCTGAATGGCATCCACCGGAGTCCAAAGACCCACATAACACCCTTCACCCTGTATAAACTCTAATGGGAGTTTTAATGGCATACAAGTTAAACATATAAAAAGTTTGCTTTGATGGGTAACCTGGAGAGTGATAAAGAAGGGAAGGATGTTTGATTTGCAATCAAATAGAAGCAACTCTATATAATTTATTTAAAAAAATATATATATTTTGTAATGAACTTGTTTGTTTCTTCTTGGAAAGTTTTCTAGCATACATCTTTTAATCATGTTGGGATGGTCTTTAATAAAACAAAACTCCATCTTTTGAATAGAGAAGAATTTTGTATAAAGACCTCCAGATATTCATCATAGTTTCAGATAGGGCCACAAATTGTCCTTTTGTCACAATGTCTAGTTAAGACGTATTTTGAGGAGGTATGCAACTGTATAATATAGTTAATATCTTCATGCCATGTTTTCCAACACAGAATTGGTGACAGTCTCAGCCCCCTAGCTTTCTTGGTAAGTTCTGGCTCTAAAATAGTCATGCAGTTCAGTTTAATGGCACAGTTGGACCAATGTTT
>NW_017728943.1:46496561-46503941 GCF_001723895.1 Crocodylus porosus
CCAATATTAACTCAAAATATTGCTGTAAAGATCATTTTGGTTTTTTGCCCCAAACATACCTCCTCCATTTACATCTCTCACCTGATTCCCTTTCCTGCAATATCAAACCCAAATGGTTTGTCTTCCCATTTAGGACCTGCCACAGCTTATTCCAATCAACTGCTATGCAGCCTCGAGCTTCTGCCCTCGGCTTCTGCTCCACCACCGATACCAGGCTTAGTTCCCATTTGTCAAGTTCTCCCACACTTGCATTTACTTGCTCCCATGGTGTAGCCATGAAAGGAAGGAGCACCTTATAAAAGCTTGCAAAACTATTACACTCAAAAATCTCCTTAACATTCAGCTCTGCCTTAATACCCACAACACACTGTATAATGGCTAGGGAGCTGGTGACAATGCTCCTTATTAAACTGATCGTAGTGTGTTTATGTTACCACGTATTCCCATCATCTTGTTTGCATCCAGTTGTTATTTTCTGTCCTCTATTTAGTAAGTAAGCTTTTTCAGGGTATGGGCTGCCTTTGAATGTGTGTTCACATAGTTCTAAGAAACATGGGGCTGAGATCCTCCTCAGCGACATCTAAGTGAAATGTCAGTTCAAACTAATAATAAGGGATTCACTAATCTGCTCAGATACTATCTTACAATAACACTGCTGAGGTGTTTGGGGTGATTTAGTATGGAGTATTTTGTGGGAACTCCCTTTTTTAAAATAAAGATTATTGATATTTGGTTTTAATTTCAGAAAAAGTTCCCCAGATATCAAACTGATTGTTACTGAACATGTTTCTGATAATAATGTGCTGTCGTGTATTGTATTCTATGAAAACAGAGGAATTTTGTGTGTGTGTGTGATACCTTCTTACAAAAATCTGCACTTCAGTTTTAGCTGAAAAGTGAGGTGATACTTCCACCCCTCACTGCAGTGCCTCAGCCCTTATTGTACAAATAGATGCCTGAGGGTGTCTTTAATTTTGGCTGTGCCTGAATGAGCTGCAGGTGTACATGCTGGTCCATGTGCTACAGCAGGGTGGGAAATTATTTGGGCTGGAGAGCCACTTAAGGAGTTTCAGTGAGCTGTTGTGGGCTGGATGGGGGTAGATCTAGCATAGTGGGTGGGGGGGGGGAGAACTGAGCCTATCCCAGGCAGATGGGATGAATCCTAGAAAGTTAAGGTTGGAAGGGACCTCAGGAGGTCAAAGCTGAAGCTGCGGGTGGACACAGAGCAGTGTCCTGGAGTGGGACAGGTGGGTGGGACTGTGATTGCAGGGCAGTGAAAAGATGGGGCTGGAGCCATGGTCCACTCTCTGCATGTCTGTTCCACAGGCAGGGCCATGTAGGGAGCAGATCGAGGCTCTGCCCCAGCCCTGGGCTTCACTGCCTCGCAATCCCCTGCCTGCCCATCCAACTGTCAGATGTTGCTCCCTGCCGGCCCACAGCCCCATTCCCAGGCGTGCTCTGACTGGGGGGGTCCTGGGTCGGTCCCCATAGAGACACTGCTCGCCTGCCTGCCCCATCTGGCACCCCAGCAGTGGGTGGCCTGTTAGGAGCAGTTGGGCAGAGTGATCTGCCATTGTGGGGGCTGCCAGGAAGCTGAGTCCAGCTACCACATTGGATCTGCCCGGCTGTGTGCCCAGTGAAGTGGCACTGGCCACTTGCACTATGCCCTGGGCTGCTGCGAATGCTGCTCTAACATGCTGTCTGATTCCAGGGCTATGGTGCAATTAATCAGTTATACTCAATTTGTAGCGAGGAAATGAATTCTGCAGATTTTCTGTTGTTGTGGGAACAAAGCTTTTGTGCAAACAAAAGATTTCGAGGTCCTCAAGAAGAGAATTGCAAATTGACATCTCTCCTCTGGTGTTTTCTGCCACATAGTAGTAGTTAAGAAACAAAATACTGAGATTTGTAATAGGTTTGAGACCTTGACCTTTTTTTGGGCTGGCTTTAAGATCTGAATTTAGGGGAGGTTGTGATTGTCAAACAGTGCATTAGTTTGCTGGCACTATATTTCTGGGACCCTTTGCTTCTTTGTTTTAATGGAGCAGGTATTGCTGCTGAAAAGAAAATTCTCAGTCAATAAATATACAATAGTATCTAAGCTGCTCAAGGCCATAATTGGTACCATCTGACCAGCAGAATACTAATAAAAGTATGTTCTAAACTGAAATAAAACTTTATAAAATATGAATGAAAGCAGCCAAATCTCCAGAAGCTTTAAGCAGCAGAGGGAGCCAGATATCTTTTCATTAGTTACAAGCTGACATAATAAGGAGAGTTGATTAGGAATTTAAAGTGAAGCATTGTTGGCAATTAGATCTTTGTACTGCAAGATGCTGAATATCTCTTGAGAGATGCCGAGTGTTCCCTTTTCCAGAGAGATCTAGGGCCCTGTTCAGCAAACCATTCAATCACATTTTAATTTAACCCTATTCAGGGCAGTACTTAAAAAGAACAGGTTTACCTTGCTTAAGCCCCTTCAACATTTAAGCACAGTCTTAAGAGATGTCCTCTGTACTAGGGATGCTTTTCTGAATTGGGCCTGCTAGAGTGAGGAGCCTTTAGTAATTCTGAAGTCAGATCTTCACTTACACCAACTGCAAGCAGCTCCGTCTCTCACAAACAGAGAGAATATGAGTTAGGGTCAAACTCTCTGTAACAAACAGCATTTCCCTTCACATTTGTACGGCTTGGCTCATGTATCCTTCCTACAACCACCTTTTTTATTTGGCTGGCTATTGGTAATGCTTGCCATCCTCTGGGTAGTATCACTAAGGCCTTGTGCCCTGAGCAGGGAGAACTGTGTTCCATGCAATAGTCAAGAAAGGGCTCTCTGTTGGTAAACTTACCTTGAACACATTTCTTTCATTCCCCCCCCAGTTGAAGTATCTTCCTCCACATAGGCCTGTGTGTAATGTAATTGTGTGGTTGTGCAAAAATCCCTCCACGCAATCTCTTTTTCTGTCTGTCTGTTGTGTAAACCCCTCCTTATGTTGCATGAATCAACAGAAGACTGACATTTGCAGCTTCTGAGATTCTCTCTCAATTTTTCCTTCTTGGATCCTTCTGCCATTGCCTGCTACCTTACTGCTGCCATTCAAAGAGCATAGTAATAAGAAAGAGATCCTGCTGACAGAAAAATAGATATAAACACCAGCTAGCCAACCCAGACCTCCTCTTAGGAGCTTGGGATCATTGCACAGTTCTGTCATGTGTGCAGAGGTGAGCAATGCTGATGATTTGAGACTACTCAAGAACTAAGCAGAAGAGGAGATGTTGTAACCAGCTGGAGGAGTGGGGAAGCAGGAATACCAGTACTAGAAGTCACAGTATTAATTAGAACAGCTGAAAGCTTGAAAGGGGGCTTAGGGGCTTGTCAGACAGTCTCTGTGTTGATATAAAACTGTGCAAATGTAGAGCTCTTTTGCAGTTAGTAGGACCTTGCAGAAGGGAACCCTTTGCGCCTGCCTGCACCTGTGTTTCTACTCATCTTCCTAAATATCTATAACATTTCTATGCACTCTGCATAGAGTGTAAAGATAAATTGCTTTGTGAGAGCTCTTAATTTTACTTTTGAAAGTTTGTCCCCCATTGCCCTATGAGACATAGAATTCCATATGGGCTATGTCACTAGTGGTGTACTTTAATTATAGGATGGGTTACTACACAGAAAAGAAGAGGATATTTTCATGGTGTGGGCCTGGGCAGTACCAAACCTTTGAAACACAAAGGAGAGCCTCAGAGCCATGGTATCCTCATGTCCCAGGGTTCTTAATGAAGAGAAGCAACGCTGTTTGGAAGCTCAGACTTCCATAAGATCCCTTCCCCCCTGGAGCTCACAGGATGGAGGCAGGACAGCTGTACCTAATTGTCAAAAAGCATATATAATGAAGCAGAGTGAAGCAAGTGCTTGCTGCTGGAAGCAGAAAATTATCCTTCATTTCCTAAGGAAGTCCTGTAAGTGTATGCATCTTAGCTTATTTCACATGGTCTATGTTGCTGTCAAAGGGAGTTTGAGGGACTTAATTTTGTGTTATTTTACAAATTAAATAACTAACTAGGTTCTTGCCTGAGAACAGCTTTCTAGCTTCTGCTGCTACAACTCTGCCACACACGTGAGGGTAGTGGCATTGAAAAGATGTATAGAATGGCATTTAAGATGTATAATCTTGTGAATAATCCTTCCTCAATTTGAGGACACTAGGCCAGGTAACTAGGCTTGGTGCAGGAATGATAGTATCTGTTAGCATAGAGTAGATTTCAACCCCTTCCCTTCCCTCCCCACCCTCTGCCAAGCTGTGGAGCTGCCTGTGAAACAACTCCTGGGTACTCAGGTTTGCTGTGCTGTCTTCAGGCAGTACATTTCTCTCTGTAGAGCCCAATGGGGTGCACCAAGATCTTGAGCTACTCAACCCTGGTCCATTGAACTCGCTGGTAAAGTTTTTGATGAGGTTAGATCAAGAAGCAGCTGCGCACAAGGCACAAAACTCCTGGAAGTCTTGAAAGCTTGCTTCCTTTTCCGTACAGTTGAATTGCATAGCACTCATTACATGCAGGACTTCTTGCAAGTGAAGGGGGAAGGACAGGAGGCTTTTGAGTAACAATGACTTACTTACAACTCTTAAAATGATCCTCTTAAGCCACGTACTCCATATTAAGCAGTGGACTGGTCCTACTGACTTCTTTGGACTGCTGATGCACTTAAACTCGTCTGGGTCATGACCTGAAGGAGGTGCAGCTGACACTTAAGCAACAAACTGCTGTGCCACCCAGGAGAAGCCCCTTGTGAATATTTCATGCTTGTCAGTGGTAATAGAGACAATAGTAGGTCTACAGCTTCCACGTCTGGACTCTCTAGGCCTCTGAATGTGGGAAGCTGTAAGGTAAGAGGGACAGGGAACAGATCAGCCTGGATAGGCCTCTTTGATTTAGCATCTGGTCTGTGCCACTGAGACGTGTGGCCATTTGGACCTGTGGTGTGATCCCTATGGCATCTTTTTGTACCTTCCACATTTGTACAGCGCCCTGCTTTTAATTTTTTTTCTTGTATATAAAAACTAACAAAATCCATTCCAGAACATGAGTGTATTTTGGCAACTCTGGTGTGATAAATGGGAGAATTCCTGCACATTCTTATTTATTTATTTATTTATTTTTGTCCTGTTTAGAAGAATTTGTCAATTATAAGTGCCGTCAGCAGACTTTTATTAAGCTACCAACTGTCATACTAAGATGCGAGAGGGAGGTCACTTTTCAATTTACACTTCTGTGATACAGATCCAAATGAAATCTTTCTGGCAACCTGGTGACTTAAAATGCTGCCTAATGAAGGGAATCTATGTGCAGCAGCCACACAAATTATACCATACTTTAAGATGTAGCTATAAGCAAAAATTTGTGCAGGGAGCCAGAATGAAATACTTGGCATTTGCCAGGAAAAGGGGATAAAGAGATGCTGTGGGGAGGGGAAGCCCCACTTTTTTTTTCTACCTTTGTCCTGGTGCTTAGGGTGGCTGCATGCTGTAGGTCTCCAATCCACGCAGGGCAGTTGGAGGTTTAACTATAGCTGTTGAATTGAGTTTTCACTCCTGCTGTAAAGATGAATGTTTTTGGGCTCTGAAATAGGGTGACCACCTGTCCCTAATTGGGCAGGACAGTCCTGGAATGGGAACATCGAGTCCCAGGCTGCATGACTTCAGGACAGCATTTGTCCCAGGTTCACAATATTATACAGGGATCCAGGCTTTCCATTTAGTGCAGAAAATGGCATTATTCCAGCCTGCAAGGGGATGCTTGGGGCTACTGGGAATGGGATGGAGGGGGCACCATGGGCATGTGCATGCCAACCCACATGCATGTGGCTGGGAATACACCCAGGTAGGAGCTAGAACTGGGGTGATGCCCAGCCAGGATGGTGCAGGATGGAGCCATGGGTGGCTTTGTGGGTGGGATGGCAGCTCCCCGCTGCTGTGTGCACCCCGCAGGAGGGGAAATGGAGCATGTGGCCCTCCCAGATTTGTGTGTGGGGAGGGCTGCCCACTGTGCCCTTAGGGTGCCCCACTCTGCTGCCTTCCTCCTGGGACCCCCACACTAGCCATACCAATATGATGAGGCACCCCCTCCTTGCCTGGCAGCAGCAGGGCCAGAGGTGGCATGGAGTTGTGCCCCCTGTTGCTGCTGGGTGGGCAGGGGGTGTGCAGCTGGCACTGGGCTCATGGGGGAAAGGCAGCGGCATGGGAAGCCCTGGGCCCACAAGCAGGCAGCTCGCATCTACCTGTGCTCTGCTTGGCTCTGATCCAGCCATGCCACTGGTGGAGAGGTACATGTACACTGGTGGTGTGCGCATGTACACATGCACAGAGCTGCGAGGAAGCCTGGAGAGCAGCTCCCCAGGTAAGTCTGGTGGTAGGGAAATTGAGGCCCCAATAGTGAGGGGAGGGAGTTTGTAGGGTGTGGGGCTGCCCAGTTTGGACAGTGCGTAGGGTCTGGGGCCCAGGGCCAGAATGCATGGCCATAGGGCCTGGGTGGAGAGTGGGATAGGGCTGCAGGCAGTTCATCTGTGGGGTGGGGAAATGAGCTCCCCACTACTATGCACTCTCCTTGGGGAACATGGGGGACATATGTCCCCCAGATTTTTGTGTCAGGCAGGGGTGGGCTGCCCAGTATGGGCTTGGGGCTCCCTGCCCTGCTGCATTCCCCTCTGGGGTCTGTGCAGCCCAGCAGGTGGGACCTGGCATAGCAGGGCAGAGCAGGATGGGGAAGTTCATTGCCACTGCTGGGAGCCCCATACTGCCATGGCAAGGCACCCCCTGCCCACTAGGCAGCACTGGGGGCAGTGGCACAAAGTTGTGCACCTCACTCTTGTTGAGTGGGCACAGCATGCCTTGTCATGGCAGGGCAGGACTTGCAGCAGTGGCACCAATCTTCTTCACTGGGTCCCACTCTGCCTTGCCATGCTGGGTCCCACCTGCTGGGTCCCAGGGGGAGGGCAGCAGGATGGGGAGCCCAAGCCTGCAGCAGGCAGCCTGCACCCGTCACCTGATGGGCTCCATGCCCATCCATGGTGGAGGAGGAGCCAGGCTCCATGTTCTGCTCGGCCACAGCAGGCACTGCCTCCTGTGGGTGGCAGCTGGGCCTTGGGCGCTGCTGGGGGGGGCTGCAGACCCAGGTCCCTGGCTCTGTAGCCCTGGTAGCTGGGGCCCCCTCTGGCAGGGACAGGGGGCCTGTGGGTGGGGAATGAGGGGCAATAGCATGGGTAGGTGCTGAGCAGCATATCGGGGCTGCTCAGCACCACAAGGCAGTAGGTGGGGGGCAGCCACAGCTGGACTGACATCCTTGTGGGGGAAGGGAGAGCTATGATTTTTTTCCCCCATAATAACC
>NW_017728943.1:46504041-46540630 GCF_001723895.1 Crocodylus porosus
CCCCAAATCAGATGCCAAAATCTATAGGCGTTTAGAATGTATTTTATTATTGTGACTGAGGCACTGGTAGGCTTCCAAACTTGCTTTGAAATTATAAATGTATATATGGTATTTCATTTTAATCATGGAAAAATACGGATTTTTAGGGTTCTTAATCGGAGAATTTGCAATTTTTAAACAGAGAAAACCAGGATCCCTGGCCATCATTCAGCAAAACCCTTATCCACAGGCTTATATTTAAACATGCTTTCTAATTGCAACAGGACTTACATTTGTGAATGTACACTTGGGTAAGTTAAAACACCTGCTTAAGTGCCAGCAGTAATTTAAGTCCATGTTAGAATATTGAGCCTTATGAAATAATAAGTATAATGCAAAAGGGCCAGGCTACTTTAATCTATCAAAGACATCTGTAGTCAGATTTCTAGACTGTATTTCAGCTCAAAAATACATCCTGCTGTATGATCTTTCCTGTTCATGCTGGTGAGGTAGTTCAATGTAAAAAATTATTCATTTTAAAAAAACAAAACCCATGTAACTTAACATTTTGAAATAGCTATAACTGTAAGCAGACCATGTAACCACACACTGCAGTTCCATAAGAATGCATCAAGGTCTCATTAATATTTCACAATGAAATATTAAAGCATTATGCCAGCCTTTTAATGTGCTTTGCTATGGAAAACAAACTGTAATAAGGCATTCTATGGAAAAGTATTAGTGCCAGCTTTAATTTGAAATAAAATGTGAGTCTTTGTTAGTGAAAAAAAGAGACTAAATAGAAAAAAGGAAGACAATTTTCAGGTTCTTTTCCTAGTTTTAACAGCTGTACTCGTGTTTCAAACTGCTTTATATTCTGTCGAATGAAGCCATACAATTTATTTCTGTCTATTCACTCAGCTGACATTGTCAGATTTGGGCGTCACAGGCACGCTCATAAACCTGTAATTAGAAACCCAGAATAAAGAGAGCCAGGTTTTCAGAGCAACTGGCTTTCTTGGTGCTCAGCAACTCTGAAAATTAAAGTGCCTTGCTGAGAAAGGAAGGAGTGCCTTAACTGGTGATCAGTAATTAAAATCAGTGGGACTCTTTTTGGCAATCAGACAGACAGACAGAATAAAGTTGCAGTCAGTCTCTCACCATGTGCTTGGGTGCCCACAGTAACTTTAGGTACTGAAGACTGAAAATTTTGTCTCTAGCATTTTGTAGGACACGTGCATGGGCGTTTCCTCAGGGACAACTAGCAGTGGCACACAGAATCATGGAAAGTTAGATTTGGAAGGGACCTCAGGAGGTCATCTAGTCCAAATCCCTGCTCAAAGCAGGACCATCCCCATCTAGATCATCCCAGACAAAGCTTTGTCTAGCCGGGTTTAGAAAATCTCCGAGGATGGAGCTTTCACCACCTCTTTGGGTAACCTGTTTTAGTGTTTTACTACCCTCCTGGTGGTAAAATTCTTGCTAATCTAAACTTCCCTTGCTGCAACTTGAGACCATCGCTCCTTGTTCTGTCATCTGCCACCGCTGAGAACAGTCCAGCTCCATCTTCTTTTGAACCTCCCTTCAGGTAGTTGAAGGCTGCTATTAAGTCCCCTCTTCTCTAGACTATACAAGCCAGTTCCCTCAACCTCTCCTCAGAAGCCATGTTCCCCAGCCCCTTCACCATTTTCATTGTCCTCTGCTAGACTCTCTCCAATTTGTCCACATACTTTCTGTAGTTGGAAGGGGGGGGGCTCCAAAACTGAATACAGTACTTCAGATGTGGCCAGTGCTGAACAGAGGGGAATAATCACTTCCCTTGACCTACTGGCAACACGCCTACCAATGCAGCCCAGTATGTTGTCAGCTTTCTTGGCAATGAGGGCTTACTGCTGACTCAAATCCATTGTAGTCTACTGTAACCCTCAGGTCCTTTTCTGCAGAGCTGCTACCCAGCCAGTCAGCCCCAGCCTGTACTGGTGCATGGGATTGTTCCATCCTAAGTGCAGGACTTTGCACTTCTCCTTGTTGAACCTCATGAGATTCTTTTTGGCCCTATCTCCCAATTTGTCTGGGTCACTCTGAATCCTAGCCCTACCCCCCGGTGTATCTATTACTCCCCCCAGCTTAGTATAATCTGCAAACTTGCTGAGGGTGCACTCCATGCCATCTTCCAGGTCATTGATGAAGTCATTGAACAAAACGAGCCCCAGGACCGACCCCTGGGGCACTCCACTTGATACCGATTGCCAACTAGACATCCAGCCATTGATTACTATTCTCTGACCCCAGTGCTCCAGCCAGTTATCTGGACAGTCTGTTCATCCAACCTGTACTTCCTTAGCTTGCCTGTGAGAAGGTTGTGGGAGACCATAACAAAAGCCTTGCTAAAATCAAGGTATGCCACATTCACTGGTCTCCCCACATCCACAGAGCTGGTCATCTCATCATAAAAGGCAGTCAGGTTGTCAGGCATGACTTGAGCTTGCTGAATCCATGCTGACTGTTCCTGGTCACCTTTTTCTCCTCCAAGTGCTTACAAATGGATTCCTTGAGGATCTGCTCCATGATTTTTCCAGGGACTGAGGTGAGGTTGACTGGTCTATAGTTCTCTGGATCCTCTATTTCCCCATTTCTTAAATATGGGTGGTGTTTGCCCTTTTCCAATAATCTAGGATGTCTCCCAATCCACAAGAGTTTTCAAAGATGATGGTCAATGGCTCTGCAATCTCTTCAGCCAAATCCCTCAGCACCATCAGGTGCATCCCATCTGGCCCCATGGACTTGTACATGTCCAGCTTTTCTAAATAGCCCCTAACCTGTTCTTTCACTGCTGAGGGCTGCTCACCTCCTCGCCAAACCATGCTGCCTGGTGCAGTAGTCTGGAAGCTGACCTTGCCTGTGAAGGCTGAGACAAAGATGGTATTGAGTCCTTCACCTTTTTCTGCATCCTCTCTCACAAGGTTGCCTCCCCCATTCAATAAGGGACCCACACTTTCCCTGATCCTCCTCTTGCTACCAACATACTTGTAGAAACCGTTCTTGTTACCCTTCACATCCCTTGCTAGATGCAACTCCAGTTGTGCTTTGGCCTTCTTGACTTCATCCCTGCAAGCCTGAGCAATTCTCTTATATTTTTCCTTAGTTATTTGTCCAAGGTTTCTACTTATAAGCTTCCTTTTTGTGATTTAGTTTACTGAAGAGTTTCCTGCTAAGCCAAGCTGGTCTTCTGCCACACTTGCTAGTTTTCCTGTGTATTGAGATGATTTGTTCCTGCACTCTCAGTAAAGTTTCTTTAAAATACAGCCAGTTCTCAGGGGCTCTTTTTCCCCCTCAGACTGGCTTCCCATGAGATTTTGCCCATCAGTTCCCTGGGCAAGTCTAAGCCTGCTTTTTTGAAGTCCAAGGTCCTTACTTTGCTGCTCTCCTTTCTTCCTGTCCTCAGGATCCTGAACTCAATCATCTCATGGTCACTGCTGCCCAAGTTGCCCACCAATTCTCCCCTGTTTGTGAGCAGCAGGTCTAGAAGAACATGGCCCCTAGTTGGCTGTTCCAGCACTTGCACCAGGAAGCTGTCCCTAACACTCCACAAACTTCCTGGGCTGCCTGTGCACTGCTGTATTGCCCTCCCAGCAGATGTCAGGGTGACTGAAGTCCCTCATGAGAGCTAGGGCCTATGATCAGGAAACTTCTGCTAACCGTTTGAAGAAAGCCTCTTCCACTACTGCCTCCTGGTCTGGTGGACTATAGCACATGCCCACTACAACATCACCCTTGTTGCTCTCCTCTGACACTAATCCAAAGACACTCAACAGCCTATGTCCACTTTCCTACTGGAGCTCTGAGCAATCATATGGCTTTTACATTAAGTACAACTCTTCCTTCTCTCCTCCCCTTATTCTCCTTCTTGAACAGTTTGTACCCATCCATGACGGTGCTTCAGTCATGACAGCTATCCCACCAAGTCTCTGTTATTCCAGTCATGTCATAGTGCCATGACTGTGCAAGGACTTCCAATTTTTCCTGCTTGTTTCCCAGGCTCTTTGCATTTGTGTACAGGCACCTGAGGTAACTAGTTGATTACCCTGATTTCTCAGGAAGTATGAAAGCACCTCCCCTGTTGCCCCCTCCTGCTTGCTTTTCCTCCAGGTCTCCCATTTCCTCATTTACCTCAGGGCTTTGGTGTCCATCCCCTGGCAAAGTTTAAAGCCCTCCTCCCTAGGTTAGTGAGCCTGTCTGCAAAAAGAGAGGTCTTCTCTCTCTCTCTTCATCAGGTAGATCCCATTTCTTCACAGAAATCCTTCTTCTTGGAACAACATCCCATGGTCAAAGAAGCCAAAGGCCTGCTGGTAACACCACCTGCATAGCCAGGAGTTGATCTGAAGGATGCTCCTGTTCCTGCCCGGGGACATTTCCCTTGACCAGAAGGATCAATAAGAACACAACCTGACCCCAGACCCTCTTCACCCTTGCACCCAGAGCCCTGCAGTCACTTTTGTTATGCTCAGGGTCTCCCCTGGCAGTATCACTGGTACCCACATGGATGAACAACCTGCGGTAGTAGTCCAAGGGCTAGATGAGCCTCAATAGTCCCTCTATGATATCTCAGATCTGGGCTCCAGACAAGCAGCAGACCTCCTGAGACAACAGGCCAGATTTGCAGATGGCTCCCTCCGCCCCTGCACAGAAGGGAGTCTCCAACCACCACCACTCATCAGTTCTTTTTGGTGATGATTGTCTTGATGCTTCCCACTTTGAGGCCTGGCCTGTCCTCTTTCACGAATGGAAGGTGCTCCTCCCTCTCTATTGTTAGGGCTGCATATCTGTTCTCCAGATGAAATGGCTACAGTGAGATCTCTGCTTGCTGCCAGAAGTCACAAGCCTCCAGCTTTCACCTTCTTGGGTGTCCATGTCCTCTCTTCTCTAGTGCTGTCTGGCATTTCTTCCTCCACAGTGTTGCCCCACATGGGGCTTACCGTGTTGGAGAATTCCTCAAGCAACAAACTGATGAAGTCCTTAGGGTAGAGGATCCTTTTGGAGCCTCACCTCCTCCTGTAGCTCTCTTGCCTGTTCCTTGAGAGATGCTACCAGAAGGCACTGCTCATACCACAGGCACTCCCTGACCTGCAGTAATGGAAAGAACCTGCAAGCTTCATTTGCCACAGCCCCAAACCTGGACCTGGGTGGAAGTGTCAATCGGTGAGTGGTTCTGCCTGGACAGAAACCTCTCAGGTGCAGACAGGCCATGGCAGTGGCTTTAGCATGGTGACATCCTCCTGCAATTTTCCTGGGTCTTTTTAATCTGCCTTCTCTCTCTTACTGCTCTTCTTCCAAGCAGATATGGCAGACTTACCAATACAGCCCAGCACATCCAGGCTTGGAGAATTTCCACTGTGACTGGTGAAGCCTGTCCACCAATCTGGTAACGACAGGGAAGGGCTTGCCTCACCCCTACCCCCAAGACCTGGTTTAAGCCTGCACTCTGCAAGTCCGGCAGGACTTCAGGGGGCAGAGTCTCCAAAGAGAATAAAAGGAGCTGCATGCCCAGCACGCAGCAGATGCGTTGGGGGACAAAGAAGAGAGTGGGGCAGCAGAGGAGCTGGAAATGACCAATCCAGTGAGTGGAGGCAGCACCCAGAAAAGCTCTGAAGAACTCCACGTGCCAGTCTGATGCTCCAGCCCCAGTTGGTGCTCAGTGCAGCTCACAGGGCTCAGACCTTGGAAACTGCTTGAGGCAGCTTGGGCTTGCAACCCCTGGCAGGCGGCGAGGGACCTGGTGCACAGATCGGTGCATGGAGCCCAGACCCTGGGAGTTGCTCGAGGTGGCTTGGGTCTGCAGCTGCTGGTGTGGGGCCGGTGGCTTGGGGCAGACATCACTGCACAGAGGGTCCCGGAGCAGACCAAGCCCTGAGACTGCAGCCTGGGCCTCCAACCCTTAGTAGAAGGTAGAGCTCTCGGTGCATGCAGTGGTGCACAGGGCCCCATGCTGGCTGGTGGGCCTGAAGTAGCAGAGGGAGCTGGGCTTCCGCAGGAGGGGCGCTAGCTCATCCACAAGGAGACAGAGACCTCCCACCTGGGACAATGGAGTTGTGAGTTACCCAGGAAGGGGTTTACCACAGGAGGGGGGAGTTGCTCTGGGTGGTGAGGCTGCAGAGGAAGCCTCAAGTAAAGGAAGGCTCCCCAGGTTTAAAGTCCCTCTTTGGGCCATGTCCCATAAAGTCACAGTGGGACCTGGAGAGCACTAAGGATTTATCTTCCTGCTGGTTGCTGGAATGCAGCCAGTGTCTCAGTAAGCCCCTTGAGGGGCCTTGCGGGGAGCTTAAGGAGATAAACCTAGCCTGATGTTGATGCGTCTTGCATTTTGGTATAGCATGCCTCTTTATATTCTGTGTATTTTATTATATTTGTAAATTAGCAGTTATAGTATACTAGCCAGTAGCCTGTCAAGAACGGCGGGGAGGATGGAGAGTGGACGGGGATGGGGACAGAGCTGCAGGCCCCCCACCCCCCTGTCCAGGCCTGGTCCCCTTAACTCTTACTGCTTGGGGCCTGGGTCTCCCTGCTCGCATGACCTGCGAGGAATGTGGTGGGGTGGAGGGGGGGGCGGGGCACAAGGCCAGCCTTGTACCCTTTTCGGGGGGGGGCCCTACTGACCCCCGTGTCCCCACCATCATGGCAGCAGGCTGCCTTCTCTCAACATTTTTTTTGTCAGCCAATCGGAGCATGAATAAAGCATTACAGACAGACAGATGGACAGACTTAGGCTATTATAATATTAGAATGATTCTTACTGGAACTCTGCCAGCCCTGTATTATCTTTTACCTATGTCTACTTGAACCCCATTTTGGGGGGGCTTCTGAATTATTTGTTGAATATTTTTGGGATTATCTATATTTATTGGTTGCTTTCTTGTATTTACCTGTTGCTCACCTGTACTTGCCTGTGGGCCACCTGGCCCAGATCAGCTGCTTACCTGTGCAGGGCTCGGTGCCTTTAGAGGTGGTGCGATCCTTGGAATGTAGCATCATATACAGAGTGTGAGTGCGCATGCGCACATACATGTGAATATCACCCTCCCTAGACCCTGGACATTGATATATGTGTACATCAATACATCTGTACATGGTTAAGTTCCAGATTGTCCTGGCTTGGCTTCTTTGGGACAGAGGGAAACTGAGTAGTCTGCAGTTTCATCCACAGCACACCAGCTAGCTAACAATCCCCTTCAGTTAGAGGAGGGAGTACATACCTGTGTACACCCAGGCTACACAGACCTTCCCTAGCAAGCTGGCTTGTTTATTGCTCATTGGCCCCAAAGGGTTCCTTTTTTTTTTTTTTTTTTTTCCCCTCCCCTCCCCCCTGTTTCCTAATGCCAAGCTAAAAGGCTTTCCCCTCAAAAGGGGGCAGGGGGGCATGAAATGGCTTAGCAGCTGGTTAGCAAAGTGCTTACCCTGTTTGTAGCCTCAGTTCACTGGCTCCCTTGTCTCTGGCTCATATTTGTGCAGTTGCTAGTTATCCCTGGGGAATGCTTCTACATGCGTGCTCTGGCATTTGATAAATTACCCTGGGCAGGGGAGGCTGGGGCCAGCACCTGGGCTGGTCCCAGCAGTTTTACCTGGGAGCCTCCTGGGGCTGCGGCGGCAGTGATCCAGGCATGCAGAGCCTGGCTGGCAGCTGGAGTGTGACTTTGGCCAGCCAGGCTCGGGTTTTGGTTGGCGCATGCTGCTGCCACATGCGCTGCACCGCTTTTTTTAGATACTGGGGTTTCCCAGTATGTAATTTTGCTGCTGTGTTGC
The DNA here is from genome assembly GCF_001723895.1 of Crocodylus porosus. NCBI lineage: Eukaryota > Metazoa > Chordata > Crocodylia > Crocodylidae > Crocodylus > Crocodylus porosus. The sequence goes on from NW_017728943.1 coordinate 46,511,818, forward strand.
TGTGTGGTGAACCATATGCTGTGTGGTGAACTGATTCACATACACCATGTGTATTTTGCAGTGCCTCAAAAGCCTTTGAGGTGCTTCAAAGCACACATTCCTACTCATGGGGAGGTGGCCAAGGTGTGATAAAGCAAAGCAAGTACTTACAAGAAAAATTGTTTTACTGCAAGTAAAACCTCATTCAACTTGGGTTCCCTATTGTATCAGGCACTGCACAATAGGGCAGAATTTGTGAAGTGTGATCTAGTACATAGGTGGTGACTTGTCCAAGTTCCCATGCAGGCAAGTTGCATATCCTTCTGTCCCACAGTTTTACCATCTAGGAAATGGGCATAGTAAAACTGCTCTCTTGTAAACTGCTTTGTAACCTAGTGATGAAAATGGGATACCTGAGAGCCTAGGCATCATTATTAACTTATACCTGGGAAATTGCAATCTGAAAACAGGAAGGGAAAGAGGTGTGATTCCATACCCAGAGCCACAGAGCAGCTAAGTGGCACAACTAGAATAGGAATTTGGATTTTTTTGAGGTGTAGGTGACTGCCTGATTCACTTTATGTACTTTATCACACTGCTTCACCAATTGCTCAGACTGCTAATAGGGCCTGGGCTATTGACTGCTTTTCCTGTTCTTGTTGGATTCAGGGTCCCCTCATGCTTCCCTTTTTCTGACTGTATTAGCTGTATCCCTCAGGCCTGCCTCATTGACTTCCTTGAACACAAGGAAAAGGAACTCCATGCTCCTGAATTTATTCTTTGTCTGGGATTTGGTAAAAGGCTGATCACCAGTTACTTCTCATCGTATTTGCCGTTAGCTCTGGGTAGGGAATGGTTTTCCTGACCCATGAAGTTTTCTGATTCCCTTTTAGGATGAATCCAAGGCCTTTTAGGTCAAGGCACTCCTCTGGGATGTGCCAATTGATGTTCAAGTCCCTGGTTTGAAATAGGAGAACTGGAACCTGGCTGTCATGGGGTGAGTTGTGAGATGGTCTGTCTGTTTCTCACCTCCTGCTGAAACCATTCCCAAGGGAAGTGTTATCAGCCGGGCTTGTCTGTGCAGAAAGCTCCATATTTGTCAAGCTGTCACTTGCTGATTTTTGGGGGGGGGGAACAGTATGTAGAGAAACTCCTTCCACCTCTCCTTGCAGTTACCTCAGCTCTGTCAAAGGCAGCCAAAGCCTTTCTGCTGTTGCTCTTGGTAATGAATAGGGAACCTAGTTTTCCATGAGGGGAAAAAGTGGAAAATTGTTTTAAACACACACCTGCATTTTTTCCACCACCTACCAAAAGTGTAAAAGCATCTTGTGGCCAGCGGTGCCATTTCTGCGCTCTCTCACTCTTTCCATATCTTTTGCCCCTGGGCAAATTGGCAGCAATCTCCATCCCCCCTCTCTGGGTAAGTCAGCAGCCAGCAGAGGAAAATACTATAGCAGAAATAAGAGAAATGGTGCTGCTTGCTGCGCTTTCAGTAGGTCCTGGAAAAACACGGATTCTGTGGTGAATAAAAAACTGAACAGTGGAGTTAGAGCGTGTTATTTTCAAAAGACCAAGGACTTACATTTTTATAAAACAATAAAGCTTGTATATTCGGAGAGCCTTCTTACCCTACCGATCTGCTGTTCTCTCCTGCAGGCCTGGGGCCAATGTAACAACTTATACATAGCACTCTTAAAAGTATGCGCACAAGAGAACTATCCCAGGCTCCTTGGACTGCTGCTTCCCTCACCAGGAGGACTGTCCTGTGGGGCACTTCCAGTTCCTGTTCAGCTGCTGGCTTTCTCTCTGCTCTCCTTTTGGGGACGTGCTTTCTAACGAGGAATTCCCTTTGAGTAGCTCACAGGCTCAGCTAAACCAAGAGCCTTCTAGCTCCAACATATTTTGAACATCAGGGCCATGGACAGATTTCACAAACCTTGTGTAGTCACTAGAAAAAAGTGCCATTTCATGGGGGGTGCACCGCCACCCAGGGGGTGCACGTGCACCCCCTATGCATCACCAACTACTTCACTTATAAATGCTAGGTGCCAGCTCTTGCCCATCACCCTGAGTACCCCACTCCTTGAACAGCAAAAGATGAGTTGTGGGGTGAAGTTCTGGCTCTGCTGAAGTTAATGGGAGTTTTGTCATGGACTTGTGTGGAGCTGGGATATCACTTGCACTGGCCAGGAAAAACTCCAAGGGACAGCAAGACCAGATCTAGAGGAAGCTTTCTCTAATGGCCACAAGAATACCCAGAATAATAAAATACATCGTAGGCTCAGTGAACAGGACAGAACTGAGGGCAGTGCAGCACGAACCTTTCCTTGACCCTGCTGAACTCGTTCAAGGGGTCGAGAAGCTTGGGACATGGGATGCTGTCACAGGGCCCCAGCTGCGGAGCAGAGGCGTCTTGTTAAGAGAGAATGGCGAGAAGCATACCCTCAAGGCTGAGCAGGCTCTGCTGCATTAAAGGTCAAACTTTGTGATAGAGCTAGTTAGGGCAGATAAAGTCCAGCTACAACCCACTGACTTCCCCCTCCAGCTCAGATCCTGACCTCTGTCAGTCAGCTACTGAGGAAGGCAAAAAGGGACATTGGTTAACAGATGGCTGAAACAGCAACCTCCAAGCAGCCAAGAAAAAAACTGAGGCCAAGGCCCTGATGGCAAAAAGAAATGTTTCAGAGTTCCTCCTTGCCAGCTCACCCCTGAGTCGAAACCACCTCACTGCTTCCAGCTCCTGATGGAAATAAATTGTTTCTATGCTCTACTTTATAAGGGGGGACAAATTGTCAGGCAATTGTGCAAGAGGAGAATACAATCCTATTATTATTTCCTTCTTTTTCTTTCTTTTAAAAACAATGTTCAGTATATTTGTCATGCATGCTCATGTTATGCACGTATATCCACACTTACATCACATATACACACACAAGCTTTTTGCATCTCTGGAGAAAACATCCTCCTTGTTTTATGCAGCAAGGGGATGGACAGGAGCAGGGAGAACTTGCTTCAGTCCCACAAGCCAAATGTACTACCGCTACGCCCCCGCTTCCGCACCAGCTCTAAAAATGGGACTGCAGGTCAGAAAGCAAAACTCAAGAGTTTGTTTGGCAAATCATGCTTCCTTCATTAATTCAATCTGCCCTAAATCTCATTCCTTCACCTCTCTCCTCCCCACGCAGATTTTATGTTGCTATAAATTGAGCCACCTCAGTGGAGTTACTGGGACGAGTAAGAAGAGAGTTAGGCTATTCCAGTCTGTGGAATTTTACATTTTTTTTTCTTTCTTTCCTTTTTTGCGGGGGACTGTTTTATGTCTCTTTATAGTGGCCATAACATAAGCTGGATGCCTAAAATTAGTTTGCTGAATAAAAAAAAGGCTGAGTTCTTTCACGCAGAGTGACTACAGAAATTCAAACCTTGTTTGGGATCTCTTGCATTTGGCACTTTTGGAAATTCACCCTCCTGGATTTTTAAGGGTTAGTAGCCAAACCTTGGACCAGGATTTCTGAAGGTTTTGCACAATCCCAGCTCTATAAATAGAAAAAGGCTCTTTGCATTGTATATCTATTAAACATTGGACACCATTCCTCAATCCCAGGAGTTTCAAAACCTAGATCTGAATGTTCCAGCTTTGGCTCAAATCTAATATCAATTCATGTCACTTACATTTTTTTCCTTTTTTTCCCCCCCAGTTGTGGTGGGGGGAATATTAAATACTTTTTTTTTTTCTCCAGGTGTTTTAGTGTGTCTTTCTTCCTGTGCATTGATCTGGCTCAAAATCATTAGGGGATACCAGTTAAGTCCTATTTATAGGCATGCTTGTGTGAGCTTTACACACAAACAACTGCTCTACTTTCCAATACCTGATGCCACTTAAAAAGCAAGAAGAAACCTGCAAATGAAACCTATCATTTTTGTTTCATTCCAGTACACCAAATGTCTGTGTTTTATGCAGTTTTACCAAGAGTTATGTTCATCAGCAAATTCAGAATAGAATTTATTTCTTGGGGTCAGGTACATTTTATTAAGTGAAATTGTATTTTGGATTAATACAGTGATAGTTTTTAAAGGAATCATGGGTCTTGTTCTGTCTGAATTTTAATAGGATTTAGTCTACAAACAGCCATTTAAAAAAAAAAAAAGCTGTATTTTCAAGGACAAACAAATGGGAATTAGGTGCCTATGTGCCTTTGAAAATCAGCTCTACAAGCAATTAGTAAAACAAAGCCCTTTATAGAATGCTTTTCATCAGTAGATCCCCATGGCTAAGTACAGACATTCAGAAAGCCAGAGGCAGAATTGATCTAAGTTACGAGGTTTTCTGTAAGCGGCATAGTTTTACATCGGGAGTGAACAGAACATGTATTTGCCCTTTGGTGGGGGGGGAAGAGGGAGACACAAATCTTAGACCATGTTCTGCCACTTTTAAGCCAGTTGGTGTGCCAAACATCTGTTCTGTTATGGGGTAGACCAGTTTCCAATCACTTATACCAGTAGAAGTGTAATGTCTGTATCTGGCCTAAGCTTCATAAAAGAGTTCAGTAACATTATCCTCATCCTGCAGATGGAGAAACTGATGTGAAAATTAGCAAAATGATCGCATAATTCCACACGCACAATAAATTTTGAACGTGTAAAGGGCCAGAAATGCTGTACAGGGAAAACTGGTGTGTTCAAATACTGAACTGCATGTGCAGTTGTGGCAACTTAGCCAGCAAGTCAGTGGTCTGATCCTGGAAGTTCTCTGTTCATGAAATGGCTCCCAGTTTTATTGTAAATCTGTGCAAGTGGCAAGATTGGGTCCTAAATGTTCAATTGATCTAATATTTTTGCAGGGACAGTTATTTACCTGGGTGTTTGAAAATCAGACTTTAAGGCTTCATTTAATGCTTGTTTGGATTAAACTGCTCCTACAGTGGCAATGTTAGGTGGGGAAATAAATAAAATCTGCATAATTATGGAATAACTGTCATCGATGTATGTTGGGAGGAGAGGGGTTTATTTTCCTCCCTACTGAACACTGAAGATTTCAAGGATGGCTCCATCCCATGCATAGACCTTGCTCTAGAACCGCACAGGTAAGTTCTTGAACTTGTGAAGAGCTCTCTCGGGTCCAATCATGTATTTCCACTGCAAGAATACGTGGGGATTTGACCTAATATTATTAGCGTCAGTAGAAGCAGATTGTGCCAGACTGGAGCACTCTTGATACCAGTCCTTTATCTTGAGTTGACTCTTTGACTCATGTTGATGTAAGCTTTGTTCCGTCACGCAAACAACTTTGAAGCCTTATAAACACACGAGCCATCGGGTTTTGTAAATTTCTCTTACCTGTTATGTTATCTTTGCATCAGTAGACAACCTACTTCTAAAAGAGCAAACCTTCCATTCTCTGAAATTGGATGGAGAGTGCCTAAAAAGATGTGGAATGATTCACCGCTGAGTAATTTCAAATGTACCTGGGAACAACTCCATTAAATCTACTGAGTTACACCTCTGTGTAATTTTCTGGTTAATATGGGCCCCTAAAATGCAAATAATTTGTGTGGGAGGGAAAGACTGTACCTTTAAGGTCTGGCTCTTTGGCATTGAGTTACCTTGAAACTGCAGGAGCATTTATTTTATATTGTGGCTTTTAGTGCTTTTCATTGGTGGATCTCAAAGCACTTTACAAAAAGTGCCTATACAGAGAACTTATATTGATTTGAATAGAAGCCCTGCATTTGAAACTAATTTCAAGCATGCCAAATGTGACAACAAACGAGAGTTGCTTTGCTATCAGTATAAATTTTTCATTGGCTAGTATTAGCCCATAGTGGTTTTTTTTTAAATTGATCTTAAGAATGAAATACATAAACATTTCATACAACCCATGGCCACATACTACTTTGGTATTACTAATTTATTATGGTTTTCATTTTGTGTGAATAAAGGCAACCTTTCATTGGATTTAATGCGTAAGTAGCTTGCAGGTAGACGGGTCTATTGTTTGTATGAATGTAGATATTTGTATATTTTTAATAATTTGTCTTCATAAATCTTGTGAACCACCACCTTTTTTCCCCAACAAGAATATATATATTTAAAACTCACTGTAGATTGTCTTAAAACTGCTAGGTAGACAAATGAGGATTTTACCATTTAATTCTATAGAAGATGCCCCTCAAACATAATTAAATCTGATCTCTCCTACTTGCAGCCAGATGAATAATTCATGGGGTTTAGGCATAATCAGGTTACATGCTTTGTGAAATTCTCAGATGATGAGCAAAGGTTAAGCATTTTATTAAAAAATGCTCAGATGGTTCTATCTCCAGTATGAAAATGCAGGTTGCCTAGGATACCATATTAAAGGGGCAGAAAGGTTCAAAATGTGTATACATCTTCTTTACATGGAGTCAAATACATCCTAGTATTTATTTAATCCAATATACATATAGATTTGTATCTCTTTTAATGCTTCTCTCTTCTCTTCCCAAACAAAACAATAAAAAGGATGAAAGAATAAAGAAGGTGAAAAATAACAGACTCCTAGGCTGACATAAGGAGGGGGGTGGGGAATATATAAGATTGGGAAAAAGAAATGGATGCCTTGTAGGTTTTGTGAAACCTGACATATAGCTAAAGAGGAATTACACTGATCAGTCACCACATATGCATGTTATGCATAAGGGTTACAAGGTCTGATGTCAATTTGTTTTTACTGTGTGCAGTAAAATACCAGCCAGATGCTTTCAAAATGTTGGCATTTATTCTACCTTTTATTGCAGTCTTTTCTCTGAAGCTGCCAGATCGCATGGTTCATTACAGCAGCTCTCCCCATGTGGTGGTACAGCAGCCCTCCATCCCTGTACAATCTTTCCTTTGGCTTTTTCTTCAACCACCAGCAAGTGCTACAGGCACAGATTCTCAGCTGGACTAAAACAAGGGGCAAATTCTCTCATCCTAGATGGCCATTTGAGAATTCACCTCAGTGTGAGGAAGCTCTAATCCGGTAATCTGGGATAAAACTGGTGTAGCAGCTCCTAATTGTCTCTGTATCCTGCCATAAAAAGCGTGCATGGGGGAGAGGGGAAGAGGAGGTGTGAGCTGGCGAAAGATTAGGGAATCTCCGAGTTAGTATATCATTCTCTAGGGTCTATAATTATATGGGCTAAGGCAGAGTTCCAAGCTGCTCTTACCCGAGTCCCAGATCGAATAGTTTAACTACCCACCCCTTCCTTCTAGTAGGAAGTTGAATTTAGCCCAGATCCTCACTTTGGCATTGCCTGCCTGCCTTTGCATTATGGTCATTTTAAGAGTTGGATCCTTTGTTTACTCTAGAAAGCATCCGGGGCTGAAGTTTGTTTGGAAAGATGCAAAATGCACTGTAGGCAATTGATGCAGCACAAATTTGAATGTGATTGATATTTCCAGGAAGAAAAATCTTTTTTTGGGAACACTTGTACAAGCCTTTTGCAATTAACCAAGTGATATAGGGGGGCTAGTCCCATTGGAAAAATCCATGGGATTTGTGCTCTTAATTTAAGATGGCTCTTGCCTTTAAGATTAAACTGCTCGAATTTAATATGATTGTTAATCACTTGAGACCTCCAACTATGGTCAATGGGAATTGTGCCATTTAAGTTAAATGGGACCAGCTGGGGGCTGTGAACAGTTACTGTTTAATAATCTATGAACTTCATGTAGAACAATTTGGACTAAGGACAGGAAAATCCCAAGGCTCTGAATCTACAATGGAACTATGCAGGTGAATGGCTGCATCCACAGGGATCTGTCTTGGGAGGGATGCCTGCAAGAGCTGGGGCCCAATTCAGCAAGGGGCAGGGTATGGGTGGGGGAGCACTGGTTGGACCTCTTAGTTGTCCCCTGTTGTTAAATTTATCTTTGATCCAATTGATCTCCCTCACTCATGGCACTAGCATGCTCATGGTCTCTGAGGAAATTAAATGGCATTTCCCAGACATAGCATGGGGAATATTTTGTTCTTCTTGGCCTCTCTTGCTCTGGGACCTGTTAGGCACCACACATTCAGTGCTCTTTATCTGGATCACAGATGACTTGAGAAATTCTGTCATCTATAACAGCATGTCTTGCTGTGTATTATTGCTTACATATTTCACAGCTATGGCCAAAATCTATCAACTAGTGAAAAACAAAGGTTTATTTCCTAGCTATGATGTTACTAAGTTGAAAAAAGTAATATTAGCTAAAAGGATTGCAGTCTGAAAATGGACTAAAGCAATTTGTATTCTGATTGACTAAGTCATCTGTTATCACAGTCCTGCAGAACCACCGCACAACTGTCTCAAAATCAAATTCCAAGTATGAAAAAGGAAAGTTAAAGCCATTTCTGCTATAATAGCAAGTTACTAATAAACCATAAGAATAACAGCAGGATGACATTTTGCATAGAAAATATTTTTCCCAACAGACACTCAGACATATAAAAGGTGATACAAGGAAACTATGGAAAATATTACATTCACATCAAAGGGTCCTAAAACTTTATATATATTTATGCTTTGTTCGTGTGTTCACTATAATGCTATTAGAATCTCTTGTATTTGAACCATCTTCTTTCTTTCCCCAATGGGTTAGATATGGGGAACTGAATACATTCTCACATATAAATGTTGTATATCATATATAACACACCTAAACTCCAAAAGATGTATATCTATATATAGATCTAGATCTATATGTATTGAGTTGTACTAGGATTATCTTGGGAAACTAGTGGAGGAAGCCCAAACAGTCTACAGCAGCCTGAGCTAAAAAGTCATATTGGTTGAATGGGATAAGTAGTTTGGCCCCACTGGTAATCGTCCCCTCTTTCTTTCATCACAGCTTTGATACAGCAGAAACCTGAAACATGACTGCACTTCCTGCAGAGATACAACCATTACTAGCACCCCTAAAACAGTTTTAAAAGTTTACAGTTGGTCATAGTATAGGAAGGGAACAGTCTCAGGAAATGAGGTGATTGCTTAAGATGCTCAGACACAGTGAGGTTTCATCTAAAGTTTTAGAATTTGGGTTTAAGCATGCTCTAATATTTGCAAGCTGTTTTCATGAGACTGGTAAAACTTTCAAAAGTACCTAAATCACTTTAAAATCAATCTTGTTTCACTAAGTCTGCTTTAAAATTTCTTACATTCTGACCTCACCTAGCACAAAGTTCACAGGAGTTGCTGATCTCCCTTGTTTCTATTGTCCCTTGGACTGAATAGAAATTCCAGCTGCATCAAAACTGAAAACCATCCTTTTCCCATTTTATTTCAGCCCCAAAATAAGCTACTGATGCTGGTTTGGATCAGAGTATTTGGATTTGCTTCCTAATGTAGGAAATTAAAATTCTGACTTTGAATGATGTCTGATGAGCTTTTTTTTTTTTTTAACAGTTTCAAATGGAACTTTAAAGATGGCTAAGGGGCCTTTTAAAACAACTATATGATTTTCAGAATTCCCACAAGGAATAGGGAAGAATAGCAAAAATTGTAAGCAAAGATACAATACTATATAACTAGTGGACACTTTTATACTGCATCCCAATGTCACTCAATAAAGTGACATCTGGGATTACATACATGGTAAAATCTGGATGGCTCAATCTAAAAACATCATATGCAAGGCAGGCAAACCCACAAAGACAGCTCATGGAGACCCTCTAGCTAGAGATCCATAAAAATCAGGTAAGTAAAAATGAGGACAGGGTAGTTAGTGATCAGGGCAATATCATGTGGTAAAGCATACCTCATAAAATTATAGAGACAATGTTGGCAGATGATCCTGGGTCTGTTGGGTCATGGTACTGCGGAGGTGACTTGTCCCTCTAGATGAGTCCTAGATGCCATCCCTGTTATTTCCACTGAGGAATGAGCAAAAAGTCCACACAGGACATGACCACTACTTCTGTTACCCTGTTAAAACTTTGATTTTTCTGGTCCTCTAGGCTTCAAGTCATCTCCCTGTTGATGTGGGGGTAGAGGGGGAGGGTAACCTTTGGCTCTTCAATGTAAGGTCTCCCTTGTTGCCAGGACACTGTTTCTCTTTTAGGGCTCAGTAGTGCTCGGAGCTCTTCATTGGATTCAAATTTTCCTCCAGTCCTCATTCTTAACTACTTCTGCAGCTGTTGATGCTGCCTTTTTCCTTAGTTCAAGGGCTTCTTCATTTTCTCTCTAGCACTGTAACCAACCCGTGCTTTCATTTGTCTACTTGTTCCCCTTCAGGAGACGCACCAGAAGATGTAGAAAAGACCTTTCTACACACCATGTTTTAGTTCCAACACAACCTGGCAAAATGGCTTTTTGAATCATTATTCCTTCAGAAGTATTTGCTGTGCCTTCATACTCCAGGCTTTCATCTCAGGCTTTAAGGTAATTTCTGTGTCCTCTCTTTTTTTCTGGACTCTCCCAAGTCTCTTTGGGCAAAAAACCACTCTCTTCCTCGTGCTTAATCACTGTATTGCAGTTTCTCTGTAGCTGCCAAGTGTGGTGTGAGACATTTTATGCACCTTATGCAGCTAACTTGCATGTGAATATAGTGCAAGTTGTAGTGCACACAACCTGCTTTAGGCACACCTGGGGCTAAAGTTCTCCAGGGTTGCTGGGCTGATCTGACTTCCTGCCTCTTGGGCAGGGGGCTGGACCTGATGGTCTCATGAGAGACCTTAGAGCTGCAAGGGACATGAATCTATGAAACACAGCAGGATTGGAGAGTCTGAACAGCTGGCTTGGTTGGCAACTACTACTGGTGCTATTGGCAATGTCATGGTGCAACTCCTGAGATAAGAGTTGCTGGAGGCAAGGCAGAGGGAAAGGGTAAAAGATACTGGGACTTATGGTACAGAGCACAGTTTAAGGGACAGCTCAGGTGCAGTTGGCTGGGCCACAAGGTGGCAGAATGAACAAGCCCAGGACCTTTGCATAGGTCAGCCAACACATGAGTATAAGCTAAAGTCCTGACTAGAATTCAGAGAACAGGAATAAGGGTTGCGGAGGCTTGATCTCTCTGTATGAGTCTAACCATTGGGTGAACACTTCATGCTCCTCCCTCCACTTGCTGGCCTAGAACTGATCTTAGAATCCTTATGTGTCACCATTTGAGTGGTGTGAGCAAATAGCTGTGCATCCCTCTGGCAATGTGTCATTGGAGAAATGTGTGCTGGACAAAACTACTATAAAGTGGATCAATAACTGGCTCAATACCCACAAGTGAAGGATAATTATTAATGGGCCCATGTCAGAATGGCAGGAGGTTTTGAGTGGAATTACACAGGAGTCTGTCCTGGGCCCAGTGCTCTTCAGTGTGTTTATTAATGATTTGGATGCTGGCACAGAAGGCTGCTTGAGCAAATTTGCAGATGACATGGAACTGGGAAGGATTGTGAACACACTGGAGGATGTGAGCACAATTCAGAAGGACCTTGACAAATTGGAAAGTTGGGCTAGAGCGAACAGCATGAAATTCAGTGCAGACAAATGCAAAGTGCAAAACCTTTAGAAGAATAATCAAAAATACAAATATAAAATGGGTGACACTTGGCTGGATGGCAGTATTATGGAAAAGGATTTGGGAGTCTTGGTAGACCACAGACTCGATACAAGTCTGCAATGTGATGCAGCCGCACAAAAGGCAAATGTGATTTTGGGGTGCATCAAAAGAAGGATTAGGTGCAAGACCCAGGAGGTGATAGTGCATCTCTACTCGACTCTGATTAGACCTCACCTGAAGTACTGTGTGCAATTCTGGGCTTCACATTTTAAAAAGGATGTGGAGATGTTAGAGAGGGTCCAGAGGCAGGTAAGAAAGACACTAAAGGTTTGGAAAGCAATTCATATGAGGAGACTGAGGGAGCTAAGCATGTTCAACTTGCAGAAAAGGCCCTTAAAAGGGGACATGATTGTAGTCTGTAGATACTTGAAGGGCTGCCACAAAGAAGAGAGAGAGCACCTTTTCTATCTGGCTGCAAAGAGGAGGACATGGATCAATGACTTCAAGTTGCAGCAAAGTAGGTTTAGATTGGATATCAGGAAAACATTCTTCACTGTTTGCCATCTTGCATAGTAAGGGGGAGCAGGGGGAGGGCATGACCCTCTCCCTGGGATCTCTCAATCTTATATTAACAACCTTTTATAGAAGCAGGAAATTGGCTGCCATGGTTCCCCTCTTTTACCTGTGGCAGATTAGGCTGTTGTTTCTGTGTTGTCAGGTTTGATAGTAGTCTTATGAGAGTTAGATTATAGAATGGTTTGGATGGGGATGATCCTGCCTCAGGATCTAGACGGGTCTTAGATGGCCTCTGGAGGTCTCTTCCAGCCCAACTTCTCTATGGTTCTATGCTTGTCTTTTGTGGATAGACTATACTAGTGCTGCTTAACGTGGGCCTTGCAGGCCAGATGAGTGGCATGTGCCAGTCCATAGGGCTGTTGCCTGAATCAGGTTCCACATGTCTGGTTTGGGTCCTACAAAATGGACCAGGCCCCACTGCTTGGACTGGGCCCTACTACCAGGATCTGGCCTCATGCTATCCTTTCTGGCATGTCCAATCTAGCAGGTGGGGACCATGCTATCCAGCTTCCCTTGAGTCTGGAAATTTGGCAGCAGGAGAGTAGCAATTAACACTACCACCGCCTCCCTGCCACCAAATTTTTGAACCTGTGGGGAGCCCGGGGGCCAGAGGACATGGTTGTACAGGCTGGGGCCTGAGGATCCCTGGACTACGTAAGCTAACATCTATTACTGCCACCTGCTGCTCAAAAGGCAGAGCGTTATGTTGTGGTTGTAGACCAGTGTTTCTAGACCTTGTCAGACTCAAGGCACTCCTTGGAAAATGCCAGCTTAGTTTTCACTATGGAAAAATAATAGAGCAATTTTTTTGTTGCAAAGAACTCAGAAAAACCATAACAGGTCAGAATGTTTTTGACATTAGAGATTCCTGTTGAAATCTCTAATGAATTAGGATTACACTCTTAACAGCGTTGACATTGCCTCAGCACCCTGGTTGAGAAGTGCTGACCTACAAGTATGAACACTGATGATGATCCAAGTTGTGGGGGTGGGGAAGGGTCTATATGGTTCCTTGTGATGGAAGTGCTGTGGGGGAGAGCCACTTTTTTTTTTTTTAAAGTTTAGGAAATTGCACTGAAATAAAAAAATTATATTAACAAAATATTGTGAGGTTGAAAGTCTAGCACTGAAAAGTTAGGAGATTCCATAAACCCATACAATCTTAATTTAGCCTCTGTGTGTGTGTGTGTTATGATGGTCTTGCTTGCAGCATAAAACACTGCTTTCTATAGGACCCCCTGTCTCACTTGGTTCATAGGCTGGACCTGCTTGGGGGAGCAAGTCCAAGGTATTTTACAGAAGCTGTAAGGTGTGTAATGGATGGGGTACAGGACTGCTGGAAAACGGAGGATGGTTCTGTGGTTAAGAAAACTGAATGCCAGCAAAAAGAACTGCTTCTGCCATGGAGTTCATATATGATGCTCAGCAAGTTCCTTGCATCCAGCTTTTCATAGGTGGTCCCTAAAGGTGTTCCTCACTTCCATGATGTCCAGTATGCAGCTCCTAAATCTAGATTTGTAGAGTGATCACAATTGCAGTGAAAGTTGAATGGACCTATACTTTGAATGAAAATGCAAAATTAGTGGACAATTTTGACTTGAATCTCTGTGCCCTAGTTTTTTAGACATAAAATAGGAATAAATGCCACCACCTGCTTTCAGAGGAACATGAAAAATGTATTGATGTTTATGGAATACTTGGTTATTATGCTGTGAGCCCCACAGAAATGCCCCTGAAGAAGTTAATAGTTTTGGACTCGGTGAAGAAATTGAAACACATAATAGAACAAGCTTGGAATCAGTGACTGAATGAGGAGGATAAAAAGATACTTCGCATAACTAGCTGCTCACTAAATGATGAGACAAAGATCTTGTACTAGTGTGTGCCCAGTAGCAGAGTGGGTCATCATGCACATGACCAAAGGGGTCCAACTGAGGTTGCACAAGCAACTTGAATTCCAGCACTTCCTAACGTTTGTGGACTTGGTTTTTCAACCTTAATATTCTTTACTGGCAAAAACTCCTCAGGAAGAACAGTAGTTGTGACATGATTTTCAGATGCATTAATTGAAAAGTTAAACTGAGGTGTAGTCTACTACTTTTTTTCCAGCTAAAAAGTTTGTTTGTGGAAGCTTCTATGGTTTTCCAGCCTGGCCCATAATCATCAAACTCCCTAGGGATGCGATTTGGTTGTTTTGGGGGGGTTTCTTTATACAGAGATCTTTCTTTTCCCTTGACTGAGCTTTTTTTATATAAAAGAGAAAAATACAATGCTGCTCTCCAGGAGGAAGCTAAAATGACATCCCCTGCCTGCGTGCTCATTTGTAGTGCGTTTCTACTCATTTAAAAGCTTAGGATAATGCAAAGGAGAAATTCTTTGAGGCTTTAAATTCTTTCAGCTGACGTGACCACAGCATAAGATTGTGCTAACTGATGACATGATATTTTTATCTGAACTAATTTTTACCTTTTGTTCAAAGAATTAGGCTAATGTTATTTAATGTGCAACTAATTGGAAATACAGTTTTGATCCTCCAGCCCTTCCTACTGTTTCCCTTCTAGTGTAGAAAGCAATGACAGAGTACATGCCAGGCAGTAAATGATTTCTCTCAGTGCTTTGGGATACCTGACAGGCTAAAGTATTCTTTAAATTATTTATTACAACCACAAGGCTGTGCTTGAAGAAGGATTCAGTTAACTACAAAAAAGTGGTAATTGATAGTTGGGTATCAGACCCTTAAAATATAGTCCTTCAACTCTGATACAAAAATCATCATGAATAACAAGAACAGCACTCTTCAAGGGCCGCACTCAGGACTGTATAGGTGAATTATAGGAAAATATGTAATGAGAATTCTTGATGCAAACATGCAGACATTGAAAGAAGCCTCTCGCTCTTTAAAAAGCTTCAAATGACTTGCATGTCATTGACTAAAATGATAGTAGAAGGCATTAGAAACAGGATGTTTGGTTCCAATATCAGCTCTGCCACTGATTTGGTTTGTGACCTTGGGCAATTCACTTTTTACCCCATTATCCCCTGTCCCTCCTTCCTCCTTTTTTTTCCTTGCCTCATTGACTATAAGCCCTTTGGAACAAGGACTGTCATTCTCGATATCAGTGGCCACCACCCAGTGGATCTCGATCCACCTGTAGATCTCAGAGCCGTTTGGAATCAATCCAAGGCTGGGGTCGGGGCTGAGTGCCTGCATGCATGCACACTTGTGCCCGAGCCCAGCAGGTCAGCCCATGGGGGAGAGAAGGGTTGGAGACTAGATGGAGGCCCCCGCGGTGAGGGAGAGTGCTGCAGAGGCAGGAGGAGGGGTAAGTTGAGTGGGGCCCTAGCTGGGTGGGACTTACCTGCTGGGGAGGCATGCCCCCAAATAATTTTTTCACCCTCTGCTTTGATCTGCCTCCCCTTCCTTCCCTTACCTGCTGGACCGCGGGGGCGAGGGTGTGGAAATGGGGTGGCAGCGGCACACAGTAGATCTTGGGTTGCTTTGAAATGTCAAAGGTAATCTCCTACTTAAAAAGGTTGGAGACCACTGCTCTATATGGCTGTACTGTGTGAAGGCTGAGGCCTCTAGATAGTAACATGTGAATGATAACATACTTAAATCGTATGTAATAATGATGATATTATGGAACAACTTACAACGCATAGCAGAAAACACTGTGCCTGAACTGCATGGTGGCACAGGGGATAATGGGGTAAAAAGTGAATTGCCTAAGGTCACAAACCAAATCGGTGGCAGAGCTGAGATTGGAACCAAACATCCTGTTTCTAATGCCTTCTACTATCTTTTTAGTCAATGACATGCAAGTCATTTGGATCTTTTTAAAGAGTGAGAGGCTTCTTTTAATGTCTGCATGTTTGTATCGCTTAATTCTCCAACCAGGAGATAAGTTGTCATCTTACTGAGGGCGACGTATATGAGAAGACTTCCATGCACCCTGTAGATGCTCAGCCATTCTCAGGAGGAGTCTCAGTTTACACGGTTGTACATTTTTGAACAGCATTCCTGAATTTGAGGGGCATGCTGATAAAAACTTTCTTGGCCGATACCGATTAGCTGATTATTAACCATCCATATCGGCCAATGCCAATCCAATAACAAATTTACTTTAAAATGCCTTGCTTAAAATGACTGACATAAATAAACCATTTTTTTGCGGGGGGGGCCTGCTGCAGCAGCCTCCTGCGTCATGTGTATCAGCATTCCGGCACTTAAAAATGGCGGCAGGGGTGCTTGAACTAACACTCATCGAATGAACTTTAGTTCAAGTGCTGCTGCCACCATTTTTAAGTGTGGGGACATTTAAGTGGAGAAAAGCTGAGTGGGGCGAGGGCGGATACAAGCTTGGGGTCTCTGCTCTGCTGCCTTTTGCCCTGGTAGCAGAAGGTACAACTTCCTGCCCCGACTGCTGTCAGGTGGGCAGGGGGGTGGCTGGTATGGGGCTCCTGAGGGAAAGGCAGGAAAATAGCCCTGAGCCCACAGTGAGCAGCCTGCATTTGCTCCATGCACAAATCTGGGGGGTACATGCCCTCCCATGCCTCCCCCAGGGGGTGCATACAGTGGCAGGGAGCCTCCCTCCCCCCACCCCCACTCCCTGTATGAGCTTCCTGTGGCTCCATCCTGCTCCCTGCATCGGATCCCATGCACTGTCCTGGCTGGGCAGGGCCCCAGCTCCTGCCACAGCTTCTGCTTCTGCCCTGCCCCCGTTCCCTCCCTCACTGTCGGGGCCTTGATCTGCCCCTCCATGCTCCTTCCCTCCCCAAGACCCCTTCTCCTCCATAGACTTATCTGCAGGGAGCTGCTCTCCATGCTGCCCAGATGTTCTCCTAGCCACATGCATGTGTGTGGCTGCACATGTGCACACAGCACCTCTTGTGTTTCAATCCTGGCAGCCTCAAGCAGGGCAGCATTCTTACCTGCAGGGGGAAACCTGCCATTTCTTGAGGGAACCCAGGCACCTGGGGGCCCTGGCGGGAAGACATTATTATCAGTAAACATTATTGGCTACAACGGCCAAAAAAAGGGAAAAAAATTCTTGGTTTTAACTCCACATCAACATGGGCATATTTTTCAGAGTTGTGGATTCTTCCCTCCCTCATAGGTTTTTAAATGAGTTTATTTTAAAATACAATACAAACGATAACTCTCACTGTGAGCAGAACAGTTCTGCTAGTGCCTACATTTATTCAGCTTCTCTCTTCATTCTGAGTCCTCATACTATACCAAGCACTTATTTCATGGGTTGGTCTGTTCCTCTCATGAATTCCACACACAATCCTTTTCATCAAGGACGTTTAGAAAACCATTTTTCAACAGTAAAACATCCTAAACCACATACCAGGAACGTGCATGTGAACCTTCATGAAAAACAGAAAAAGGGATTGTGGGCTCAAATTCTTCCTCACTGGTGCAACTTTAATAGACTTTTACTGTGCATGAATTTACTTTAAGCCTAGGACATCACTTTGTGAATACAAAGAATATGGATTTAACTGAGGGGAAAATTAATAGCTAAGAGAGACTACAGGCAACACCCTGTAGGTTCAAGGTCTACTCTTATTGGCCAAATCCATACAATGGAAATAGTACATTGTGGACACTTGGAAAGAGATATCTACATAGCCCAAAAGTTTATAGGGAATGCTGTAATAATATTTATGAGAGAGAGAAGTTGATCATGAACATAAATGAAGTATTGAACAGGACAGCTGAAGAAGCAATATCATCTACTTAAAATATGTTTGGTGTTTGTCAATGAATGATTGCAATTGACTAAAACGATACATCTAATTACGGCCTCTACTTGCAATTCCAGTTAAGAAGTAAATTGATACTTGGGCTCTTTATCAACTGATAGAAATAAATAGGAAGCAGAAATAAGCAACATAAAGCCAACAATATATGGTGGGATTCTGCCTGAAGCTGAGCAACCTCATTTTCTCACTGAAGTCAGTTGGCAATTAAAAAAGGCATTCAGCTCCTTGTAGGATTACCTGGCAGCTTGCAGGGATTAATTTATATGAGGAGTTATTTTTTTAGGTTCAAAATGGTAGCTAAGGCCCAGATCCTATGAAGGGATTTATCAAGCGTGAGAAAGGACTAAGTGCTAATAAGAGATGCCCCCTGGAAAGTAGGTAAGTCAACCAGTGGCAAAGTCATCCTGAGTTTTCTGCTTATTAACAAGAGAAGGGTGACAGAACATGTGAAGTCAATGCAGAGCTGTCCCCCAACTACATCATCCCACCCAAGGCTTTGCACTGCTCCTTATTGAATCTCATGAGATTAATCATGCACCATGAAACCTACTGAGTAAATCTGGAAATACTAAAAATTATTGGCATGGAAGCCATGTTGCTACTGTGGTCGCAACATCACTAGTGTATGTTTTCCATCTGCTGTTTTTGTGAGCCTATGATATGATATTTTATAACTCTGAATAGGAATATATTTCTGCCTGCATCTCTCTCTGCCTATTACATGACAATGATATTCAGATGTGAAGGCCTTGAGAAAATGTACAGATTCACAAACAAAAGGAGGAGGCACTAAACTGGTAAATTTACTTAATTTATTTGTTTGCATTATCTGGAATTTCTGAAGCAATTACTTCTGCAAAGTAAAAGATGCAGGTCTTTCATTCTGCATTTTTACAAGGTAGAGAAAATAGTCCTGAGGCCTGATTCTACAAGACACTGAATTAATACTGAAATCTGATAGGATCTGGCTCTCATAGCCTGCACACCAAATCATATCTTAGCATTAATAGTTACTTTACTTCCAGCAATGGCTTTTCCAACTCATTTATCTGGCATTAAGACTTGTGCATAAGAGTTGCCTCTTGTTCAGTGTCTATGAATTTTTATATTAACTCAGTTTCATGTGGTTGGTGTCTCTGCTTTCCTTACTAATACTTCTATGTAATGACAGTAGCATTTTCTCTGTAGGCCAAGGCTTGTTTTGATTATTTATTTTCTGTAAGATACACACCTCCTTTATTTCATCATACATGGCTCCTCAGCAGGCCAGATGCCGTCAATTGCTGTTTGTCATTTTCTCTGACAAAACATTTTCTCATTCTTCACTCTGCTCTCCGTGGCTTCATGAGTATAAATAAGAACAGAATTTTGTTCCAAACATGTCATAAGGATAATCAGAGAGCTTTGCAGATTGCTAGGTCAGGGATGAATCTAGCCATTATGGCAAGTTAGTGAGGACACTGAGCAAACAAAACCTGCTTTAGTCACAGATGGTTGAAAAATGTACTATAAGCACTTCCCATCTTCTCTCCTTTTCCCCTCTCTCCCAGTATATGGAAGAATAAGCAGCTTCTCTGATGCACAGTAATGCCAGCTGTATGTTCAATTAACAAACAAACTACACCTACATGCTTGTTGTTCATTAACTGCTTTATTGTTACAATGCCACTACCACAAGATGAAGGTGACACACCTCCCACTCCAAAATAGGCACACAAAAGTGAGAGAGAAAAGGAAGGGAGCACATTTAAAAGAAAAAAAAAATTGCATCTGCAGCTGCACACCCTCAGACCCTGTCGTCCTTTAACCTGTCCAATCAATTGGAGTTTGGTCTGGTTGGTACTTAAATAAGAGGTCTCAAAAGAAGGCCCAGGTGTGATGTAATGGTGCAAAGGACACACTAGGTACCATTTTTCTATGTAAAGTAGTGCAATATCTTGGTTTTAGTAATGCTTTGCACTGAATGAAGGATTGCTTATCACGAATTACAAAATGTGAACTTATGAATCACTTAAATGAAAAAGAAAATGGAGAGGTTAGGGTGCTAGCCTAGGAGTTTGGATACCCAGGCTCAACATTCTGCTATGCTACAGACTTTCTGTGTGACCAAGTGCAACTCATAAGGCCCAGTCCTCACAGCACTTAGGTGCTTAGCTGCCAGCTGTAGATATCCAGATCTAAAACTTAGATCCTGAGCCCCAACTCGATTGCTGTTTGAGGCACCTAAAGTCCCTGAGTGCTTGCATGTCCAGCGCTGGGTAAGCCCAGAACTCCGTAAGTCTCAATACTGACGAGCAGTTCTCTACATGGTCTAAGCCTAGCTACTACTGGCATCCCTGATCCATCTATTTTGCCTGCAAAACCTGTTTTAGTGAACTTTCTCACAGCACATCTGGTAGATCAGACTCTGCAGCTAGAAAAGGGGGTGAGAGACTTGAGATTTTTTTTTTTTAACTTAATAGCCCACAACAGCAGTTGGCAACCTTTTTAGGCTGAGGGTCAGATGACAGTTGAAGCTAGAGGTGGGTTGGTGGTAGGACCCAGCTACTGCTTCTGTCTGTCTCTGTGGTGGCATGGGGAGAGTGACTGTTGCCCAAGTACCCTCCTGCCAAACGCTGCTGAAAACCCACAGGTTGGATCAAATGGTGAGGGGAGTTGGGAGGGGGAGAAAGGGAAATGGAGAGAACTATTTGAGCTAGAAAGGGAAAGATCTGTCTCTTTCCCTTTCTCCCCCCTCCCAACTCCTCTGGCCCAGGTCAATGAATTACTTACTCCATGGAGAGATGAACATTTTCACCGTGAGGGATAGAGTGCCATACTATCTTACCTGAGTGTTTAGGGCATCACCTAGGAGGCTGGAGATGCAGATATAAATCTCATTTATTGGGAATTGAAACTTGTTGTCTCCTTTGGGCTCTCAAGTGAAAGGGAATACTATTGAGAGAGAGGGCCGGTTTAGACAATTTACTTGAGAAGCACTCAGGACTGGAATTTCAAGTGGAAATATACTTCTGGTGCCAGGAGGGAATTGAATAATCTTTTTCTTTGCAATTTCTTTTGGACAGGTTTGAGCAGCTTCCTGCTTGGTGGCTAGATTAAACGAACTCTTCCCATGAGTTGTCCAGGGAGCCCTGCTGCCTCTCAGGAGTGTGGTGGGTTCCACTAGGTGGCCAGGGCAAAAATCCATTACTGGCTCTAGCACTTCCGGATCGTAAAAGGTATGTAGATGCCTAATCGAAAGAGCTGGGCTTTAATTTTTTCCATGGGTAACTGATGCTGCCTTAGTCGGGGGGGGGCCATGTGACCCCTGCAACCAGTCTGGCTGCAGGGGGACCCTCCCCAGTCTCTCTCGCTGCCTGGGGGGTCCCCCACAGCTGATCTCACTCTATGGGATGGGGGTCCTCTGCAGCAAGCCTGCCGACTGGGGGCGGGGGTCCCCCACAGCCAATCATGAGACTGCTGATTGCTGTGGCTGCTTCTGGGAGTGGCTGTAGCTGCTTCTGGGAGCACCATGGTGCTCCACTCCCTAGCCGGCACTTGCAGGGAGGGCACTGGCATTCCTGCCTGCCCCCTCTGCCCATTGCCTAAGCGGCGAGCTCAGCCAGTCAGGGGATGTACCGGTGCTCTCGGGGTGAACGTGCACCCCCTACGCATTGCTACTGCTTTCTTTTGGTCTCTCTTCCCCACCCATAAAACATGGAAAATAACTGTCTTTGAGATGGGTGTTGTGGAGATGCATACTTTCATGAAGGTGATAGGCAGACAAAGTTATTTGGGAAAATGTGATATCTTTTATTAGACCAATTGAATAGTTGGAAAAATTTGTTCTTTGCAAAATTTTGAGCAATCTGATGGCCTTTCTCAGGCACAGAAGACTACTGGTCTGTGTCTTCTCTCTAGGGTCCAAGTTAAAGAAGGCAAGGAGTGCTTGAGATGGGTGAAGTCATACATAACACTCTTTAGAAAGCTCTATTTTTTTAAGAATATGGTTGTAAATTCTACCTAAAATGCTCCAGTTCCCTCACTGAATAATATTTGGATCACTGAAATTTTTGTCCATCTAAATTTCCTCTCAAGGTTCAAATGCAGCTGCTGTCCTTTTCCACAGCCTGGCCTAATTAGGTGCCTTTGGTGCATGCTGTAAGGAAGCTGCCATATTTTATTCCAGCGGTACTGACCCTTCAGTGCCTGTTCTTGCACAGGTGATTTGTAAAGTGCTGTGGAATTACAGATGCAATAGAAAAGCAAGAGATTGTGATTCTTATGTTACTAATGTATTGTTTTCCCAAATCCCCTACCAAATAAGTTCTTAGCAATATACACAGAAAAAGCCCAGGAAAGTAATCGGTGAGAAAGAAGGTGTGAAATATCAGGTGTGATAACAGTTGAGTGAAAAAGCTGGGTATTTCACTCTGTTGCTGATTTTTTTTTTTTTTTTCTTCTAGATTTCCCCATCCTCAGACTAAAGCAAGAAAAAAATTCAGTTCAGGGAAAATGAGTCAAGAAGGCATTGTAGGCAGGCAGACGGCAATAGCACTGAGATGACCTCGTTGCTGGGCAGAAAGTATCAGCCCCTATTGAAATAATTATCTTTGTTCTGAATTTCATCTGGAATAAACCAAATAGCAGCAGTTCATCTTTTGAAGAGAGAGTAATTCCCCTTGAGAGAGAGAGTGCAATCAATTGAGAATAGGCACAGTTTGCTTCAATAGATGCATTGTGCACAGGCAAATCTGTGGATGTCGATACCTCATTACAATCAGACCAATATTCTATGGAAACTTTGGCTGTGGACATTTTTAATTAAGGGGCTGATTTTCGTTGAGACCTCACTAATGTCTGAGTACGCTCAGGTGCCTCAGTACCTGTGCACAAATGTGAAAGAATCTATCAGCAGTGTATGTGAAAATACCATCCTCTATAGACACTTGAAGATGGATATGTACAGGAACTTTGGTGCCTCGATCCAAAATTCAGTCTCAAAATCCCTGCTTAGCCTTGGAGGTACCTTAATTCCACACGTGTATACGCACACGCACTTTGCATGGGTGCAGATCACCTAAAACTTGACAATACTGGGCAATTGAAAACCTAGTTCATGCCTAAGGGCCAGTGACATGATGATGGCAGTTCCCCACTTAGGTGCCAAGCTACAGTTGAAGGTTCAGGGTTATGAATCCAATGTGTGGATGAATGTCTCCCTCCAATACAGAGTTATTCACTTAACTCTGAGGACTAGCGGTTAAACCACATTCCTTTCCTTGACCTACCCTACTCTCTAGCTGAGTTGGCTCCCTGCTTTTTGGAATCCCATTCTTGGGGATCTGACTCTTTCTGAACACAATAAAGGGAGCCTAAGTCCCTATTGTGGGGTTGGGAATTCTACGTGACAGCGCAGCATCTCAAGGTTGGGTACAGCAGCTCCACGTGCCCTTTGTGAACCAAGTGAACTAGTGCGGAGGTAGCTGTGTACCAGTGTGATGTGCTGAATGCATAATAGAGACCAGCAGGTAAAAGGGCCAATATATTTCTAAGGGAACAACTTGAGAGGAGGTGGTTGTGCAGGCAGTGGCAAGTCAGGTGGCAAGTCTCTACATTCAGCTTTTTTTTTCTCCTTTGTAAGTTTTAAATCTCTTCTCTTGGAAGCATCTCTCACTAATTCAAAACCAACTGTCCATAAGTTGCAGGCTGTTCAAGTGTTGCCGTCTTCATGCTTTTCTTTTAATCCTTTTCAAACCTTTAAAGCCAGCCACAAGCAATTGGATAAGTAACTGACACTTACATTTTTTGAGTGGAGGTATAGTTGAGAGAAACGTGAAAATGCTCCCAGTGCTTGGACAAGGGCTGGTAAAAGAAATGCTACTTTGGCACCGTTGCCCTCATGCTATATGTGCATGTGTGTGTAGTTTTATTGCTATTGCTCAGGGCAGCTGTGTTAAGAAAGCCACAGACATTAAAGCGAATTTCATGCATCACAAAGGAAACTGGTGCCTTCCAAACTGCAGTTTATCTATAGGCCGGCCTGCAGAAAATGTGGAATGCTGCATCCATAGCATATTTGTTATTTCCCTTATCGCAGCAGATCAATACACGTAGGCAGCATGTGGTGTCGCCACACCTTGCAATGGTTGTATTATTGAATGCTAAAGAACCTACCCTGCAGTGTCCTGGGCTGTTGTTGGAAGAAAATGTATCTGGGCCCTTTTCCAAAAGCAAGGAACAATGTCCTCCCAGCAAGTACTGGTCTTTTCCTTATCTTAACAACTCTTCTACTCTGGTCCTCTCAAACCCCATAACGCACCTCTTCCGGTCCACTCTCATATGCCACTGCTACAATTTCCTTCTGACTCATTAATTTGACAGTGACATAGCCTAAAGCATACCTGCCCATTTCCAGGGACTTTAAACACGGGTGTTTTTACCTACAAGGTCCTGATTAATGGTTCTTGTTACAGGCTATGCTTATAATCTGCTTCCAGTGCCTGCAGTGTAGTGAAGACATCCCCAAATCAGCTTTAAACCAGCTAGCTGGGGTGCTAGAACAGTTAGCCGAGTGTGAGATAATTTACCTTCCTTTAAGGAGGGTTTTGCAAACCATAGTTAGCTCCATGCTTCTTCAGCAAGGTTGCTACTGGTATCTGACCTAACTACTGCAGTTTAAAGCTGGCTTGTTTATCTCTACACTAAATTATGGTCACCACTGTGACTGTAGTGTTGATGTACCTACAGTCTCTTATTACATCCTCCTTGCACTTCAGTAGTTCACATGCTTTAGCTGTCCATCTTTCCTAGGTGTTGTAGAGTTAACAGTATGGGCCAAGCATAGGTACATATTTTTTTAGCTTTTGTTTGCAACCTTCAGTTCTAGAAACTTGTTTCCATTTTTCTTCTTTTTCCTCCCACTAAATAACAGCTCAGTTATTGCTTCCAGTCATCCAACTATAGGAGCTGGCAGTATCTGTATAACACTCCATTATAGTACAGTCCTCAGAGTTTCCAGCACAGTTAAGGTAAAAGAGGTCTTGATTACTGACAACTGGAATAAGCTAACTTTGAACTTTTGGGTTAGTTTAATTAAAGCTCTCATACTTATTAACAGCTGTATCTGGCTCTGTGGGCTGCTTATTTCTGTCTCCATTACTGGCACTACAACTGTTTCCAGGCCCTTTTGTTATCACTTGTATTGCAGTGTGAGGCCCTTGGCCAAGATTGGGATCTCATTGTACTAGACACTGAATACATGCATGGGAAGATACAATTCCTACCTTAAAGACCTTATTAAGTAAGCAGGTGAAGGGAAGGATCTGAAGTGACTTGGCCGACATTACACAGTGAGTGAGTGGCAGAGCCCAGACTAGAACCAAGGTCCCTGTATCCTCCTCCAGTGACATAATCCCAACTGTTACCTTTTTTGCATTTCTGTCTGGTCATTGGGGTAACTCAAGAACAGAAGACAGTTGTAGTTAGTGCATAGTAATTTATTTTAACTAAATTTAGTGCTAATTCATAATAACCACATAAAGACTACCAAAAAGTTAAATATTTACTTGCAATTCTAGGAGCGACTAGTGTTGATATTTCTGACCTTTCCTGGCATCATTGAGAAGGTTTTTGTTCCTCAGGAAGTGAAAGTCCATGTCTTTGCATTCTTCTGAAAAAGTAATGCAGGTCTATTCGCCTTTTCTGCTTTTTGCTATAAAATCATGTTCTTTTGGCCATTCTGAGTTGAAGAACGTCTTTCACTTGGGCACTTTGAATTAAGGGTGATGTTGAACTGATTTTGAAAACAAACATTTAACGGCAGCGAACAACAGCTGTAACGTAAGGACGTCATTAGGAAGCATGACAAATAGGATCTTTTGGCATTCGCGGGAACAATACAAACATGGGATTCATTAAATGACAAATATATTAACCAAAAAAGACTAACAATCTAAAGTTCATTTGTGGGCTGAAAGGTTGGGTGCCTCAAGAGAAAAATAGAGGACATAAAGGCATCTGGTTTTGTATCAACAGAGGACAGAGTAGTGGAAAACTGGAATATCCTCTATAAAACCGGACAAGTGGTCACCCTAGTGTAGTGCCTGCTGTATTCTAGTATTTGGTAAGCACAGATAGGCTAAGTATAGACATTCAAAAAGCTTGAGCCTGAAACAATTCAACCTTTGCAGGTTAGTCTAACCTGTGTAGATAGAACAGAGAAGCATTCATGTTTGATTCCAGAAATGCAGCCGCATGCCTGCAGTGGCTCAGGCCAGAAGTGGGGGGGGTGGGGCGGGAGAGATGCTGGAGTGAGCCCTCCCTTTCCCCAGCAGTGGCCAGAAGGCTGAAGGGAAGCTGAGCTGGGGGTAGGAGGGGCACGGCTGGGCCCTAGCAGGCTGAATATGATTGGGGAAGGGTTTAAACCTTCAACCTGGCCTGCAGGGATCCCAGCCGGGGTACGTCTGGAAGGAGAAGGGGGAAGCAGCCTTGGTCTGAGGGTGTGGAGGGGCCGGGCTGCCTGGGCAGTGGGGGCAGGGCCCTTCCCAGTGGGGGCAGGACTGGGGCCACAGGAGCTGTGAAATTGTCCTGGGACAGCCCAGACTGATGCAAACCTACCCCAGCCCTGGATGAGGTGGGTGGATGGTGGGGCCAGGCCAGGCTGGGCTGCAGGGGCAGGGCTCTTCCCAGCTGGCTGCGGCTTGGGCTGGGGCTATAGGAGCTGTGTGCCTGGATTGCTCCCAGTTCCCCACACCCAGGCTGGGCTGGGCTGGGCTGTCAGGGAGCTACTGCAGCAGAAAGGGCTCTCTTTTTCTTCTTTCTCCCCCACCTTTGGGCATGGGGATTGGGGGGGTGCTCTCCGCAGTGCTGCCATGGGGCTCAGGGCTGGAGCAGTGCAGCGCTAGGCCCTGCTGTGGGGCAGAGGGGGAAACTGGCTAAAGGAAACCCTTTGTTGGCTTTTTTCCTCAGCGGTACAGAGCCCCCCTGGCAAGCAAACCCTCCCCTCTTTACATTCTCATGCTTGTAATTGAGGGTCTGACCAGGGCTCAGGCCGGGTGCTGCACTGGACATTAGAGGATCTCTGGAGGTCCCTGCATGCTCTGCTTGTCTGATTTCCCCTCTCCGCACCCCCCACCTTTGCCTTAGCCCTGGGGCCAGGGTCTGGCCATGCCCCCACTCTTGCTGCTCAAGCAGTCAGTGGAGGGAAAGCTAAGTAGATTAACACCCCCACTTTCCCTCAGGCTACTGGTCTTTTGCCATGCCCCCCTGCTTCTGCTGCTGGAATAGCGAGGGAGGCACTCCAGAGCAGGGTTTCCCACCCCCTTCTCAGCTAGCTGGAGCAGAGATAGTGCTCTGGCTAGGGAGGAGAGGGGTGGGACCAATCCTGCTCTGCTGGAGCAGACAACTTAGCCCAGCCCTGGGGTGCAAAGCATCCTCGGATGCTGGAGGACTGTGAGTTAACTTAAACCAAGAAGGGGACTGGGACAGTGGGACAGAAGTTCTGTAAACTGGTTTGACCCAAATCAGTTAAGTCTGATACTGCATTCAACCAGGTTTATCTTAAACCGGTTTTGGCCATTTTGAAAGCAGTTTATATGCACTGAATTTGTGTTCTGTTACAGGTTTAAACCAGTTTCTGATCACTTAAACTGGACTATGTATAACTTCTTTCCCTAGCCATATAGCCTGATCACTTACTCCTTTGGGTTGCCATCACATCCTCCCTATGCTGTCTGTTGCTTGTGTTGCAAGCTCTTTGGAACAGAGGCTACTTGTACTATGTGGGGTTTTTTTAGGGCACTTAACCGTGGCTGCAATTTGTTGTCTTACTGCCATAGAAAAACAGAATATTTCATCTGTATTTGAAGTTTCCTAGTTGTCCCCTGGGTGCTGGAGTAGTGTTGAAATGTATCACTGTATGGTGCTGTGTAAAGCAATGCATCTTAAGAGCACCCTGAGCTCTAATGAGGTGATTTTCAAGTAGAATCTTTTACTGGCAAATATGTTGGCTTCTTTTCTGTCCTTTACCCAACATGCACCTAGAGACTTTCCTTGCTCTAAAAGTGTCTAGGCCTCCATTTTTTGTTACAGAATGGACAGGATGAGCTTATAGCTGTTCCTCACCCCCTTTTCTTTCTACCTCTGGTATATTTTTGACTTCAGCTGTACAAAATGAAGAACAGAGGGTGTAACTTTTTGTCTAGATTTATAGCTTAACTGCAAATGGATGGTGTCCTTTCCCCATTTCTGTATGATATAAAGACAGATGATGTGCATTCCCCCATCTCCAGTAAAGGACAGGGAGGGGCCCCTTTTATGATTTAGAAATATGGGTGTTGGATCTCTTTCTCTGCTTTGCTGGAGATCTGTGTTGGAGAAGCCAGGACTAGGGATTTGAGAGCTCTCTAGGTCCATGGATGAAAGGAAAGCTTTTAACACTCAGAAGTTAACAAAAAAGGTTGAGGCGTTAACTGTTGTTTGACCAAAAAAATTTGAACATTTAATAATAACAAGGTGAGAGGGAGAGTGTGTAAAGTGATATAAAGATTCTAGTAGTGGGAACTCAGGCTTTCACATATCTGCATTTGTACATTTTCTAACATTAAACCATAGCAGATATGTTTGTGACAAGAGTAACCAAAAGGCTTTTTAGGAAAATGTACATTTGGCTGATGCAGTTTGTGCTCAAAGGTCTGAATTTACTCTGCCAGGTACTCATGTGGTGTCAACCAGTGTAATACCATACAAATCAATGAAGCTTTGCTGAAGTTGCATCAGCTGAGGGTTGGGCCCAAGTAGTTATCATTATCCATATTACAAAACAGAATTGTATGGCAACAACAACCAGGTATTTGTCATGTACATATGATGGCCTAGCTGAGAGTGACCTGGCCCAGGGGTTTTGAAAGGGCAAAAGATGATTGGAGGGCTTGGGATTCCCTTTTCTCACCAATCAGGCCCCAGAGACTCTGCCGTGTCCTGATTGGCCCCTTGGGTCACCTGG
>NW_017728943.1:46540730-46551181 GCF_001723895.1 Crocodylus porosus
GGGGGGGGGCTTAAAGGGGCAGCATGGGCTGACTCAGGGAGACCAGTGAGAGACAACAAGGAAGGAGCTTGACAGAGCTGGCAAGAGCAGTGCTTTGTTGAGCCAGGCTTTGAAAATCTCTAAGGATGGAGATTCCACCACTTCTTTAGGTAATCCATTCCAGTGCTTTACACCTTCCTAGTGAGAATTTTTTCCCTAATATCTGACCTAAACCTCCCTTGCCACAACTTGAGATAATTGCTCCTTGTTCTGTCATCTGCCACCGCTGAGAACAGTCCAGCTCCATCCTCTTTTGAACCACCCTTCAAGTAGCTGAAGACTGCTATTAAATCCCCCCTCAGTCTCCTCTTTTCCTGCAGCCTCTCCTCAGAAGTCATGTGCCCAGGCCCCCCTAAACCATTTTTGTTGTCTTCCACTGGACTCTCTCCAACTTGTCCACATCCTTTCTGTAGTGAAGGGCCCCAAACTGGACAGTACTCCAGATGTGGCCTCTCCAGTACTGAATAGAGGGCATAATTACTTCCCTCAGTATGCTCTTAATGCTCCTACTAATGCAACCCAGTATGGTGTTAGCCTTGCTGGCAACAAGGGCTGGCCCCAAGCTTATAGTGGTACATGGGATTCTTTCATCCTAAGTGCAGGACTTTGCACTTGTTGAATGAGCACAATGATGGTATCTCTCTGCTGTTTATATGCTTCTATGGAATACATGTGGGACACAGTATTACTGGGCAGCTTTTGGGGAAAGGGAAACTGAGCTTGCTGAGGGTCCAGTATCTGATCCTTATAGCCTTCCCTGCCATTTTTGGGTCAAAATTACTCCACTGGATAGAGGGGCCTGGGGAGCAATAGGAAAAAAATAGCAGGAAAAACCAGAGATTGTAAGGATATCACTAGTCATTATCCCAAAGAGGTCCTGTATACAGGTAATGTCTAGAACAGTAAGTCTGTTCAACTTCTTGCTGAGCATGGGTGGAAAGAGAGAGATTGTTGGAGCACCTAAGGCAGTGGTGTCAAACTCATTTGGCCCTATGAATCAGATGAGTGGCACTGGGTCAGTCCATAGCCCTGATCAGACTCAAGGACTCCTTCCCACCCCTGTCCTCCACCCATCTGATCAGTGCCAGGGGCAATACCAGGAGGCAGATGGTAGGGCTCTGCAGGCTGGATTTGGCTCATAAGCCACATGTTTGACACCTGTGACTTAAGGGATGCAAGCAGGAATTGAATTGACATCAAAACCCATTTACCACTGAACATACAAAGTTATGGCTGTTCAGTTGGCTAGGCAGGTCACGTGCAAAGGCTCTTTGTCCTAGTTTTCTTTGTTCTAACCAAATTCTGAAAGCATCTCCATAAGAAAAATAGTTCCTGTTGGGTTGTCAGCATAAAGTGAATGCAGGCATTGCTCAGAGTGCTAAGTGCGAGGTGATGGAGATTAGGTTCGATTAGCATTATGAATAGGAGCAGATGAGCACAATGCAGTATTTTTTTCTTTTCTCTTTTGGGGGGTGTCGCCATGCATTCCAGTGAGAACTGTGGAATTAATTATTTAGGTTTCATGAATT
This sequence comes from Crocodylus porosus, assembly GCF_001723895.1. NCBI lineage: Eukaryota > Metazoa > Chordata > Crocodylia > Crocodylidae > Crocodylus > Crocodylus porosus. The sequence goes on from NW_017728943.1 coordinate 46,542,299, forward strand.
AGTGATTGATTAATTAAAATCGGTATTGAGAGTCTAGGAGTTCACTAAGCTACACAATCTTTCTTGGCTAACATGCCTCCTAGAATACCAACATGCAGAAAGGAATTGATTGTCATAGCAATTTCTATTAAAAAGGACACTATTTTTAACGAGCCACAAAAGTGGGATGTAAATGGAATGAAGAACTATCTAAGCAGTGTAAATACCTTCATGTGACAGCTGGGGACAAAATTATTCTGGCCAATTGGTGAACATTGTCATGACCTATAGATCAGATAGGGTCCCGTTTTTCTTGTCAGTGTTGGTGCTTGCTTGTGCATTTAAGAAGATGAAGTACCCATGAAATTCAGTTATCACAATTTTTACAAAAAATAGCATTCTTAAGAGGCCATTTGAAACTCTTCGTTTTGGTATGACACTCTCTCTCTGTATTTTGAGTGACTTTAACATTTCCACAGTTCTTGCAGACAAGATGGTTTATCAGGTTAAGAGGCATGCAACACTTTCATTTAGATGCAGCTATTGCTGAATTACCAACATGAAAATCCTTGCAAGAAAGCAAATTTTTTAAAGTTGATGATGCACTGGAGCTTTCAGTTTGTTCTGTTTTACATTGCTGTTTGTGTTCTTTTGTTGCCATTGCAGCCTAGAAATATCAGAATGTCTTTATTTGGTACCTTTTCGCTCTGATCTTACAACACGCAATGCATATGCAAAACTCATGGAGCTCTGTAAGGATACAGTGCATTGCAGGACTGGAGCAGTACTATTTCCTTTTCTCTCTTTTGGATTCTATAATGATAGGCTCACCTCCTGGAGTAGGGGCGAGGAATGTACAACACAACTTGGCAGAGGCGATGAGCTGTACAGTGGTTGCTTTGGCTGTTTGCTAACCCCATCCAGCATCATGAGTGATTCTGTCAGCTTTGGACTGGTTGGACATTGAAAAGCCTAGACAACACTCTCTTTTTCTCAACCATACCTGTACATTTGCTTGCTGGGAATAGTGCAGGAGTCATTAGGCTACATCACCACTAAAATCAAGCATTGGCTGGTTTTCCTTTGCATGAATAAACCAAATTTAAGAGCTGCTCTGAGCTGCTGTCCTGATTGTCCTTTGCCTCTGTCTCTTAGATGCAAATATTTCTAAAAATTGTTGTGTAATTTTGATTTCTAGTGCACATATGACAACTGTTCTAATTTATCTACCTTTTAAATATTAAGAAATTAAAAGGTATGGCGAGGCATGTCAACTCTGTATTCACCTACAGGGGCTGCATGTATTTGATACTATACTTAATTTTAAATGTCTGCTGAACCATATACATTGTAGGTATACCCACAGGGTTGGGAGTACACTTGGATTTGTAACATGGTGCTCATTTCACCCTTAACCACAACAACTTTACTTTCAACAATCAACACTTCCTCCAAGCTATGGGCACAAAGGTGGCTCCTCAACATGCCAGCCTTTTCATGAGCCACCTGGCGGAGGACTTTCTAGAAAATTATATAATCAAACCTGCACTATACCTGTGCTACATGGATGTTATTTTTTAGGACTGTGCGAGCTGGCAGCAATCCAATCTGGCTTCGGATCCAGCCGCTTCAGGTGGCTATGATCTGATCCGATCCGATCCACCTCGATCCGGCTAAAGTGTCTCTGAAGCTTAGGAGCCACCTCGACGATCCAGCCATAGGGTAGAATGGGGAATCAATGAAATATCTATAACTTCATTTTATTTTTGTTTTTTCGTTTTTGTATGAAAAACTTGCAGGGATTGTAGCCTCTGCCGAGACCATGAAATCTGCCAAGTTTCAAGAAGATTGGTGTGAGGGTTTGTGGGGAACTGTACCACAAATTCTTGAAAGCCAAACTCATGTCATGGCTATGTGTTATAACACAAGGGAGTCAAAACTGCAGGGATGGTGGCTCTTACTGAGGTCACAAAGCCTGCCAAGTTTCAAGAAGGTTGGTGCAGGAATTTGGGGGGAACTGCCCCTCAAGCTGTGGACAAGCAAAACTGGTGCCATGGGTGACACTGTGTGTGTTAAGGCGCAGCGGGGTGACAGCTGCGGGGGTGGTGGCCCCTGCTGAGGCCATGATGCCTGCCAGCTGTCGAGGAGATCAGTGCAGGGGGGTTCTGGGGCCCTGCACCCCTAGCTGCTGACAGACAAACTCATGCCATGGGTGCTTGTGGGTCTGACTGTGTCTGTTTTGGGGCAGTTGATTGTCTGTATTGATTCTTTCCTCTCCTTAGTCTGGTTTTGTAGGTGCTAATCGATGGCAATTAACTGGCTACATGAGCTAGGTCCTGTGTATTGAGCTGGTCCCTGAGTGAATCATGATTGACTGGTAACTGGGAACACAGTAGTTTAGCAGCCAGGCCTGCAGTAGTGTCTCCCCTCCCTGCCTCAAGACAGACACAGTCAGTCCCACAAGCACCCATGGCAGGAGTTTTGCTGCACCTTGAAGGGCAGTTCGCCCCCCCACCAACCCCTGCACTGATCTTGAAACTTGGCAGGCTTTGTGGCCTCAGTAAGAGCTACCAGCCCTGCAGTTTTGACCCCCCCTGTGTTGTAACACATAGATGTGGCAGGAGCTTTGCTTTCAAGAATTTGGGGTACAGTTGCCCCCAGACCCCTCCTTGAAACTTGGCAGGCTTTGTGGCCTCAGTAAGAGCTACCACCCCTGCAGTGTTTACCCTGCTATGTTGTAACGCCCAGACGTGACAGGAGTTTTGCTTTCAAGAATTTGGGGTGCTGTTCCCCCCAACCCCCTGAACTGATGTTCTTGAAGCTTGGCAGGCTTCATCCTCTCTGCAGAATCTACCACCCCTGAAAATTTCTCCCAAATTGGACAAAAAAACAATAAAGTTATAGATATTTCATTGTTTCCCCATTATACCCTATGGCCAGATCTCGAAGGTGGCTCCGAACTGCTTTGGGAAGCCGAAGGAGGCAGCACTTCCACCCAGACATGCTGCTTCAGACCCCAAAGTGTCCGAAGTTTCTCTGGATCCGAAGCTCTGTCCAAAGCCTCGCACAGCCCTATTATTATTTTTTTATCTGGATGCAGCACCTGGACTTGCTTATTGACTTCTACCACAGGTTTAACACCTATCGCCCACTTTCTCTGGAATACTCCTACACTAACATGAGTTTTCTAGACACCAAGATTCTCTTCCAAGATGGCACCCTACAAGCCACCATATACAAGAAAAACCCATGGACCACCATGCTTAAATTCACAAGATCATCAACTATCCCAAGTACACCAAAAAGGACAGACCCCCCCCCACTTCCCCTCCCACTATTAGAAGCACTCTTCTCACAGAACAGCCAGTCCCTTTCTGACTTCGCTATCCTTGTGCTCAAGGGAAATGTACCAAATACCTTGGAAAGATTTGTTTGAGGAAAAAAGTTTTGTAAGCAGGTTGGACACTAGGAACTAAGGACTCAACACTGATGTTGATTTTATGACGCACTAGGTGTGGCTACACATGCATTAATTAGGGGTGCATTGATAGGGATTTTTTTGGGCTGACACCAATGGCTGATTTTTAACACACCATATTGGCCAATACCAATCTGATTGCCAATAGGAGGCTCAGCAGCATGGAGAGTAGCATCTGGCTGGTAAGTCTGTTGTAGGGCAAGAGGGAAGGGAAGGGGCATGGGGGGAGCATACTGTGGCCCCTGCAGTGAGGAAGAAAGGGAGGGAGTAGGGCAGGGGCAAGGGCAGGCACTGCCCAGCCAAGATGGGGTGTGGGGCAGCTCCTGTTGCTGCATGCACCCTGGGAGGGCATGGGGGTGCATGACCCTGGATCTGTGCACGTGGTGCGGGTGAGCTGCTGCTGTGAGCTGGGGCTGCGCTAAGCTTTTCCTGGTGGAGGGGGGCTAGGCCAAGCTGTACTCTGGGTGAGTAGCGGCAGTACTGCTACGGGGTAGGCTATGGTAAATTTTGAGGTGGCTGTAGCTCCCCCCATAGCCCTCCTCCAAGTGCTGCCACTGCCTGCACTGAGCTCTGCCTGGCCCAGCCCTGCCATGAGAAAGAGCCTAGTGCTGCTCCAGCCCGCCCTTGCCCCATGCACATATCTAAGGGGCACATGGCCCCCCTGTGCCTTCCTGGGGTGCACATAGTGGTGGAAGCCACTCATCTCAGCTCTGCAATGCCTGCCCCTGCCCCACCCCACTTATCACAGGGGCCTTGCTCTGCCCCGAGACGCCCTTTCCCCCACCACAGAATTACCAGCTGGACACTGTTTTCACAATGCCAGGCTGCACTCTTGGCTGCCCGTGTGCTGTGCTGAGGTTGCACGCATGCATGGGGCATTTATCAGTTAGTGGCCACAACAGCCAAAAAAAAAGTCAATTGCTGATAACGTCAATGTTCCTTATATTGCTGCTGATATTATATGGGACCAATGTATTGGTGCCCCTCTAACATTAATGAAGTCTTCTTAATGCACATTAAATCTAGTACCTCCAATGTGAGGTACTTGATAGATGAGCATTAGTTTGCCCTAATGCACAGTACTGAAAATGCACATTTTTTGAAGTGACACAATGCACAGTAGCCTGTTTTACTGTGCATTAGTGTAATTGCACTTTTTTGTAATGTTTTAATGCACAGTAAAATAGGCTACTGCACATTAAAGCACACATGTAGACACACCCACTGTAATCTACCTGATTCCTGAAATTCTTCCTGCATGGTACAGGTAATGACCTTCTTCCCTTTTGATAGGTCTTGATCTCCCAGTAATCAAGCTGCTTTTCTTCTGCTAATTTGTTTTTGTATTACCCCTGGGAATTTCCCCCCTTCAATTTCACAGCTCTACAACAGTTCTTAACCATGCTTGTACTTTCCTTCTTCCCTAGACCTGAGGAAGCATTCAAAAGCTTGTCTAAATTAATTCCAACCATGCAGTTGGTCCAGTAAAAGATAATTCCTCCTCACCCCTCCCCCCAAAAAACCCTTTCCTCTTGCACTGACTATGTACAGATTTTTAGAAATGCATTTACAGTAGAACTCCACAGTCTGCCACGATCAAAAATGTATTTCCTCCATTTTATGAACTTTTTCTTCTTTGACTTTTAAGATGAGAATTTCAGGGCACTCATTTGTTATGCTTCTTTTTCTTGGAATTGCATTTTTGATATCTTGGCAGATGGTGTTCAAACACTTACCAATTTTACACCCACAGTTCCCTTGGTACCAGTTGGGCATTTCTTTTGAGGAACATTTTTCTTTTCTAATTACACCGTATTGCAATTTTTTGCTCAACAGCAACATATTTTGCAGTTCTGAGTGCATTGCTATAGTATCTCACCAGTTTGCTAGATGTAAACCTTATGCATATGTACAAGTGTGAGCCACACCTGGTTTAGGTTCAGGCAGCTCGCTTTAAGCCCAGTCAGGGTTGAGGGGGTAGGAACAGCACAGCTCTGGGTCTGGGGTGAGCTGCTGGGTTTTCCCAGTCCCAAGATTGAGCTGTGAGCTTGTACAGGTTTTAGCTAGATTGAGATAACCCTTCCTAGACCCATCTGAGGTGAACTAATTTAGATTAACTGTGCACATTTTGGGGGGCTATTTAAGCCCTTAGAACACCTGCACAGCTGGGCATTTAGATCAACCTAACCTTGGTTTAGGTAAATCTGACTGTAATGTTTATATGTACCCTATATCATTGAATCTCCTATTTCCATCCCATCTTTTAGCATCTGTACTAAGGTCTTGCAGTGCCTCTTGGCTATTGATGAATCAACTGAAATGGTACGAAGGGCAAGATGGGAATTAAAAAAAAGGAACATGTAAAAGTTTTGTGGACAATGGTAGTCTTTACACATGCTCTGGGGGTGGGGTGGGGTGCTTTAATTAGAACTGCTCTCAGCAGCTGCTTGAATTGAAGTGCCCTACAGCATCTTGTATCTTCAGCTTTAGTTCAAACTTGTTTGAGCTTTAGTTAAAGTACTCCCACTGCCATTTTGGAGCATGGGAACACTGAATACATGAGACACTGTGGCTGCTGGAGTGTGCAAATTAAGGAACCAGAAAACACTCACAGGTAACCTTTCTGTATTCTACTTTGAACATGTAAAGAAATAATTTGAATGGTGGAGCAAATCATGAAGACGGCTATGGCAATGTGGCTTGATTTTAAGACAGCCTGAGCAGAAGCTTCAAAACAGTGGATTTGATTTTCCTATGCCATGTTTTTTTTTACCATGGGTGGAAGTGGCAGAGTAACCAGCACTGATGAATTAGGTGAAGACATTTTTGATGGGCAGCATTTATGCAGACTGTGTAGCCAAATGCACAAGGACAGATGTTGGTAAAGGAGATGTTTCTGATGAGCGAGTCTTGGTGCTAAAGAAGAACTTCCACATCATTCAAGCAATGGCCTCCTGGAGCCACTCGCGGTCTTTGAGGGGAATCTGTTTGCTTTTGTACACCAAAAACAGTCCTATACATTCAGGAGGGGCAGTTCTTTCTACATGAGAAGAAACATCCGAGATTGAAAGAACTAGTATGAAGTCTCTGAGACGGTGTAACAGTGGTCAGCTTGAACTTGCTCACTGAATTTGCAAAACATTTTGATGAGGGAGCTTGTCACCAATAGGATTTCTTTTTGCCAGAGCCCTAAAGGACTGACATGGCAGCTCATCCACTGTGGTATCAAGTGAACTTGTAATATTGCCTAGGGGTTACTATTAATGTTTTCTCCCCATAATACAATCTGGCAAGTGGCTTCTTAGACATTTCAGTGGTGACTTATGGAAGTGCCAGGCCTCACGTCCTCTGCTGGGTGTGTGAGATGCTTGTTTCTGGCTTCTTTGCTGTTCAAGCAGCTGTCTGTCCTTCCAGAATCGCTTCATACTAACACACACCTGCCTTTGTGTTAACTACTTTTTATAACTTTTTCATACCAAATTGTCCAATCCCCTGGGACTGCATCAAACATTCCTTGTATGGTGCACCAGTCCCCTGGCTCTGTGCCAGGCACATTCCTTATAAGAAAACTGTTGTGCCTTGCTTACCTTGCGCCCTAATCACAGCACTCGCATCCCCTAGTGCCACAGAAGACACTCTGTTAGGTTTTATTCCTTAGTTCCAGGAAGGCCTAGACTCTTGCTAAGAGTCTTAACTCGACTCAATTTGCCCCCTGCAGAGCTCACCCTTTTTTTGATCAGAGCACATCCTTAAAAGACAAAGCGACACCAAGCTACACATCAAAAGTCCTAGAATGAGTTGTTCGTCTGCAAAATTGATTAGCTACAAAAAGTACTTTCTTTTTGCTAAAGATTATCTAGCTGTCAGGACTGATTTAAGGCCAGTTGCTGATTGCTACCCAAATGGTGTCCAAGCATTCATTTTAAAGCTCAGATTCTGTTTCTTGCTCTAACTGGGGATGTGGATTTTTTTCCCCCATCAAAAACCTGTCTGCAGATGAGTTTCTAATAGCATATTCAAACACTGTATTCTGTGGCTAAAGAAATATGGCCCATTATGTTTTAAATTGTTACTCCAATAATGTTTTCAAAGCACATGAAACATCTGTTTACATGCAGTAAATGGAAAGACATGATAGATTATATGATAAACACAGCTAATTGTAAAAGGATTATTTTATGACAAACATGGAAAATGTCATTCAGTACCTGTTTTTCTTTTGCAGTGTGGATATATTTTGCTGTATCGTCTTTCCTCCACATCTCTGCTTAATCCCATTCCCAAATAAGATTATTACTTGTTAGAAGAGGAAGGTTAAAGCCCTGCTGTGTTTACTTGGTTTTATTTGCTCTGAATTGAGAATTAAAACCCTTTAGTAAGCAAAGTGTATCAAGGGCTTTCTGTTTCATATTGGGATGTGGTACGCAGAGTTCATTCTATTAAAACTCTAAATTAAATGCAGGACTTGATTGCATGGAGTGGACTTGGAAAAGCCTACAGAATTTCTTGTCAGTCAGAGTTTAGCTGTTGCTTTTCTAAAACCACTGGTGAGAAGTGGGACTTGTAAGAGTTTTTAAACTTGCCAGATGGGGTTCTTGGTATTATGGTTATTAATCTTATTATCTTTATCTTCATACAACCATCTAGCTCTTGACCTTTTGGCAATTGCCTCTGGTTACAAGTTTGGAGAGATCATAATGTCATGGGGTGCCAGAGAAAGGATGCACACGTTTTAATATTTGCATTTTTCCTTGCTGTTAAATCTTGCTGTAGTGCATCAGACTTGAGAGACATGTTTTCTTTCCTTTGGTTGTCTGCTATTCTGAAAGCTGCTACTTCTTTATTTAAAAATAAATTTTAACGCATTCATTTTTTTTTTTTTAGGTGTGCATTTACCGTGTATTCATTCTTCATTACACTTTTGCCTCTTTCCACGATGGTACTAGGGGAATAAAATGGATCCATTTATTTAAAATTTTTGAGGGGCAGTAAAAAAAGACACAATTTACTTAATTACCCTTTTTGATGCCAGTTACTAAATAGTTTAATGCACGGGTGGCACATCAGACATGTAAAAGATGAATGAACACCCCTGTTCAGAAGCAGTTCCAAGAGTGTGGGAGCAGTGACCAGTACTGCAGGGATGGCTGCACCCAACCTCCTCCCCCCACACCCTCTAACTGGGGTGGACAGACCATGCTATCAGAGCAGCAGGGAAATTCCCAAACAGGTAAGAATTTTCCCTCTTCCCCTCCCTACTCAGAGGCATGTTCTCTTTTTTCCTTTCCTCTCCCCTTCCCTTCCCTCACCCGCTGTTGCTGCTGCTGCCACTTTCCCCGGCTGAGCCCAGCCCCTGTGCAGTCTAGCTGGAGCAGCTCTGGAGCTCCCTTCACCCCCAGGGGCAGGTGGGGGGGGGAGGGTCCTGG
>NW_017728943.1:46551192-46581706 GCF_001723895.1 Crocodylus porosus
GGTGGGGGGGGCAGTGAAGGGAGGGGATACACCTCTGAGCATGAAGGGGACAGAAGAGCAGAATTCATACATTTAGGTGTTTTTGCTGTGAATTCATACTTAAAATATGTTCCCAGCTGCTGTTCCTGCTGTGTAGTCGGAAAGGGGTATGCGCATCCCTTCTGCATCTGCTGCTGCTCAGGTCTATGGGGAAGAGGCAGTCTCTTAGCTCCTCAGAGTGCCAGGTTTTATAGCATTATGGCGAGGTATTCCCCTTCCCTGCTATGCACTGCTAGGGAGACGTTTAAGGCCAAAATCGGGAGCTAGATGTCCGACTCCCATTCAATAGAAGTTGGATTCCTTTGTGCCTTTGAAAAATCTGTCATCTTAACCATGTGAAAAAATTCTGCCGACCACATCATTTGACTTTGTGATTTGTATTATCCCCACAGTATATTATACTAGCTATACCATCATGCAGCAGGGTCGCCTATTGTGCTACATGTGCACATGACTCTCCATTCCATGGTTTTCTTTGCTAATATAATAAAAATGGAACTTTTACATGCTCAGTATCATGTTTCCTTTACAACTCCATAGGCATCTCCTGTAATTTCTTGGTCTGTGTATACACTGTTACATTTAAAAGCTTCACCAATGTCTTGTTAACTCAGTAGGACCTTCATTTTTCTTTTCAAACATTATTCAGGGTATTTTCCATATTAACTACTGAGCTATAGAATAGTTCTTATTGGAGCTGGGCCCTAGTGTAGGCAAGAGTGAGAGACTTGGGGGACCAAAAGGAAAATGGTAAGAGGGAGCGGGTCTTTGTGGCTTGATGATGATGATGGCACTTCCCTGGCAGGGAGCAGTCTGGCTGCCAGGAGGTTTTAAACTACTGATGCTTCAGTGAAAAGTGAAAAAAAAAAAAAAAATTGGAATTAATTTTGGGATCAGGAAGTCATTTTGTAGACACTGCAAGGTCTGAAGAGAGGCGCCTACAAGTTTGGCCTGGATCTTGCCCTGTGTGAATGACAAGGTTAGTTGGGAATTTTTACTTGAAATAAGAAGTAACTGAAATTTCTGTGAAGAAGAACATGAAAAGCTCTAGACACGTTGGTGCTTTAGAAAAATATTTTGAATTGGTGTGCAAGAGATCATCTGACAAGCATTGCTACACTGTGACCAAAGTATCTTGAAATAATGACACACTTTTTCAGAACCGTGGTCAGAGAAATGCCACACGCTGTCGGGGTACCTTCGCTGAGTACCGGAAAGACTGTGGGGCTGCTGCTGGCCCCAGCCTGCAGTGGCAGCCTGCTGAAACCCCGCGCACTGATTGCGGGCCTGTGCCCCCTGGGAAGAGCTGGGGAAATGATCAAAGGGCTAGGGAATCAAACCTTTTCCCCCTTCTTCTCCTTAGTTTCTGTTTAGCTACAAGCAGGTCTAGCTTTGAAAACTGTAACGTTTCAAAACTTTTGGAACGTTTCGAGTGCCCTCATTTCATTTCAAAGCTGTTTCAAAGCCTCTTTGTTTCATTTCAGTTTTGCTGTTTTGAGCTTGAAATGCGTCAAAACAGCTTTGAAATGAAACACCCATCGAAAATTTGCACAGCTCAACTGTTTAGTTTGTGGCCGAATCTCTGAATCAGCAGAAACTTTTCCGAAGGTTTTCTGAATAATTTCGGATTAATACAGAGCTTTTACTTGGTCTCCCGATTCGATTCAGATTTGGTCCCTGAATCAGGCCAAATCTCCTCTGAATTGAATCAGCTACCAAAGCTTTGCACAGCCCTGTTACATACTGTGAACCTGTTAAGCAGACTCCTAAATGCTTTGCCGAAAGCTTGAAAGTAATATCTTTAAAGTCAAAGAGACTACACACGGAGTTAAGCTGAGCATGTTGTTGCTGAATTGGGTCCTTAGTGTCCATTACCTTGCAGTATCAAGCTTTCAGCAGTGGATTTCTGTACCTTTCAGAGATTTTAAGTTTAGAGCCTGAATCTAATTCTCTTGTATTATGGTTTGCAAAAGATGGAGGATGGCATAAGGCTGTTCTGCTTGTTCTTGTGCTAATGGGGTCTGCAGTATTCCTGCCAGCATAGGAATAGGACAGATCATCATGGGATAGGCTGTGAGAACTGCCATTGTTGTTGTTCTGCATACCTGCTGAGTTGGTATATAGGAGCCACAGGGGACTGCAGAAACGATAGCTTCTATGATCATGTAAAACAAAGTAATGCCGGCCAGTCTAGTATGACTCGTGGTGCATTCTTTTTGCTTCCTGTGTGGCGATTGTCACCTCTGTCTTGGAACACAGGTTAGGCTACAAACAGACATTGCTTTTGTCCTGCAAAAAGTATTTGATCTCATGCAGTCGTCATGTCTGCCATCCTAGGAAAAATCCTCAAAAGCTTCATGAGATGAGAAGTACTTATGGTCTGTTGTGTAACATAGCAACATGTGTCTGGATGGTTATCCCAGAACTGCATCATTGATTCAATGGTAGAAAAGTGGCAGTGCATACAGCCTCCCCCTGAACCCTGATTAGAAGGGCGATGTGTGTATGTGCCAAACTCCAGATATTTCCGTTCTGAGTCCGATACAGACACAATTTATCCAGGGACACAAGCAACATCTGTTCCCAAGTCCCATTACCTGTTTCTGCAATATTTACAGTTGATTTAAATGGTAATATTTATTTAAGCAGTACTAAAGAATGTGTTTTTATGTTATAAATATTTCTATTTTATAAATGTTCTATACATTCAGTCACATGAGACTGTTTTTGTGAAAATCAGCAGAATTTTAATTGGCTTCATTTCTTCTAGTCAGCAGTGGATGTTCTGTTCACAATTTGAGTTTATTTTGCAAGTCACAATTTTGTTTTCCTGATGTCAATCTTCAGTTGGCTTTGTTAGGGGGACTTTAAAATACATTAAAATAAACATGTTTATGACCATCGTCATATTTGATGCAATTAAATTATTCTGTATTTAAAATCACTTTAAAATGTTTGCTGTCTTTACTTAGTCAGCATCTCAAAGTACAAAGCTTTGTGTCATCAGAATTTGTTTTGTGAATATTTATGTCCCTTAATATTTAAAAATTGGTTTCCATTTTGTTCTTTAGATCAAAATTTCATGGGGTTTCTGGTGGTGGTGGTGTTTATATAATAATCTAATTTGGGATTCATTTATGTGAGGAAAGGTACCAACCAATACAAAGATGATATGCTTTCAGTCCATTTCCTGTGAACTCCTAAGCCTCTGTCTACATGGAAACTGACCAGAATAGTTTTATGGAATAAATTATTCTGAGCTGCTTCTCAAGTGCACCTGTATTCCAGCATAAAGGGTCCACATGGGGAACCATTGTGAAATAAAGGATTGATCACCCCCTGTAGACAAGCCTGCACTTATTACCCTGCATGGGACACAAGGGAAATCTTAATTTGCTTCTGGATGAATGACCTAAGCGTTCATCTACAGGGCAAGAACATGGGAGGGCTGCCCTCTTCCTCCTCCTTCTCTGGCACCTGACAGGTGCTAATTCTGGGTTTTTCCTGGCTACAGCTTCACATTGTATCCTTTCTCAAGGAACCTGTCTATGGAACTGCGTACCTTCCTGATCAGTGCTTAGCTTTCTGCATGCTCTCAGTAGTCATAAAGATGCTCGTACCTCTTCACTGCATGTGCAGTAGGATGCTAGCTGTGCGTAAGTGCCAAAAATGGCAGCTCTGTGGCTGGGTAAGGGCCATCTGGGTGCATAAAATGAAGTAGGTTTGTGCCCTTTGAGAATATAGTAACAATTGCTCTATCCTGGGGAAGGGCTAGGCTTGAGAGAGCTGCATTCTCTCGGTCTTTTTCTAATTCCACCAATATTCAAAAATCACTTTCTGTTGCTGAATATGTTTTTTCTGGGATGATTATAAGATGGTCTCAAAACAAAAAATCAATCCTAGAAAACAGTCATTTTCACCACTCTTCCCTATCAAAAAATCATACGTTTTCTCAGCACTTCAAAATTCCTGTTTTGCTTTGCTTGAGAAAGGTTTGCCACTTAAATCATGCAAAGCTGCTATGTAAGAGGTGTCAAACTCCCTGCCTACTTGATATATTTCAAGGGATATCTGGATTTTACACAGCCTCAGCGTTCTTTTAAAAATTAAGTTTCCAGCTCCCAAGGTTGTAAAGATGGTAATCTTTCAAATGTGAATGAGTGTAACTAGATACAGTGGCAGTGTCTTGCATCTGTAGATGGCTTGGAATAATGACTTTGAAGGATGCAAATAACACATGCTAATACCGCTGGAATGTTTACTCTAGTGGTTAATGGTGACACTTATGATGATCAGTAGTTAAAAGGTTACAATAACGCTGTACGAAGACTAGAGAAAGGGTGAAGCCCAGAAGAATTGTAAGCTTTTGAATGGAAGGTGAGGCAGAGGAAAAGACGGAAAGATACTTGGGAACAAAAGTGAGTGAAGGGAGGCAGAACTAGAAGTGGTAGTAAAGATTAGCATGTTCGCTACACCTAATAGCGTTGATTGCAATGCACAGGTACTGAATAAACAAGTAAGTAATGATAAGTCACAGGTTAGAATAAGTCATTATATAGATAGCATAGTTATTCTGCTCTTGATTGCTGCACAAACCTCTTGAAGACATCTGATTTGAAAGCTCTGTAATGTCCTAAGCTTATAACCATGCTTATTAACCATAGTATATAAATGGATTTTGGCCTTCTCTCAGAACGAGCTGATGCACCTGATTTCTGCTATCTGAAACTGGAATTCCCAGCTACTTTCCAGAATTTATTACCCATGTATTCTGGAAGGAATTTTTTTTGTGCCTAGGCAGTTTAAAACTATAGCTGTATAGCTCAGATTTAGCGTAATTTATTTTAAAGTCAGACACTTTCCCAAAACCATAAATATCTTTTAATAGTAATTGTAGGGAAATGTTTGGGATAGGTAAAATATAATGCTGTCACTTGCATGTAAAGCTGTTTTGTAGTGTGTTCTACCTGTTGAATTCTGTAATATTTTGTTCCTCTTACAAGGCTCCTTGGCTAGTGGAAAATCTGTGGGAAGTCAGTGGGTGACCCCATCTTCCATGGGCCCTGGCAGATGTTACATTTATTACATAGCTAATGTGCACTGATTTTTTTTTTTCTGATATGGGATTATTCCATGCACAAAAATATTGCAAGAAAAAAAGTGAAGATGAAGACTTCAAGAGGCCCAATTATAGGTTGATTTTGTATATGAATTGAGTGTGAATTTTATGATTCATTTGGAAGGAGGGAACGGGTAGACACAATCAGAACAATACAGTATAGTTTGAATATCCGTATATGCTTCCAGACTTATTTTGTTAAAATGATTTGCATTAAATACCAGCTAGTACCATCTCCCCTTTGAATAAGCATTAATGGGCTGAAATAAAGGAATTTTCACACTCTGCATTAATCAAATCAATTTCCACTGCAGCATAAAGGTAGACAGTTATCAGTGAAGGATAAGCACATTGCATTATATGATGAAAAATCAGAGGGAGCCGACATTAAAACTTATTATTAATGAAGGATGATAATACAGAAAAAATGCCTTTCCTATAAATTCTAATATCTTGCAAGTAAAAGTATCACACAATGTGATAGTCTCTCTTACTAATATATCCCATTATTGCTTCTTGAGAATTGTCTCTTGGCATAAAAGCAAAATCAACAATAATCATTGCATGGGTTTAATGATATAGACTAATCATTTCTTCTAATATATCCTTAGTTCAGCACTTTCAGAGGAAACATGATCTTGTTGCTAAAATATGCTGCGGTTCTTGTCTGGGCTCTCACCTATACTTCTGTGTGACCACGGACAAGGAAATTGTGCCAAAGGTTTCAATCCTGGGCACATAAAGTCCTAAATTTATACGCAAGTGGCCTGATTGCTCAGCACCTGCAGCTTCTGTTGGTTGATGTGGGTTGAGCAGGATTAAAAACTGTATTAGCTTGTTGTATAAAGTGTGCTTGCCACCATTTATGTTTGAAGGTATCATCTTGGAAACACCCACAGCCTCAGCTTTTCCCTCTGTAGGAATGGGATTATACTTCCTTACATTGTATGGAGCTAAGAAGTCTAAGGAACCCATATGACTTTATTTTGAGAATCCTAAAGTGAGTCCAAGGGATGATGCAATTGTTAGTGGCTCTTCAATAGCGTTTCTCCTTGATCAAGTTCATGGAAGCCATTAGTGGCCACTTAGTTACTTAATAACATGTCAATTAATGGCTTCTACAGGCTTAATCAGGGGACTGAGTCTGTGGAAGCCATTAATTCATGCATTATTAAGCAAGTTCAAGTTTGGGGCTGTTTGTCAATCTATGGGGAGGAGAGAGGCTACTAGAGTCCCTTGGCCAGTCAGAGACATGGGAAGCCACCATCCAGGGCTGGCCCACTTAGAGCTCCCATTCCTGTCACCCCAGGGAAGAGTCCATGGAGTGGGGCTTACCATGCCATGAGGGGCTGGGTGGCAACCTATCCCATCACTCCTGCCCAGGAGGGCTATGGTTTCTCCACGGGAGGTGGCACTGACACCACTCAGGGGTGTCGTAGCTAGATCTCAAGTGGTCTTTGACCCTGTGCATAAACTCCTTGTCCTGGTGCTGTGACTCTCTGCTCTGCAGCAGTTCAGGTGGCTCCTTCAGACAGTAGGTGGCCACCTAGAGATCTTGTTCTTTGACCTTCAAAGTGGGCTCCTGGGCATGGATGGCTTATTCAAGTGCTGCAGCACCATGGATGCAAGAAGTTGCCAACCTATCCATTCCAGCCCCCTACTCTGAGGGTCCCATTTGGTCCTCATTTAATCAGTCCCATCTCAGGAGGTGTCTCAAGCGCTCTGCAGGTGGCTGACCATCCTGGATTCAGCATCTCTGACTCCCTGACTGGATCTCTCACACACAAATGCAGAGTCTGCAGACAAGAAATATACTGAGGGATGTCTGGTGAGGCCCCTGTCTGATCCCTTTCCCCCACCCAGGGCTGAAAACCATGCACTGATCACAACCCGGCACTGACCACATCAGGGACCACCTACGTTCTGCTTCCCAGCTGGGAAACATGGCTGCCTAGGCTCCATCTCCCTCCTGTGGGAGCCAGGAGGGCTGGGAACCCAAGCATCTGGGCCTGGAGAGACGAGCCTTCTGTTCTCTGGGAAGAGAGGGAAGGAGGGACTTTATGGGAGGTGGGGTTTGCTAGGGGGAATTTTTCCTGTTCCTGCTGTGCCATACATATGAGCAGTGTTGCTCATATGTAGGTGCCCTGCCAAATGGCACCTAGACATTGCTTGAGTGAAAACCTACAGTCATAAACATTGGTTACAGCCCAGATGAGGGACTCAAAAAGCTTTTGGTCTCTTCTGGGATGTGTTTGGGTACTGGTTTGCGTAAGGTGGATCTGCATCAACATGGTGGCCTCTCTCGGGGAAAGCAATACAACCTTAAGGGATAGGGTGACCAGCTGTCAGTTAACCTGATATATGGTCCCACTCAATGCAACACAGTCTGATAAACCCACAACAGTAGGGGGTAACAGCCCTGGTGCCTCAGCTTCATTCCAGGCCCCCATTGTGCAGGGATTGCGGGGGATGTTTGAAAGGCATGAGGTCAGTGGGGAGCATCAATAAATTCATATCATCACCCCCTGGACAATCACTGAACCAAAAGCATGCTGAATATCGGAGTAGGCAACCTCAGCCTTCCCCAGAGTATACCCCAACCTACCTAGGAGTTGCGTTAGACCATTTCCTCACCTATAAACAGCACATTCAGAAGGTCAGTAGTAAAGTCTCTGCATGGGTAGCTGCTGCCTCAAGATGTTTAGCCAGCATGACATGGTGTGCCAACTTCAAAGTGCTCAGAACCACTGCACCCGCAATGGCACATGCACCATCAGAATATTGGGCTCCTGTACGGCCCAGAAGTTGTTGTGCTAAAAAGCTCGACACTACCTAACAGTGAGCAGAGACTCATAACAAGTTGCACAACTTACACGCATGCAGATGTATTCTCTACACTCCAGGAGCATTTTTACATGTGCTCTGGGGCGTGGCAACCAGTGCTTTAATTAGCAAGCTATGCTAATTAAGTGTGCCTGCACATCCCTGCTCATTGAATGTGTTTTATTTCAAAGCACCCCACCACCATTTTTTCACCTCAGGGATGCACAGGGACGCTGATGCATGTGATGTGGAAGGCTGCCAGAGTGTGCAAATTTCTGTGCTCCACCAGACTCAATTAATCTTTCGGTGGGTACTGGTTAATCGAGTCTGCTGCAATGTGCTAATCAAGTTTGCTCCGATGTGTATGATTAATCGAGTCTTCTCCAATGCACTGGATTTCCAGCATATTGAAGCAGGCTACCTGCATGTCTGTAGGAGCCCTAGGGCATTTAAACCAAGTGACATAAGAAGATGGACTCTAACTGCTTCCCTGCTGCTAGGTTTCTGGGCCCATGGAGAGCCTGGCAGGCTGGGTACTGTGGCCTTGTGTGTTGTGCTAAATTTAGGTAAGGGGTGGGTGAATGGAAATGAAATGATTACTCAGAAAAATCTTGTCTCCAATCTATTCCTACACTCTTTTAGACCAGCACCAAATTAGTCCCCCATTGGGTATGACCTTGACAGAGAAGCACGGGCCAAGCTGAACAGACTGAGATCTGGGTATGGATGATTCAAAACAACACCATGCAAGATGAATATCTTGGCCAGCCTCCTGTGTGAATGTGGTGTCCAGCAAACAGCACAGCACTTAATTGAAAGCTGAGATCTTTTCAAATGCCCAGGTGGGGTAGATGGACTCCACACACTGAGCGATAATACCAGACAGGAGATCGTAGCTGGCTGAAGAGAACAAGGTGGCGGGGAGGGTTAGAAATGGGGGCTTCACCACCTCCAGTTACTGAGCCCGAGGATGGGGCCAGTGGCATTCGGGCAGACCACATGAGCTCTTTCTGAGACTATAGTGCCGCCCTGGGAGTGGGGGTGAGTGGGGTACTGCAGTGCTCCATGGGCTGTCGGCAGAATGCAACCTACCACGACCCACGATAGGATCTAGTACAAGTGTTTGTTATGGTGCTCTAACTTACAGTGCTGAAGTCACATCCATCCAGGGTTATCTTGGTGTAGGAGCTATCATTTTTACAGCACTCCATTTCCTGACCATCTGTTTGGTTACAGCTGTAAAGCACTTTTTATGCGCTTACTGCGGGATAAGTATAACTTCTGTACCTGGCCATAGTTCAGAGTTGACATAATTCTAGCTCCAGACCAACCCTGGAGCTGGAATTATGCCACCCACCCAACATACGTCCACTCTGCTTTAATAAAGGGAACATTATAGCTCTAGGATTCCTGCTAGACCTGTTAAAGGAGACTTTTTAATGTACAGTGTAGGAATTTATGGATTTGAATGATACTGGTGAAACTTGGTCCCCTGGTATAACACACACAGATGCGCACAGTGTATTTCAAACCAAAGGTGTTTTGTCATTTTTATTGTTATAATCTAGATGCTTTTTCTGTCTCCATTTTTCATGGTTTGAAAATTATTCTTCCCTTTTCACTCCAAAACAAGGATTAAGAAGATGTTTTTTCTTTTCTTTTTTTTTTAAATGTTGCTTTAGCTGTAAAATACATCTTAGCAATTAACACTTGAATTTAACAGGCCTGTATTCTCATTAGCTGTGAGCTACAGCATAATTTAGAGCCCTCTACCTTGGCTAGTAAGCAGCATTGTGGTCATCTGTTTTGCCTTTTAAGCCAGTTCTTACAAAATATTAGAGGATAAAGCTTAATGGAAAGTTGTCCGCTTGCTTCTGAACTTTAATAAAAGAATGATATACTCTCAATTTTTGTGGATGTCTTTACATGTGCTCCCTTCCAAAGAAAGTAATTTTTTACCCCAGGAAAACTAAATAACTATTTTATAGTACTTGAGCATCATCTTAATCTTAAATAACTGTTGTCACAACACTCAGGGGAAGCAGGAAAGTGGTATCACCCTTTTTGTAGGTGGGGGACTCGGCTACAGAGAGGTAAAAAAAAAAAAAAGATTGTCCTAAGTAGAACCAAGGTCTCCAGAGTGTTGGTTTAGGGTCCTAAGACCTGGGCCATCTTTTGTTATAAATATTACTTTTGCTAATGGAAACCAACATGGTGCTGACATTTTTGCCCTTACAGTAGGGAATGGTAAGAATGGAGAAATGGAAAATTATACTGTGTGGCTGCTTCCAAAATCCTGACCTGATCAGAAGCCCACTTATAGTCAACAGAAGTCGTTGACTTGAAGCTATGGCCTCCCTGCAGATTCTTTAGGATCTTCCAGATACAGGGACAGGTCAGGCACTTGACTGCTGTACCTCCTCCTACAATTTTCATTCTGCCAGCAGAGAACTCCATGAAGGAGGGGGTTATCAGAGATTTGTTCCCCCAGAAACCACTCCAAAGGGTTTTACTGTGGAAAGAAATGACTGAGAACACACAACTGATCAAACTGTTTGTCTTATTCTTGCTGTGCTAGCAGGGGGAAAAAAACTTGCACTTTTTGTATGCTGGATGTAGCTTATATAGAACACAATCCTTCTGCAATGTACACAAAACAGTTCTTGGATCCCAGAGATCTGACTATTACCTTACTTATTCCAGCTGGTATGTTTCTCTCTCTCTCTCTCTCTTTCTCTCTCTCTCTGACATGCTGAGGGAGGTGATCAGAATTAGGGCTAAGGCCTTTGTAAATAGGGGACAAAAGAAAATACTGGTCTTTCCCACCCCCATCCTCTAGTACTTTGTGATTTATTTCTAGAACTTGTGGTTCTTCTTAGTAACATACCATCTGTATCTATTCCCTCTTCGAAACAAAGGCTTCTGGGTGTCTAAGTTGACTGTTGTAGCAGTAAAAGGCCAATGTGAGAAAGGTACCTCTCATTCTAGGGGGCTGTACACATGTTCCTGTTATGAAATCCTCACTTCACTTTAACATGTATAGCTTGCTACAGCTATCACTGTTATTGAGAGAACTCCTATTTTAGCCCAGAAACCACTTACTTTACAAAGTGAAAAATTTCCTTATGCAGCCTGCCCAATGCAGTAGACTAACAGACCAAAGACCAGTTTCCTTCCTCCAGACCACTGGTCACGTTTGCTATCTTCTGGGAAAATCATTCCCAACTACAGTGTTTCCCTCTGTTCTCCCATTATTATGTATCCTACTGAAATGACTTATCATAAGGTGGTATATTGTGCTACTGAACTGATGGGGTGATGGTGATTTTGAACATTGCTCAGTTTCTCACTGGTTGTTGTTGTTTGATCTAGTTTGTCAAGCGGTAGTTGAATTTTATGGCAAGTGCAGCTTCCATCTCTCCTTTCAGGCATAACTGGAAAACTTAATACACTTCATATTAGATACTGTTGTTAATCAGCTTTTTTGTAGTTTCTCTCTCTCTTTCCCTGAAAAGAAATACTCTTACTTGAGATTCCTTATTAGTACTTTAGAAACCAGCAAAACAAAGTCAGGGTTTTCAGATTCTGATCATCATGTGTCTGTTTAGGCTTGCACTAAGAACTCATTACTATGTTGTAAGCAAGTACTTTTTTTTTTTTTTTTTTTGCTGTTGTTTTTTTTCTGCAGCATTGAATATACCTATTAAGCCTATGTATTGTCACTATGAAACAACTTGTCAGAGATTCAGTTTTGGCAGCACTTAGGAGAAAAATATATGACAGGTCACGAAAACTGACAAGTTTGAAAGAGTGCAGCACTAATAATCTCCAGTATATCTCAATATCTGAATTGCATAAGCTACCAGACCTAGACAAGGATGTGCATTTAACAGCACCTTTCTCAGTTTCTACCATAAAATAGTTAAGCAGGGTTGCACCTGCTGTTTAGGTATGCAATTCACTCGAACTATTTAAATTCTTTTTATTTCATCTTCAGGTTGAGGTATAGTTCATATCATTCATATTACTTCTCTTTTCCAGAATGCTTCTCATTTAATAAATATTGCTAGAAATATGTAATAATTATATTCTTTTATGACTAACCTTTCTAAAAAAAAACCCACTTAGGTTCAGGAATATATAATAGGTACAGTCATTATAAGGAAGCAATGTTTTTGTTTTTTTTTAATTCTTCTTCTGGAAATAAAGCGTGGAAAAATATAGAAGCCCAGAAAGAGATATAATAAAATAGGATTCTGCGGTATTCTTCACTTACTTCTGCTATGCTTTTAAAAGTAAGTTTCATTAGATTGTTATAGTAACTCATTAGATAATTATATTGTATCTGGTGTGGGAACATATTTCTAAATTTCTTGGGGACTGAGTGCCATTATCATACAGAGGCATAATGACAAAAGTGGGTGCCCAGGGCAGTGCTGACTTCCAGCTGTCAGCACTCCTGTGTTGACTGCAGCAGTGGCTGTACGTTAAGTTGGCATCCCAGACTGCTGCCCCTGTGTCCCCACCTTAGTTATGCTACTACTGCCTTGTGTTTTGTAAAGTCCCTTATTACTTTGTATAGTACTGCAATTCTGATTTGATGACCTATTTTGCTCAGGGGTCAATGATCATGCAAGGTGCAAAGCTGTGGAGAACATGAATGGTATACTAGGTAGGTAATCTATGTCATAAAATCCCCAAGCTCATCTCCTGGTGGCAGGATCTTTCACCCCATGCACCTGGAAGCTCTGCTGAATTTCCAGGCACAATGGTCTCCCTGCCTCTGTACATTTCTTCATTGGCCGTCCTTCTGCAGCATGCCTGGAACCTACCCAGATGCTGAAGCCTGCAAGCACAGACATTTTCCCCAGCATTCCCACAACCCCCTATAATAGTGTTTGGGCCCTTCTGCACCTCTCTTCCTGCTTCTACGGTTTGTAATTAGACACAAGCAGTGAAGAAGAGATGCATAGTGTACAGAACAAATTTGAGAAGGTCTCTTGAAGGAAACCTGAGGTGTACCTAAATTCTGTAGTCAGGAAATAAGCATAATGTGGATGGACTTGGTGTGGACCAGAAGGTATGGTATCTGTGCAGCTCACATAGCTCAGCCTAGTTGAGGGCAAGCTGAATATCCATGTAGAGATATCTGTGTTGCTATGAGGCTGCCCCTGCCTAACAGGAAGGTATTCTGAACTGGCCAAGAACCATTCTTTAGAGGTCTGTGGAGTCAACTCTTGGGTTACTTGTAATGGATGGAGCAGGACAGCTTTTTTCCCCTTCTTTTTTTAATCTCCAGCTTGGTGTAAGTGACCTGGGGAGAAAGCCTTTCTGACAGATGGCTTTGGTTATTGCCCCTGTTGTCAAATGAAGTAAGGATAGTAATTAAAGCGTGCTCTATCAACCCCATTCATTTCAGTTCCTGGGTGAAGACTGAGGATAAACGGTGCCCCTGCTGCCATCAACAGTATACTTTTGATATGTGGAAGACAAGTAAGTGCAAGTTGTTTGTAAAAGGCCTCTGTTCTATTCAGGTAAATACAAAATGAGGTTCAGGCAGATTTTTTTTCTTTACATTCAGACTTTCTGTTCTAGAAATGGCAGGTAATGAATAGCAATATAGCCAGTTATACTAAAATGTACTTTGGAAGAAAACAGTCCATAAAGTTTCCAGTAGCCAAAAAATGAAGAATGATGACTGAAGTTATGGGGCAGAAGTATAGGTTGATGTGGCAAGGCACTGTTTGTGCCTGCCACTTTAAGACCAGAGCCAAGCATCCAGCAGGTGCTTGATTGTGGCAGCCATTTTGACCCTGGCTGCCTATATAAATAGTTCAGTTACCTGCCAGCTGGCCAGGCAGCAACACTGGCTGGCTGCAGGGCTGCTGGTATCATCCTGGAGGTAAGGGCAGGAGCTGTAGGGGATGGATAGGAGGCTTCTGGTCCTGGACATGACCTAAAACTGCACCCTGCCAGGAGTGGGTGGCCTGGTGAGGCTTCAGTGGCATGGGAGACCCCAGGAAATGCTAGGCCAGTTACCACCCTGGTGAATGGCAGGTTGGGGTGCCTTAACCCCAGCTCCCACAACTGGATGGGTCACCCATTAGTAGGGCCCAGAGGGTAAACCCCAGGAGAGAGAGTGGGGCTAGAGACTCAGAGACCTGATAGAGTACCCTTGACTGGTCAATGTTGGGGCCAGGACCAGACTGGTCAAAAGGGCCAGGGGCCCACCACGAGGGATGCCCAGAGCTAGGAGGGCCTGGGGTTTCCAACTGGCCTTGGAGGTGAGGCCAGGGCCTGTATGGCCAAAGGTCTTGGGGGGGACCACACCTAAGAGGGGAAAATAGTTTCAGGGAGCTAAATGACCTGAATGAAGGTGGGGTAGGCTGCTGGAATGGAGGGATCTTAGAGGGGTCCTGATCAGAGAAGTCTGGGGCCCAGCGTGGGGCTGGTGACTGTAAGAACTATGGATGCCATCTGCAAGGCATGGGTTGTGGTGTAGGGGTGGTATGGAGCTGCAGATAGTGCCTCCTGGCATCGGGGCAAGAAATGGGCAGCCTCCTGCCTAATTAAGATAATTAATCAATTAACAACAAGGCATGGCAGGCAGGAAGGTGGGTGGTTGGCCCAGAAACAGGTGGGCAGGCCAAAAGTAAAATTGGCCTTGAGAAGGCCCCCTGCTACAGTTGAGTATAGCCATTTCTATCTTACAATCTCTGTCATAAGTGACATTGCAGTGGTAATTTTGGTATAGTAATTATGCAAGAGGCAAGGATTTCTTAGGGTGATGTATCTTTGTTGGATCAAGTACCATATTTACTGGAATCTAAGATGAGGTTCTCACCCTGTTAGCATGGAGAAAAAAGCCCCCCATCTTAGATTCATTTACAAAGGGGAGAGGAGGGCTCAGGTGGCTGATGTGTCTCTGGCTCTGGTCCTGAGCACAGCTGGCTGTCTCTCCCTCCACATGCCTTCTACAGCTTCCCCACTGCACCCCTCTTGCTGTCAGGAGCAGCTCACTTCTAGCTAGATTCTCTCCTGGGCATGGAATACATGGAAACTGTCCCCTGCCCAGCCGGTCAGCAATGCGGACACTGATGCATGGCCCCTGCCTGGCCAATCAGCAGCACCAACGTGGTTGCATGGACAGCCAGGGCTGTGCTTCCATGCGTTTGTTCTGGGAAGAAATATGTGACAGAAAGGGGGTGGGGGGAGGAGGGAAGAGGCAGAGACTGTGCTGTGGGGGGGAAGGGGCAGAGATTGTGAGGAGCCAGGGCAGAGGATGTGGGGAGCAGGGGGGGTGCAGGCTGCAGGGGATAGGCAGGTGCAAGGGGAAGATGTCAAGGGGGCAGAGTGCATCTGACTCCCCACACCCCTCCCTCAAGCTACTGCTTTCACAATTAACAGAAGAAAATCAGCAGTTTACTGGGAAATCAAGGCCTATCAAAAGGGAGAAGGTTCATTCTTACCTTTCCTGTGTGGAAAGAAGGAGCTGGGTAAAATATAACATGCCACAAAACCTATAGCAATGTTTAGTCCTTGGTTCTTATTGTCCAGCTAGCTTATCAATTTTTGTTCCCAAGTTTGCCTTTTAAAAGTGCTAGGTAGATTCCCCCTGAGCACAAGGATAATGAGGTCAGAGATGGAGTGTTCGTTTCGTGAGACATGTGCTCCGTGTGTGTGTGTGTGTGTGTGTGTCCTTTATATTTATTCATGCTGGTGTGTAGTTGCTGTTTAGTTTCTCCTATGTCATTGCCATGAGGGCACTTGGTGTTTTAGATCAGGTACATCACATTTTGGGAAAGATGTGTAGGACCCATGAATTCTGATTCTTTTTATGTGGGGTGCTGATGTGCTGACAGGTTAAGCACTTTTTTGATGTGCTGACAGGGTAAGCATTTTTTTGCCAAGGCAAGACTCTATTCCATTTGATGTCTATTGGGCACTGGAAAGTTTGTGTTTCATGATGAGCTGGGCAAGCTAAGTGGGGGGTTGCTAGAAAGCCAGGAGTGGAGGAGCTGAGAGCGTTACTCTCAAGGTCTGATCTCTGTCAAATATATGCTGTAGTAGTAGTTTGGTGATTCTTCTGATCGGTTTCAATGTGGGGTGGTAGGTGACAAGTAATAGTAATTGGTCATTGACAATGACTGTAAGTTAATAATCTAACACAATGCTGTCATGATTCCCTTGTATTGGTAATATAAATTGTATAAGCCCTGAATATTGCTAGGGCCATCATTTTTGGCTGTCCAACTTTAAATGCTCTTTAAAAAGGAGCTGTTGTTCAGAAAGTTCTGAACAACTCCTACTGAAATTTGGGCCCTCTTCTGCATTTTAGATACCAAACATTTTATAAATAAGTCTTGAAAATCTTGGCTAGGTTTTTAAAGTTTAGCCTAGTAATATTATTTAATAACCTTATTTGTCACACTTCTTTTTCTTTCAGTTCTTTCACTTCTGAATATACTGTGTGTGTGAAATTCTTAAATTTCCTTGAAATTGTCTTGGACAGTGAGGCCAGATTCTAATTAAATTAAGATGAAAAGAGAGAGAGGGAAAAATAGGAAAGCAAAAGGATTTGCATATGAGAGTTACTGTAGGAACCCCGAGTTATGGTTAGAGTTAAGGTTATAATTTAGGAGTTTGGTTAGAGTTTGTAGATATTAATAATCTAGTCTGATTTCCTATGCATCGTAGGACCTTAAATTTTATCTATTGATTCTTGTTCCTACCTGATAACTAACGCTTGCTTTCAGCATATCTTCTTGATATAAAAATGTGAGGAGATGAAGAATCTGGTGCTTTCTTGATCATTAGTGCCAATGGATAATCACTTCCTCTTTTAAAAACAAACAAACAGTGCCTTGTATCTATTTTAAACTTAATGGGTTTATCTTCCACATTGTCTTATATGTTTTTCTACTAGGTTAAAGAGAAGGTTAAGAGGTTTAATACTTAGTATTTTCTTCTCTCTGTGAGGAGCGGTGTTGAACTTGCTGAAATTCAAGATAGTTGAGGCAGGATTTAGGGTTTGTAGAGTTAAAGGTAAGGGTAGAGTTGGGATTAAGGCTGGATAAGAACAACTGGGAAGGTTTGCATTTAAATTATTGATGTACCTGTGTTTGCAAGGCGATTCATCTATTAGGATTACTTTTACCTAGATGGGAATGCACTGTAAAAGTATTCATGAAATGAGACCCACCTGTTAAGCTAGAGATATTCTCACTTCACCTGTTATCTCTCATTCCTTGGTGAAATATGTTGATTATCATTTGTATTTGGCTCAAGATTTCATTCTTTGTTGCCCACCTTGATTTTTTTTTTTAAATGAGCATCTTTGTGTGGCCCCTTTCTGCTTGAGCAGAATTCCCCATAAACATCCACAAGGCTACCTCATCCTACTCCAAAATCCTCCTTACAACTATCTTTTGCTGTAATACTTACAAAAACACTTGACCAACCTTAGGCCACCTGTAGCAGGAGGCTTATTGCTCCTGATACTTTAAGAGAAGGCAGGCAGGCTGCAGGGAGCAATTAGAGAATTCCCTGACCAGAAGATGGCCTGGCTTAAAGCATACAGTCCCAGGCCCTGAGCTGATAAGGCAGTCTAGCCCTGAGAGCCACAGAGCGAGGTGCTCCTGGGCAGCAGAACTCCTGGGTCACATCTGAGCTGGGGTAAGCAACTCTGGACGTTTGAGGAAGGGACCAAGGGGAGGAGGAGGTCCCAACAGATCTGAGAGCAAAGAGGCCTGGGGACATGGAAGAAAGGGCTGGGGCCCAGAGGGAGAGCGCTTGAGCCCAGGAGGGGCTGAGTAGGCAGGGCCCATGGTCCTGCAGCCCAGTGGGGGTGGTGGGGTTGGAAGTGTTGGCACAACAAAAGGGCCTGAGCCCCAGGTGGGTCTGGGAATGCAGGTCTGAGCTGGGAGACCAAGTTGCTGGGACTGAGGCTGGAGTCCAGGAGGGTAGGTGTAAGTGGGGCCAGAGAGCCTGGAGGTTTGTAGGGCAGGAGGGGTGAGCGTAAACACAGAGCTTGAAGGTCTCACTGGAGCAGGAGTGAGACCTTGTACACCACCAATTTGTGTTTATTGTGCTGACCATTATCCTCATACTTTTCATGAGTTCCAAGCATCCATTCATTATCTCTTGTATTATATTTGGTAAGGTCTCTGAAGCAGAGTTTTACACCACGTCTTGAAAAAAGAGGTTCTTTTCCATGATTGGTGGTTTTAGATTCTATCTTAATGCCAATAACAAGTTTTTGTAATTGGATTTCTGTATGCACATCTTCTCCCCATGCACTATGGGCTAGAGAGACAGCTGTAGTAACTGCACAGAGTACACATACCTTGCCCATGGAAACATATAGACAATACCCCTTATATGCTAGTAAGTGAGCTTACCATTTATTTCATCTTCTTGATGGATGAAGAGACTTGTCTTCTACATGTGTGGTATATGTGGATGGAATTAATAACCTTAAAAAAACTTCCTGGGGTAGAAAGAGTGAAAAAGTTCTAGTTGTCCTGAATGTTTGACTTTTTTTCAAAAGAATTAGAGCTAAACTTTCCAAGTCGTTGTGGGCCAGAACATCTTGGATTTGGTTTGAGGCAGGCCGGTGTTCTGACTTGGTCACTACTGCTGCTTTTTCCTGCCCCTCTCTGCTGCTGACACACCACCAAAGCCCCTCCAGCTGGAGGCTGGATCTGGCCCATGACCCTTATGTTACCATGCCCTGCCTTAGCAAGGAATGGCAGCCTCTATGATGTGTGGAAGGTTGAGCAGATGGGGATTTTAATTCAAGTTTTCAGAAAGAAAAACATTTAGTGAGAGGCACAGTAAAGAGGCTTTTAAATTCACTATATATGTATATAGCAAAGTGTGTATAAACATATATGCATGCATATATATGTAGATACCTGAAATCTTGTATAATAATTGTATCTAAACTAAGGTTTTTGCTTGGGACTAGTGAGATGAGACTAAATTTATTATTGTATTAGTACTTTTACAGATAAACTAGGGTTATGCATTTAAAAATTAACCTTGGCTCTTAGCCAATATAAAAATATTGTGGTAACTTGGGAGCTGTTTCAGACTTTTGGATAAATACTGTTTGACTTGTGTAAAAATTATAATTCAATATTTTGACAAAAGCGCTGTTTACCTAATCAATATGTACTGTATTTTGGTACCTGCTCTATATGTGTTTGATCAGTCTGTTTGGTGTTTACTTCCTTAAACGATATCTTTCTAAGGCTTTGCAGTTGTTGTAGGTTAGTGAATGAACTGCATTTCTGGAATGATCCAAGACTTTGGGGGGTTGCATCATGTTTTCTTGTCACTTCAGCATACAGGACCCCCAGCTCTTGTTCCTTTCTCTCTGTTGATGATAGGTGGCAAGATGGGAGAAAGGAGCTGTGGCTGTACTTTTGATGGTTCAGATTCTGTCTGCAAGGAAGATTCTCCAGACAATGGATCTGTTAGGGTTAGGGTCTTTTAGAGCTGCTGATGGGAAGCAAACTGGCAATAGTTATGGGCCATATACTGGCTCATTTGTTTTTCTAAGTAGTGTTGTTTCCTCCAGCAGACTGTTGGTGTTGTCGTTATTTAAAGATGGCTAGAAATAGTTGTCTCTAAATGAAGCAGGTACTGTTGTACTTCGGTGGGCAAAACATTACTGTACCACAGTCTATTTTAAAAAGCAAAAACCCTGGAAGCCAGAACGCTGCTTACTTTCAAATCCCTTCTCTCTCCTGACACTTGATTGTGGTTAAAGAATAGAATTGGTAAGAAATGCTGATTTGCAAAAACTGAATGATGGTTCTGCCTGTTGAAGCTGTGGGATAATGGCTGATGTGTTCTCCAAGGGCTTGAGGAGCTAGTCTTGGACATGCTGGGAATGCCCATGCAGGGTTAGGAGATCCTGAGGTCACATCTTGGTAAGCAGGGCAAACCAGACTTTTTCTGCTTATGGAGATGTGCCCTGAAGATTCCCAGCAAAGCCCTATAGGCACTCCCAGGGCTTGAGGGGCCTGATCCTGCATGGGAATTACTGAGGCGTGTAGGATTGGGCCCCTCAAGCTCCTGGAGCTCCATGCTGCACACAGTGTCGTGTCATAACGTAAAGAGACACCTGCTGCTAAGTAGTCACAAATTAATACTGCCTTAGTGACAGCCACACGTTTTGAGCATTTATGGTGCAACAAGGGGTATGGACATCTGCTTGCTTGGCCTTTGTGCCACCATAACTTTTACGGAAGCACAAAGGTGATAAAAGGCGACCTCTGTCTCCACCCTAAGAGATGTCTCCTGCCCTAATCAGTAGACTGGGTGAGAAGTAAGGCTTATGAATTTGGGCTGGGAATTTCAGGCAGCGAATACATAGCAAATTCTTGTAAGTTGTAAATTGTAGAAGTTAGGCTTCAAGAAGAGCTGTTCTTTTTAAAGAGTATTCAAACCACAGAAGTATGTCTGTGATTAGGCAAAGAGGAGTCAGGTGGAGGGGAAGAGTAGTTGGAGAATTAGAGAAGGGGCAGGAGGGCATTAGGTGGAGAGAGCAAGCGGAGGGGTCTGAGAGACAGAGTGGTGAAAGGGGAACTTCTGGAAGGAGACTGTGGTGAAGGAGGAGCCATAATGGAGGAGGGTGAGGGCACTTGATTTTGAATTTGATGCTTTTGTGTGCTACTGCAATACAAATATATTAATATTTCTTAGTATTGTTGGATGGCATCATTTTTGTGTGATGGTCCTAAAAGTGCTCCCCTGAAAGTTCATTATGTAAGCATTTTGCCCCAGATCTTCAAAGCGTCAGGAACAGAGCATTACTATTTGTTTCTGATGCTACGGGCAAAACAGAAACCTGCTTGGAGAGCTGTCTACCCATTTTCTTGCAACACTCTCTCTTGACAAGCTGTTGATGAAGATGGCATACTAGACTTCACGGCAAATCACAAACAAGGAAGTAGAAAATAAGATAGAGACATTTTCAAGGGACTTCTCCATCTGCACTTATTTCATTAGTCCTAAGGTAAAGGAAATATTATACTGGGCTACATGACACCAGCTTTTGTTGCCCATTAATACAGCTTTTTCTCAAATAACTTGATGTTTACTGTACCACAGTCTGTTTTAAAAAGCAAAAACCCTGGAAGCCAGAACGCTGCTTACTTTCAAATCCCTTCTCTCTCCTGACACTTGATTGTGGTTAAGAATAGAATTGGTAGGAAATGCTGATTTGCAAAAACTGAAGCTTTTCATTTGAACATACTAGATATCAGATTTTATACCCTGCCCTATCCAATAACAAAGGTATTGTTGGGAAAGTTTCTCAGAAATTCTTTACTGACAAAAACTTCTTAATTAAAGTTTAGTTAAAACCAACATTAAACTTTTAAAGTTTTTTTATTTCAGTGACTCGGCAGAGACAGGCAACAGCTTTGATTACCAACTAGGATGTGGAGCAACCAGGTTCAGATCCCAACTTTGCCCAATTTGGAACTTAAACACATTTTGGGATTCTCTGAAACTCTGAATACCGTAAGCTCTTTTGTGGACAGTTTTGCTGTACAAAGATTCAAAAGAAAAATGAGTTGCCAGAGTGTATGCGCATGCAAGATGTCAAGATTCACAGTCAGTGGATATTAGCTATCATCTCATAATCTCAGCCTTTGTCTAGTACTGTATAGGCAGCAGGCAGGGTAGAGATGCAGCTTTAGGGCATTTGTACATGACACAGTGGTTTAATTCTCCCTAAATTGAAGTGGTGGTTTTAAAAAAAAATACCACTTCAATTTCGGGTGAAGTAACCCCCCTGTGTTGTGTACACCCATGTTGGAGCCTGATCCTTACCTGCCTCTCCAATGGTGGGGAGGGGAGAGTGAACTGCTGGTGGGCAGGGTGGTCCCTGAGCTGAGGGGGAGGGGGTGGTGCTTCCCCCTGTGGTGGTGCCCCCCCCCGCAGCACCTGTGTGCAGGCACATGGCTCGGTCAGTCCCGGGGGGCAGCGCAGCCACAGAGGGAAGCACTGGGCCCCCGCACAACTCAGGCAAGCAGGCTTGGGGTGGGGAGGGGAGAATAGATCAGGCTTGTGCTTCCCCCCCCTCTTCTGTGAAGCCTGCCTTCCTGGGCTGCACGGTCTGCCTGCCCAGCCCCTGAGCTGCACAGAGCCCGGTGCTTCCCTTTGCAGCTGTAGGGTAGGAAACTAAAACTCCTCAGAGGTGTTTTACTTTGCAGCACCCCGAAGTCATTTGCTGTGTCCCAAAGTCATTTAAGGTGCATTACGCTGCCAAATGTGTTACAGGGGCTGGAATTAACGTGCAATATGCTGCTGAATGTACAAGCAGCAATGCTATTAAAGTGGTGCCAAAGGCATTTAACCCACTTTAAACCCATTTTAAAGTGTTGTCTACAAAGCCCCATATAGACTACAGACAGCTTCATAAGCTTAAGCTTGCTTCCTCAGATGTTGTGAAAGGACATGCACAGAACAGCGTATAAACTCTGAGTTAGTATTAGAGGATGAAATTTGTGGAAGCAACAAGCATGTATGTGAAATAATGAGGGTGACTCGATGAAGAATATTTTGCATTTGAAAGCTTGTCTAACTCTATCCCAAGTACACAATTGGTATAATAAAAAATATCACCCTAAGAAATCCTTGCCTCTTGCATGATAAGGGTTTACTAATTCATGTTACTTCATACAGGTGTATATTTGTTTACTTATCTCTATCAATATGATCTGACAAATCCCATTAGATCTTACTGTTCTTTCTTTAACCTGTGTTAATATTAGCGGTGAGTTACCAAGCATACAGTCTCTTTCAAAGTGCATTTCCATCAGAAATCAGTCTTCAGGAATATTTCTTAATGAGCATAGGAGTTGTTGGTAGAGCAGTTGGAAATTACATTTCTCAGAGTAGAACACCAGAAAAAGGTGTTCATGTAGTGATGTTATGGCAGATTTTCAAAAACTAGGAAATTCTGAAAGGATTTACCCCATGCTAAATTTTGCAACGTATTTTTGATCATCATGGCATCCTGTTCACTGCCATTAATACCTACCTGGAATTTACAACCTCTGGAAAGGCAACTGAGGGAGAGAGATACCAAAAACATGGAAAAAAGAGCAAAATTTAATCCTCTGTCAGTTAAACAATGGGACAGATATCTCACCCTGACAGCTCTTTTTGCTCCTGAGAAAACAGAACAGTTGCTTAACTGTGTAGCTGTCAAGTAATATACTAAATAGATACCAAAATAATTCTACAATATTCTGTGCCTCAGCAGAGGGGATGACATGTCATAGTGTGTGCAGAAGCAATTATGAAACACTGAACCATGAAGTTAGTGAATATTTTTTTTTTTTATCTGTGGTGTCATCCAGCCTAATGAGATGAAGAGACAACCAACCTCCATAGACAGTGCTGTTCATGGATACATTCAGTGTACTCTCCGTCAGATCCCAGAGTCAGTTTTCCAGGACATGGATGCGTTTCCAGGTGTACCAGTTTTAGCTGTATATCAGCATCTAGGGCTTAAAAGGCAGATTTGCTTTTTTTTTTTTTGGAATGTCTTTCTTCTGCTCCCCTGAAGCTTCCCAGTAAAGTGCTCTAGTAACTGGGCAGGGCTGAGAGCTGCGGTTGGCGTGTGCGGTGTGGCTGGAGGACAGCATGGAGCTTGACTCTAGACTCCCCTGGCAGGGAGACAGCCCTGGTAGGGCTGTGTGAAATGGGCCCTTTTTGATTCGGATTCGGCCTGAATCGAGGACAGCGATGTGATCTGTTGATTTGGATCGCTGTCCCTGATTCAGTTCGGCTGAATCTGAAGATTTGATGCTGATTCCATCAATCAGTGACTCAGTTACAGGCACAGCTTTGAAAGTGGTTTTTTTTTTTTCTACATACCTTGAGGTAGCAGGCGCGGCTTGTGATCGCTGCGGTGCTGGGGCACATGGAGCATCCCGCAGGACGCAGGAGCATGGGGGACTCTCCAGCATGCTCAGCAGTGAACGTGGAACTGGACTGGAAGTACTTACAGTCCACTTCTGGGTCTGCTGGGGAGCATGCTGAGGGGTCCCCCTGTGCCTCCCTGGCTCGGCAATCAGCTGCAGGGGGACCCCGGGTGCCCCCCCAAGCCAGGAAGCACCGATCACTGAACCATGGGGATGTTCCCCCCACCCATGCGCTCCCTGGTAGACCAGGAAAGTGGACTGGAAGTGCTTCTGGCCCGCTTCTGGGTATGTTGCCAAGTGCACTGCGGAGCCCCCTGTGCTTGTGTAGGATGCTGTATCTGCCCCAGCATCACAGTATTCAGAGCCCCTGCTAACTAAAGGTATGTAGAAAAAACATTTAAAGCTGTATCTATGTCCAAATCTGTCCAAATCTCTCTGAATCGATTTGGAGAGATTACAGGGACCTCTGATTTGATTCAGATCTGGAGATTCAGCCACCGAAGTGGGCTGAATGTCCACCAAATTAAATCGGGCACCGAAGCTTTGAACAGCCCTAAGCCCTGGTTTCTGGTCTCATTACTCTGTTTGTTCTACATTAAATTGTTTATGCACTTTACCCAATGTGACAACATTGGGAGCTGGGACCAGAACTCAGGGTTCCCTTCATTTCATTCTAAAAAGCCCCCAGTAAGCCCAGTGGCTGCAGTTTGTCCTTTGAGACTTGTTTTTATACAGCTGGTTTTGGCCACCCTTGGTCATACTAGGTAGGACTGTACCCTGAAAGTTATTCCCAAAGTAATTCACAGTTGCGGGGGGAGAAATACAGTCACGGGCTCAGTCAGTTGATCTGTTTGCTTCATGTATCAGTAGTGGAAGGAAAATTGCTTTGCAAAGTCCCTCAAATTCAGAAGGGTGTTAGCTCCCTAAAAATACATAGCTTTTTAAACCAGCAAGAGCGGTTGTCATTTTATTTATTATTTTTGCTAGTCTGGACCTCAGTTCTGCAGTCAGCTCCCACAGTGCAGAGTTTCGGGGAACCGTTGGAGTCAGTGCAGCTCTGCATGGACACAGCTGTTTGTCTGCATAGGTGGAAAAGAATAGGATGTGGGCTTAAGCCGTCTCTTACTCTTCAAACTGTAAGTTAAACATAAAGCAATGCAGTCCTCCTCCTGGTCGTGCTGACCTCCTGAAACAGCTTGGAAAGGTCCTATTTATCTTTACTCTGAGACCCAAGAATGCTGTGTGAAATGCCAACTTTATTCCTTTTACCTGAAATCCTTTTAGCAGAAACATGAGCCAAAGCACTGTCTTTTCTTGAGGTAGCAGCAGATAACAGAATGGGCCAAGATGGGGCTGCTGGCTGCTGTCAGGTGTTGCTACAGCAAGACAGGAAGAATTTAGTTCCACTCCTTTCAGACCTTTAAGGTGGCCCCAGCCCAGGTCCTAATGGGGAAGAGGCACCTCCAGTATGTAAAAATTCAGCTACCACCTTGGTACTAGGCTCTCCTCGCCACCATCCTCACATTTTCCAATTTGCAGTTGCCTCAACACTGAAACTACTAACTTCCCCCTGGCAGTCAGCATCTTCAGTCATGTTATGCTGGAGGATGTTAATAGCTGCCACCAAGTGTGATTGTGATTCTGAGCTCAATCACAAGCAGGGTAAAAATCGATGGGTATACTAACCACCGCTCATTCAAGCTAAATGGAAAGAGCGATTAAATGTCCCTCTGTGTGTCTGGGTAGTGATAAGTGAAACTATAAGAAGCTTTCACCAAAGGCAAAATACCCCTATACCAAAGCCAATTAAAAGCTTAGATGCGTGGGCTTCCCAGGGGAATAACTAGTCCCAGGGGCAGGCATGGAGAATTGTTTGATAGCAGTTGCGTGTATCTCTGAGAACTAGAAAGACAGAGAGGAAGTAATTGCAGGTGTGACATGAGGAACCTAAGAAGTGCAGCAGTATCTTGGGCAGAGTATTGCTAGAAAGGCAGGCTGGAGTTTGTGAGCAGGGAGCATGATTGTTCTGTATGTGTTTCCCACGTTTAGGGAACTGGTGAAGTGTAGGCATTTGAGGTACATAAACAGGCTTGCATCAAAGAGTACACTTGACTTGAATCATCATTTTTTTGTTTTTTTCCTGGTAAGGGAAACGATTCAGATAAGGCCCCAAATATTGGCTAATCACTCAGGTCAGACAGAAGCAGCATTACTAATCCCTGCAGGACACATTGAAAAATGAAAATGAAGTGGTGGTAGACAACTGAATTGATTACCTAAATAAACAGGAAATAGCGAGCTGATGGCACAGGAATGAGAAGGGGAAAATTCTTGGAGGTTTTCTAGTAGGTTTTCACTGCAAGGTCTTGGCCTGACTTATGAGGACGAGGATTAATTACAATTAATGTAATTGTATTGTATCTACTGAAAACAAAGGAAACCCGTGGGCGGGGGTTGGGTGTTTTTTAAAAATTAAGCCTTGGGTTTTAGTTATGATCAGGAACATGACTTAGAGCAGCATCTCCATGACGAGTCGGACCATGTTTTCAGTGGGGAAAGGGATAGTTTGTAACTAGGTACAGCTGACACTTCTACATGTTTAAGTATGCCTTAAGGGTGATCAGCACCCAAAGCATGCTAGGTATTAAAAACATTGAAATGAACATCTTGCACTGCGTCTAGAAACAAACTAGTAGCAAGCTCTATCTCTGCGGCACATGGAGTAATTTCATTTCAGCTGTAGCACAGAAATACTGTGGTCTAAGGTGCTGTGTCCACTAGAACTGTGCTTAAAAATGCTTCCTGTAGAGCCATGCCAATACAGAGAGTCCTTTTGCCTAAGCTGCAGCATTGATCATCAGAGATCCTGGTTTTCTCTGATTTAAAAAAAAAAAAAAAAATTCCCACTTGGATTAAAAAAAAGCAACCCAAAATCTACATTTTTCCATGACTAAAATGAAACACCACTAACATATATCTATATTTATAATGAGAGAGAGAGAGAATGAGAGAGATCAGATATGTATCTATATATTGGATAAAACCAGGATCTCCGATGATCATAACATGCCTTTCGGTACAGACAAGACTTGTATATTATGGCAAGAGATGATAAGTTTTCTCCTAATCTTTTGTTTTAACAAAGTCAAATAATGCTCTCACTTTCTTCCATCTCAAAAAAGTTAGTAACAAACCTCAGCATTTTCAACCAATTGTAAAGCTAGTTGGAAGTTTTTTGACTTCTTTAGATCTTGAAAGCCGTTCATTAAAAAAAGAACACAAAATATCTATTCTCTGCAGAATGAATTAAATTTCTCCTTTTCAACTGCATAAAAACTTAAAGGTGTGTGTGCATAGCTCCGTGCAGCCAAGAAACTGGAAGCAGCATAGCAGGGATCAGATGCAGGGCTTATTAGAGCAGGCAGCATGCCACATTAATGTGAATACACTAATTCTCCATGGTTGTGCTTGGAGATAGCATGGGTATTTCTCTTTGGTGCTGCATTACGTGGTGTAGATGGACTGTAGTACAGCTCTGTATTTTCAGTGATTTAATTTTTTAATGTTTAATCATATACTACAAGATTTCCTGTCCCCAAACAACTTGGGGGAGGAAAAGAGCCTCAGTTTAGATTTGTGTACCAGCCCAGGGCAGGCAGTGGCTCAGCTGAAGCTGGAGCTGAGCTGCCACCTGCACTGAGCTGGAATAGCTCATGAGGTGGGAGAGAGGGCTTGTAGCAGGAGGAGCATGGGGGAGACCGGGGTGGGGTGGAAACCTGTGGATGTAGCCACTTGCTTTCTGCTCCATGTCTGACCCCTTTGGCCTTAGCCTGGCTGGGCACAGAGCTACTTCTGCCGAGTGGGGCTGGGGCCACCACTGCTGACTGTCCCAAGCCAGAGCCATCCAGAAGGTAAGTGGTAGGGGAGTGCAGGCAGTGAGGAGGAGAAGGAGGTAAGGATGGACAAGTACTGGGGGTGGGACAGGCAGGAGTGGGGCTGGCAAAGGCATGGGGGAGCACTTGGCAAGAGGACAGGCACAGGTAAGGGGGCAAGGAGTAGCGGGGAGACACAGGCAGCAAGG
The DNA here is from genome assembly GCF_001723895.1 of Crocodylus porosus. NCBI lineage: Eukaryota > Metazoa > Chordata > Crocodylia > Crocodylidae > Crocodylus > Crocodylus porosus. The sequence goes on from NW_017728943.1 coordinate 46,579,205, forward strand.
GAGCAGGACAGGCCAGGGGTGGAGGTTTGGTCCCTCACTTCCTGCTGGTGCTTTGTCTGCCATAGTAGTTTGGGGGGGGGGACAAATTTATGATGATAAATGTATAATTTTCCATATATAGAATCTAATTACTGGGGCATCATCTTAAATTCTGTGTTGTCTTGGATGGTTAAATATGGTAGCATATATTTGTATACAATGGAGACTGTCAAACCCTGAATGTAGGTAAACATAAGTAATATCTCTGCCAGATGTGGAATTCTTAATTTATTTAATTTTCTGTAGCCATAGCTTTATCTCTAGAATATTATCTATTCCTTATGTGAACCCTGATGAGTAGCTCAGTGTATCATTTGTATAATGGTGTTAATTACAATTTTTCTTGAAAGAAATAATTCTGTTAATCAACAGTTTTTGCTGTAAGAGAACTGGAGTTTAAAGTGTTTCTGGCCTCTGCATTTTTATTGTAAAAATTGGAACATACTCTATGAACAATGAGTATATGCTTTATGGTCTTTGTTAAAAGTTACGTAAAGCAATTGTGAATCAAAATTTCATAAATAATTTATGTTTTTGAAAATGTGTTCACAAGTTTTATGACAATTTTGACACTTTAATGTGTCCTTAAATACACAAAATCATTAAAATGTAACCCAGAGGAGGCTTTAAAAAAAGAATCATGTCAGTGGAATAGAAATGAGAAACTTTACTAGCAACTAGAGAGACTTAAATTATGTACTCTTGTTGGATCACTGTCTGCATGGTATCAAGAGCATTCTAAGCACTTTACTAAAAGCTTCTTTCAAAATGCATCAGTCTAAGGGCTCAGTCCTTCAGCAGTTTATACCAGGCGATTGAGTAGATGAATATTATACTCAAGAGGTAAATGTTTAAACCAGGCCATACATAAACTATGCACACATTGCAGGAGGAGGATTAAAGCATTACTAACCCCAGCCACTCAGAAATCACAGGGCAAGTCCCCAAAATCATGAAGCTGAAGGGGCAAAATGCTGGTCCTACTGAAATTAGTGGGAGTTTTGCTATTGATCTTAGTGGTCCAGTGGTTTGTAAACTAGACCTGTGTGAAGCAGCAAGTATTTGATTTGGCTTCAGATTCAGCTTATTTTGGGGGGACAGTGATTTGATTTGGTGATTCAAATCACTGTCCCGATTAGATTTGTCCAGTTCAGATTTAGAGATTCAGCTGCCAAATCTCCTCTGAATTGAACAGGTGGCGATGGTGGGGGTGTGGTGGTGGTGAGTAGAGCCCCACCCCCTGCCCAGCCCCAGCCTCCCAGCAGTTTAAAAAGAAAAAAAAAGAAAGAAAAAGCCCCACACTCACCGGCTGCAACAGCGCTGATCAGGGCCTCTGGGGGCTCATGGCAGAGTCCCTATGTACAGTGCAGGGCAGTAGGAATGGCCTACCTCACCTGGCACCAGTGCAGCAGTTGTTGCGTTGTGCAGGTGCAGCATACCTTGGCAGGGTGCTGTGCACTGCCCTGGAGCTGGGGTGGCTCCAGCAGTCACCTGGAGCCCAGCACCACTCAGCCCAGGTGGCCCCAGCTCCTAGACAGTGCACAGAGCTCTGCAGTGCCCTGCTGAGCCGCACTGCACCCTCGTAATGCGACAGCTGCGGCACGGTGCCAAGTGGGGGGGGACACCATCCCCACTGCCACCCGCTGCCCTGCGCTGCATGGGGGGGCTCTGCCCAGAGGCTCCAATCACTGCTGCTGCAACCAGTTAGTGTGGGGCTTTTTTTTTTTAAAGTGCTGGGGCAGTGGGTGGGGGGTGGGGCCGGATGAAGGGTCACTTGTGTGGGGACCGGGGGAACAACCAGACAATGTGACTGGGTGGGGGTTCCCCCCATGGTCCCCTCTTCCAGTCCCCCCACCCCCTACGTACTGGCTCAGAGCCCAGGTAAAGCTCTCTTTTTTTCACATGGTCTGAGTGACAGACAGTGTTTCAGTTTTGGACAGGATTTGGGATGGAATATAAAGGGATTGACAGAGTCAAGGAGAGAGGGAGGAAGGAAGGAAGGAGACGAATCAAATCGTATGCAGAAATTGCAGTCCTGAGGAGTAGATTGGATGGCAGAGTTGCCAACACTTTTGAGAAGTGAATGGAATATATGGGAAGAAAGTTTTAGCCCTATTTTTCCTGAGGTGTGTTTTTTTTGGCTAAAAGGTGCAGGGGTGGCTGTTGTGAAGACTGAAGGGTAGGAAATAGGTTGTTGGGGTGGGGGAGTGTAGTCATTGGTATAAATATGCTGGCTGAATTTACATGATTTACTTCAATGAAAGGAATCTGTTTTTTGTAGAAATAGAAGATGCCAAAGAACATTATGTACAAGCAGCATCTTCCCTTTACCACAGTACTCCTGGGCTCCAAGAAAACCTTTCAAGGTCCAAGAAGGCCAATGTGGTGCCGATCTTCAAGAAAGGGAGGAGAGTGGATCCGGCTAACTACAGGCCCATTAGCCTGACTTCTATCCTGGGGAAG
>NW_017728943.1:46581717-46596731 GCF_001723895.1 Crocodylus porosus
AGTAAATTGGATGCTTATCTTGCTGGGATCCTATGACCCCAGCTGACTTCCTGCCCTTTGGGCAGGGGGCTGGACTCGATGACCTTCTGAGGTCCCTTCCAGCCCTAATGTCTATGAAACCTATGAAATCTAAGAACCATGTACTCGGGATTCAGGGTAGTGGAACCTCAGTGGTGCAGCACTGCTCCAGTAAGGATGGCGGGTTATAATTTAGACACAACGTTGTGGTGTAACACTGTACCCACTGGTACTCTGACTGGTGCTGTCCTGCTGGTTTTCATCATCTAATGGCCTACAGGCTGCACATGCACCATGGGCCCATGCAGCTGCCTCTCCCATTGTTGCATGGGAGGGGAGGACCCAGGAGGTGGGGGTGGGATGCCGCTTATACAACCTGTGTGGTGAGAGGCAGAGGACAGTGTGCTGCTGGTACAGCAGGGGTCGGGGAACTGCATGCTACTGGAGCAGCCTGTGTGGAGAAGATGGGATCCTAGGGGCCTGCCCCTGCTAGTAGGGTATAAATTGACCAGTAAGGTCTCTAGATTTTATTGTTATAGGCAACGCATTGCTATAAGTGGCAACAGTTTCAGGTAGAGCTGGTTTACCTGTGTCAGAAAAGTCATGTTGCCAATCTGGCAAGTAGAGCATATAGCTGCCATATTGGAATTCAACATGGCTGCCATGAATTCATGTTTTGGTCAATATTTCAGCCCCCACTAGGGTTAGAAAATTAATTCCAATGATGAAAACAACATTGTATGAATCGAAGAGATTAATTGTAACATTTCTGGTAGGGTAACCGTAACGGATTCCAAGATGGCCGCCATGAATTTACAGTTTTGTTCATTATTAGGTTTTACAACTGCACCGTGCGTTCCAGACATGAAAATACAGTATGATTCCCGCCCCCCCCTGCCTGCATGCCTTGATACTTGTAAGCTTTTTTGTTGTACAACTTGGGCTCCTCTTTCCAAGTTCCAAGCAGGCTATTAAGTAGCCTGTGGATCCCTTTCAAACTTAGGTCCGTTTAGCGTAGATTTGTACCTGGGAACCCTGTGATAGTGTTAAGTAATGTGATGCATTGTTATGCCTCTTGGATCCATGTGTGAGTTATTTTTACCTCCGCTTCTCACAGAAGAAGAGGTAGAGATATGGTATGAATTTCAAAGAAGTATTTACAATACAACTGTCAAGAAATTTCACTTCTAACATTGAGGCCACTTGAGTGTAACATTTCCCTTTGGAGTGTTCCATGGAGGAAAATATATTCCTAGGCTGCCAGGAGCATCTTGTTACTATGTGTACATTTCAAGTGAATGAACAATACCTTCAGGGCATTGCAGAGCATGTGGAACTATATTTTTTAATATCAGAGAACCTTAGCTGTGGCCTATAAATACAAAACTCTGCACAGGGAAATGTAAAAACACATGCCTATTAGGGTGTATCTCCTTACACTGATATTTTGTAAGACGCTAGATATTTCCTATGAGTGCATGCCTAATAGCAAAATGATGATTCTGCTGAAACTGAACCCTTTAATATGGCTGACCAAGAATTCTCAGAAGTTGAGAAACTGAAAAGTTTTGGCCTTCAAACATGACTATTTTTTACAGCCTAGTAGGACTCCTTTTTTTTTTTTTTAATATGAAAACAATAACCCTGGTGCATAATAGCTTTGCCCTCAGCTCTCTAAAGATACGATTTTTTAAAAAAGAAAACTCTATTTTGGTGTCTTGTACTCATTAATCTTTCTGTGGAGAGGGCCTGCCTCTCTGGGAGTTGAGTGTTATGAATCTGACCTAGAGTTCATGGATGTGAATGAGAAGTAGCCTATTGACTCTGGTAGGCTTTGGATTCGAGACTAAGGTCACGTATTCCAGACCCAGGTATGGCCACTAGCAAAATAAGCCGTCTTAATTTCCCCCCCCTTGGTTGCACAAGAAACCAGCCATTAGGCAGAGTCTATATGGCTCAGGAGCAGCTTTGAGTGAGTGCCCAGGGTTGTCTTCTGATTAATATGGTCAAGAAGTGGCAGGGAAAGAAAAGCTACTGGAAAAGAGCAGGAGGAACACAGAAAGGGTGGCAGGAGGATGGAAGCAGAGGACCTTGTGTGTTCACCTTGTCACGGTAGACTACAGAAAGAGGCAGCTTTGCGTCTAACACAGGTAGACACTGGCAGGTGAGGTATGAAATAAGAGGAGTGGTAAATGAGGAGCTTCTGAACTGGTTGTGACCTGCTACTTGGTCCAGAACTACTACTGCAGCCGCTCAGCAGAGGTTGACTTTATCTGAATTTTCTAATTTGGCCTGCTGTTTCTTGAAATTCAGATTAACAGCCTATACCATATTTACTTGAATACACAATGAAGTTTTTTTCCTCAGTTGACATGGCAGGTGGGAGGAGGGGAGCTTCTTGTCTTATAATTTCAGGCAAGGAAAATCTCACTAAATACATGGTCTTATCATTAAACTGCTGCCAAAAGCAATATGAGCTCAGCAATGGAAATCAACTATGTAGCTGATTAAATGCAGTCAACACTGAACATGACTATAAAACATATGGCCCACAGTGGGCAAACATGATGATAGGAACCTTTATTTTCTGTGTGGCCCTGAAAAAGAAAAAACAATAGCTGAGTGTCCCCTCCTCAGGGATCTGGCACTGAGCCTGGAGCTACTGCAATACCAGGCCAGAGACGGTGCTGACACCCTCCCCATGGTGCCAAAAATGCTACATTTGATCTTAATCAAAAAGGCCAAGATGCTGTTGGGAAACTTTATTTTTTTTAATTTTTAATTTTTATTTTAATTTCTTATAAAACAAAAGAAACTTCATTAACACAACTTACCAGCCCCCACCTACAACAATACCTTGTTCTTATTATGCATCTTTTTACCAGTTATACAGTAACCTCTCCTGAATCTCCCCAACCCAGTAATAACTTTCACTCTGTCCCTTTGTCCTTTTGGAAGAAACACCACAATGCTTCTTTCCTCCATCTCTTCTCTGCCTTCTCCTTCCCCATCTTATCTGCATCTTGATCAGCATAGTATTTCAATTCATATATTGCCAACTCGAAAAACTCTTCTGGTGAAAGTTTTTGTCAGTTTGTTTTATTGCTTTGACATTCAAGAAAGGTTCCTCATTCCCCTCTCCCCTACCTCTCTGCTCCCTCTTTCCCCTCTCTGTTAGTCCCAGGCCACATTAGCTCCAGTGAGCTTTTCATCAACCTGTCTCCCTCTCTCTTTCTCCAGCCTTCTTTCTTCTAAGTTTTATGGTTTCTTTCTCTTCCCAGCCTGGCTTGCCTCTTTGTTCCCCTGCTCTATTGTCACTCCTCCTTCCTGTATCATTCTCTCCTCTTGCCCTTCTCTCTTCTCTGTCTCAAAGTCACTTGTTCCACTTCTTTTTCCTTCTTTCCCCTCCTCTGTTACCAGTTGCACTGCTTCAACTACTGAAATTTCACTTTCTTCCTCCCTGGCTCCTCCTCTTTTTTGGAGTCTCCTCCACTGTCATGCATTCTGACTTAACATCTTCTCCACTTCCCTTTCCTGTCTCTGCTGCTTCTCTGTAGATCTAGTTTTATGTGAGAAGGACCATGAGCATCCCCTTCGTAAGTGTCTTTCCTCCCCGCAAATTGTTATTTGTAACTAGTACTTCTTGGCGCTCCACTGCCCTGTGCCCTTTTCTTTTGCATCTGTAGCACTCTGTATACCAGCAACCTGTGGCCAGGTGTCCTTCCTGTCCATATTTCCTATAGAGTTTAGGCTGTCTGAAATACATTGTAAAACCTCAGTGTGGCCCTATGTGCATTACTGATGGTATGTGCGTAATCCCTCCAGGACTTTTCTCATCTGCCCTTGTTGTCGCACAAGCTCTCCATGATCTCATTCATATACCGTATTTTTCATGTATTTTCTCAATGTAACTTCCCCCCAGAATTCTACAACCATTTTTCTATCTCCCCATCTCAAGCATGTCCATATACATTTGAATAATTATTATCCTTTCTCTCGGTTTTTTTCCTGCAATAAAACTTATCCCCTTCAGTTCTTCTCTTTCACCTATTACCATATATGTCTTCCAAAAATCCTTGTAATTCTTGGCTCCAATATGAATTTTCCCAAGACTTCCAGGTAGGAAAAGCAACAAGGCTATTTAAATGTTCTGCTATAATACCCACAACTGCAAACAATATTTTTTCTAGAAATTCACATCTATTAATCATCTGACTTCCTTGCTCTTCTTCCTGTTATTACTGCTGTTAGTCTCAGGCACAGATTAGCTACCGCTCAATCTCTTGCCTTCCTCCCATTTTATTTCTCTTTGTGGGTCTGGCTTATTTCTCCCCCTAGTCTTTTTCTTTTCTTCAATCACTCTTTCATTCCTCATTTCTCCCTCCTGACCTCCTCTCCTCCTCTTCTGCTGTTCTTCCTGCTAACTGGACTCTTCCCTCATTGCTTTCTTCAATAAAGCCTCCTCCAAAACTGCCAATCCCACAATATCTTTCTTTCATCCCCTCTTCCCCATCTTCATCTATCCTCTATCAGACTCTTGATCTTCACTTCTGCTCTTCAATTTGCTTCTCATCACTTGGCAGACTTTCCCTTCCATAGCTGTCATTCTTCTCTTTTCTCCACGACCACCGCTGATGCTGTTCTGGGCTCCAAGAACTCCTCCTCCTCCTCTTCCTCCTCCTCCTCCATCCCAGTGCTCTGTCACTATCCCCTGGCACTCCTGGCATCAATTCAGGCAGTAAACAGTGCCTCTTCCTGGCCACTACACTTGATCTTAGATAAGGGGAAGCCAAGAAGCCACTACACTGGTGGAAACCTACCACAAGGATAGGTCAGTGTAGCCCATCTGAATAAGGCGCATGGTAGTACCCCTTAAGTGCAGTCCCTTGCCACTGACTTATTTTCAGATCAGATTGAGCAAGTACATTGAATACATTTTGACTTCCTTTGTACTTCCACAGCTGAGCTGTACTTTTCTTTCCCATTTCAAGTGATTCCTGTTTCTTCACCAGCCTTAAATGCCTGAACAACATAGCCAAATGGGGCCCCAAACAATTCACCCAGAATCCTTCTGTTGCCCCCTCTCTCAGCCTGGTGTATATGATTAGTGAGACCCTGCCCCCCCGAGGTAAAGCTGGACCAGTTTGTCCTGTGTCTTACCTGCATATAAATTTTTGGAGCATGCCAGGACTTGTGGCAACAGCACTCAGTTCTAGTCATGAGTGGGGGCCTAGTTAGCACATGGATTCCTTGTGGGGGTATCTGGACTACACATACACAATAAGCTGTAGGGTCACCAAGGTTTGAAATGCTGTTGATTCTGCTGGGGCTGAGCTCAGGGACCTATGTGGTAAGTCATGAGCCTTTGGCTTCAGATTAATATCACGCATAGTTTTTACTACATACAAGTAGGTGCTAAAGTGCTGATTAAAAGTGTATTTATGGAGTACCTCTGCAAAAACTTGCAGCAGTCGAAACAAAAGGTAACCTAAATTGATTCTTGATGAACTAAGTGTATGGGTACTATATATGAATTGCTACAGCCCTGATTTAATTTCAAGATTTTTGTTTTCTAATTTGATCCTTGCTTCCATGTGCTCAGGGAGAGCAGGATCTGACACAGGGGGAAGGGGCTACCAAGGGAGAAGGTTGGGGAGAGGCAGAAAGCAAAGGGGCTACCTGACCCCCCACCCCAATTTATTTTCCCTGCTGTAGCAGTGAGAGGGGGGAAAATTCAAGGCAAACCTCCAATAATTAGATTCCATACTTAGAAAATTATAACAGATGTTTACATTTTCCAGATATAGAATTAATAACTGGGGAGGTTGTCTTACAATCAGGGTTGTCCTCTATTTGAGTAAATACAGTAGTTTAACATGGACACCTACTTACTGGACTTGGACAGAAAGCTTGATTACCTTGAGTTCCTCCATGTGGTCCTGTGATAAATTGAACTAATGACTTGGAGGCTGAATAGTGCCCTGGACAGTGCTACATTTATATCTCCCAGGGCGTGTCTACACATCACTGTATGGTGACATTGTTACAGTGCTGTGCTTTAGTACTTCCTGTGGAGTACTAAGGCACGGCACAGCATGGGGCAGTTACTATGCTGTGTGCATGGTGCACGGTTAGATTTTGCAGCTACGTTGTTGTAGCGGCATGCTATCCTGGGAGAGTGCGCTGCTCCAACGACATAGCTGCTGATCGCATGTAGACCCGTGTGATCGCTATGGCAATGTAGCATGTCACCGTGTCATTGTAGGGCAATGTGTAGATGCTCCTCATCTTTGGCATATGTAGATCAATTTGAATTTGAAAACCTAGGAAGTTTCCTCAGCTTTTCTTCTGACAAGTGACATACAATGGTACTTGACACAGATGTCAGGATGAGTAAAACGTGTGAGGTGGATACATCATTACATGGTTTGATGTTGGGGTTGATCCATATTCTAAACAGAAAGTGGACTCTATCTTTTGACTTTGACACTTTCATTATTTATATTCAATAAGATGAGCTCTGAAGTTCAGGCCAGTTTGTGTTGTACTTCTCTCTTCTGGCCTGCTTCCTCTGCATTAGGAAATCGGGGTCAGGGGTAATGAAGTACTGGTGTAAAAGGTCAGTGCATGGAACAGCTGTAGCAGGGGACTTAAAACGATGCCCCTGGCACAGTGCTACGTCTGGGCCTTTATGGCTTACTGCAGCCTGATTTAAGTGATCCATTATCTTCCTTCACCTCTGACACTTCTACAGTAATGATGTGTGTGATGGCTTGGCTACCTGCACATCATCTGAGAATCAAAGACCTGTTTTTAGATTAAGGTCTATTAACTTTTCCAGTTAGTGCATGAGAAAGTAATAACCTTGTCCATGGGGGGCACGTTTTGCATCTTACTTGTCCCTGGCAGATTTAAAGCTTGATTCTTACTCGCACCACATGCTGGCATAATGGGCTAAAGAAGAGGAATAGTTCCTCCTTGTGAGTCTTCTTGGGCTACCTGGACTTAGTGTTCTGATCTGTAAGCTTCTTGTCTACTTTTACCCTGGAGCTAAAAAGATAGCAGGGAGGGGGAAGAGCTTTGGCCAAAGTAGCTGAATTAGTTTGTATGGTGGGGTAGGAGAATAATAACTCACTCATGCTATAGGCCAGTATTAAATTTATTAAGGCCCTAGAGCAAGGAGGAAGCAGGAAAGGAATTATGCCTTGCAGGGGTGTTTCAACAATGTCCACTGGGACTACTTTTCAGGCTTGTGCAGCTCGCACACCATGCTATGTTCAGGGCTGTGCACGTACTGGTTTTTGCTGATCCCCTGATGTGGCTGGTGTGGTTAAGGGGAAGTTTAACCCTTAGCAGTTCTCTGCTGGATTAATCTTGTTTCCAGATGTTCCATTTGCACCTTTATTCTCCTGACAAATTTAAAATAGTCAAATGAAGTACTTTGTCAGGGTGGTTTAATAATGGCTCCTAACTTTTTTTTTTTTTACCTTGGTGTTATGCATCAGCTATAGTTGCTTCCTCAAAATCCTCAGTTTATTGTTATGTAAAAGGAGATGCCCTGTATTGGAAATGAGTGACAAACATGTAGAGTGGACTACTAGATCAACATTTGGCAGTGCAGCGTCCAATTTATTCTAAAATAGGGCAGCAAAATTCTGGTTGGCGTTTTATTTTTCTTTATTGTTTTCATATTTATAGGGATGTGTCTTTTGATTTTTTTTAAATGCATTTCATGTCTTTTAAACATGAAAACAAATGTAAAATAAGCTTATTTATACAGTTAATATATTAAGAGTTGGCATTCAAAGCATTATATTTACTGTGTTCTGTTTTTATTGTCTAACTATCACATTCAGTTGATCTCTGGCAATTTGGAAGTAATGGCTTGATTAAAAAAACAAGCTGTACTTGCTTTAATACATATTTGTTGAATATACATGACATTTGCAAGTAATTTTAAATTGTTAACATGGTGGACAGTTGAATTTGCATATCACTGCCTAGTTCTGTGGTTTGCTTTGTAATTTTGCCTCAGTAATTACTAATTACTGCAACACTTAAGGCAGTTTTTCAGAAACTCACGTTCCATTTCCATTAAACTGACTTTCTACGCAAATGGTTCATGTGGATATGTAGGTTGCACCAAACCTAAGGGTTCTAACACTTTCATAAACAATAATAGTCCTATTTTTTCTGGTTTATAAATGACTCGCTTCTTATTGTAACCACTGCCGCAGGTGAGCCCAGTCAGAAGTCAGTCTCTTGAAGAAAAGAGGCACATGTGCGATAGAAAGCAATGCATGTATTAGACAAAAAAGCATGCTTTTTTCTTTCCCAAATCTTCAGCAAGGAGACCTGAGCAGATTGGATGTGCTTCTGGTGATTCTAAAGAATACTTTAAATCTACAATAATCATCCATTTTGGAAGTGATCTGATACTAAAGTTTTGGCAGCCACTTTAGAAACGCAGATGGATGCTGTAGATGGTTAATCACAGTTTTCTTCTACAGCCTGTCAGCTTTGGGGAGAAACTGAGATGGAGACATCCTTAATCTGAATTCCGTTAGGAGTAGAACAGCCTACTGCTGTAGCTCCTCTTGATTTTACCCCATCAGCCACAGACACTTGTGCCTCCACTGGGGGCTGGGAAAGGCCCATGTTGTGGGCTGGCCTATGCCTCGGGAAAAGGAGTGGCAGAGGCACAGACAGCAGGAGCTGTTGCAGTGCCTCTTCACGGCCTCCGGATCTCTCTGGTATTGTCACCTTTTGTCCCGTATCTTGAACATTGCTGAGCCATTGTTTTTTCTCACTCCTCAGGGATTTTTACATGAGGCTCTGCTGAGGTGCTGGGTGCCAGGTTGGGAGCATGCGCATCAGCGGTGCAGCACGCCTCTGCGCTGAGAAAATGGTGGTGGTGCACTTCCAACTAAAGCACATGGAACGTGTTTTAGTTCAAAGTGCACGGCTGCCACTTTCTGATGTACAAGGCTGCCAGAGCACATCAATTTACCTGCTTCAGCAGACTTGATTAATCGAGTTGGCTCCGACATGCTGGATTTCCAGAGGGTTAGAGCAGGCTCTTTGCATATGTGTAAGTGCCCCTCATTCTTTTTTCAGTGCTACAGTCTGTCTGCTGTCAGCCTCACTGTATCTGTCCCTCGGTGCTCCTTTCTTTCCTCTCTGTCACCACCACTGCACCATTGCCAGGCCATAACAATCTTAAATGTATTTAATCTGTAAGATTAACCATTAAAAACTGAAACATCTTGTGTGTGTATCTTAAAGATCCAAGTAAATACTAAATGTGTATGTGTTGTTTGCACCATAGTTCCAGTATCCACTCTTTGCCCTCCCTCTCTTGTTAAAAGTTATGACCTCAGGTCTCTGTCCTGAAAAGAGATTTATGAAAATAGACACTTCTACACACTGAGTCTCACTGAAGCCAATGTAAAGAGTGTATAGATGCCTGTATAGAACCAGAGCTTGCAACTGTAAGCTAAGTGAAGTGGGAGATTTCATGTAGGTCTATATAGCTACTTGTTGCCTTCTCGGAGCTATTGAAATAATAATACACAACTGATGCTTGCATTTTGTTAAGTTAAAACTCCTTTCACATTATTTTGTTCCTTTTTAGAGTTCTTATGATTTTGATTCCTTATTACATAGTAGGATATTTGATTTGTGTTGGAAATCTCCACTTAAAGAGTTATAACAAGACCACCCTGGCTTAATATAAAGTTGCATAGTGAAACCTAAGATGGAACCTGTACCTGCTCAAGCTAGAGGATCTCTATGGTTCCAGTGAGGGAAATTATGTATATTTTAATGTATAAAACTATCTAATGTAGAGGGAATGGGGAATAGAGAACATGCAGCAGAGCAAAGGCACTGGGAAGCTCCCCCCTATAAAATGGAAACCTGTATATACTGGAACATTTTCCTGGTTCCATGGGTTTCATCTTATTTTCATTGTATATAAACTGTACATAAAAATTCTGGAGAAAAACAGATTCTCAGAACAACCAAACAGTCAGATGGTTGTCTTGTTTCAGATCATTTTCTACACTGCAATGGAGACATCATGTCAAAGCATGATGACACAGGGTCTAGATTGCACTTACTGTGGGCACTGACAGACTTGCAGGTCTCCGCTCTAACTCCCGGTCCTTCACACAAAGCGCCATGAGTTAGTGCCCCCCTCCACCAACCCAACAAACACTTTGGAGCCTAGCCAGTGGAGAAGCCTGTCTGAAGTCTCTCTCCCCTAGCCCTGTGCACTCCCACCTACCAGTGCCAGTACTGTCTGCAGAAAAGGAAGGAGAAGTGAGTGGGAGGGAGTTGCAGTCTAGGGTTTGCCTAGGGAAAGATAACTGGGGGGGGTCTCCTCTTGAAGATCTCCAGGGTAGGTGATTCCACCACCTCTGGAGGGAGCTTATGCCAGAGTCTGGACACCCTGTCTGCGAATAAATTTTTCCTAATGTTGAGCCTGAATCGGTCTTCCAGGAGTTTGTGGCCATTACTCCTAGTTTTTCCCTTGGGTGCCCTGGTGAACAGTTGCTCACTGAGCCCTTGATGTACTTCCCTAGTGTAGTGGTAAGCTGCTACCAAGTAACTTCTCAGCCTTCTTTTCTTCAGGCCGAAGGGTCCCAGATCACTCAGCCTTTCCTCGTATGTCTTGTTGTGTAAGGCTCTGATCATATGGGTGGCTCTTTTTTTGACTATCTCAAGCTTGTCCATATTGGAAGAATCACCTCCTTGGTTTTGCTGGAGATGCATCGATTGATGCATGCCAGAGTATTATTTGCCCTACTGGCTACAGCATCACACTGCCAGCTCATATTCATATTGTGATATATTATTACTCCCCGGTCTTTCACATTCATGGTGCTAGTTTGGTGCCACCAAGCCTGTAGGTGTGTTGGGGGTTGCTTGTCCCCAGGTGGAGCACTTTACATTTCTTGACGTTGAACTTCATCAGATTCTGATCCACCTAACTTGCTAGCCTGTCTAGGTCCACCTGTAACTGTAGCCTATCTTCAAGTGGGACCACACTCTCCCATAATTTAGTGTTGTCTGTGAACTTGGCCAGTAAGCTCTTCACCCCCACATCCAAATCATTAATAAAGATGTTGAAAAGTACTGCACTGAGCACTGACCCCTGCGGGACACCGCTGCCCACTTCTTGCTAGGATGACACAGATCCATTCACTACAACTCTCTGGGTCCTATCCTGCAGCCAGCTTCTCACCCACCTGACTGTCTCAGAGTTAAGCCCAACAATCCTCCAATTTTCTTGTGAGGACATCATGAAATACTAGATCAAAGGCCTTTTGGGAGTCAAGGTATACACTGTCAACCTGCTGTTTTGTGTCCAGGAGGTGAGTTAACTGGTCATAGAAGGAGATGAGGTAGGTAAGGCAAGACTTGCCTGTGACTAAGCCATGCTGGCTGTCCTTCTGCTAGCTTATCACAGGTAGACTCCTTGATGAACTTTTCTAGGATTTTCCCTAGGAGGGAAGTTAGGCTGATTGGCCTATAGTTACCCAGGTCTTCCCTCCTGCCCTTCTTGTGGATGGTCCTCTTCCATTGCTCAGGGACTTCTCCAGAGCATCATGAGTTGTGGAAGAGTTTTGCCAGGGGCGACTTCAGCCAATTCCTTCAGGACTCTTGGATGAAGATCTTGGATGAAAAGCATCTGGTCCTACTGACTTGTACATGTCTAATTTTTTTAATTGGTCAAACACCAATTCTATGGCAATAGTAGGAAGGCGATTATTCCTACTGTGCTTATCCTGTACTCTACCTAGTGGTGTTTTCCCCTTGGTCCAGTGAAAGAGCGAGGCGAAGTAGTCATTCAGGAGTTCAGCTTTCTCCTGGGTGCCAGTAATCGGCTCTCCTGTGTTGCTGAGCAATGGCCCCATACTCCCATTTGTCTTCCTCCTGTTTCATATGTACCTAAAGAAGGACTACTTGTTGTCCTTGATTCCTGTTGCTAATCTAAGTTCAGTCACTGCTTTAGCCTTTCTTATCTGTTCCCTGCAAATGCAGGCTGTTTTGGACCAGTCTTCCTTGGGGCCCTCTCCAAGCTTCCATTGCTTATAAGCCTCTTTCTTCTTTCTTAAAAGGATTGTGATTTCCCTGTTTAAAATTGTAAATATATCAATAAAACATTGTGTTCAACTGATAGCTATATATATATATATTGGCATTTCATTTTAATCACAGAAAAATGTGGATTTAGGGAGTTTTATCAGTGAATTTGACATTTTTATTAGAGAATTTGGGGGTTTTAAACTGAGAAAACCAGGATCCCTGGTATTAGTGACTGAACTTGCTAATTTAAAGATAGCAGACCATATTGCCAGCACAGTGATTCTGACTACATTGTAGCCATAATCATAGCTTGCTTCCTTTGTTTTCATGAATTTCTGTGCTTTCCAGTTCCAGTACCATTAGGTACAGAAAAGCAAGTGAAAAAATATCTTCACAAGTTTTTCTTAGCTAGTTCTGTCCAGGCAAAAATTCCATTTCTGTAGCAAGGGCTGCATTTTGTCAGCAGATGTGACATAAATTAAATCCTCCTGGGAATGCAGTGTCCCCCAAAATAGTGGCACTCCAAGAGACAGCCTGGGTGGGTACAACAAGGACTTCCTGGTGTGGCAGCACAGAAACAGGGGTAAGCCCCAGACCCTTGCAAAGGTAGTACATAATAAAGAAGTGCTGCACACCACAAATCTCAGTGAGATACTATATGGTACCAGAACTGAAGGCATGTGCTGGAGGACCCCATGAAAGAGATGACACAGAAAAGACTGTTTGTTGCAAAGCCTGTGAGACTTGAAAAATCCCCACTGCAAGTAGTAGCCATTAAGAATCAAGGGAAATACTGAAAATGCCTTGAAAAATGTTCAAACAGCAATTTGAGCTGTATATGAAAGCCACGTGGGCAGATAGGGAATAGCAAAAAATTGCTCTGTTTTTAATAGTCGCAGGAAATGAAGCACTGGATGTGTATACCCAGCAAGGGAGAAGGGGAACAAGAAGGAAGTCTTGCAGAAATAATGAAAATATTTGAAGATCATTGTGTGCAAATATTACTTCTGAGAGACTATACGTTCAGCATGAGAACACAAAAGAAAGGGGTAACAGTGGAAGAGTTTGTAACAGACCTAAAATTAAAATGTCAGTCCTATGGTTATAAAACTCACAGACTCTCATTAAAGACCACACAGTCCTGGGATGTTATAATAAAAAAAAAAATCATGAGCCTACTAAGAGGGAGGGACAAAATGATTGTAAGTGCCATCACTAATACAGCAAAAGGAAAGATCACAAAAAATTACGCTGGGCAAGTACAGCCACATGGCAAGCAAAAGACAGTGTCAGCAATGTGGCAACCAATATAAGTACAGAAAGCACCCAGCATTCTGGCAAAAATAGGAACATATATGTAGCAAGAGCAGAAATGGACTCAAGTGAGCATGCTTACATGAGATGCTTAATGTGCAGAAGACTAATTGTACTGCAGTAGATTTAATCTAATGCACATTAATATCATGCAAAAAGCATTGATCTGCACTAATATGCAGTCACACAGATTACAGTGCATTAAGTTTAATGTGCTGTAATTACGGTGCATTCAGGAATGTGTAGGCGTGCCCACTGAGGAGGAAGAGCTGTTCCAAAACTTAATTCAAGAAGAACCCAAAAGCTCAAAATATTGGCTAATTAAGATGAAGACAGTTGGCACTTATGTTACCCATGGGTGAATCTAGGGTTTTGAGGCAGTGTCGCTGGTGTGGTACATATAACACAATGCATATTTTTATCAGTTAAAAAGAAACTAGAAGTTTTACTAAGAATTATAGGCCTGGGGCTATATTATTCATTTTAAGAGTGGAACAAAAACAAAAGTATTGGAAAGTGTGTTAATTTGCTGAATCATATATTATGCATAAAAGTCAACATAAACTAGGTAAAGAGATCTTGTTTAATTAGGACTGCATTCATAAGAATTAAATGGACCTCTCTCTTTCAGATATATAAAACACAATCTAGTCTTCTTGAGCATCTTGACAGTGCATCCAATGGTTCACTAGAAATTATTTCTACACCTGAGTTAATATTTTAGTTAGAGTTAAAAACAGTCTACAGGGCTGGGAAATAGGAGCTACATTATCAGGAGTAGCTAATGGAAAGTAGAAGTGGAGAATAAATGAGTGCTGAATGTCAAAACCTTTAAAAAGGAGAAAGGGTCATTAATACCTATGGAATGAAGAGGTTAGAAGGAAGTGGGTAGAGCATAATGAGCCATGAAGTCAATTGACTCTGTCACTGCTGCCTGAATAGAAAGGCTGCTGCCACTGCCAGGTAGTTGGTTTTTAATTTTGGGTGGACCAGGAACCAAAGGAAGGGTGCAGCGCAGTGCTGCACCCACCTGACTCCACTCCTGATTTTACCCACAAAATAGATACTGGGGTACAAATAAATGTAATAACAGAAACTGAAATAGGTTTAAGGGGCTCATAAAAAGCATGTCAAGAGCATCTGTGAAAGACTATAATGGAGGGACCATTCCAGTGTTAGGAGCGTGCACCCTGACACTTAGATATAAAAGCAGGACAAGAAATGTTTGTGGAAGTGCAGCGAAAAAAGCATCCACTTTTGCACTTGTATGAATGTGAGGTACTTGATCTCATTATGAGACTCTACACTGTAGAGAGATTGAAAGATGGAACTGAAAAATTTGAAGGCAGTAATAGCATCATATGAAGCTGCATTCGCAGGATATAGTTGGTAGGGTTGGAAGGGACCTGAGCAGATCATCAAGTCTGACCCCCTGCCATGGCAGGAAAAAGTACTGTGGTCAAATGACCACAGCAACGGGTTCATCTGGCCTCCTCTTAAAGACCCCCAGGGTAGGAGCCTGCACCACTTCTCTTGGAAGTTGGTTCCAGATCCTAGCCGCCCTGACTGTGAAGTAGCGCCTCCTGACA
>NW_017728943.1:46597171-46609348 GCF_001723895.1 Crocodylus porosus
TGCTGGTTCTTCCTCCCCAGGTGCATCACCTTGCACTTGTCAGTGTGGAACCCCATCCTGTTCTCATCCGCCCACCCCTGTAACCTGTCTAGGTCTGATTGCAGCCTATTCCTCCTGTCTAGCATGCCCACATTTCCCCACATTTTAGTGTCATCTGCAGATTTGAACAGGGTGCTTTTTACACCCTCATCCAAGTCTCTGATGAAAACGTTGAGCAGTGTGGGCCTGAGGACCAAGCCCTGGGGGACCCCACTGTCCACATCCCTCCAGGTCGAAAATGACCCATCCACCACCACTGTCTGGGTACGACCCTCCAGTCAACTGGTGACCCATTTGACTGTGTAGGTGTCGACACCACAGTCCCCTAGTTTTTTAATGAGAGTGGGGTGAGAGACAGTGTCGAAGGCTTTCTTAAAGTCCAGAAAGACTACGTCCACTGTTACACCTGCGTCTAAGGATTTTGTGACCTGGTCATAGAAAGCCACCAGGTTGGTCTGACAGGACCTGCCTCTGTTGAACCCATGTTGGTTGCCCCTAAGTGTAATCTCCCCTGCTGGCCCCTTGTGGACGTGCACCAGGATAACTCTCTCAAAAAGCTTATCCAGGACCAAGGTAAGACTGACTGGCCTATAGTTTCCTGGGTCCTCCTTCCTCCCTTTTCTGAAAATGGGAACCCCACTGGCCCTTTTCCAATCCTCTTGAACCTTGCCAGAGCACGATTAAAATGATTAAAATGGAACTGTAATTATTGACAGTGGACCATAACTCAAGAATAGGGAATTTTGATATCTTGCTCAATAATGACTTGTCATGAGATATCCAGTCTCAAATATCCTCAAAGAAATTAATCTGGGGTTTGCATTGTGAATACCCTGCTTAAAAAAGCAGTGGAGAGAAGAAGTTCTATACTTGTCACTACTCAATTACAGAGCTACACTGCTGTGATAGAAAGTCAGCCATAGTGTCATGGGGTACAGAACTTTTCTACAACCAGTGTATAAAAACTCAGCTACCTGATGTGGGCCAAAAATTAAGTTTGACAAAGGAGTCTGTGACAGTGTGGGAAAGTACAATCAGATGCAGAATTATAACAATAGGGCGAAACCACTTCTATAGTTTAAAAAAAGATTCAGTGCAAATCAAGCAAGATGGACACTGGCCAGATAAACCTAGCATGTTCAAAGAGGAGTCACTTTGATCATCTTCCATGATCACAATGAAGGCCAGATCTTAAGAAGAAATTGCAGACTTGGTTCAGAATCTCTAACAATGAGAGAAATAAGGACAGAAACACCAGCTAAAAATAATTTACTGATTGACCCACAATGTGACCCAGAGACTTAACATTTAAATACAGACAAGGACATGGATAAAGAGGGCCTGCAATACAGTCAAGCTGGAAGAGTGCTGAAATAGCAGAGACTGTTCAAAACATGTTACTTTGATTTTGCAACAGTAGTTATCTTGAAATTATTGCTTTAGTTAGGAATTTTATTTAAAAAATGGGGAAGATGTGACACAGAGTAAGTCCTTCTCAGCTTGTAGTCCAGCCAGGAAGTGGGGCACCCCGAGAGAGAGTCTGGTTGGGCCAGTGAGAACTTCCTGGTGCGACAGCACAGCAATAGGGCTAAGGCAGACCCAGACCCTTGTAAAGGTACTGTTACCTCTGTACTGTATAACGTTCTCTATGTAAGTTCCCGGGGCTGGACTCAGGCATAGGCGAACTGGGAGGCCTCCCGGGGCCCAGACAGAAAGGGGGCCTGAAAATGGTGAAGGTAATGATTATTATTATCATTATGTCTCTGGAAGTGTTGGGGGAGGAGGGGAGGGCAATACTAAAAGTGTGCCTGGGGTTTGTCTGGGTATGTGCTGTAAATTCTGGTACATACTAAAGAGTTGTTGCAAACCATGAACTTCATTAAGTTACTACAGTACCTGCCCCAGGGCTTGTCCTAGTTCAGATAATCATATATAGTTCATATAATTATAGGTATCCTTAGATACTCATCTAACTGGAACTGAAGCTTTTTCAGGCTGATCTATCACCAGTGATGATCGGTTGATGGGTGGTACCTAGGGTGGTAGTATCCATAACACTGAATAACTTATGATTTCAGTATTCAGTGACTCTTGCAGGAAGGCATTCATTAAACACTTTCCTAATCCTAGTATTTCCTGATCCTAATATTTTTCTGTCTGTAGGAGATCCCTTGTTCATTGTCTGTGTATTAGTGCTACCTGTACTCTGTTGAAATATTTCTGGTAGTATAATACTGGTTCTTTTTTTTTGAGTTCATTTGCTTATCAATTTGAATCTTTCAGTGTAGTAATTGCTTATCATACAGTTTATGAGATGTTGCCTACTTTATGTTGGATGGTGATTTTACTGTATTTTACTATTTCATTCAACAGAAATCAGATGACTTGGGTTTAGTAAAAAACTATTCCTGTGTTTTCTATTTTCCAGATTAGATAAAATATTCTAGTGTAGTGGGATTCAACTTTTTTCTGGCAGGCCTGATGTGCAGTGCCTAGTCCCTTCAGGGGCTGGATATACCTGATGGTCTTGATCTGGTGACCCAAATGGGGTTAGCAAGGCTCCATGTGGCTGCATGAGCGGGGACAGGGTGGTAGAGGGTAGCCTGGCCCTGATCCAGCTGTGCAGGGGAAGAAGACTTGGCCCACCCACAACTTGACCCTGCAGAGGGGAGAGGGCATGATGCATCTGTGATCCAACTGCATGGGGAGGGAGTTGTGGCCCCACCCCAGCCTGGCTGTGCAGGGGGAAGAGGGAGTGGTGTAGCACTGATCTAGCCTTGCAGGAGGAGGCGGCGTGGTCTTATGGGTCTAGCTACGAGTCCTAGGAATCTGGCAGTGGGGGAAGGATGGGAGTATTGCTTGATACTGTTCCCTCGCCACCAAATTTTCTGGACTGTCGGCAGCTCTGCAGGCTGGATGCCATGGCTCTGTGGGCTGAATTTGCCCACAGGCCAGAGGTTTGGGCACCCCTGTTCTAGTGTTGTCTTCTTTAATACTCTTCCCCAGACTTCAGTTTGAATAGGAGGCTCAGCATACCCCTTTAAAAAGTAAAACTTTACCTCTTGTTCTCTGTCAGCTGGAATTTATGCTTCTATGTAAATAGAGAGTGAATGTCTATAATAGAACTGCTGCTGAATTTTTACAAGAGCATGTCGGGGAGAGGTTATTGCAAAGAAGTAAGATAGCCTTGAAGTAGATTGGTTGCTATTTGATCGTTCTTGCTCTTTGGAACATTTTTTTCTGATGTGAGTAGAGATTAAAGATTTTTCTAAAGGAATCTAAGTGGGCTCTTTTTGTGATTCTTCTGTGCTCAATGTCCAGCCCACCCCTTTATTGATCTTGGCTTAGAAGTTTATCTGAAACATGTGTCTCTGTACTTACTATAAAAAGTGATAGAGTAAGATGATTCCTTCCAGATTATTACTGATTTGTTTGCTAATTGCAAATAATAAAGAATTTGCATTTTCTTTCAAAGAAAAGAGTGATTAAAGGGACAGTTACTTATCTGTAGCTGATTTGGTAACTAGTATAGAATGACCTAGCAAATTGCTGATCCAAGATTTATGTTTTTGCTTTGCCTGGATAACCATTAGACCTATTATCATTCTATTGATGTCTACATTACTACTGATTTAGCCACCGGAAAAGAAAAACATAAAATAAGATATAATACAGGTGTTTCAGTAAAGCACCCATGTGTTCTTGTTTAAAACACTGCTGAAGAATTATGTAGGCTTCCACCACAATCTCTTTGAAATTATAAGTGTCTCTTGTGTAGACAGAAGTGTTTGAAGGTATCATACATAATAGCTGTCCTGCAAGAAATTACATCAGTCACTCCTCCAAGGTAGAGAGGTTGTATAAATAAAGAGAATGGGCAAAGAAGCTCAAACTGCGTGCTGGTAATTTATTAGAAAGAGAAAAAGCACAACAGATGCCAAAGGGGCCTTATTCCTCTTTCACAGGAGAAGTATAACTCATGAGAGGACAGCTGATGCCCAAGGAGAATTATTCCCTATTGTATTAATGAGCGACCTTCTGAAACAGATTATCTTGGCAATTACAAAATCTTACAGCTGCTCCCTTTTTAATTTTTAAGGTGTAAGTTGTAATTTCCATTTTTTTCCTCCCAAGTTGTTGCTTTGTTGCTTCAAGGAGTGGAAAGTGTTACAGTGAATATCTTTGAATAAAAATAGGTTCTGTAGGCAGTGCTGGGGTGAATCACACAGAAATATGGAACCATATTGAGTTAAATTGGGTCAAATGTTTGACTGAAGCTAGTGATTTTTTCTTTTACTTAATACTATTCTTGATAGATCTCTGCCAAAAACATGCTTAAAAGACATTTTTAAAATGTCATTCTGTAGAGGGATGGGAGGATCAAGAGAACATAATAGGAACTTAATTCAATGGATTTTATGATACAGGGTCTTGTGTCTGTGTTATGCAAACCCTGTTCTTACTAGTAACTTTTTAAAATTAACTATGAAAGAAAGCTGTGTCTGAGATGACACTGGACCTGATCCCCACTAAACTGTGAAGGTTAGGATTAGGATCATAAAAAAGTAGGGCTGGAAGGGACCTTATAAGGTAGGATTATCCCTGACTAAATCAGTCCAGCCAAGAAATAGAAGTGCTTAGAATCAGAAAACACATTTTGCAAATAAATTCCAGCACTAACCTTAAAAAGACACAAGTAAAATCCCATTGACTTCAGTATCTTAGGGATCAGAGCCAAAATGCAACTTTATTTTTCCCCCACTTTCTTATATGACCTCCCTGTCCCCAAGCCCCCACACATACTGTCCTTCACTGGCCAAAGGACTCATCCCTACAAAATAGACGGGACCTTGGCTAGCTATGAGTGGTTGCACATATTGGGAGTTTAATTGCCCATGCCCTTTTTTTAGATGGTGATATTAGCAGTATAGAAGGATTGTAGCATAGCGGTTCGTGAAGGACAGATATATGATTTCCTGATACTACCACCAGATTTCTGATCAAGAGCTTTACACAACCAAAGAGAATGCCTCTAGAAAAATTGTATCAGGTTATATACTGAGGCCATTGCATTCAGGGTGAGAGGACACTGGGAGATTAATCAATTTTAAAAAGGCAGGGGTCTATGCAACCTTATCAGCAGGGATTTGGGTTTTCCCATGGAAAAATGGAGAAAACTGCATATTTTACCTTTTGTACTTTTACTGGTGGCAAATACGGATTTCTCATTTGACTGGAGAAACCTGTGGATCTGGCAGTTTTGCAATGAGCCCTTCCATAAGCTGGCAGAGTTCCAGCCTGCAGGCGGCTGGGAGGCAGCAGTTTTGCAACTCTTAACTTATTTAATCAGTACAGAGCTCTGTAGGCATGATCAATAAAATGGATAGTTATGTACCTCACTGAAGTGCATCGTCCTACACAGTGGTAAGCAGTGATCACCAAAAATAATGTCTGCGTACCAAATACAATTGTGTATCCTTAGCAACAGAGAGGGCACATCTACACGAGACATTTACTGTGGAATTGCTGAACTAGCTCCGCAGTAAATGTCTTGGTGTTTACATGTATGGCCCTATTAGGGGACAGGAAACGAATAAGCTCTGTAGCAGGTTAGTTCTTCTAAAAAAAAATTACTGTCCTGCTGCAGAGGTTTGATGTGTGCAGGAACCTGGCTGGCTGGGGCACAAGGGTGCTTCAGTGTGGGGGCTGCCTGCCAGCTGGCCCCACTCTGGAGCACCCTCATGCCCCAGCCAGTCCCTCCACAGCACGTTGAGCTGGGTTGGAGCTGCCCTGGGCTGGCAGGCTGAGCCCCTTGGGTCTTCTACCAACTGGGGCTGCTCTACCCTGGCTTAACGTGCTGCAGTCTTGGGCACACATGAAAATTCTGAGTCTGGGAGCAGTATCGCTCTGGAGTTTTTATTGTGTTGTATTAATATACACATGTAGACATGCCCAGTGAGATGCATTTCTCTTCAAGAATATCACCAAGGTATGCCTTCGTCTTTGGCTGCAACACCTAGGTGGATCTAGTCTTTTGAAAAAGAGGGTGCAGATGATGTGGGACATCATCACATATAATACAACACATTATTATCCAGTTTAAAAAAACTGGAAGATTTAATAATATTATAGGGGGCCGATGGCTATATTATTCCGATCCGGATCGATGCAAAAGCGAGTATAATCGATTGGAATGTGCGTTAATTTGCTATATCTTGTATTATAAAAATAAAACTAGACAAAAAATCAATAAATGTTTCTTTAGTCCTGTTTTCATCGGAATTAAATGTACATCTCTTTCAGATTCATAAAACAAAACCTGGCTGCCTTGAGTATCTTGACAGTGCATCAATGATTCACTGAAATTTATTTCCACATGAGTTGATGTTCACCTGAATTGTTTCCACACCCAAATTAGTGTTTTTAGCTAGAGTTAAACACAGTCTGTGGGGATGTGAAATAGGAATTACATTAAGAGGAGTAGCTAACAGAATTGTAGAAAAAGGATAGCTTAATTAATGGAACATCAACAAGAGCATTAAAAAAGGAAAGAGGGTCCTTAACATTTGTGGAATGAAGAGTTGAACAGGAATCTGGTAGGTTACAGTGCCTTCACCACTCCTGCTTTACTTGTGGCAAGTTAGGGTGTCCTTAGTGTTTTCTGGCACTGTGCCTGGTGAGGAAGGAAAACTTTTCTCACTAATGAGGCAACAATGGTAATAAAGGACTATGACCGTATTCCCTGGACTCCAACTCTAAATGCTGCTTTCTTTTCTTTTTAAACTCCCTTGGACTATCTAGTGGCAGGGTGATTAACCACCAGTAGTTTCAGCAATATAAATACCCTATTTATCAGGTAAACTCTAGCTGATGAGCAAATTAATCTGGGGAAAAGTATGCTTAGTTTTTCTTTTCAGCTTTTTCTAAATGTAAAAGGATTGGGATTCTAGCCATTAAGCCTTGACTTTCTTTTCACTCTAAATGCAGAAGGATCCTTTATCTCAGGGTGTTTCCTATGCAATTGTCTCATAACAACAGGTCCCCATCCTGTACTTACTATAATCTAATCACTATAATACTATGTATTATGAATAATACATAGTATAATACACAGCACTTAAGTTACTGAAAAATATTCAGATTTTTCTGATTTTTGTTTGTGTGTGTGTGTGTGTGTGTGTGTGTGTGTGTGTGTGTGTAAAGTATATTCATATTCTGGAAATCATTTACCAGTTTTGAGTTGTATACTGGAAAAATATAAAAATAGTGGTAAATATGATAACTTCACAATGACACTTTGCACTTTTGATACTGGAAGCCACTGGAATCTTGGATAGATTTGAGCTATCCTCCAGGAGACCTGTATTGGTGCACTATTACCAGTATTTTTTTTTTTTGCTGAAGCTTTGGCTCAGACATTTATACACAAGCCAGTAGTGTACCTACTTTAGTGCATGCTCCCATAATTATATAGTTTATGATATGGGACCATTTTTTAAAAGCTTAATTGAAACTTATCTTAATTATGTGTTGTGTGATTATGCCTTTAACTGGTAAAAGATGTTACTGTTTTACAGCACTTTATATTTAAGATTAACATTGAAGAGGAAGCCAGTACTATAAACACTGTCTGACAACTATAATTCCTGTGGTTACTATATAACACCTGGGTAGTTCTGTTTATGTGGTATATCACCCACTGTATACTAACGTTAAAAACTGGGTGATGCGATTAATACTGCTGTTAATTTTGAGGGGAGTTGTAACTTGAACATAGTATCATTTAAGCTGTGATTTTTATCTCTAGTTTTCTGCCGAGCTTATTTTCATTGCATATCTATTGCTAAACACTTCTACCTCTTCAATCAGGCCTTTGGCTACATATTTTCATCTTCCTCTCTTTCCTCTTTGAAGTAGATTGTCCCCCCTGATGAGCTGCAAATGGCTGGATGATTATGAGAGCTTGACAATGAAAACACACATTTTTGTCTCCATCAGAGGAGTGGTGAAAGGAGACAGATATGAAATTGCTCTCCTACTTAAGTTTAATCTTTTCTTTATGACTTTCTTTTGTCATATGCTATTTTCTATGCTTGCCAGCTTTAAAATATAAATTTACCCAGACATTTTTTTTCTCTTGGGTATGGTTGAAAGTTCTACTTAAAAGACAAGCTAATGGTCGTTTGCTCTTGTCTGATTTTGAAGGGATTATGAGTTAAGGAAAGTCTATGGAAGGTCTTATATAATTAAAAAGAAAAGAAACCTTGGATAAGCACTTTGTTGCAAAGAAGCTTCTGCAACGGAGAGAAATTTGGCAGTGTAACCCTAGAGTGGATCCTAAAGCACTCCAAACATATTAAATATTCAAGTGCTTGATGTGGCTATAGATGTCAGCAGTTATAGAGTAAGTCCCTAATTTGATCTATGCCAAAGAAGAGCCTCTTCTTCTGAAAAATCAAGTGTTTGCTTCAGGGTTGTGTAAGTGAAGCTTACTCTGTCTGGACATACAGCAATATGACAAAATTTGGGGCAGAAATAGATCTTAGATCTTAGTTAACATGAAATAGGAAATGTATTCCAAAGATGCATTTTTTTTTGTATTTGAGAGTTATCATATTGAAAAATTCTGACATTTTTTGACTAACACTAATTTATGGAATGGCTCTAGTTCCTTCAAATATAATGTTTGAGTGTGATTTTTATATTACTTTAATGGATATATTTCAAAGCCTGATCAGAATTCCTTTCCTAAAATCTATTTTCTAGCAATGGGCTTGAAACAGCAAAAATATCTAATGCTGGGGGAAATGAGCCAGAATAGGACCCAGGGATGAACACGACTCAAGAAGCATGCCTTTAACCTTCAGGCCCCAGTTGACCACAATGGGATCCCCACGCTTCTCAGGAGTGGCACGTTAATGAGGGAACTGTGAGAGCATGGGGGATTGTGACAGCATATTGTTGCTGCTTTAATGAAACTTAGCTCTGGGCATGGGCTGCTTCCCACCCAACCCTCACTGCCACTGCCATCACCATAGGCGACCATAGAGGGGAAATGGGGGGGGCACATGCCCCTCCCCCCCAAATGCTGGTACCTACCTTGACAGCAAGCACTCCAGCTGGTAGAGGGACACAGAGAGCACTTGTGCCCCCCCTAAACTTGGCTCTGCCAGTGGTGGAAGTGCTGGTGCTTCCACTGCTGCCGTGCACTTCTGCCACTGCCATGTAACCGGCCACTGGGGGACCCCCCAGTGCGCTAGGGGACCCTTTCCCTCTGGTTGTACCCTGCTGGTGCCCCCCCAGACTTGGGAGGCACCAGTCGTCCATGGCCACTGCCACCATGGCTTCTCCGTGACACACAGCTGCTACATGTGAAACCTCAGTTCTGTATCTGCTAGCTGGACAGAATGGTTCAGTGGGCCAGATCCAGGCTACAGGCCATACATTGCTGAGCTCTGTTTTACCTTATCACTGCTGGTAAAGACTACACAAACCCAACTTACTTGTGGAGGACACCTTAGGTAGTATCTGATCCACTCTAGGCTTCAGAGTTGAGCTTGTTAGTCTGGCACTGTAACTCAAAGATATATGGGGCAACTAAGGTGAATTAGAATGCATCACTTCTATCCAGTTGCTTTATGGGCTGTAAAACATTGATGTAAATCCTAAAACTATAGAAAAAATAATACCAGTCTAGAGGAAGTATTTATTGCTTTGAAAAATCTTCAATATTAAGCAAGCACTGAAATGAAAATTGAGTTCTGATACAGCTTCTTTAGAGGGACTATGACAAAACTTTAATTGACGTCACTGGGAGCTGGATCAGGCTCATAATGCAGTATGCATTCCTTGATGTTGCTTAGCCTCTCATTTGCATATCAGGCATGACATAAAAGATTTGGGGTTGGGGGGAGGTATTTAATAACAGCTACTTGAACGGTGGGCACAAAAAAGATGAAGCTAGACTGTTTTCAGTGGTGGCAGATGACAGAACAAGGATCAATGGTCTTAAGTTGCAGCAAGGGAAGTATAGGTTAGATATCAGGAAAAACCATATGGTGACTGTTAATTATGGGGCGGGGGGCGCACAATTTAAAGGTTTTGGTGGTATGCAGCAGGGTTCAGGCTTGGTACTCAAGAGGCAAAGGAGTTTTGATTTCTATTCTAGAGCTACTTTTAATGTCATGTTTTATGATGCTATGTAATAGCTGATAGGGACTGTTTTAAAAGACAGCTACACATGGAGAAAACTGTGGCAGGGGGTTTGTGGGGCTTTCTGGAGACTGGCCCCTGCCCCAGTGGTCCAGACTTGCCAGAGTTTGGCCCCTGATGGCTTGGACAGACCCCACGCTGTTGGGGCTGTGCACCAAACTCTGGTATGCCCAGACCACTCCGTGCCACAGATTGGCTCCCAGCCCCAATGGCACAGGGATGGTCCCCAAGACCTGGCCCTCCAACCCCTGCTGTCCTCATAGACTAACCTGCTTGCAGCTGCAGGACCTGGTCCCACTACTCTGCCTGGCGCACACACATGCATATGGTGCCCACAGCCCTGGATATTTTTCCCCATTACTTCCCTACTTCCTTGCTCCCTGTCTATAAATAAAATCGATGAACATTAAATCTGGGGGAACGAGTGGCCTCCCTCCATTTACCCACCCCTCTCCATTCCCCTTCCCTTCAATGTGTTATTAATGGGGAAAAGTTTCTCCCTAGGAGGGTAGTAAAGCACTGGAACAGGTTACCCAAAGAAGTTGTGGAACCTCCATCCTTGGAGATTTTTAAGACTAGGGTGGACAAAGCCTTGGCTGGGATGATCTAGTTGGGGATGGACTTGCTTTGAGCAGGGGGTTGGACTAAATCGGTGGTTCTTAACCTTTTTCACACTGGGAACCATTAGCATAATTATCAGCTTGTCATGACCCACAACTCCCAGGCCCTGACCCACACAGTCTTTTTCTCTCTCTCTCCCTCTCCCTCCTCCTCTGACTGCTGCATCTGGCCCTCTCCCTCTCTCTCTGGCTACTGGGGCTGCTCTCACAACGCTGGGTGCTTGCCACACCCCCAGCTGTGAGCCAGTTCTGTATAGGCTGCCAGCTTTCCAGCTTGCACAGGGAAACCACATGATTCCCTGGGACCTTCCCATGAATCTTTACAATGTTCTTGCAATGTAATTTTGGGTTGCAACCCATGGGTTGAGAAATGCTGGACTAGATGACCTCCTGAGATCATTTCCAACCCTCATTTTCTGTGGTTCTATGATAGCTCAACACACAGAAAACTCCAAATCCTCTTTCCCAAGTCAGTGAGAAATAACATGTTTTCTTTTCTTTTTTGTTTTCTGTTGTACACTAAACCTTGCTGAAGTTACTTTATTATATCTTGGAACTTGAGGTAACAGTTTACCTAGAACAGGCATTTATTGTATTGTAGGAAAGCACCAAAACATGTTAACAGGCTAGGTTGATCCCTCCTAGGCACACAGATGAGATTTATATAATCATATAGTCAACTCTTTGCATACATATTTGTAACTTTGTTCTAGAAATTCATTTTTTTTTTTAAATTTCCCCCAGGTTCACAGGCAGGCTGGCATTTTCTAGAGAGAATCCTACACAATTTTTCAAAAATAAGTTGTTGGTAAGGTAAAATGCATTCTGTAGGGAACCCCTCATGGTCAGTTATGCACTGCTTGTTTTTGTCTTCTCCTTTTATTAACAGAGCTGGGGCCAAGCTGTGAAGTTTGCACCCATATCAGAACTTCTGCAATGTACCGAGCTGGTCAGATCCGGGGCGGCTTTGTCAGATGTATTTCTGGTTTACTAATAAAGGTATGTATTTTTAATTCTGTGGAAAATAATACAGTGGTATCA
Organism: Crocodylus porosus; assembly: GCF_001723895.1. Classification (NCBI taxonomy): domain Eukaryota; kingdom Metazoa; phylum Chordata; order Crocodylia; family Crocodylidae; genus Crocodylus; species Crocodylus porosus. The sequence continues at coordinate 46,609,084 of NW_017728943.1, forward strand.
CTGTTGACAGAGACAATGAAAACAGCTGCTTTTCAATGTATATCCCTCTTATCCGCCCCCTCTTTCCCCACACAGGTCTTGACCTACAACAAACTGTGCTTAATACATTGTATGCAACTGTCTGATATGAGATGAAAAGTACCGTGTTTCCCCGAAAATAAGACATACCCATAAAATAAGCCGTAGCAGGATTTCTACGTATTTGCGCAATATAAGCCATACCCCGAAAATAAGACATAGTGATAGGCGTGGCTAAGCGTACCGG
>NW_017728943.1:46609693-46632266 GCF_001723895.1 Crocodylus porosus
ACCGGTGCAAAAAAACAGAAAAAAAAAATGCTGTTTTAAAAATAAGACATCCCCCGAAAATAAGCCATAGTGTGTCTTCTTGAGGAAAAATAAATATAAGACAGTGTCTTATTTTCGGGGAAACACGGTAATGCAGAGCCGAGTCAAACTTTATGATACTGTTCTGAATGTTTAGATCAAGGGCCATGCACAAGCAAAGTCCAAGATATACGCAAGTGTTGATTCTCCTGTGGTATCCCAACCTCCACACCCTATACTGGGGGCTCCATTTGCCAGACTGGAAGGCACAGAACAGCCTCTACATATTGGCGATGGATGCAAATCTCAGAAGACAAGTCCCAACCCTTCTCTTTTTTAGGTGTGAAGGAGATATTCTGTACTGGCACTTGAAATTCCTACATGTATCTGCTATTTGAATAAGATTGAGCTCTTCTTTTTTAATTTTGTAGAATGCAGTTCCCGGCTGTTTACCATCTCCCTCTGACTGGTCATATTTGGTTGTCTAAGAAGCTATACTGCATCAGTGATGTGTGTGTCCATTTTTCTTATTTGGACCTGTAATGGGTTTCATCTGCTTTAGGTGTTTAGTGTGAGTTTATCTGTAATTGTATGTTATTACAACTATATTTATTATCATATCAGGTAGCCTTGCTCCTAAAGTCTTCCTCACTTCATTTTGTTCAGCCTCTCTTCAGAGCCTGATCTATGACTCACTGAAGTTGGTGAGAATCTTTTGGTTGACTTCAGTTGGCTTTGGACCATATTCACAGGGCTTCTCAGGCACTTGCCATGCCTTTCCTTGGTACTTCTGTGCAGGGGACTTTTCAGGATTAAGGTTCCCAGTGGCCACTAGTATAACAATTGGTTAAGTGCCATCCTCATTATGAGGGTTAGTACCATCATGGATTCTGCACTTGGTTCTGTTTATTGCCATCCTTGCCGCTCTTTGGGCATATCTACACCTCGCCGTACAGAGACATTGCTATGGAAGTACTAAAGCATGATGCAGTACAGGCAGTTATTGCACCGTGCCTGTGGCACATGGTTAGATTTTGCCGCTACATTGCTGCAGTGGTGTGCTGTACCCAGGGAATGTGCCACTATGGCAACGTAGTTGGCGATCATGGGTAGACACGTGCCATCGCTACGTTGCTGTAGGGTCACATGTAGATGAGCCCTTTGTGTCCAGTCCAGACTTCTATGTCTTTGTACCGTCTCTCTTTATACCCCTCTTTCTCTTCTCCGCATACAACTTTCTATTGTATTATTTTCTAGAATGTGACCAGAATACTGCTATTTCTTTTTTTTTTCACTATTTTTGTTAATTCAGGCTTGGCTCCAGATTTTTTAAGCACCCGTTTGTTGGATTTATTTTAGGGTATACAGCATGTTCAGTAGTCTTCTATAGCACATCATCTCAAATGCTTGTAATTTTCTTTCCAATAAGAGAGGTGTGGGTCCCCCTCCTTTTTACTGCTTTTGTATGACTCAGTCTTCAGGGTAAGATGAGGGTGTGTTACAAAAATAGATACATTAATTGGATTTTCAGGACTTGAACCGGGTGGAGTAGAATCACACCTTAGGTGCCTAAATATATTTATACATTTAATAGCTGGAATAGGATCTGGTTCTTAATGTCTTCTGTGTAGATCGCACCTAGATATGTAAAATGTGAGACTTGCCCTAGGCTCATTATCTGTGTCAGCTCTGATTCTTTCTCCCATTGTGGTCATCAATTTAATTTTTGAAATAGTAATGATGATGCCATGTCTGTTCCCTGCTTTTCTTTGCACTGGATCTTTCAGCTGTTTTAGGGCAAGTTCTTATGTTATCTGTATGGGCCAGCTTACTAAATTTTCTTTTTCTGATTCTTAGACCCTTTTCAAATCCCACTAGTGCTTCACATGTGGTCATTTCTGCATAGATATTGCAGTGACAGAGACAGAATGCAGCCTTGTCAAATCCTTTTCTGTACTTGGAACCATCTGATATCAGTCCAGAAACCCTGGTAATCTGTCCTCTCTGTAGTTCACATAGCAGGTCAAGGAGTTGTGCTGTGAAACCCAGCACAGACATGCATAGCCATAGCTGTGTGCATACACTGAATTGAAAGCTTTATGGAAATCAGTCAGAGAGAGACAAAAGTTGTCCAAAATCTCTTACCTTCTTTATCGCAACTTTCAAATTAGTTTCTTGCCTCACTGCCCTGCTAAAATTCTGCTTGCTCTGCTGTGATCTCTTTCTTACTCATTCTGTATTCTCCCTAGAAATATCCTTAGCAGTATGCTGCTTGTCTGAGAAACCAGTGATATCCTGCAACAGTGTGACAATTCCTGTGTACTGATTTTTTCAGTTAGGTACATAAACTGAGTTCATCTTGGCTCCTGGCCATTTTCCAATTTCCCCACTTCGCAGCAAATATCACATAAAACATTTATTGCCAGGTGGTTGCTTTCTTAAGGATTTCTATTAGAGCTTCATCTGAGCTAGGGCTTTTTCTGATTAGGTTGTCTTTAATGCCATGGCTGTCTCTGACACCAGATGAAGTGGTAGTTGTTTTAATGTGTAACCGTCCCAAGTTACAATGATGTTCACCAGCACAACGCAAAGAAGTGCTTAGTACATTGTATCCTGATGTGTGATAATTCTGCTATCAAATTTACTTTGCAACTGGAAGGCATCTTTAAATCAGAGAAGTGTGATAAAATGGTTACAATTAGTCGAGTAGAGTTTCACTGGTGATAGACATGATGATCCAGGGAATATGCAGCAAGTAAGGTTTGTTTGGTAATATCTCTTTCTGTACCAGCTGTATAATTGGGAAAAATTTTAGACAAACTCTCAAGCACAAAATACTCTTCCTCAGGTTTGGGAAATAAAAAAGCAGATACAGGCTAAGTGAAACACTAAGTAAAACAATGCCTTTTAGCCACTAGAAGAAGCTGAATGTATCCACCAGGTTATCGCATGATAAAAAACAAATATATGCACATTTAATGTGGAACTTCTTTGTGGCTAGTTTGCTGTGTGGTTTAGTTTGAATAGGTGACATGCTTCTCAGCACAGTAGAAAGGTCTGCAGCATCAGTATCTTGGGATAGAGCTGTCTGTCAGGGTGTGTGGGGCCAGGGGATGGTGAGTGGTTGGAATGCGGAGCGGGTTCTCTGTAATCCAGGATAGCTGTACACCACAGTGGCATGTCCCAGCTGATGAGTAGTGAAAGCTGAGGAATTTTATTTCAGATGCCAAGAATCACATATTCTGCCATGCCAGATCTTCAATATCTGGCATGATAGGACATGCAATTTCAGGGGGATCTTGATACAATTCTTCAGATGCCATTGCACAATTAAATTAACGTGTTCCAGGGGCCCTAAAAGAGGGGGAGACAGTGGTAGGCTTGTGAAGCAAATAGAAGTGGTCAGAAGTAGCTTCAAGCCCATAAATAAATAATTACATAAATAGTAAAGTACCCAGGGCCTCATCTTTGCCATACCCAGGAATTTGTGGCAGAGACAGTCAATCTTTTTTTGACTGTGGTCTGGAATAACCCATGCTGGGTCAGAGGTGGACACATGGGTGGCTCTAGAATTTTGAAGAGGTGTGCAGATAGGCAGGTGCATCATCACATATAGAATAGCATATGTTTTTCTCCAGTTAAAAAGAAGCTAGAAGCTTTATTAATATGCTAGGGGCCTAAGGGTGTATTACTGAGTTTAAGGTTGAAGCAGAAACAAAAATAACTTCATTGGAATGAGTGAAAAACAATTTGCAGGGCTGTGAAATAGGAGCTTCATTACCAGGAGCAGCTGACACAGCAGAATTGCAGAAAAAGGATAGCTTGATTGGTGGAATATTAAGCCCATTAAAAAGAAGAGAGGGTTGTTGACACCTGTGGAATGAAGAGTTTACAAGCGACCAGGTAGATTACAATGAGCAATTAAATCAATTGATTCCCTCAGCACTGCCTGACCAGAAATGCTACTGCCACTGTCAGATAGTTGGTTTTCAACTTTGGGTGCAGCAGGAATCAAAGGGGAAAGGAAATCAAAGGAATCAAGTGCAGCAGTGCACACCTTCCTCGTACTACCCACCCTGCTCAGATCTGCCTCTAGGTGGGCAGGTAGGCAAGTGCTAAGATCTGGTCACTGGCGTCACTTGTCCTGTGGTAACTGGGGAGAGCGCCCATTTTCAAAGCCCCCTGCCATCAAACATTGCTGAAACTCCATACCTATGGACCGGATTCTGCCTGCAAGCTATAGGTTGCCAACTCCTGGTTTATGGCCATAGAGACACCTAAGAATAAATGAGAACCTGTAGAGACCCATATGTGCTTAGTTACTGTACAGCTGTTGGAATGGCTTCACTTGAATGCAATATCAGTCTAACAATAAAGAGGCAGAAAACTAAACAGGGCTGGGATGGCTACACAATTCATGAAATACTGTAGAAGATCTGTCAGTGCTGCCAGAGGCAAATTTTCTTCTAGGAAGAGCCCAGTAAAAATGTCATACCTGGAAATATTTCCTAGTTCATTTAATTTCTGACAGAGCAAAACTGTTTTAAATAGCTTTGTGTTTTATCCTTTACTGGAACTCTGGTTGTTTGGAATGCGTGAGCTATGCTCTCCTACATCTCTCTGGCTAGCTAAAATCTGTCCCTAAGCAGTGAGCAAATGTCCTTTCCTTACAGCTTTCTCAATTTCATTTTATTAAGTAAGCCTTTTTTTGTGAAAGCAATTATGCTTCTTTTTGATGATGAAATGTGCAATTGCTTCTAAGAGTCTCCTCCACAAATATAATTTTTATAATGATATAATAAATTTTATTTGATCCACCTTAGAAATGATAATTTGGTACTTTATTTCTCTCCCAGCTATAAATGGCTGCCTTTTCAGTTTAAAAAATCAATTGCTCTGATACATAATTCACGAGACATGACAAAGAAATCTCTTTTTACCTGACAGGTAAAAAATAGAGCTGGGCTTAATGCATATAGTGGATCATCTGCAGCTTTATGACATAGGTTGAGCAGTGGAACTTGGTAGGATATTTTGCCTGTGAGCTTTACTTCTAGGCCCCTGGCACTCGCACTTAAAGGTGCCATGGGATCTGATCCCTAATCCCAATAACTGCACCTTCTGCCATGCCAAAAGGGAATGACTGTCAGCACCACCTGCTGGTGACCCAGGAATGTCCAGGGCTGATTTCAACAACTGGATGATTGTCCAAGGTGGATACCTGACAGCCATGATGTGTGGATATGCACTTTAAATTTGGGGCTCCATACCTACAAGTTAGAAAATGTTTCACACATACTGTGGAACATTTTTATGGCTGGTTTGCCATTTTATGCTACCTTACATAAGATGCACATGTTGCACCCTTACCAAGTATGGCATGAATAACTTGTTAATTACGGCACAATGTAACATGCAAAGGGGGCTGTAGACCAGTGGTCTCCAACCTGGCTATGGTGAAGATCACTTTTTGGCACCCCAAGATCTACTGTGCCCCTGCCCCATAGGTGATGCATGCCTCCTGAGGCTGGGGGGCACAGCGACCGCCTGCAGGCAATGATATGGGTGTCGGTGGTGAGGGTGGGCCAAGTGGGGACAATCTGCAGGTAGCCACGGTAGTGTCAGTGGTGAGGGGGGGTATCCCCCCATGGCTGATCACTGACCAGCCAGATGTTGAACCCAGAAGTGCTGGTGGCATGCCCATAAGTGCCAGTGGCACTACTTGGGGTGGGGGTTTAACCAGGGCTTCGTCTGCCTCCTCGCCCATCACCAAAGCCAAGAGTGCTTGCTCTCAGGGGGTGCACATGCACCCTCCTTGCACCCCTTATGTGTTGTCTATGCCCTGCTCTGCCCCTGTCTCCCTTCCCACCTCCTGGACAAGCTTCCCTGGGCTCCAACCCCACTTAGCTCAGCCCAGACACATGCGTCCTGCCACTACCGATCATGCACCCTCTGACAGACTGAGATTAACTGTCAGAAGCTATATGATAGACCATTTGATTGAGATCGAGTGGTTGGTGACCACTGCTCTAGACTCTTAAGCATGACTGTAGTATGAGCATCAATGAAGGAAACCTCTGAGACCAATACTAGAGGTGTTATTTTTGCAAAAGTGATGGATTGAACACAATATGTGATTTGCTTTTTCTTCCCCATTTCTCAAGTACTGTAATAATTACATTCACAGCATTTCTGTCAGACCTGACTTTCAGTAGCCATTAATGTAGGCCACACATAGGCCTGTGCAGAATAAGTCATGGGTATGTTGTTGTCATACTTGGCCATTTTCAAGAGATCTAGGCCTAAGATGCAGATATGTGACTCAGAAGGCCCCAGAAGCCAATCAGAGAGATCACTCATTAGAATATTAGGATGAGCCATCTATAAATATTGGGCATAGGCTGGAGGGAAATTTGGATTTCTACATTTTGGTCTTCAAAATTTGAATTTACTCAGAGCTCAGACTGACACAAGTGTCCAGGGGAACTGAGAAGCCTGGCCAGCAGACCTGTTTTTTCACTGGATCTAAGGCTATGTAAGCATTGTCCATATTGATACAAAGTCTTTGCTACTGCGCATCCTAATAAAGCTTTTGAGTTATGACTGGACTAGTCTCATTCTCAAGCACAGTTAAAATTAAGTGTAACATTAGAACTGTAAGGGTTTTTATTTAGCCATAGATATAGTGTGTATTGCTGCCACCACTGCTTCCCCCTACTGCCCAGCTGTGACATGGGCAAAGCTCGCTGTTGTGGTATACTGTAGTCAGAGCCAGAGCTGCCCACCATAAAATGCTGTTAGAGCCCCTAAGTCCATGGGCTGGAACTAGTGACTCCAATGGTTGGATATGGCTGCTTGATAGGTTGCTGACCCCGTTCAAAGCAATTATGGTAAATGAATGAAAAAGACAAAGAGTTAACTAAATTAAAACGGACTGTAAGTGCACTGATCCCTTGCATCTTTTCTACTTGAATAGGTTTTAAGCAGTGGAGGGTACATATAAAACAGCATATTATTAGGCATAAAATATACCTAAATTGTACTTGTCATGTGACTTTTAGGAAGTACTCTTGGGAAAATTTAAACAAACAGACTAAAAAGATCTCCAAAACACACACTTTTGAATAAGTGACCCAATTTTTAACAGTAGTAACCACTCACTAGCTTTTAATGACTTAAAAATATTTAATATTTTCTGTGGGAGATCTTGGGTATACAGAAATGGAATGCCAAACTGAATCTTGTTACCAGGATACACGTGACATTTTCAGGAAGTACTGGTGTTTATTTTATGAGTCAGCACCCCTGAGAGCATGTTCTTGTAGATGCTTACTTTGAATATGAAGCTTTATACTTACTGAAATCATTGAGAGAATTTCTGAGTGCTGCATAAAACAAGACAACTTCCAGAACACCTGGAAATGTGTTCCTTTGCTCCCATTGTTTTCATATATTGTTCTCACCCTTATTAATGAGAACAATGGGAGCTATTAGGTACGTGTTTTTTCTGAACACTTGACCACTTCATTTAGGTTGCTGGACAGGAACATTTGGTTATTAAATGATTTTTAAAATCTGGCTCCAAAGATTTTTTTTTTTTAAAAGAATGATTCTCTGTGATTTTGAGAGAGAAGCTTTTCATACAGAATGAATGTATGTTCAAAAACCATACTGTTTTTAAGAACTTCTCTTTCCAACCTGGCTTGGAGACTTGTGGCTGAATTTTTAAAGAGATTGAGCACAATTAGGGCATGTCTACATAGTCAAGGCAGAGTCAGTTAGCCCAGGTGCAGTGGTGCTAACTCGGCCACACTGCTTCTAGTATGGTAGTTTAGGCTGTGCAGAGCTAGCTCCAGTATCCCTGTACTGTAACAAAACCCCCAGTTTTTCTTTTTTTTAATTTATTTTAAAATGCATTCCCTCCCCTTCCCCAACCATTTCTGACTTTTTATCTCCCTCTCTATTCACTATAGATAAGTATAAGTAAGCTAAGATGTAGGATAAGCTTTAACATTTTATTTTAGGTGGTAAGTTTTATTTTTCTTTCCACTCTTTGCAAATATTGCTATTTTAATATCGATACCCACTGTTTTATAAGTGATAATTATTATGTTTGTACTGCTTTTATATTGTGTGATTACTGTTTTAGGCCTATACATATAAGTTAGCATAAGTCACGTCAAGTTTCCATTTTGTATGTCAAGTCTCCATCTTGTGTCCTCTGCCTGGGCATCCCCTGTGTCACAACTGTATGATTCACATATCCCTCCCATGTAAATTGGTTCCTAGATGAATGAGAGTGATTGGGAATGACTGAAATATAATGGTAACAGGCCTCTACTGAATGGCCTGTAATGACAAGGCCATCACCTTGCATTGATTCATCCAGGAACCACAGACCTCACCCAGGAACAGAGACAAGAGCCCAGCATTTGAAAGACAAAAGACCCTGCAGAACCAGCAACTCTACCATTGTACCCCACCATTATAGACGCCTGAAACTGCACATCCCTGCATGGAGCACACATGCTCAGTACGCCAGGGGCTGACCCTTGCCTGCGCATGCCTCCTGTCACTAGGGTCACAAAAGGTCTGCCCCTATAAAAAGGGACAGTTAAGACAAACCCAGTGGGACACCCTCTCCATCTGGACCAGCACCATGCCACACCACCCATCCACCCAGAGGCCCTGCCGGCGACCCACCTCTGGACAACATCTGCTGGACAAGGACCCCTTTCCAGCCTGGACAGGTAGCTATCACGCCCCGCCCCCTCTTCAACCAAGGACTTGGACTCTGCTTCTCTTTCCTACCTGGACTCCAGCCCTTCCACTGAATCTCTTTCTCCTGCTGCCATTGTGAGTGCTTATGTATGTGTGTGTGAACCAATAACTTCATGGGGCTGTCTGGGGTGTTGTCTGTTTAATAAAACTGTTATTTGGACCCCTAAGTGGGGTTTTGCTTTACTATTGGTTTGGCTCTGCTCCAATCTCTGCTCCTCGCCCCTCTAACTTCTGTCTCATTTCTCCCTCTCCTGCTTCTGGCTCATCGCCACCTGTATCACCTGTCCCGAGCTCCTCTCTGCCTCCAAACTGCCTGTTTCTTTGCACTGTCTTATCCCCACTGCCTTTTCCTTTTTCCCTGAGCAACCAGGTTTCTGCCTCAGTTTCTTTCCTGGCTGTCTCCTCCTTGGCACCACTTATCTGCCCTGCCCCCCCAGTATCTCAGCTGTCTGCCTCAGTTTCCAGCCCCAGTCTACCTTAAGTAAACCCAAGCCTCAGTTCGTCAGCCAGCTTTTCTGCAGTCCACTGGTTCTAATCCTGGTTTTGGCAACTTTTACTCCCTACACTTTAACTCCCTCTCTCACCTGAACCTTCCCCAAGTACCCCAAGCACACACATAAATACTGTGCCATCCAAGTTAGGAACTTACCTGTGTGTATGCGTAGGTGGGTTGTATGTGTGTGAACTGGTGAGTGCATGTATGTGTGTGTGTGTGTGTGTGTGTGTATGTGCCTAGGCTGGTTTGGATGTGTATGTGCCTGAGCTGGTAGTGTGTGTGTGTGTGTGTGTGTGTGTATGTACACCTAATTGATTAGTGTGTTTGTATATGTGCAATTATGTCACACCTTCCTGTCTAACAGCGCAATATTGAGATCCTGAGAGCTGGCCTGACCCCACAGGGCAACAGTACAGTGCTGCTTATGCTGAATAGACATAGCATTAATTTCCATTTGATGTATGGACCTTGTTGCACATTACACTTAGTATGTGCTAATTTTAACTAGTGTTAAAATTAGCCCATGTTTTGAACAGTCACATGTTAATGCTTTCACTAACATGCATTGTTCTGACCTGGCCTTAGAGGGATGGCAAGCAGGTATATGGCTAAGAGCCAAGTTGACTGTGCCTGTCCAGCTTGCCTTCTCTCAGGGGCAGGGTGGTGGCTCAGACTGCAGGTAGTTGGGGCCTGCCAGTTCCTGTCTTGGCCCTGCTTCCCACTACTACCCAGATCCAGGCGATTATCCCCCCACCCCTGTTGGTTTGGATTGAGCCTGCTGCTGTCCCCTTTTCCTCCCGGCTCACCAGAATAGTGCCTGGAGCTGCCAGTGGAGGGGGGAGGGGGCAGTGAGCAGGGATCTACAGTTGTGCGAGGGTTGGCCTAATCTGGACCAGTGATGGGTGGAGGGTGGTGTGCCCCACTTCCTGCCTGCGTCAGATGCTCTGTGCTACCTGGCGCCCCCACCTTTGGATCAGACCCACTGTGCTGCCCCCTTCCATGCTGCCAGATCAGACCCTTGAAACTCCCAGCACCGTCCCCATGAAACAAGCAGGGAAGGAGAACCTGCTGCTGCTGCTTTTGGGCTGGGCTCATCTTATAGACCAACTGAATCAGATGCATAAGCTCTGGTGAGCAAGGTGAAGTGAGCTCTTGTTCTGGAAAGCTTATGCATCGTTGATTCGTTTAGTCTAGAAAGGTCAAGGTAACTTTGCTTGTTAGCTAGTGCAATTTTCGTTGTTGTTGACATCATATGCTGATTGCATTGTCTTCTAAAGATAAGTTTCTGTTGATTATCCATTGTCAGCTAAATGTTCCCTTATCATTTTTCTCAGATATTTGTTTGGGTATTTTAAAATTATTCAAGCTTTGGGTTTGTTGAATCTTTCAGGTCATTGCTACCAAAAGAGATAAGAAAGTTTATTAAGTGTGCACATATAATGGTGTTGGGGGAAAAATAGATGGAGAGTGTTTGTCTATCTTATCTTTATTCATGAAGCCCTTGAGGTGATGGAAAAGGGTACCAGGAATCCATGCAGGCTGTCGACTCATCCAGACACATTTAACTTTGTTCGTCCTGGTTGCCTTAGCTAATGCACATATAGGGCTGTGCCAAGCCTTGTACTTTGCTTACCTTGCATTATTAATGTTATCAAAAGGGCTTACATTTGTATGCTATTGGCTGAGGTAAGATAGGCACTGTTGTATCTCCACTGAATGTATTCACTGCTGTGACATTGTAACTCCCTGAATGATATTAGTATTGAGTAGGCACAGCTGGAGCAAACCAGTATCTGGTATTTTCCAGAGCTGCCAATGGCTGCAGTCCAGAACTAAAAGAGCATTTCAATTTTGCATTATAAAAATAGTTTAACAAGTTATCTGGGGACATTATACCTAGAAAAGTCAAATAAGCAGTGTTTATTAACCCTTGTGGGTTTGTCATGAGTTTTGCAATAGTTAGGGTACTTTTTTCTTAAAGCGCCCAACAGTTAGACTCAAAAGGCTTCACGAAAGACTAAGCTTTCATTTTAGAAAAGGTAAGTTTGTAACCATCACCTTTGCATTTTCAAGGCTTTCTCTGAAAAGTGAGTGCTGCCTGAGGGCACAAAAATTAGATGTCAGTGAAAAAGAGCTTCAAGTTTATTATTTTTTCTCCTCTTGATTTCATGATTTTTATGCTAATCTCATGATTTCCAGGCATGATTCATGAGTTTTGTGTTCTTGGGGATGACAAATGCTGCAATTAGATCTACATTTGCATACCATCCTTTTCAAATGTTGTGTATTGTTAAAATTTTTCCAAAGCTGCATACTTGAAACGTGATGATCTATTTAATGCCTTCTGAGACCAATTCAAAACCTACAGTTATTGGAAGCTGTGAACATGCCTGTGTGCAGATATTGTTCCTGTGCGTACACAGTCATGGGGTAAAGGAGGTTTGAAACTAATGTATTTACTTGAATAGAAGATCACCCTGATTATAAGACAACCTCCGTAATAATTAGATTCCATATATGGAAGATTTATAAATTTGTTATAATTTTCCAGGTATAGAAACTAATTATTAGAGGTTTGCCTTGAGTTTGTCCCCCTTCCAGTGCTACAGCAGGGAACATAAATTGGGGTGGGGGGTGGGGCAGGTAGTCCATTTGCTCCCTGCTTCCCCCCAGCCTTTTCTCCTGGCAGCCCCTGTCCTGACGGTCAGACCCTGCTATCCCTGAGCACAAGTGAGGAACAAATTTGAAAACAATAACCTTAAAGTTAAACATTATAACAATTTTCATACAGTACCCATATACTTAATTCATCCAGAATTGATGCATGCCACCTTCTGTTTGAAACTGCTGTAAGTTGTACACACTTTTGAGCAGCACTTTAGCACCTATATGTGGTAGAAACCATGCACGATATTAATCCAAAGGCAAAGGCAAAGATTTACCACAGTGCATTGGGTTGACCCCACCAGAGTCAACAGAACTTCAGCACTGCTCCATTTGTGTGTGTACTCCAGATATCCTGCCATAAAGTATCCATGTGTTAATTAGCCCCTACTTGTGACTGGAACTAGGTGTCCTCCAAAAATGTATATGCAGGTGAGGAATTGCAGGACAACCTGGCCTGGATTCACCTCATGGGTGGTGGTGGGGAGGGCGGGGTGGGGGCGCACTAAAGGGGAAGGACACTGATTCATATGTGCCAGCCTGAGATGGGGGCAACAGAAGGTTCCTGAATTTGGGCCCCATTTGGTGATGTCTGTGAAGCATTTAAGGCTGGTGAAGAAATAAATCATTGGAATGGGTGCAGCTCAGCTGTGGGAAAGAAGGGGAAGTAATAATAATTTATGTAGTGTAGTGGCTCATTATGACTTGAAAAAGAGTCAGTGCTGAGGGAGACTGCATTTAATGAGCACTACTGTGTTATTCAGAAATATGAATAGCCTATATTTGCCCAATGTAGACCTAGCTGCATCTAATTAACTTCATAGTTGGTTTCCATTGCTGAATACATGTTTTTTGGCAGTGGTTTGTACAAGCTGATTCATCAGATATCAAACTAAACCTCTTATGCATGCACCATGATAAAGAGGATTGATAGTTGCCTACTAATGACAGACAGTATATTTAGTGAGATTTCCTTGTATGCGATTATAAGATGATCTTAAACTAAGATTGTTGGGGGACAGGGAAACATTGACTGGAGCATGCCCAGGGACTAGCATACGAGAAAGCTCTGAAGTTGGGGATACTAAGAGAGCCACTCTTGCAAGAGTTGAGGGAATGGTTCTCCCTCAGCATGACAGGAAATCAATGGTCTCAACTGGAGGCCTGTATACTAATACCAGGAGCATGGGGAACAAGCAGGAGGAGCTAGCCCTCCTACTCGCCAGTGGGCATTATCATCTAGTAGGGATTACGGAGATCTGGTGGAACGTAGCCATAGAGGGCTACACCCTGCACAGAAGGGACTCAGTAGGGAAGAAAGGTGGAGGTGTAGCTCTCTAAGTGAGGGAGAAATACACTTTCTTGTAGGCTGATGTTGGCTCCAAAGAGCGGCTCAAAACCCTTTGGGTCAAACTACGGGGGAGGGAGTGGGGGACATGGTGAGAGAGACCTAACTAGGTATATATTAAAGACCACCAAACCAGGGGGAGGAACTCAATCTGGTGTTCTCTTGAGAACAGGCAGAGGCTGCGCATGTATGGGACATAGTTGTCGCGGGCAACTTCAATTACCCAGACATCTCTTGGGAGGAACACGCGGCTAAGTCAGTTTGGTCACATTGCTTCCTGACCTGTATCAAAGAGCTCTATGTGACTCGGGAAGTGCACGGGCCAACCAGAGTTAATGCTCTCCTAGACTTGGTCTTGGCCAAAAGAGACAATCTGGTGAGCAACTTAAATACAACCTGGGCGACAGTGACCACAAAACCATCATGTTCATTGTCCATTGCGAAGCAAGGAAATTAGGTAGCAGGGTTGAAGTTTTGGACTTCAAAAAAGAGAATTTCAGCAGGCTCAGGGCAATAGTAGAGGAAACGCTGCAGGATCAGGGATTGAAGGTGAAAGGAGTGCATGAAGAATGGTTGTTCCTCAAGGACACGATCCTTGAAGCACAAAAGTAGTTATTCCCATGCAGAGGAAAGGTAGTAGGAGGGGTTAATAGGGATATCATGGTCCTCTTGAAAAAGAAGAAAGAGGCATACAAACAATAGAAGCTTGGGACAGTCCCCAAGGAGGACTATACAACAATGGTCGGCACTTGTAGGGAGCAGATTAGAAAGGCTAAGGCAGTGACTGAATTTAGACTAGCAACAGAAATCAAGGACAATAAGAAATTCTTCTTTAGATATGTAGGGAACAGGAGGAAAGCAAATGGAAGTGTGGGGCCATTGCTTAACAACACAGGACAGCTGGTTACCGACACTCAGATGAAAACTGAACTCCTGAATGAGTACCTTGCTTTGGTATTTCACTGGACTCAGGGGAAAATCATAATAGATAAGGTTCAGAATGGCCACCTTCCTATTGTTGACACTGAGCTGGTGTATGATCAGTTAGAAAAGTTAGATATTTATAAGTCAGCAGGACTTGATGAACTTCATTTGAGAGTGCTGAAGGAGCTGGCTGAAGTCATTGTGGGACCTCTGGGAAAACTCTTCCAAAACTTGTGGCACTTGGGGGAGGTCCCTTAACATTGGAACATTATGACCATCTTCAAAAAGGGGAGGAGAGAGGACCAGGGCAACTATAGGTCAGTTAGCCTAACTTCTATCCCAGGGAAAATCCTGCAAAAATTCATCAAGGAGTCTGTGTGATATACCTGCAGAAGGTAGGATTCTGAATGACAGCCAGCATGGCTTTGTTGCGGGCAGGTCTTGTCTTATCAGTCTCATCTCCTTCTATGACTGGGAAGCTCACCACTTGGATAAAAGAGAGGAGATCGATATTGTATACCTAGACTTCCAAAAGGCCTTTGATGTGCTATTCCATGATGTTTTCATGGGAAAATCAGAGGATTGTGGGCTTAACTGAGCAACAGGTGGGTAGGACCCAGAGAGTTCTAATGAACGAATCTGAGTCATTCTGGTGAGAAGTGGCCGGTGGTGTCCCTCAGGGGTCCATGCTTAATCCAGTGCCTTTCAACATCTTTACCAGTGATTTAGATGTGGGGGTGAAGAGCTCACTGGCAAGTTTGTGATAACACCAAGTTATGGGGGAGCATGGTCATGCTTGAAAATAGTCTGCAGATACAGGCAAACCTAGACAGGCTAGCAAATTGGGTGAATCAGAACCAGATGAAGTTCAACATTGAGAAGTGTAAGGTGCTCCATCTGCGGATGAACAATCCCCAACATACCTACAGGCAAAACCAAGAAAGTGATTTTTCCACTATACTCAGTATTAGTGAGATTGCAGCTGGAGTAGTGCATCCGGTTCTGGACACTGCACTTCAACAAGGCCGTGGAAAACTTGAGAGAGTTCAGAGAAGAGCCACCTGTACAATCAGAGACTTGCAAGGCAAGCTATTCGAGGAAAAGCTGAAGGACCTGGGACTCTTCAGCCTAAAAAAAGAAGGCTGAGAGGGTACTTGGTTGCAGCTTACCACTACATCACAGGAGTATATCAAGGGCTCAGTGAACAACTGTTCACCCTTGGGGAAACCTGGAGTAAAGGCCACAAATTCCTGGAAGACCATTTCAAGCTTAATGCTAGGAAAAACTTCTTCACAGTCAGGGTGTCCAGACTGTGGAATAAGCTTCCCTCCACAGGTGGTACAATCACTGACCCTGGAAATCTTCAAGAGGAGACTGGATGGTCACCTGACCCCAGTTGTCTTTCCTGCCTATTGCAGGGGGGCTGGACCCAATGATCCTGTGAGGTCCCTTCCAGCCCATTACAATCTATAAATCTATGAGGAGTATTTTTCCCCATGCCAATCGGGAGGGAGGACGGGAGGGGACCGTGTCTTGTATTTTTTCCTATGTTGTAATGTTGTGTTTCAATGTTTTTTATCATAAAACTGAATTAAATTCCTTATTCTCATTGTGATCTCTCTGGACGCCCCCTGCCGTGCCAAGTCTGAGATAAAGCACCCTCGTTCTTGCCCGCCACGTCTTTGATGTTAGATATTTTACAAGGGAGGCTGCCTTTTTGTCCCCTTTGACACAGTTCTCTGGTGTATCCTGGCCCCTGTTCTGTATTGACTGACTTGGTGCACCCCAGCCTTATGGGCTATGTATGGCCCCTACCACCCCTGTACCATGCCCCAAGCTTCGTAGATGTACCGGACGTTGTATGGTCGATCCCTTGCTGCGCCCTTATGGGCACCCCCTGGCTTGTCTTGCAATTGCCTGTGCCCTCACGGGCTCCCTGGGCTTGTCTCACACTGGCCCAGGCCCTCACGGGCTCCCTGGGCTTGTCTCACAGTGTTGCCCCACGCTCTCACGGACGTTCCCTGGCCTCTCTTTTCTTGCAGTTGCTCGCGCTCCCTGCGGATGCTCCAGGGCCTCTCTCGCAGTTGCCTATGCTCTCACCGATGTGTGCTAGGGCCTTCTCTCGCGACCGTGCCTGCTCCGGGGCCTTCTCTCGATTGGGGCTCAGGTGGCCGTAGCCATGCCTGGCCCCAACCCCCCCTCCTTGGGTCTCAAAGCGAGTGCCCTCTGGGCTTCTCGCCTGCACCTGCCCTTGGGCTTCTCACAATTGGGGCTCAGGTGGCCGTAGCCGTGCCTGGCCCCCAAATCCCCTCCTTAGGTCTACAAGTTCCTGTGGGGCTCAGGCAGCCTCGGCCTTACCTGGCCCCCAATCCTCTGTGCCCCTTCTCAGGGCTGGGGTCAGTGCACCCCTGAATGATGTGCCCTCTCTGTTACCAGGGTCCCCACACTACCGTGGAGTCCCTATGAGGCCTCCTCCAACCCCTGATAGCCTCACCCAGTCCTCCAGTCTTATAAAACTACAAACAGAAAACTTAAGCCCCTGGGCTACAACGTAAACTCTAAGCCATCTGGCTAACCATCATTCAACTCCCTGCCAGGGTTTCCTCCACCCAGTATCCTAGACCAGAAGCTGCTCAGGCTATCAGGCTTCTCTACTCTGCTTACTCCAGCAGAGCTCCTTCTTCCTTGGCTGCAAGTGGGGAACTGCCTCCCTGGCCTCAGCCTGGATTGTATTTATATAGGTCCGGCCCTGCCTCCTTCTGGTCAGCTGACCCAAATGCGGTTGCCCCGGCAACCAGCACTTGTACTTCTTTATAGGAGCAGGACACTTCAGTGCCCTGCGACACTCATCCCAGTTCTCTATGAGCATTGCTGTACAGATTTAGATAATGTGGCCATGGCTGGGAGGGATGATGAATTTGTTGCCAGGACCTGGAATTGTCAAGACTTCGTACCTGTGCTCCTCTGCCCTGTGCTTGGCCCACCTGCGTTAGAGAGGAGAAAATTGATTGGGTCCCATGGTAGCATATCTACACACAGAGGGGTTTTTATTTTCTCTTGGACTATAATGAATATTTCTATAATGTATGATCTCTGCCTAATATATAAGGAATGCATGATGGAGTCTGACAAAGTTTGTATTAACATAACTTTTTCTTGGCAGCATTATGCTGTAGGTGTGGTTTGTTAAATATACACATGTATATTCCTGTAGACATGCAATATAGAGGCAGTCTTTGATGTAAGAAGTTTGTTGGGTTATAAATGAATTAATCATGACCTTTTGATTTCCTGACTTGCTGCCAGTGGAATCAATGATGTAAGTCGGCATAGATCCATCTGATTTAGAATGAACTTTATGCTGAGTAGTTTCAGCTGTTAAAAATCCCAGGATTCCAGGGAGAATATCGAATGCAGACCCTTGCCATGTGCTTGTGTGTCTGACAGGTTAGTGAAGGATGAAATCCTAGGCTGTTTGCCTCTCTCAAAAGATTGGTAAAGTAAACCAAACAGATTCCCTTAATCTGTATGCAGCATTGCTAAGCTCAAGCATTCCAAAATCAGGAGACTAGTCTAAAAGTTCAATACATGTTAAAATGTGGTCTCTGGTTATTGAGCTGTTAGGATTTACATTCTCAAGCTTTTCTTTAAATGAAGGCTAAAAATTCAGTTTAATTTTTAAAGGCGAGATTCCTACTGAATCACACAACTATTTGCTGGGGCTTTCAGAAACATGCTGATTATTGTGTGACTCATGATAAAAAATTATGAGCATTCAAAACACTGATTGCTATAGGAAACTTTCAGTGTTTTCTGCCTTTTGGGAGGTGTTGTATTAAAGGTGCATTGCATGTTGTCAAAAATGTAATAGCTTAGGCTATACCAACTGTTAATAACCAGAGTTTTGTTCCTCTCCTCCTTGGTTGATGCTGTTATTTTGTTATCTGTTGTTTCACAAAAACTATTGGGAGGAGTATACCTTCACTTACTTCATGTGCATTCTTCTAAACCCTGAAAGCATCAGCTCCTCTAGGAATAAGGAGCAAAGTTTTCTTTATCCTTTCTTCACCTCAGTTTGTTACTAATGTAAAATGACTGCCAAAGTCAATTTCTAATTAAAAGTGGAAAAACAACGGGATCAATAAATGTTTAGCTGTATTAGGTTGAGGTCACACTTCACACAAATGTTAGCATTTCATGTTGAATCCTAAATGGCTGCCATTCTTGAGCAACTTGGGATGTTGTAAGTAGTAATTCAATCTAATGAGTTGAGTAATTCGTACAGGAGGTAAGTGGTCAACCAGGGAAGCAAGGAAGCAGTTTTAATTGCTGTTCAAAGTGTTTGTAAGACCATACTGCATAACACAGCTATTACAGCAAATATAAAAGAAATATGGCTATTGAAATGAGTGAAGAAATACAAAGTATGGAGTGTTAGAAATAAGCTGCCTTCCAAGCATATAAATGAAGAACACATTATCATTGGTCACTGTTAAGGACTTTTAAAAAAATATATGAGACTTCACTTTACAGGGTGATAGCTCTAAAAAACATATGACAAATAGCTCTTTAAGGAGGCTGCATCTTGTGCTAACTATTACATATTAATGGAGTAATTTGTCATTAGATGATTAGTACCATACACCCCTGTAGTGACAGCCAGATGTTTATGATGCACCCACCAATAGATTTTTCATGAAAGGGGAAAAAGAAGTGAATCATCATTGTGGGGAAAAAAAGCTACACAGAAAAATAACCCATTAAAAGCAAGCTCCTACAGGAATACTTGCCTGTCTCTTGTCCAGACTGAGTTTGCTTTCAGTACCTAACAATGAAAAACCCCAATGGGCTGGATAAAATTCCTGGATGTATCCCATGGGCCATATTTTTCCCACCCATGCCCTAAGGGCTGTATTTATGGTCTCCATCTGCCCCCACAGCCATGCCCATGTCTTGCAGTTATTACCAATTATCACCTCAGTGGGGCAGCTCACCGTAATGGCCTCAAAACTTTTGTTGGGGCTTTAGCCTTCACAGCCTTGGCTCCTTTTCTGTAGTTGGGCTCCCTAGCCCAAAGTCTACTGTCCTACACCTCAGCTTCAGGCCCCAGGATAAGGTCCCCTGCTCTTGCCCTTCTTTGGCTCTGGTGCATCCCCTGCTCTTGCCCTTGGGGCTTACGGTGCCTCTATGTTGCCTTTTTTGCCTCACGCTTTTGTTCTCTTTGCTTCTTCTTGCCTGTGTCTTGTGCCCCAGCCCCTAGCAGGGCTAAAGATCTCATGTGCCCCTAAGCATGCCTGTGGTCTCTTTATACCTTTCAGCTGCACCTAGTCCACACTAGAACAGAAGGGCAAGTACTTGCTTTAAGGAGAAAAACCCATTCCCTCCACTCGGGATTAAACAAATATTGTCCAGCCAGCCTTCCAGAGGGCTCTCACCTCCTGTCTCCAGGGAGCTTATGGCTGGCCAGGATCTCTTGGTCAGCTCCCTGCTCTTGAGAGCTCTGTTCCCTGTAGAGCAGCGTTTCTCAACCTGTGGATCGTGACCCAAAAGTGGGCCGTGAGAATATATGAAAGGGTTGCGAACAAACTTTAAAAATGGATTCTCTTTTAAATGAGAAACATGTGGGAGACCATGGCTTTTCCCTTGTAGGCTGGCAGAGTTCCAGCCTGCAAGGGGCTGCTTAGGGCTCCCCTGCTCCACACACCCACCCCTCGCCTCACACACTGGGCAGCTGGAGACTGGGGAACGGTCAGAAGTTAGGGGCACTAGGTTGGGATTGACCATCAGTGTTTACAAATGGGTCCTAGTGATGTGGAAATTCAGACAGGATTACTGTTTGGCTATCGGAAGTGCTTTATTTTGCATGGCCATGGGAGAAAAAGCAAGGGGCAGCTAATTCTCAACAAAAGCAAAGCACAGGCTTCTTTATATACAGATAAGTCACATACAGATCTGCCCACCCATAACATACTCTTGGCAGTCTGACAGTGACTCATCTTGGTGTCTTGCTGAACCAGGTGCATTTTCTCAAGCTGTTTCCTGATAAGCTTATCCTGAAGGCCGCCGTGTTGTTCCCGCTCGGCCTTCACCCACATTTCCCATCCTGTCCCGACATGTATACACCCCTTTCAGTACTTTTCCGTTCCTCATCACTAGTACAAAAAAGGTTGAGAACCATTGCTGGAAAGCATCAGCCCTCTTCCTTCTTTGCCTTTCTCCCATTGCTGGCTTTGAAGTGCCTTGGAGCACTGCCACTTTAGGTCAGGTGATTCTCTCTGGTCCTAGCACTGATGTATCTTTTTAGCTTGCTCTTCCTGGTTGCAACCTAGCCTTACTGCTGATAGGTCTTGGCTTATTTTTGTCTGGGCGCTTGCTCTATTTCTCCCACCTGTTGTTATGTGGCTAGTCTTGTCCAGCTATCTGCTCACCTCTGCAATCAGGCTAGCCTGCTTTGTCCTTCCTTACCTACTAACAGGAGCCTTTGGTTTCCTGTTACAATCTCCTTGCCCCCTGGGCCTTTCTCCTTTGCCCATTTACATTAGTCTGATTATGTTACTGGTGGCTTTCCCCAGATCAAAAACAACAAATGTGAAACTTGGGTCCTATTGAAGTCAAATTGTCAACCTTCTGTTAACTTCAAGGGAGGTAAGATGTCCCTTTGGGCTTGTGTGATACACAGCTGAACAAATATTACTTAGTGAAGTAACACTTGTTAAAGAGGTGGGTTTGAGAATGTATAAGGAGAGGTTTTTCCTTGTATTCTCCAGGTGACTTCACACAGTTTTACATAGGTGGCTTGTTTCAGAACCTCCTACCCTACATGTGCACTGTGGTTCAGGGATGTATTTGGTAGTCATGTTGGTCAGAGACGAAAAGAAATTCAAAACTCTAAAATTTTTGGTTCAGAGATGATACCTTTTATTAGACCAACTTATACAAGGTATCATCTTTGGTCTAATAAAAGGAATCATCTCTGAACGAAAAGTTTTAGAGTTCTACATTTCTTCCACAGCTGTAGTGGAACTCTGAGATTTATTTTGTAGTTCATGTCCCCTGTATCCTGGGATTTTACCATACTGCAGGCTAATTCACTGACCTGCACTCCTGGTTTCCCCTGCCTCTGAAAGAGGTGATTTCAGCTCTAGCCCTCTGCTTTCCTGGTGAATGGCTGTATAGAAGAAGAAATGGTACCCACAGTTGTAATCCATTTAACTCTTCTTTGTGGAAAAAGCTGGATTTATGAACTGATGGGATAGTATACAAACAAAATGTTGAAGGACCTCTGAGCAGCAAAAGAACAATTTTTTTTAGCTATGATGTTGAATTCCATGTCTTGGGAAGAAGCCAAATTCTAGGGCTGTAGAATTATGCAGTCCTGTCACCACAATTGAGATGAATGGGCCATTCGCATCTCTGAGCTTTTGTTTCATGCTATCTGCAGGCTCTTTCTGACATCATTGTATCAATTCATCAGTTACGCTCGTATAATCAAGGCTTTTTTTGGAACTGTAAAAACTAGGAACACAATGTTGAGCTCTTGGAGCACAATTTTGTGGCAAGGGGTGGGATTTTAAGGATTTTCTGTAACCACAGAACTATGGGGTCTCCAGGGCTTATAATAGGATGAGGAAAAAAATGGCAAAAGTCAAAACTACCTCAATTAACTCTCTTGTTTTTTGGGGTTATGAGGACTGGGGTTCCAAACTGTGGAGGGACACAGTGTGGCAACTTATTTATGATTGGTGGTGTCTTAAATACTGAATGTGGGAATTGGTATTGCTGTAGTCACTATTTGAAATGTATTTGCAAACTGACTCATTTGTTAATTACAGGCTATAATGTGTTGCTTTGCACCCAGCCCCTTGAATGTATTTTTCCAGCATTTAAGTCATCCCTGTCTAGATAAGAGACCCACACAAAACAAAGAATCTTGGGTGATGTTGCATCTTTATGTTTTGTCAAGTTCTCTTGTATGTGGGCTGAATATGCAAGAACCACAGGGTCAATGTAAAACAAAGGGAGAGGACCCCTTTGGAAAGGGATCTCAGAGTCATAGTTGATGTAAAAATAAACATGACTCACCAATGTGATAAGGTAATAAACAAGGCTAATTGCACTCTTTTTTGCATTAGTAGGTGCATCATACTTCCCCTCTGTGTGGCACTGGTGAGGTTGCAGTTGGAGTACTGCATCCAGTTTTGGGCACCGCACTTCAGGAGGGATATGTATAACTTTGAGAGGGTCCAGGGGAAGGCTACTGGTATGGTTGAGGTCCTGTAGGTAAGATCTTGTTAGAAATGGAGTATTGTTAGAAATGCACAGCTTGCATCTTGCACCTGATA
>NW_017728943.1:46632277-46748395 GCF_001723895.1 Crocodylus porosus
GAGCTGTAAGAGTTCCTGTTTCTGCACACATGCCCAGGAGGAAAAAGATAAATACAGCCTGCAAAATTCCTTGGTGGGTTCAGAGTAATCTGAGTTTTTGACTCTGCTCTGACCCTATTTGCAAATACACCTTTTGTGCAATCTAATGAGTGTGTCTGTGATTTTAGTGGCCTCCAGAGAAACGAACCGCTTTTAAGCATCGATCTTATGAAGACAAACTGAGGGACCTGAATCTCTTCAGCCTCTGCAAGAGAAGGCTGAGAGGTGATATTGTGGCTGTCTACAAGCTCATTGGGGGGGTCGGTTGGGAATAGGGGATACTCTGTTTACCACAGCCCCCCTTGGGGTTACTAGAAATAGCGGCCACAAACTGACAGAGAGTAGATTTAGATTGGATATCAGAAAGAACTTATTTATGGTGAGGGTTGCCAAAAGCTGGAATGGGCTTCCAAGGGAGGTGGTGCTCTCCCCTACCTTGGAGGTGTTCAAGAAAAGATTGGACAGCTGGCTGGGGTTGCTTAACCCCAGTGCTCTTTCCTGCCTGGGGCAGGGGGTCAGACTTGATGATCTACTAGGTCTCTTCCAACCCGAGACATCTATGAAACCTAGAACAGTTACTGGGTACAGTTTCTAATAAGGCAGAAACTGCCACTCTTTCAGCTGGGTTACTGACTCCTTCACATGCTGCTGTAGTGGGTTCCCCTCCCCATCCTCACTCGCATCTATCAGTCTTTCCCAGCACTTACTCCTAGACTGACTCCCTCTTCCCCTGGAGACTTATTCCCATCTTAGGCCTTCTCTGGCTTCTGGGGCTGGGTGCCAAGGACTCTGGCTTGGTGGGTTTAAGATACTAGACTCAAGTCTGGATTCAGAGCATACCTGCAGCAGGGATTCAGGGGAAAAAAACGACTGTTCATGACTGGCAAAAACAGGGAGCTAAACCGGTTTTATGTCAGGTTAGCTTTTCTTCCACATCAGCAGGTTGACGGAAGACAAAATGATCTGATAAATGATCCAGCCAAAAAGATTGACTAAGAATAACTTCACCACCCAAGAACTTCAAACTTTTAAGTTCATCCTCTTAAGCACCTTTATGTTATGGTGTGTTTAGTTGCCTAATGTGAAGAAAAATCTCTAGAGATGCTATGGCAGAAAAATCCAGAAGCCTAGTCAGAGGTGAATTCTGTGCTAAAATATTACCTCAAATATTCTTTACATACTTTTAGATGAACAAAGGGTGCTAAAGTCAGCAGAGCCTTTATTTATTACCTCTGATGTGCAATTGCATTATCTGTGCACAGGAAGAGCTCATGCTGTTAAGTCTACAGATTCAGAGCCCCCATCCCCACAGGGTTATACTGCTGTGCAGTCGATAGATGTAACTCCTTGAGGTGATTTTTTCCCCCCCGATTTCCTATCCTATGAGACAGATCAAAGTAAAAACAGCTACAGCTTTATATGGTCTTTGAACTGAAAACAAACTGTAGTTTCTTTTACAGTGCCTGCTATGATGTTAGCCAGGGTAGTCCGATGTATATATTAAGACAGTATGTCATTGATAGGTAGTATCGCATTTAATAATATAGGAAGTTGAATGTATCCAATGAACAGCTGCCTGGTTGACTCAGTGGTAATCCTGTGATTTGAGGATATCTACCATGGTTCATTGATTAGCCTGGTTAACTAGTTATCCAGAGACGTTCAGTGCAGGTACTTGCTGTTCATATTCATTCTGATACTGGGGGCAAGTGAAGGAGAGCATGGGACGGATGGCCATTGCCCAGGACTGGAAGCAAGGGATTCTTATGCTCCCAGTTCTACTGCAGGCTTCCTCCGTGACCTTGGAGCAAATAATTTGACTTCTTCCTTCTGGAAATTTAGGTTGAAGAAGGTTCACTGAATTTTGTGGAAGGTGTTTAAAAACTTGGTGACAACACAGTCTGAAGTGTTCAGGAATAGGAGGTAATTAGAGAGATGCTATGTGTAGGATGAGGTCTCTAAGAAGTGGTATAATATGCACTGTAGCAAGCTTAGTGTAGGGGATGTTGAAAAGGGTTTAGAACACTAGCTATCCTAGTTAAAAAAGGGCTTTCCTTGCTTGGAAAATGTTATTTATGATACTGGACCTTTACGGAGAGGAAAACAAAGTGGGGTGGCTCTTAAAGAAATATCTTTAACTCTGTATCATCTCAGCTTTGTTAAGCTCTTCTGTTTTATTAATGACATCTTTTTAAAAAAAATAGTACCACTTGCATGCAAGTGCTTATCTCCCCTTAAAAATCTGGAGGTGCATTTGGAAATAAGACCACTCAGTTTTCAGTGTAAGTTCATTAAATATAATTTTTTTTGTATTAGGTGTTTTACATAATACTCTCCTTATTTGTACCCAAACAAGCAAGGCAATATGCAGAAGATGTTTTTCTCTCTTTTTTTCAGTTAGACTGAGTGGATAGTTTAAGGAAGCTCTGTTGAAGTGGTGCTATTTTTGGGTTTTTTTTTTTCTAGGCAGTCACATTCTGATGCACAGTACATTTATTGGGTGAAATCCTTGAAAGATTGCAGGGCTGGTTTATGGGTTGCAGAATCTGCTCCCCACTGGGATAGTGAGATAGTGGATAGAGTGGTGGGCCTAGGGAGTTTTATCAGGCCTGGTTATGATGGGAGAGGCTGCTGGGAATTGCTCCCAGATATTTGGGGCAGCACTTGAGAGCAGGACTCAAGCAAGCTGACATACTTTTGTCTTTGGTCTAGGTTCTGGGCTGGTTAATCCTGGTCCCAAAGCTTGGCTGGTTTCTCTGTTCCTGTTGCTCCACATGTTTTGTTATTCCCCAAGTCTTGCTTTTGGATTTTGACTGTGGCTCAGCTCCTGGTTGTGGCTGTCAATGCACAGCTCATTCTCCCAAGAAGATGGTTAGTTTCTTTTCTTTGTGTGTTTGTGACTGCTGTTTGTATTGTCCTCTGATGCTGTTCATTTTGCAGTCACATTTCAGAATCCTCAGCAACAGCAATGCTCAGAGCCAGGACACTTCTTTTTCAATGAAGCTTCAAGAGGCTACCCAATGATCTCAAACCTATTTCCCCACTCAGAAGAAAGTAGGAGGATGTCTTTTATTTTGCCTTGTTTCTCTGCAACTGATACTCCAGGTCTACCACACCTGGAATATATTGTAACATCTTCCCCAGCTGGAAAAGGGGCCTTTTACACAAGCATTGGCACTGCCTTTTTCTGTTTCTGTTTACTAATTGTAAGCCACATGGCACTTAGCACAGAACCTGAAGGTTATAAAGACTTCGTAATTCAGAATGACATTTTAATGTCATTTTGCCCAGGTTTTTATTATTGGAGTTTGTGTGTGTCTGAATACGTGGTATAGCTACATTTTGTTTTGTTTTCAGCCTTTTCCCTTTTGTATTTTTGAAGTGCTCTGTGCTTTTTGTATTGATTTAAAATAAGCCTCATTGTCCTTGCCACACATTGCTGGGCCTAAGTGGGCTAATAATGAAATATTAGAGATAAATTTAACACTGGCTTTAGTATAAGGCATTTGAAATACAGTGATATTTAAGATTATAATACTGAATCTTTGCCATGGCCTGCTACAGAAGGTAGGCAATTAACACAGGTAGATTTTATTTTTCTGTTTCTTTTGAATTTCAGTGTTGAATGTCATTGTTCAGGTTCAGTTTGACAATTTCAAGCTTGCTGTGTGTGAGTGGACTTGTTTATTTGATCGAACAGAGTCCCCAGCTGTTTTCTTCTGTTATTTTTAAGCAAACTTGCCTTTAGCTTCTAGGCTTGGTGAACTTTATGCAAACTATTGGTTAAATAAAGCGCATTAGCCAGGTGGGTTCTGGCAGTTTGTTTTCATGTCTCACAGGTAGGAGTTTACCGAACTTGAGGAGGCAGTTTGGTGGGCAGATCCTGGGGATTGGCTGTCATTTTTGCAGGCTGAGTATGGTGGGGCACCCCTGAGCCTCTGGCCAAGGGGTCCTGGCAGCCCAATTCTCTCTCCCTGTAGATTGCCAGATGGCCCAAAACGGTGGCTTACTTGCTTAATAATGTTTCCCATAATGGCTTCTACAGGCTTAATCAGGGGATTAAGCGTGCAGAGGCCATTTATTGATGCATTATAAAGCAATCTAAGCATTGAATTAGACTCTAAACTGAAATATCTTATGAAATTAAAGCTGTTCACAATGTGAATTGTAATGCTAGCTATATATACTTTACTGACTAATACTAATTCATGCTAGCTATTAAATGTTAGCATGCTGCATCCAGCCACGGTAGCTTCAGACATTCTCTATTTCTATGGGGTAAACACTTGTCTGTACACTGAGATGCCATGCTCAGTGTCCACTGAGTTTGTTGGAATGGGGAGATGGCATTTTGCTGGGGTGTAGAGATATGGAAACTAGTCATAGACAGAGTCCCAGAACATGGGCACAGGCATCCGACACTCTTTGACAAAGTTCACGTAATCGGCGCATTTGTTGTCATGCTCTTTTTGCCACCGAGGAATGGATTTCAGTAGCTGAGGATTACAACTCAGAACAGGCACCTGGTTGGGATTCAAAATACAAACAGCTCTAGGGAAGGTGGGAGCCAGTTGTCTGAACCACTGTGGCAGTGACAGGTTGTATGTGTAATACTGGTTCAGCTTCACAGCTATTGCCTGGAACAGGTTCTGTCTCTGCTGGTTTTCATGCAGTCAGCTTGATAGTTCTTGTGATGCCATGTCTTCAACCCAGATAAATCCATCAGCTTGTTGTGTTCATGATGAATCATAGCTTGTTGATCTTCAAACCACATTCGAAGCTCTGTGAGCTGGGTGGTGTTTTCAGCCCCAAACATCATTTGATGTTGAATGTTGCCCTTGCCTTAAGAGAAGCTTAAGCATGGACTGTGTGCTGGGTGTGATTTTCAGTTCCTTGCTCACAAACTGCTGCTAGTACTACATACGCTTGGTGTGGCAATGGACCATGCTGAACCACTCATTCCACCTTGCGAGCGTAGGCTGTGGTGGCAGTGGCATGTGAGCCCCCGCTTCGACTGGTGATGGACTCACTGTACTGGACCTTATGGCCTGGACAGTGCTTGAAGTCTTTCTTGAAGGGGGGCCACCAGCCTATCCACATGGGGGAAATGTGTGTGCTAGATGTCATTTACTAAAGACACAATATGTGCATTGCAGGTGACATGAACTGAATTGGGCAGGATTCTTTGGAGCATGTCAGAGAAAACCTTGCACATGTACATGGCATTTTCAGACAGGAATGCTGAAATCTTGTTAAATTCTAAGCCATAGCTGTCAATTACCTTCATCATGGCTTGACACCTGGTAGCAAAATTGACAGATGTGAGATGGACTGGCTATGAAGCACAGGCAGGTCCTGGTCTGTCCAGCTCCCCGGTACAAATAAATTATGTGGCATGAAGTTACCTTGAGGGTCAGTAGCTCTACTGGCCACAATGGAGAAGGATTCATGCACTGCCAATGCAGACTTTGTGGACTGTTCATGTGAAGCAATCACTGCAGGGAGATAGTCTTGGCAAAGCTTGTTGGCACACAGAAAACTTCTAGCATTTGGCATGTTTTGGTTCACATAATCCCTTAATTTTGGGTGATAAAGTTTCTCCAGCAGGATGTTCACTGCTGCAAAGGCCTCCACAGGGGAAAAGGCAGCCTCTTGCCTTGCCAAGTTGGTTTCTGTGGTCCTTTTCAAAAGTGAGGATATGGTTACTTGTTTCTTGCTCTGAGCTTCAGCCTCTGCAACAGTCTTTCACTTGATTTGTGCCTCAGACTCTAAGTGTCGATTTCTCCTGTTTTTTCTTGGCACGTCCCATATCACAGTGCAGGCGGTACAGAACAATTTGTCTCAGTAGGCATGCAAGGTTCCTGCAGGATACTATCTTACATGGTCCAGTGCTGAAACGTTTTTGGCTGTCTTGGAGGGTTTTTTCCAAGTGGTTATGGTGAAGAAATATCCTCAAGGCTGTAGCAGGCTGTATCGGTATTCATATGGACACTTTAAAAGCTGGTGCCAAAATTTTATTGCTTCCCTTACTAGTCCTGGACCGGCTCCTAGACTGAGCCTACATCACAGGTTCAGCCTCTGGTTTTTCCCTCTTTCTGCTGCTCCCCCCATCCCACTCCCATGCTTCAGGACTGCAGGGCTTCCCACCCTTTTTTCTGCTTGCAGGTAAGTTATTTTTTTTTGGTTTTTTTTGTTGTTTTTTGCAGCAAGCCCACTGTTTTCATGGAGCCTGCCATTTTTCACAAAGCCTGTGTGATTTTTTGTTTTCTGTGAAAATCACGCAAGCAGGAATTTGGTAGGTCCCTACTCAACGTTCTGTTTAAAGGGGTATAAGGGCCATGCTATATCTTCCTTCTTCTATGACCAGGTACCTACCTCTTTAATTTACAACAGCAAGATGCATGGCTTGTAGGGCACAAGACAGAGAGGAAAAACAAATGTAAAGAAATCACATCGAATTCAGTGTACTGGATTTTCCATTGTTCTCGTCCTTTTTGTGTGGTCTTTTGCACTTGGGCAAAGCAGGCATGAAATCCTATGTACAAAAATAGGAACCTTTCACATCCACTTTGCAAAGTTTATATGAAATACAATACAAGTGAGAATTTTGCCCGTAATCTCAGAACAGTATAGTATTTTACTGAGATAAAAGACTGAGTATTGTGAGGATACTGTGCTATTCCCTTTATGTAGGTATATTTACTCAGTCTTACTTGGTCAGAAGTTTTTTTTTTTTTCTTTTTTAAGCAACTGTTTAACTGAAGGAAAAGGAGCAGTTGCTAGTCAACAGTATTAATACTGTATGTGCAGAAAGTTCATTTTAATGTAGCTGGTATTATTTTTATAGTGAAATTCAAAAGCTACCCTAGAGAAAAGAAAGGTGGAGGGCAAAAGTTTGAGCCCTTCAACTCTGCCTTAAATTTTGGGAGAAATTTGTGGGATCTTCCTTTTGTACTGAGCCCTACAACCCTGGAAACAGGTATCCTGCAATGCCAGGAAATGGCACAAGGAGCAGGCAAGGGAAGTTCCCACTTTTACGTAGGGGATGCTGGGGACTAGGGTCACAAGCCAATAGGCTAAGGAGAGGAGGACAGGCACAGGTAAATAAACATTGGCATGAAAGTCCATACACTTATGAGCTGGATAACAGGAAGCCAACAGTGATACTGTGGTGAGATCACTCAAGAACAGGTAACTCATAAAACACTAACACCATGATATATACTGAAGAAACTTGGCCCCTCTCACAAGTCCAGAGGGCTCCAAACCAGTCTCTGGTCCTATAAAATGCTTATTTGCCATCTGCCCAGGCTCCACATCTGGTCCCTGCTGTGGCAGTTCACACTCCTAGCTTTCCCACTCCTTCTGACTCTCTCTGCTGCTGCTCCTTCTGCGCCCTCCTCCTTGCTCCTCCGCTGCCTTCTGGAAGCTGTAGTTCACATTGCAGTCCATTAGGTAGTTCACATTGCAGTCCACTCATCCTGTCCCCTGGTAGCTTCTGGGAGTTGCAGTTCATACTACAGAGTCCCCTGGAGGCCTCTGGGCATTGTGGTTCATGTTGCATTACAGTACATGACATTCAACATCACAATACATTACACTTTGTTAGATCAAGCTGATGGTCTTCCAGGGTAGAGCTCTTAATTTGTTTTGTTCAAAACACATTTCACCTATGGATATGGTGGAGTGGGACTAATGCCTTTCTTGATCCCAAGAATCAAGAGTGCAGGAACAGTGTTGCCTATTTAATCTAGAACTGGCTGTCTCAGTTTTTCCTTAGCCATGAGATCCTTTCATGGGTGTTGTAGGGTACAATGCAATGCTAGAGGTGTTCAAACATGATTCATATGATTTGAGAGATTCCTATCCTATTTGTGAGGTTTCAGATAGGAATCCATAGTGTGAAAAACATTCCGACCTGTTGTGTGTGGCCTTTCTGAGTTCTTTGCAATGGAAAAATTGCTTTATTATTTTTCTGCAGTCAGAAAACAAGTGAAAACTCAGAGTGGGCGTTTTCGAAGGGGTGCCTCAAGTCTAAAAAGGTTGTGAACCATTGCTGTAACAGAGCCCTTCGGATCTTCCCCTCCCCCACCTCAGAATTTTGTCATGTCTTACATTTAGCTGTGCAGTAGAGGAAGATGGTTACAACCCCTCCAAGCTGATTTACTATCCACAAATTGAGAAGCCATATTGCAGATCAGTTCAACACTAAGCTAGCTCTCCACTTGATGTCTCTGAAAATCAATGTTTGTGCAAAGACTGATTGGTTAAATTGAATTCTTGACAGGAAACAGCTGAAAGTTTTCTAGCATGATAAATTTGGGATCAATTCCACCACTAACTATTTATGAGAGAGCTCAACATCCAAGGTGAACGTTAATGGCTTGAATGTGGAGGTTTTAGAATGAGGGGAGTCAGAAACTGATACATTACTGTAAAGGAGATAAGTGAAAGTGCAGTGGTAATCTTGACAATTGCTGATGAAGAATGCAGTCAGTTTATACATGCAAAGAGGCAAATCTTTTACAAAACTAATAAATACACGACAAGGATAGCTCACTCACTGCTGATAAGTGATGACACGGCTTTAGAAAAAGATCCGTCAGACTAATGTGCGTACTGTTCATCATACAAAATTAAAGAGAGTCACAGAGCCAAATATGTGTAACATTAAATATAAATGTTAAGGATGAAGATGGGAATAAGTGAAAGTCAAATTTCTGTGTGTCATTACATATGAGGCAGTGATGCTGTTTTTTCAATACTTTGCTTAAAAAAAGGTGTATTCTAGTGGAGCAGCTGGGGTATTTCATATAAAAAAAGGAGCCAATGTAAATAACAAAAAAGCTTTATTATTATCTGCATCATGTTCAGAAAAGCATTAATGTAACTTTTGATTGTGAACATCTAGCTCATTGTGAGCAGAACTGATCTTTGGCTCAGAAAATGAAAGGCAGAGAACAAAGAGCAGAGTTGGTCAGAAATGGATGAGAGTGGAATAGTAGATAATGAGGAAGAATACAGCCAGATACAGAGAAGCTTTAGATCATTTAAAGGATAATAGATGAGAAAGATAGTTCAGTGCAGATAAATGTAGAATAATGATGACTTTGATGAATCTTTTTCACACTAGACTGGGTGTATCACAAAACAGAGATAAAAAAGGTAGAGTCAAAAGGCATAGCTCTGGGTACTGCTAATGAGTGATGAAGAAGAGGAAGACAAATCTCCATATGTAGAATGCTGGTGACAACAGTGATCATTATCTAGTACGTTTGAGAGAGTTAAAATATCAGGAACAAAAAGAAAGACGGAAAAAGTAAGTATATATGTATTTTAGAGGAAGAACAGGGAATATTGCATCCCCCCCAGTGCATGACGTCCAAATACAGGCATATATATATAATTGAATGAGGCTCCAAAAGATTTCTCTCAGTTTGCCACTAACAGCAGCATCTGGAAACACTCATATTTCTCCACATGCAGCTCAAAGGCTGATGTTAGCAAAAGTCATATTATTCTAAAGTGGAGAGTTATAGGCAATCAAGATGAAGAACTTATGGCCAGTCTTTTCCATGATGCTGAAAATGGTGCAAGAGAAGGAAGTGGTACTAACTATACCCAGGTGAGAAGGGTCATGCTGTAGGAGCAGAGCAGGACAGCACAGGGAGGATCGCATGGTAGGGTGTTTGCTGCTGCTGTGCACAAGCACCCTGAGCCCTCCCTGCCTGGTGCTGCTGCTGGTAGCAGGGGCTATGTGCCATGTGGGGGAGTGTGTAGGGGGTCCCCGCACCCCTCACCCTCCCTCACAACCTGCAAAGATCACACACGCACACCCCACAACACCCACCAATATATACACACCTCAATATATGCTATGCCCCCCACACAGCCACACCCTCTTAACTCTCCCCACAAATCCCACTATACACTCACACCTCACCATACACACCCCCCAACCACACCCCACACCTCCTCATGCAATATACACTTGTAAGAGTTTATTTTTTAGTTATGCAGGCACCTCTATATACAGTATGCAAACATATATTATGACAAAAAACATTTTGTAATAAAATTAAAATACATTATAGTAGATGATTGACTTTTAGTGTCTGATTTGTTTTTTTCTGGTTCTAAGGTGACAATCCCACCTCCCAAAAGGAGTATTTGTGGGGGGTGGTGGTAAGGGGAGGGACTTCCGATGGCAAAGGTCAGGGGTTAGGGGATGGGACTTCTGGTCCTAATATGGTGGCTGGGGGCAGGGCAAGTGTCAAGGGGTAGGGTTACCCATGTGGCCTTCAACAGCTCACCCAAACTTGTTAAGCGGCCCCCCCAGCCAAAATAATTGCATGCCCCTGCCCTAGACTAAACCATTCCAATATGAAAATAAGAAAATAGGGCTAGAGGGGAGTGGTGTTCAAAAGTTACTCTATTACAGGTAGAGAAATGCTCTTCCATTTTACATGGTATAATGTTGGAGATATCCAGTAAAAGATATCACTCACGAAAATTCTTCCCCCTTGCATCCAGTTTCATGTAAGTTTGACCAGTTAGTTGTCTCCCAGTTGCTTTGCCAGCTGCTGACAACCTGATGTCTATTTCTTGTTGATCTGTTTGCTCATTGAGAATTTAACCCACACAATACACCCATAGAACTCTGTTTCTATTTTTAAAAATGGTCCAGGGTATTTACGTATTAAAATTGCTGTCATTCTGCGGTTTTGATTCTGTACTGCATACTTCTGATGTCGTTAAGCTTTCTGTTTAGTGACCTAAGGGACTTTGAAGATGAAGTAGAAAAACAAATTATTTCTTTGCCCCATGTGATAGTTAATTATATTGTAATGATTTCGAGTTTTTTTGAGCATCTCCTGAAACCAGTGGAGATTTTGTCACTAAGAGGGTGAAGCATAAAGCCCAGCTGATGTCCGAAGTAGACCAGTGATGCTTGAAACTTTGTGTATCAATTAGTTCAAAGTTTAAGAATGCTCAGGCTTAACCTTACTGTTTGATCATTTTAAGATGGTCTTTTAAGACTTTGTTCTTTCTGCCCCTTTTATTTTGCTTTATAGGGTGGTGGTTTTCATAATGGCACTTTATTAACATTGGCCATTGTAATTCCTCAGTATTAAGTTTTTTTTGTATCTCTCTGACACTTACTTGGAAGCTTAAATATATTACGATTTGAGTCCATTAAAAAATCGTGTAGGCCCTTGTTGCTAAAGTTCATGCATCTCTGCTGAGTATGGCATATACGTATAAATACATTTCTTCTGGGATGGTCACATTAATAAATTAATTTGTTGCCTTATTTTTTGAGAGTTGATTGCCTTTTTCATTTTTTCCTTCTAAATTGGGTTGTCATAATGTATGTATTAGATGAAGCAGGTTCATTGATTAAATGCAGTAGGGCAGAGGAATTACTGTATTTATTTGAATACAAGATAAAGTGTGTCCCCCCATTTTGCATGGGGAAAAAGTCCCTTATAATCACATACAAGAAAAGCTCACTAAATACATTGTCTATCATTAAGTTGCTACCAAAAGCAGCATGTGTTCAGCAATACAAAACCAACTATGAAGATGATTAAATGCAGCCATCATTAGGCATAACTATAAAACACAGGGCTCACATTGGGCAAACATGCTGATGGGAATGTACCACAAGAACAGGTTAGTGCAGCCCATTTCTATAAGAAATATGGTAGCATCCATTAAGTGCAGTCCCCTTCATCACCAACTCTTTTTCAAGTCATGGTGAGCCATGCCACTGTATGTAGTTCACCCCAAATCCTTCCGTCACCCCTTCTTTCAGCCTGTTGCATATGGTTAGTGTGGCCCCACCTTCCATAAGGTGAAGCCAGGTAGTCCCTTTCTCATTTGCATATATATATATTATACACACATTTTGGAGCATCCCAGGTCTCGTGACAAGAACACTCGATTCCTGTTATGAGTGGGGGTTAATTAGAACATGGATCCTTTGTGGAGGGTATATGGAGTACACACATACATTGAGCAGTGCTGAACTATGGGGTCACTATGGTTTGAAATGTGTTGATTCTGGTTTGGGCCCAGCCTGATGAGCTATGTGGTAAATCATGAGCCTTTTGGTTTTTGACTGTGGCTCAGCTACTGATGAGCTATGTTTAATTTCAAGGTTATTGTTTTTAAATTTGCTCTTCACTTCCATGTGCTCAGGGATAGCATGGTCTGACAGTAAGGAGAGGGGGAAGAGGTTGCCAGAAGAAAAAGCTGGGGGGAAGCAGAGAGCAAAGGAACTACCTGCCCCTCCCCCCCCGATTTATTTTCTCTGCTGTAGCAGTGGGAGGGGAACAAATTCAAGGCAAAGCTCCAATGATTGAATTCTGTACCTGGAAAATTATAATAAATTTATAAGTAATTCATATAAAGAATATACTTACTGGGGGGCAACTTATAATCAGAGTCATCTTCTATTTGAGTAAATATGGTAAACCATTTTCAAGCATCTGAGGTAGAAATGTGTAGAATTTTGAATGATAATCTGAGTCAAGGCCTTTATAGGATTTAGCTGACAAACTGAATTGGGTTTCAGTTCTTTGTGTCCTACATGTTCCTGCTGGTAATCTCAAATTTGCTGTGTTTGGGGTGGCTCAGAAATTTATTAAAATTGCCCTTCAAGCATTTTTTAATCAACCATGGCTTAGGCTTGCAGTCCTGTCCTTAACCTGGCATACTATTGCATGGCATTGCTTAGGAAAGGATCATTTTTGTAAGAAATTTTGCAGCAAGCAGCAATTGGCTAGACCTACTTAGAATCACTCTGCCGTTTTATTTCTGGTGGAAAATTGTGTTTTTGATTAAATGTATTAAGGAAAAAATCCATTCCTCAGAACTTTATTTATTTGTTTTTGTTAG
This sequence comes from Crocodylus porosus, assembly GCF_001723895.1. NCBI lineage: Eukaryota > Metazoa > Chordata > Crocodylia > Crocodylidae > Crocodylus > Crocodylus porosus. The sequence continues at coordinate 46,645,220 of NW_017728943.1, forward strand.
AAAACCAAAACCCATTTTTTTTAGCAATTTTTAACATAAACAAATGAGCACAATAATCAGTTTATAACAAAGTTGTAATTTATGAGGCTTCGTAAGTTTACAATGGAAAGATTCTGGACTACATATAATACAGGGGCAGGCAAAGTCTTGCTTGCTGGTCAGATTGGGCCCATGGCAGACTCCATTTCCCAGCAGTCCCTGCCCATGTTGCTGTAGCTGGTTTCCAAGGACATCCTGGAAGTGGTGATGCCATGACAGTGCGGGACCAGGGTTTCTATGGAGACCGGCCCCAGTGGCGCTGGCAGGGGGCATGGCTGGGCAGGGGAGGGAAGGGGCTGCTGGGAAATGGAGTCTAGCCACTGGCTGGATCTGCCATTTTGCCCACTCTTGATATAATATCTCCAAAGATGGAGCACTCTTTACCAAGCCTTGTGATATCAGAGGCATCAAGCTTGTAGAACACTCTTAGACTGATTTCTTCCATTTTCTGTAATGGCATTGTTTTTTGCATCCCTAATTCAGACCTTATTATTGCTAATGGTATCTACAAAGAAAGAATGCCTTGGTACAGGAGAAAGTTGTACTCTAAAGGAATAATCTGTTTCTAATCTAGAGTAGACAGCTAAGCTGATAAGGTGTTGAGAGAATTATTTATGAAAATGAGAAATCCCGTACATTTCAAGATAATGTCAATAGAATAGAGCCTTGCCACAAGATAATTTTCTCCTGATTCCTTTATAAATGCAGATGTAAAGCCCAAACCTCTGTGTTTCAGTACAAGAAACACTAATCCTCTATCAGTGTAGAGTGGCTTTGTGGTCTACTGTTAAGAGCAGGAGATTGGGAGATCCAATTTATAGACCTTATTCATAAACTTGACACTTATTCTTTTTGTGACCGTGTGCAAATCACCGAATTCCTGGGCACTTTAGTTTTCTCAAGTTTACCTGCCGTACACAGTTGTTGAGGGACTTAAGGCTTGAGGGTATTTTGAGGTCTTGAGTGAGAGCAATGGTTGGTATAAGTACACAGTATTATCTGTGTCTATGGTTTGTTCCAATTTAAAAGGCATTTATATTTTCTTAAATAAATGACGTATGCATATGCCGTTTGTCTGATGCATGCTGATACAATAGAAGGAGATCTGCTTATTGTACAGTATAAATAATTGTTGATAGGCTTAGCAAATAATGTGAGTTTTATCCAACCAGGCTTCAGTTTACATGTAATTTTTCTTGTAACATAGTAACTTCAAGATAAACGGTTACTTTCCCTTTTGCCAGTCTGTTGGGCCGTCCAGTTCCCTAATGAATATTTTTGAGTTCTGGGAACAAACTGAAAGTTTTAAAGCTCATTTTTTGAATTTGAGGTCTATGAAACGTTACTGAATTTCAGAAGGTCCTCTTCTGTACAGCTGGCAAAAGGATTGTGTGTTTGTCTAAATCATTTTGCCGTATTGGCAGAGAGAGGGAACCTCTATCAGTGAATGTGATTTAAAGAAGGAGACGTCTATTCTTGGGTAGACAAAAGAGAAACTAATTCAAGGTCTGATCTAATTTGTAGAGACAGCTTTTAGGAGAGCTACAGAGGAGATAAATACATGGCTCTCTAGCCAAATTGCATCCTAGCATAATTTGAAAGAGGAGGATATGCTTATTGATTTTCAGAATGGACTTTTTTAACCAAGTACAAAATTACTGGGTTGAAGGAGAATTTTACATTTGTACCTGTTCAAACACAAGCTTATATTTCTAGGGATTTTTAATGGGCAAAGAACAGTTCCTCTTGATTATATAGCCATTCCTATTCATCATGGAAACAAACTCATCCATAGCCAAGATCTACATATGTAGTGAAGAAAAAGTTAAATTCAGTTTTTAAGATGGAAAAAAGGCTTTTAGATCAAAGTTTGAAACCAGGACTGAGTGGATCAGATCTCTTTGTGGTGTAGAAGAATATTATCACAGTTAAACAGCTCCCACTTTCTATTTAAAATCTAATCTAATCCCTTCAGCTCAAGCCTCCCATTTAATATCAAATTCAAAGTCCATCTGCTAAAATTGTAATGTGAATGTAATGTGTGTAACAGCAGGAGGAGCCAGGGGCAGGCTGCAGAGCTGTGCTGACTGTTAATTTGGATTGCAACACCCAGAAACCCTCAGGTGCTGGGAGGCAAGGGAAAAAGGAAGGGGAAAATGAAGGCTGGGGCAAGGGGGAAAGAGAGCAGCATGCAGGTGGAACCTGGTCAGCCCTGCACGGGGGAGTGCACAGTGGAGCTGGAGATTTCACTAGCTTGGTCAGCTAGGGCTGTGGATTGAAGAAGCTGGACTAAGACTTGGGGGCAGCTTCAGGGTGCTGTCTGGCGATATCTCCCGAGGGGTTGTGGTGGGGAAGGGGTAGATTTAAGGTGCTAAGTATATGCTACCACAGCACTGATGTTTCTTTATTTTTACCTGTTCCCTCCCTTTGGCCTGTTTCTGTATAAAGGTGGGAGCTTCCCTTTTTTCCCATGCCAATTCCTAGGGCTGCAGGGTAGGCACAAAATAAAAAGGAGCATCTGCACCACTGTGTTGCACCTGCAACTTGCTATTTTTCCTTTTACATGTACATTTTACATGCAAAACCAAATGTGTGTATGCATTTTTATAAGTGTACTATAGCTTTCACTTGCCAAAAGTTTGTAACTTTTCTCTGTTCACAGGCGCCTTATGCTATATATTGCAAGCATTAATGTCAGCATCTACTGGTCCACACTATATAGTTAATCTGAAATAAAGGATCGGACAAAATAGCAAACCTAACAGGACTCAGCTACCAGTAGAGTAAAAGGTCAATTAATAGCAAAATATGAATGACAACGGGGTAGCAACATACAGCTTGACAAAATAAAAGTAAGAGAATAGCTCATGAGGCTCCATTAAATAATCAGTACACCAAGCAAAATAAGGTATATTGATTATTTAATAGATTGCATTATGTTGCAAGGCCTCTCAGCAACAGAGCAGGAAAGTCCCTCAGGAAGGAAGAATTTCATAGTAAAGAGCTTTGACCAAGAATGCTTTCACTCCCACCTCCCCAACTCTATGCCGAACTAAGAGTAGATCTACCTATAGGAAATACTATCTAATTAATAATATTAATCTAGCTGATGAGGGAGCTGTTTGGCTAGGTGCATGGTCAGCCCACAAGCAGAGACCAGACATACCTGTGGTGGACCAGGTGAGTTGAATTCCCACAAGATGTTGTCTTCATTGCAGAAGCCTTGTGGAGACAAAGGGTCCCTGTAGCCTGTTCCATATGAAGTTTTTTGGGACTTGGCTGATGGACTCCGCTTGAAGTGGTGGCCCCAGGCACTGTCACTTTTGTTAGGATGAGCATTGGGAAAGGCTATAGTGGCCACATGGGGAGCGGATGCTACTTGCCATTCTGTGATAGTGCCCAGGGGCTGTAGTCCTGAAGAGCTGGCTCCTTGTCATCTTCAGTGCTTTCTTGGTGGGGAAGCCATTTTCACACCACCCCCCATACCACTCCTTGCTATCGATACTCTGCCACAGTTGCCTACAGTGGGCAGACCATGTGGTACTGCTGGACATGGACATGGACTTGTGCTGTGGGAAGATGGTGGCTCCCCAAGGATCTCTTCCTCAGGTAGTGGTGTGGGTGCTTGTGGTATGGTCAGTGGTGCCTCTGGGGCTGTGATTGTGATGGGCATCTCAGGTGCGGGCTCTGAAGATATCCCTGAGTTCTTTGTCCTCCTGCCTGCTCCTACAGTCAGGTTTCCACTGCTTTAGAGGTTTATCCCCAGCTGGGAAGTGATGTTTGGGGGAGATTGGTGGGAAGGCTTTTTGCAGGGGGAAACTCTGCCTGTGTGGAGGACAGAAGCTGTAGCAGATGGAGCTGGCTGGGTGAAGGGGTGTACATCTCAGTGGCTGACGGAGCTGTAAGTTACCTATAGGACAAGGAACCACTCCTGCAGGAGGTCTTACAGAAGCTGTGCAAGCCTTGGGGGCCAGGGAGAGTGACTCTGTTCCCATGGATGGAGATATTTCTTTTCTACACCCTAAAGAGGTGAGCTCCCACAAGCCTTTTGAACAATTTTAGGGCATGGACTCATTGCCAGGATTTGGCCATGACATTGGGATGAGACTGAAGAGCGCCTTCTCCACAATGAAGGGAGAATGGGGCTCCTTGGTTGCTTGTGGAGAAGCAAGAGGGAGAGTGGGTGATAGTAGCTTGTGTGGGGTGGCTGTCCCTCCCTGCTTGGTGTCTGACGGCTCCTTCTCCACTTTTCTGTGCAAGTGATTGTGTGGGTCTGCTGGCATCCTGGGTGGGCAGCTGAACTCACCATCTGCAATGCCATGTTTTCTGCCCTGTGCTGGGAGCTTAGGGATTGACCCACCTGCTGGGAGCAGGTCTGGGCTCGGCAGTCTGCCTGAGTGGTGGGTTAGTAGCCATGCAGACATCCACAGGAGGGTAGCCCTCCTGTCCACCCTCCCTCTACCGAGATAGGAGGAACAAAAGCAAAGTGGAAGTGCTTGGCTGTCTGTCTTACACTGATAATGAGGGCATTTATAGGTCTTTATCATACTTGCACCTTAGTTGTCTATCTGGGACTTAAACCAAATCAACCTGTGCGCCCAGCCAAGGTGATAAGATTTTGGTCTTAACTGCCCGAGAGTCCGCAGGTGTTTAATTTGTTTGCCTATGACATGTTTAGATGCTTAATGTTCTGCCACTGGGAAAGCCGTGAACTACTGTTCTTTGGCTGAAATGAACATCTTGGTGCCTATTTTATGCCTCAAGCTGTCTTGGATTCACAAATTAAGCCTGATTCCTCGGTGGGGCCTGTAACAGGGGCATCTAACCGCTGTTACTTTGAGAGTGAGTGCTCTGTATAGGGCTGCTCTCTGTTGCAGGCAGTAGTTAGGGGCCAGCAGGGAAGCAAGCAGCCAAGAAAAGATAAAGACTGAAGCTATGAAGCTGTAAGCAGTGGGCTGGGCAAGCTACCTGGCAATCAGTTATAGGGGAGTGGTCCATGGAGCTAAGTATGTAATAACTGAAGCACAGCTGAGCAGACTGCAGCAAAAGGGACAAGGCTGATTAGAAAGCTAAGAAGTAACCTCTGGGCCTGGATGAGGAGAACATATGACTGGATGGGGTGGAGCCCAGGGTACTATAAACTTGGTTCTTGAGCCAGAGAGGACAGTTTGGGCCTGAACTTTGGAGGGCAAAGCCTCTAACAACATGTTACTTAGGAACTTGAGTACCACGATTGGACCAGAATGAGGAGGCCTGATGATGATGAGTAGGATCGAGTGAATACATTTTGTATTTTATTTATCATCAGTGAGAAGCAGGATCAGTGGGTGTGCCCTGCTGCCAGTTAAAGGTGGGTCCTGTCAGAGGGTCTGATCCAGGGCTGAGTGCAGATTTGGACCTAAGGGCACCTATACACTTGCAGCGAGGCTGCTCTGATGCTCTGTAATTATGGTGTGTCTGAGTAGACTCCAGCATCATGTGTGTCAGCGTCCCCTCGCTGAAAAAAATGGGAGCAGGGGTGCTTTAACTAAGCTTGTCTGACGAACTTTAGTTAAAGCACCGCCGCCACCACTTTTCAGCACAGGGATTATTGATACATGTGATGCTGTGGTAGTTTTAATTAGAACAGCTCTTTCACCTTCAAGATGGCTCTAATCCTTGAAAAGAATATAATGTGTTTTTGGAAAGAAACTGGAGAGGAAATCAGTAAGGCTCACTTTAGCTTAAACTCTCTGGTCCAGCCTCTCTGGGTGAGAAGATGTATAGCTAGGATTCCTCTACTAAGAATGATTTGCTCCCAGGTGACACTGGACATGTTTACACATGGGCTTTAATTTGCAGTAGCCTACTTTACTGAGCATTAAATCATCACATAAAAAGTGTGCTAGTACATTAATGCACAGTAAAATAGATTACTGTGCACTGAATGCCAGCTACAAACTGTGCACAATTATTACCGCACATTAAGGCAGCCTAATGCACATTTGTTTGGGGGTTACAGAATTTGATGCACGTTAGGAAAAGCATCTTAATGCATGTGTAGACACGCCCACTGAGTGTGATTCTGGGCAGTTGCATTTGCAGTTGGACCGAAAATGTATCTTCTTGGGTCATGAATGGAGTGGCTGTCAGACAGATGTGTCTTGACTTGGGTGATGTAGCTGGGACTCAAAATCACAGTAGAAAATAAGCAACAATTTTTTTTATGCCAGTGAGCATTTTGAGAGGGTGTACTTGTATGCATCTGTGTGGGCATGTGAAGGATATTTCATGAACACTGCATTGGTGCTGCAGAGTATATGGACTGAGCTTATAATATTCTTAGTATAAACGATATCCTGAAGGTCAAGACTACTTGCTGAACTACTATCTATTTTAGCTGTGTCGTTCTACCAACTTAGTGGCACATAGATTTCAAGTTCACAGCCTCAGAATGAAACGATTTTATTTGTGCTTACTTCCTGCCTCTGTACTCTTTAGGTCAAGTTTTAAGCCTAGTCCTAATACCTTGGGTGTGGAGTTTCACTTGATTCCTTTCTCCTTTAGTTTCCCAACCAACCCATGGATGCCTGTGCAAAATGGGGGAAGCTTATAACAATTTTAATCCTTTTCTCACCAGAGACAAGGCAATGGTCCTTCTACCTTTCTCTCTTATCCCCATGTCCTCCTAAGTGTGAGAGGAATGGCCTTATCTGTAAGCTTTCCTTCAGGGTGGAGAGACAAGTCAATGTTAGGTGAAAACCCTTTTCCTTTAAAAAATGGGCTGCAGTCATGTATTGGAAGATTCAGCTGAAACAGCATTCTGCTGAAAGAGTATTTCCAGAGCTGATTATGACATGGGCAGAAGTTTATGCTTCTGAATGATAGTGTGATAGAAGCTACGTTCTAGTTTATGAATCAGGGACTATCAGCTTAGGCAAAATACCCATTTCATTCATGGATGAGTGGAAAGTAATATTTTTAGGAGCATAGTAGTGTACCAATCAAATGCTTTTTTTCTACTGACAGGACAATCTTTATAATTACTGATGGCCATGCTTCAGTTGCCCTATACTTCTAACAAATGACACTGAATACTAGTGATTCTGCACTATTTGTAGGAAGCAGTTTGAAGCTGTAATTCTGCAAAATGGCTATACATTCTGGAATCTTGCACTAATAAACTGGAGTCATTCTGACTTGAAAATAATATCTTTAACATTGTGAATGCTGTCAGAATGATTATTTGTAACACTGCAAAATATGAATAAATGTGTGTCAATGCAGGTCTTTTTCATATTGCCTGTGTTTTAGGCTTTGGCTTCTTTGACCAAGGGATAATGTTCCAAGAAGAAGGATTGCTAGGAAGAGATGAGATTCACCTGACAAAGAGAGGGAAGAGCATTTTTGCATACAGGTTTGCTAACCTAGTGAGGAAGGCTTTAAACTAGGTTTGCTGGAGGTTAGAAACCAAAGCCCTGAGGTAAGTGGAGAAGTTGGTGACCTAGAGGAAGAGCAAGAAGGATGGGGCAACAAGGGAGGTGTTCTCATTCTTCCTGAGAAATCAATTGACTAGTTACCGTAGATGCCTGTACACAAAAGCACTGAGCCTGGGAAACCAGCAAGAAGAATTGGCAGTCCTTGCATAGTCAAGGAACTATGATGTGAGTGGAATAACAGAGACTTGGTGGGACAGCTCACATGACCAGAGCACTGTCATGAATGGGTACAAACTGTTCAGGAAGGATAGGGAGGGGAGAAGAGGAATAGTTGCACTTTATGTAAAAGAGCTATATGATTGTTCAGAGCTCCAGTATGAAGGTGGAGATAGGCCTGTTGAAAGTCTCTGGTTTAGGATCAGAGGAGAGAGCAACAAGGGTGATATTGTGGTGAGAGTCTACTATAGACCACCAGGCCAGGAGGATGAGGTAGATGAGGCTTTCTTTAAACAGCTAGTGGGTAGGGGTGTGCAAAACTCAGGTCGCGGATTTGGTTCGGCCCAATTCGGCAGCTGACTCTCTGAATCCGCATCGAATCAGGAGACCCTATAATCTCTCCGAATCGAATTGGAACCCTCTGAATCGATTCAGAGAGATTCGATGATTTGGACATAGACACAGCTTTAAATGTTTTTTCTACATACCTCAAGGTACCAGGCATTTCATTTATGCTGAGATGCTGGGGTGGATGGAGCGTCCCACAGGAGTGCGGGAGAGGGGAGGAGCGGGGTGGGGTCCCCAGTGTGCTCGGTGGTAGACCTGGAAGTAGACCAGAAGCACTTCTGGTCCACTTCCAGGTCACGCAGGGGACTCTCCCCTTGGCTCAGTGACTGGTGCCTCCTGGGTCTGGGGGAGCACCCAGGGTCCTCCTGTGACTGATTGCTGAGCTGGGGGGGGTACAGGGAAGTTCTGTGCGCACTTGGCAGTTCTTCTGGTCCACTTCCGGGTTGGCCACCAAGCACACGGGGGGACCCCCGCATTCCTGTGGGACGCTTCATCTGCCCCACCATTGCAGTGTTCGTGAGCCATGCCTGGTATCTTGAGGTACGTAGAAAAAACATTTAAAGCTATGTCTATGGCTGAGTCACTGATTCTCTGAATCAGTATTGAATCTTGTCAGATTTTTAAAGTTCACGAATGCCAGTGGGGAAGGGAAGCACACAGGACACGGAGACAGGATAACAATATGATGGAAAATTTTATTTGTGTGGATAGGTGTAGAATGCAAAGGGGTCATCGGGTCATGGGGTTCGCGGTGATCTCTTGCTTTCAAACCCGAGGGCTTGGTGCGGCTGACCACCGGTAAGTCCCAGACCGGGTAGGCGGCATAGGGTAGTGTACCTAACAAACTAAACTAAGCTGTAAAAGTCCTTATAAGGTGAAGCTAACACTAAACTATTTACAGTGCTTAAGCGAAAATGGCACGGCAGCTCACCAGTTCCATCTTTGTTGCTGGAGACATAAAGATTACTCCTTTGGGCAGGCCTGAAGGTCGCTCAGGGATTCACCCTGGGGGAGGCAGCTTCTGGATGATCAGTCCAGTTGCTCTTTGTCGCTTGAAGTTCAGTCGCATGGTTCCTCCAATGAGCGCTTGGAGCGTTGCACCTTTTATAAAAGTTCTGGCGGGAACTTTATCCAATCATTGCAAGTGTGAATGCTTGCTATATTTTGTGTTGCTGTGGGTTTTGGAGGGCTTTTGTTTCTTGCTGCGTAACTATAGCTGGTAATTTTCCACCTGGCTGTAGCTGGTAATTTTCCACCTGCTCAGAGACCCTTTGACCTGGTTGACGGGCCCTGCCAGAGGCTGGCCTGGCCTGGCCATATTCTGAGTAGGGATTCTGACAAATCTTTGGATTCAGCTTCAGCCGAATTGAATTGGGACAGTAATCTGAATCAATGAATTAAATCACTGTCCCCCCATTCAGGCTGAATCCGAATCAAATACTGCCCATTTTGCATACCCTTGCCAGTGGAAGTTTCCCAATCACAGGCCCTGGTTCTCATGCGGGACTTCGGTCACCCTGACATCTGCTGGGAGGGCAATACAGAAGTGTGCAGGTAGTCCAGAAGTTTTTGGAGAGTGTCTGGGACAACTTCCTGGTGCAAGAGCTGGAGCAGCCAACTAGGGGCTGTGCTCTTCTTGACCTGCTGCTCACAAACAGGAGCCAACAGGGAAAGAATTGGTGGGGAATGTATTAGTAGATGACAACTTGGGCAGCAATGACCACAAGATGATTGAGCTCAGGATCCTGAGGAAAGGAAGGAAGGAGATCAGCAGAGTAAGGACCCTGGACTTCAGAAAATCAGACTTTGATTTGCTCAGGGAACTGATGGGCAGGATCTCATGAGAAGCCAGTCTGAGGGGGAAAGGAGTCCAGGAGAGCTGGCTGTACTTTAAAGAAGCCTTACTGAGAGTGCAAGGACAAACCATGTCGATTTGCAGGAAAACTAGCAACTGTGGCAGAGACCAGCTTGACTTAGCACGGAGCTGTTCAGTAAATTACATCACAAAAAGGAAGCTTGTAAGTGGAAACTTGGACAAACAACTAGGGAGGAGTATAAGAGTATTGTTCAGGCATGCAGGGATGAAGTCAGGAAGGCCAAAGCGCAATTGGAGTTGCAGCTAGCAAGGGACATGAAGGGTTTCTACAAGTATGTAACAAGAGAAAGATCAGGGTCCTTTAATGAATGTGAGAGGCAAACTAGTGACAGATGGTGCAGAAAAAGCTGAAGTACTCAATGCTTTTTTTCACCTCGGTCTTCACAGGCAAGTTCAGCTCCCAGACTACTGCACCTGGCAACAGTTTGGGAAGGAGGTGAGCAGCCAACAGCGGTGAAAGAACAGATTAGGGACTATTTAGAAAAGCTGGACAAATACAAGTCCATGGGGCCCGACAGGATGCACCCAAGGGTGCTGAGGGCATTGGCTGATGTGATTGCAGAACCATGGGCCATCAACTTTGAAAACTCTTGTTGATTGGGAGAGGGCAAACATAGTGCCCATATTTAAAAAATGGGAAAATGGAGGATCCAGAGAACTATAGACCAGTCAGTCTCACCTCAGTCCCTGGAAAAATCATGGAGCAGATCCTCAAGGAATCCATTTTTAAGCACTTGGAGAAGAAGAAGGTGATTAGGAACAGTTGGCATGGATTCAGCAAGGGCTGATTGCCTTCTATGACGAGATGACCGGATCTGTGGATGTGGGGAGACCAGTGGAAGTAATGTAACTTGATTTTAGCAAGGCTTCTGGTACAGTCTCCCACAACATTCTTGCAGGCAAGCTAAGAAAGTATGGGCTGGATGCATGGACTGTAAATTGGATAGAAAACTGGCTGGAACATTGGGCTCAGAGGGTACTAATCTATGGCTTAATGTCTAGTTGGCAGCTGGTATCAAGTGGGTGTCCCAGGAGTAAGTCCCAGGGCTGGTTTTCTTCAATATCTTCACCAAAAACCTGAGAGATGGCATAGAGTGCACCCTTAGCAAGTTTGTGGATGATGCCAAGCGGGGGTGAGCAGTGGGAGAGGGGGGAGTAGGAGATATGCTGAAGGTAGGGCTAGGATTCAGAGTGACCTAGACAAATTGGCCAAAAGAAATCTCATGCAGTTCAACAAGGACATGGCAGAAAAGGACCTGGGGGTTACAGTGGACAATAAGCTGAATATGAGATAACACTGTGCCCTGGTTGCCGAGAAGGCTAATGGCATACTGGGCTGTATTGGTAGATTGGTAGGAGTGTTGCCAGCAGGTGAAGGGAAGTGACTATTCCCCTCATTTCAGCACTGGTGAGGCTACATCTGGAGTTCTGTGTCCAGTTTTGGGCCCCCCGCTACAGAAAGGATGTGGACAAATTGGAGAGAGTCTAGTGGAGTGCAATGAAAATGGTGAGCGGGCTGAAGCATAAGACTTATGAGGAGAGGCTGAGGGAATGGGTCTTATTTAGTCTAGAGAAGAGATGACTGAGAGGGGATTCAATAGCAGCCTTCAACTACCTGAAGTGGGGTTTTAAAGAGGATGGATCTAGATTGTTTTCAGTGGTGGCAGATGACAGAACAAGGAGCATTAGTCTCAAGTTCAGGGAGGGAAGTTTAGGTTATATATTAATAAGAATTTTCTCACTAGGAGCGTCATAAAACACTGGAACAGGTTACCCAGTGGAGATGTGGAGTTTCCATCCTTGAAGATTTTTAAGACCCAGTTAGACAAAGCCTTGGGTGGGATGATCTAGATGGGGATGGTCCTGCTTTGAGCATGGGGTTGGACTAAATGACCTCCTGAGGGTCCCTTCCAACCCTAATTTTCTATGATTCTTATTAGCAACATTTTTGGTGGACTAACATTTCGTACCTGCACACACTTTTGAAATGTACTGCCGGGCTTCCGATGTTCTATCTGGAAGGTCAGTTCACAAGTGGGGAGGGAGTAGTTGGTGGTGCATTTGCTGGAAGGCAGGTGGTAACTGACGGTGTGCCATTTTTGCAAAGAAGTACTGTTTGTGGAAAGGTGTGAAGGAGATGCCCCAGTACAAGCAGGGTGATCTAGGCATAAGAGGTACTGAAGAGAGATACTTGAAGATGAGAATAGGAGAAGGGTACAAAGGGGAAGGTTCTGCAGGGATGGCAGTGGGAGAAGTTGATATACTAGGACATTAATGTTGATGTATAGCCTTAAGAATTTTTTGTGGAATACATTTGGCTTTGCACTTTTATCTCCATAGAGGCATAAGTGTTAGCTTTCATTTTATAACCCACACTCAAACTTTATGAAGTAAGGTATCATTTTCACTTCAATGCTAGACTTGAATCCTTAAAAGCCTGAACATGCAGATAAAGCAGTAGCCTGGTCTCTCACCTCTGGAGCTTGCACAATCCTAGCGATGCTTTCTTAGAGATGCACAATCGGGCTCCTGCCTGTTGGGCAGAAAGCTTCCTGCTCCTGCTTGCTTTATTTCAGACACACATTTTCAGGCTTCTGGGCTCTCTGCAACACCCAGGGTATTCCCTGGTATGAAGTGGTACACAAGAAAAGCAAGGCAAGAAGCAGAGCAGGAGGTTTGGCAAGGTGGAATGAGGGGTAGATTTCAGGAGGGCTGACTCTTGAGAAGAGTTCCACCTGTCCCTGGACATAAACTCTATTACTGCTAAGGGCTTCCTTAGTTCTGGGTAGTTTGGGATGGTCTGAAGCACTTCAGGCCTAACCAGGGTCCTGAAAGGTTAACTTTTCCCTGTCCTTTTTGGGGTTAAAAAGGTTTTTACACTAGTCATACAGGCAGTACTCAGAACCTTCTTCATGGGAGGCTTTGAAGGAGAGCTTCTATCTTGGATGATTTAGGAACAGTGAATCCTGCATCAGTAGTTCAGGCATTTGAACTTGGATAACCCTTAAAGTCACTGCCAGGCCTGTGATTCTAGGAAATAATCATCTTGAACAGGGAATGTTGTGTATAGCAGGGGGGCCATGCTTACCCTGTTGTGTATTGTTTATGTCTCCGGGGGGAAAACTTTTACATGATTAGTATGAAAACTCAACTCATTCCTGGCATCCCTCCCTGTTCTAATGGTTGCCCAGTGCTATCCTTCCATCTATTTTCTGTCTCTCACATGGGAGGAGCAGAAGTATGGGATGGCTTAGTATGGGAGAGGTTGAGGGAGGATTTCATTCCAAGAACAGCGCGATGGAAGAGGAAGAGCTTCCTCTGTCCACTTTCACTAAGCAACAGGAAGCAGAACAGAGACAAATGGCCTGTCTATTTCTTCAGGGCACTTACGGTCTCTGAGTGAGAGGGCAGGGATGATGGAGAAGTTGAAAACAGACTTTCCCTTCTTTCTGTAATCTTAAAAGAGGGCACATTGAGGCTGCTCCCAGGGGTCCAGGGACCATGGAAAAGAGTGAGTTTCTTTCAGCTCTGCCAGTACTGCCTGAGGGGTTTTGGAGCCTTGCCTTTTGCTCATGCAATGTGGCTTTTGATTCAGGTGAATAGTTCTGAGGCATTAGTTAGTCTCTTGGAACACACTCCTATCTATGATTTCTGATTTTCAAATGGCACTGGCCAGAGTGCTGTTCTCTCATTTCATCTGTAGGAAGCTCTGTCTGCTCAAGTGTCCATTTGAAGAAATAGGCACCCGTGTGTTATGTGAAACGATAGATTTGTGCCGACTGAGGCACAAATTGACTTCGATTGAGGCTCACTGACTTTCCTTTAATAAGTAGCCAGCTTATTACTCTGTCATCCCCTCATTCAGTTTGCTGTGGGTTCCCTACTCCACAATCAGCAACAGTAGTACAGTATCCTTCATTTTAATTTAAAGCCAATTAAATCTGAACTTCCACTGGTGAAGTTATGCCCAGCCTGCTCATGGACCTGGAGGTGGAGGAAGAAGAGCAGTGGTTTCTCAGACATATGTTAATACTCTTTTGCAAAAAACTATGTCAGGTAATTGGAACTTGAACCCACTGACAACATGAGTTTTAATTTCTACTTAAAATATGGACTGAATGCATTAAAGTCAATATGTTCTTAGTTGTCAAAAGTATCTGTGGAAAAGTAAGCTGCTTCCCCATTTCTCTGCCCAAGGATCCCTGCAAAATCAAATGTAATTCTATTTTAGAAATGTTTATTTCAAAATACTGGCAGAAACCAGGTATTAGGCCTGTGCAAAGCAGCAAGTATTTGATTTGGATTTGGCTGATTTGGAGGGACAGTGATTTGATTTGGCTTTGGAGATTTAGTGTTGATTTGGAGGTTCGGCTATAGACTGTAATGGGGAACTAAAATACCTTTAACTTTGTCATTTTTTTGTAGGTTCGGTGAATGGCAATACATTTCACTGAAGCTGTGTGGGTGACCAAGTCCAGGTCCTTATGTGTTACTTTCCTCAGCCTTCTGCAGTGTGGTCCTGTATTTTGATTCTTCTTGTGTTGCGTCTCAGTGGCAGGAATTTTCGAGGGTTTTCCTTTTAATTTTTCCTTGTCCTCAGTGGTTGTTAGGCACTTGTTCCTACTCTTACAAACCTGATAAACGCATGAACAGCCCCTCTTGAGCCTTATACTTACCTTTCATTTTGGGGTCAGTTTAGCCTTTGTACTTTGCCGTTGTGACTTTTAGGGCTAGAATTGGTTCTCATGCCAGGAGATAATACTTGCTTCGCCTTCTTTTGCAAAGCATAACAAATTTCATACATGTGGGTTCATATGCACCTATTTTTTTTAAACCAAGCAGCTATCTCACTGTTATGCTCAAGAGCTATGTCTGCACTGTGGGTAGTGGTGCGAGAGCAGCACACATAGGCTTATTTTTCCAGATTTAGTCTAGTTAGCTCTGGCAACAATAGCAATGAAGACTTGATGGCGTGGACTATAGCATGGGTTCTATAAGCCCTTTGGGGACACTGTGTATGTACTTGGCTTCTTCATGTGTTAGGCTAGGGACAGAAATTACACACAAATTGGTATAAGTGGTCAGAAACCAATCTGTAACACAACAGAAGTCCAGTGCACATAAACTGCTTTCAAAATGGCTGAAACTGGTTTCAGAGAAACCTGGATGGATGTAGTATCGGACTTAACTAATTTAGGTTAAATCAGTTTAATGAACTGCTGTCCTAGATCCCCTCCAGATTCAAATTAACTTGTAGTTCCCCAGCATCCCAGGATGCTTCACATCTCCCCCACAAGCCTTTTCTTGCAGGGTGCCTTGGCCCAAGGTGCCTGCTTTAGCTGAGCAGGGAGGTGTGCTCTAAGGCCCCTCGGCTTTTGGCGTGGGTCACTGCAGGCGTGTGGGGTTATGTCCAGAATCAAAAGTGAATGTCTGTTCACTTGCTTAATGGTTCAGTCTACATAGCGTAGACTAATGTGCAAACTTGAATCAATTCAGCCTTGGGCTTTTTGACTGTCTGTACTTAGCCATGCCTTTCTACCATGTCTTCTTATCACTGGTCGGTGCATAATAAGGAATAATACTGAATTCTTTCCAGTGGGCAGCATTTTACAGGAAACACTGATAGTCTTTTCATAGGATAGGGATAGGGGCTAGTTCTTTATTGCAGAAATTCTACTGATAGGAGTTGTGATGGTTCATACAGCATAAAAGCGGCTTGCTGTATCTTTTGTGCAATGTCTTCTTTTATTTTTCAGCTTCTTAAGTAAGACGGAGGGAGAAAAGCTGAAGACACAGATGACCAGATGAGGCAAGGTCCAAGCCCTTTTTTTTAGCATTTGTATCATGTAAACTTCAAAAACCATATACGTTCTTTTCTGGATAGAGGAGAATATAATTTTTAAGACATCCTTGTGGAGTTACCGGAACACTCCTGCATTTACACAGCAGCACTTTTGAGAGATAAGGGTCAGATGATGCTCAGAATTCTGTCACTGCTCATGAAATGTAGCAAGAATCTCTTTACACTGGCTGAATTTAGAACATTTTCTGTGCAAGTGCGGTCAAGGATAAGCTATTTCTTGTGAGGGGCACTGAACAGATCATTTGTTGTTGTAGTTGCACCCATTCTTATGTGTGTGTATTGATTGCTTTGTTTTTGTAGTTGCCTGTGCATGAGATTCAACAATTTAGCGAAGAGAAATCATGTGGATTTTTTTTTCTTGAAATTCATTTGAAAAAGGCAACTGTTTAACCATGCAGTTACCACAGAGACCAGGAGCCACTGTCCTAGTAAATCCTCCATGTTATTCACTGACTACAGTGAATGGAAATGACATGGTTAATACCCCCTGATAGAAGTGGCCATTGTTATGAAGGGCCAGTGGCATGTTCCAATATTTGAGCCACATGTTCTGATATGTGAAAAAGGCTGTGAATTTTAAAAGTGGATGAAGAATCATATAAAAGGGATCAGCGTATACATATATTGGTATACATATTTATTTGGAATGATCACTAGAAGTGGTTAGAAACTGATAAGAACAAAAGTAATTTCTGGATAGGAATTCTCCTGTGTCTAGCTAATTCATGGCCTCCAGGTGTCTCTCCACTACCATTACTTTGACTATCTCCACTGTATTTATGAGAGAGAATAATCTAACTTTTCCTTTACTGTATCAGGAAATCGGATCTCTGGCTTAATGGCTCTTAGCTTTCATCCTCTGTAGATATTCTGGAGTTTTTCCTCTCGCCATTCTGGTGTCAGTGGAATAATTTTTCCTTCTATCTTTTGTCTGTATTGAATGTACTTTTTAAGAGCCTCTACAGTTAGCTGAAATAGGCTTTGCAATTTGAAATTCAATATTTCTCTTTATTCCTTTTAATTTTTTTAAATAGATCTCTCATTCCTGCCAGCCAGATTGGTTGTATTTTTAGAAGCCTTTTGCTTATTGCTTTTTATATCCCTACTTACCCATGTTGGCCTCTGTTGCCCTTTAACTTAACCAGGATGAATTTCAATTACAGCTTTCCAGACTCTCTCAACTATTTCTCTTCTCTCTATAGTGAGCTTTTCCATACATTACAAAGGTGTAATCATAATTCCATGGCTGTTTCACGTTACCTCAAGCTGAGGCTTCCAAATACCCAAATCCTTTGCATTCCTTTCCTCAGTTCTTTGCTGCTTTGAGTACTGAATATTGTATTATATTTCTCAGCAGTCTCCTTATGATCTCTGACCAATATTACCCTTTTAATGCTGCTTTGACTATTAAAGTGAACTGTGGAATCCCTGTTATTTCCCTAATCCAACCATTATTTGATTCAGACAAGTATTACATTTCCAGTGAGTATAAGTAAAAACAGTATCCACATGTGTTGATTAATCTGTTTTAGTACAAATCATAAGTAGGATCATAGAAAAGCAGGGTGAAAAGGGATCTTATGAGGTCTAGTCCAGTCCCTTACTCTCTGACTAAATCATCCTAGCCAGTGCTGGAGCAACGAAGTTTGGTGTTCGGGGCAAAGCCCACAGCAGGAGCCTGCCTGTGCCCTGTGCACAGATCAGGGGGGCACATGCACCCCCATGCTTGCCCAGGAGTGCACACAGCAGCAGGAGCTGCCCTTCCCCCATCCCTGCACCCTCCCCAAATGAGCTGCTCGTGACACTGTCCTGCGCTGGGCAGCACCTGTTGGCACCCCTTCACTTCGGTGTCTGGGGCGGTTGTCCCCCCCCCGCCTTTGCTACAGCACTGATCCTAGGCAAATATCACTCTAACCTCCTCTTGAAAACTTCCAGAGATGGAGAGTCCACTGTTTTTCTAGATAGCCTGTTTGAATGTTTGACCACCCTCATAGTTGGAAAGTTCCTCCTAGTTTCCAACCTAAATTTTCTCTGCTGCAGCTTGAAGCACATTTGCACTCTGTGTAGTTGCTACTAACTGACCAGAAGTCCCTCACATTGTCCCCGGAAGTACTCCTTTCAGTAAGGGGTTTTGCCGTCTTGGAACCAGAAAAATACCAAATTATATTCTAAAAAGCGAACATCTACAACAATCATTAGTTTGATTTAAAAAAATATTGTTGTCCTGATTTTGCATGTCTTTATGCAGTGCAAATAGAGGTGATTGCACAATAGCTTAAAATTAAGTCTTACTCTTGTATACTGTGAGGGGGTGGGTATAGGTTTGTTGGGGTATGTGGGGTGAAGAAGCATGTGAATGTGAATGTGTGGGGTGTGGGTGGGTATGGGGTGTGTGGGGAAGGGTGGCTGGGCTGTGTGAGGGGGTTTGGGGATGGGGTGTGCATATATGGCAGTGTGAGGGGGGTGTGTGGGTGCATGTGTATGGCAGAGTGTGTATGTGGGACTTGCCCTATGGAACACACACACATGTGCAGCCCTGTGCTCCCTGATTTGGCTATGCAGTTGGTGCATGTGGTGCTGGAGCAGGGTGGGGGCAGGAAGCAGGGAAATGGCTGGGGGTGGGATGTGGCTGGGTTCCAACTCCTGCTGGTGGCTACCTCTAGGTTCTACTGTCCCTGGCTCCTGTTATCTTTGACAGGCAGCCAGGAGCAAATAAATATGAACTTACTAATTTTTTAGGGACCCTGTGGATTGGATAGAATGGCCTGGTGGGCCAGATCCAGCCCATGGGCCGTATTTTGCCTGCCCCTGTGTTATGAGCACTTAACAGTAGAACAGCCACACATTAAGACTCATTAACAAGTGCTAAATGTCCTCTTGGTATCTGAAAATTATGCTGTTTTGGGGAAAGATTTGAGCTCTGCTACCCAGTTTGAATTAAATTAGCTTCTGGCTGTTGATCTGAGATAAAGCCCCTAATTTGTGGTTCTTCAGTATCCTAGGAGGTACTGCTCCTAGGTGGACTAGCTATGATCCACTGCAGGACACTACAGCCTAGGGGACAGCTGGGCAGTGGATGAGTGGGCAGGGACAGGAAAGTGATGAAGGAGGCATGGGGAAGAGAGCAGGGGGCAGGAAGCTGGTGGGATGCCCTCCTCTCCCTGTCTGAATTGTCACCATGCTGGCCCCCCAGCTGCCTGCACACCCCCCGGCTTTTCCCTGCCCTATCAAGGAGTTGCTAGCAGCCAAGAGGCTGGATCCATGCATGCAGGGACAGCACAGGCTTCAGAGAGCCTGGGAAAAGGCAGAAAGAAATTTCCCAGCCCTGCCTGCTGCCACTACAGCTGTTAGGGTGATTGGGGCATCAGGGCAGAGGCCTGTGGGTAGATGGGGTGGTTGGGGTGATGATCCAGGTGGCAAGAGGCTGTGAAGGCAGAGGGGGTGATCAGGGAGAGGATCCAGGTGGTTATGGGGGGATTGGGATGGCAGGGGGCTGATGGGAGGGTGGGGAGTCATCTAGAGAGTTAGATGGAGAAGGGGTGATTTTGGGGGGCCCCTTCTTCTTTGTCCCTCTTCCCCAGCCTATATTGTGGATAGAGAGCTGGTGAGCATGGCAGGCACAGAGCAGACTTGCTGTTCCTAACTATACCCTTGCTTACCAGCCCTCGAGCAGCAGGTCTGAGCAGTGCAGATTAGAGAGGGTATGAACCCTTAATGCGTGACTGTTAACAGCATGTGCTAACTTCTAGTGCAGACTAACATTCCTTAGTGTTAGCATGTGCTAAGGGTGAGATTACAAGTTACAATTAGTAAATTAGGCAGAATGTTCAGAGCACAGTGGCAAACTGAAAGAAACATACAATTTTAAAATTAAGCTACAGCCCAGTGGTTGGTGCCTGGGGTTCATATTTAAGTAGTGCCTACAAATAGTACATAAGAATAATGCAGGTTCCTAGTGATTTTTGTCCCAATCCAGTAAAAATACTTAATTGTAGACTTTTACTTTATTACTTTTACTATGAAACACACATTTAGTACCTTGCTGAATTGTCAGTTTACAAATCAATGAAAATACATGTTTATTTAAATTTTTTCCATTGCTCTATCAGCTGAGGCCCCAGTCAGATTGAAGTCCTGTTGTGGTAGGTATGCTGTGCAATCACCAGTCTCTGCCTGAAAGAATTTAGTATAAGGCTCTAATCCTACAAGGAGCCATGAACAGGTAGACCTGATTCCAGGGTTAGGGCCTAAGACGGGTGAACAAAATATGGTCCGTGGCAGGGGCTGTGTGCCATGGGCAGTGTATGTAGGGGTCCCATTCCCCCCACCTTCCCTCACACCCTAGATACCCATACCATGCCCCCACAACCTTCCCCAAATATACACATATCCAACAACATACCTTGTATCCCCTGCACACAGTCACATTCCCTCACAAAAACCTTATTTACACCCATACCCCACTATATGCACACACCCACTTCCCAACCACACCCCGCCGACCCCCCCCCATACACCGTGTACAACTGTAAGACTTTACTTTTGAGTTCTTATGGAATAATCTCTATATACACTATGCAAACACAAATAAATCAGGGCCAAATATTTTTAAAAATAAAATTAAAATAAGTTTCAATAGATATTTGACTTTTAGCATATGATTTGATTTTTTTCAGGTTCCAAGATAGCAACTCTCCCCTCCCTAAAGAAGTAGTTCCAGGGAAAAGGGGAGGGACTGTTGGTGGCAAAGGGCAGGGGTTAGAGGTGGGACTTCTGGTCCCAAGATGTCAATCAGGGGTAGGGCACCTGTTAAGGTGCAGGGCGACCCTTATGGCCCTCGACAGCTCACCAGAACTCAGTAAGCGGCCCTCCAGTTTAAATAATTGCCTACCTCTGGCCTAAGAAGGCAAGCCAGACACAGAAGGATGGGGAGGGGGATGTAGTACAATCAAAATATCTGTCGTACATATTTAGTGCATTTTCCAACCTCTCTTGAGACAGTCATGCTAGGCCAACTGTGTTGCATTGTGTGTGATGATGAAGCAGAAAAGTGAGGGGCAGTTCAAAATAAGTATTGTTTTCCAAAAAAAAAAAAAGAGCACCAAAATATTACAAATCTGAATGCTTGCATCTATTTTCACAGTCTCAGAGACTAAACTTTAAATCCAGAAGCCAAATTTTATACTAGATGCTTTCTGTTGTACTAAGGCACCCAGCAGTGGTCTGATAACATTAAGGTGATTTTTAACAAGGATTGTTTTGTTTTTATGGAAGTGCTTTACAAGAATTAGAATAGGCATTGATGCATTGGAGAGAAAAATACTAACGCTAATAGAAGACCTACATACAGTAGGTATGATTTTTTTTTCTTTTATTGTTTGTGAAATGAAAGATAAGCCTGCTCTTCATACAAGGCCAGATTCTTTCTGGCCTTGTAACAAGTGGGCAGTGGGGTTCTCAAAGAGCTTCCCTCATACTATGTGGCACATGGAAGTGTCAGACAACAGTACAGTCTCTGAGCTCTGGGTAGTACAGATACTTCTCAGCATGGGACACAAGGTGCTTCAAAATGAATGCGGTAGAAGTAGAGGTATGCCCTTGCATTGGTCTGTTGAAGCTGCATCCTGTGAGGCAGTTAGCCATATGTGCAATCTCTCTGTACCATGGAGTGCTCCAGAAGGCTCCCTTGACTTTCCCCTGTGGTGGTGCCACTCCACACTGCCACTTATTGGGTGCATCTACATGTGTAATTACCCTGACTGAATAAACTTGGGCATAGTTTGGAGTTTACAAGTAGTTTACACGTGTGCCCAGGATCACAGCTATTCACACCAGGGCTGGCAGGGGACTCCAGGGGAGGATGGCAGTGTCAGGCAGTGGAGGGGCTGCCTGCGGCATGAGGGTGCTATAGTGCGGGGCTAGCTGGCAGGCAGCCCCCACACTTTAGCACCCTTGTGCCTCAGTCAGCCCCAGTCATCTACATATGCATTTCAGTGCATTAAATGACTCCACTGTAGCATAGTACTTGTTCTAGAAAGTACTATTCTATGGCAGAGTTAATTAATTTACTGTGCCCTAACATGGGTGCACATGTAGACGGTGACACTTTACTGCAGAGCTAATTAGTTAGCTCTGCAATAAAGCATACATGTATATGTATCCATTGTGTTCTTTGTCTTTAAGGCATGATCTAACTTCCCTGTGCTCAGGACTGGTCCTGCTGAGAATAATTTTTTAGGACTGGTTCCTCAGAGTATTGTCAGGCTCATTGTGTTAGCACAGGCTTGTATTTGCCATAATTTGCACTAAGCATGTAGCTCAAGTCTAATTCCTTCTTAGCTGACAGGACTTTCAGAAGTGAATCTAATACTGATAATGAAAGCTTCCTGTGTCTGGTTTAAGATTTTAATTATATTTTTCTTATCAATTAAACATCTGGAAAGGGCTTTTTGTTTACAGGTCAGACCCAAGAGGATTGTGCCTATAAAAGGGCTTCCTTTCTTTCTCTGGGGATTCCTGGAGATACTGTTAGCCCTGAGGCTTTGTCTTAAAGTAATAATAAATGAGTTTTTCACACTTCATCCTGTAAGATTTCAAAGGACTTTGAAAGATGCAGCGTGACTGCATTTGTCTCTGTGGGATAGAGGGCAACCAAGTGGACAGCATGCTGTATAACTGTGATAAGAATTATGGAGAAGATTTTGTCCAGAACTATTGAAGGAAATCTCTAGTTTGAGGTAAGTGACACAAAATCCTTTCCATCATTCACATTAAGCAGTGCCTTGTTTCCAAGGTTTCACTTTAAAGACCATATTTTTATCTCTTTCGCTTCCAAAGACCCTCTATTTTAGCTGCTTCTCCTGCAGTGGAGGAAGACTGGCATTCTTGTAGAGCCCAGCCAGGTGCTTGGTAGAGATCATGGCTTGGGACAGAGGGGCTCCTTTCTCCCTTAGGGTTATCTCTTCTAGGTGGTTTGAGAACTTTCCTAGTCTTGGGCTAGATCTAGCTCTTTGAATTTTGGGGCCAAATTCTATATTGGGGAAATCCACAGAGGTCTGACTAATGGAGGATTGCTGACAAAATTGTCCGCACGCGCGCGCACACATGCGCATATGAATGTATGTATATATATGTGTGCATATATATGTATATACATATATATGTGTGTGCATAACACGCACACATATATAACAAGAGTAGTAAATTTGACCTTTTGTCCATCCATCACCTCTTACAAAGGCTTCCTTTTAATCTGTCAAAAATGGAGTGGAGAACTGGGAGCTATTAAAATAACTTATTATTTCTGGATAACCCCAGAGGGTGAAGATCTGTCTGTCACTGCTATCTTCAGTAACCCTTCATTTTGTTCTCTGCTTATTTGATCTGTCGAATGGTTGTCTTGCCTGTCAAATGGAAGACTATGTGGGAAATATTATGATTTAAAAAAACCTGAATGTCCCACCTTTTTTTGCATACATGAGTGGAATGATACCATATTCACTTGACTAGAAGATGAGGATTTTTTTCCCCAGTCAGCATGGGGGGAAAAAGCTCATCATCATACATCTGCATACAAGGAAACCTCATTAAATTCTTTGTCTATCATTAAACTGCTGCCAAAAGCAGCATGTGCTCAGTAACGGAAACAACCTATGGGGTTAATTAAGTGCAGTCACCACTGAGCATGACTATGAAACACATGGCCCATATTGGGCAAATATGCTGAGAGGAACTGTGTGTGTATGTAGGTGTGTGTCCCCCTTAAAAGAGGGAAAAAGCACCAGGCCTGCAGGTACTGCAATACAAAGCTAGTACTTAGAGAGGCCAGAACAAACTCTGACACCTTCCCCTGGTGCCAGAATTGCTAATGAGAACCTTTAAAAAAAATTAAACTCAACATTTTATTGAAAACTCAAAACCTCTTATACATGTTTACAAATAACAAACATTATATCATCCAACAAAGCCTTATAACACATTAACTCCTCATCTCTTGACAGTTTACAATAACAACATTATCTTGTCCCATAACTATCCTCCTTTCTACCTTCCCTTCTCTCTCACCCCGCTATCTCAGGCACTCCTCGAGTGCGTACGTATTTTCATTTATCTTTCCTCCACATCTTATCCCTCTTACTCTCATCTTCACCTCCTCATTCCTTTGTATGTAATATCTGAGCTCAAACAGGTCTAGCTGTAAACATTCCTTTGTAGTAAAATCTATCCCTTGAAGATCAGCAAGTTCCTTACTTTCCACCATGGTGCATTGACACAGATCCTTTACTCCCATATCTTCCCTTCTTCTCATCCTTTCTTAACCAACCCATACACCACTGCCTCAAAATTTATCTTATCATTTACTTCTAAAATTTGTAAAAATCCCTGAGCCCTCCTCCAAGCCTCCTGTGCAAAGTTGCATTCCCAAAATATGTGTACCACTGATTCTTCTCCCTACCCTGCAGTTCTCCTGTGGGCATTTTGTGTTCTTCCCACACCCCACCCATATTGAACCCCTCTTAGTGTTAAAGCCCTCCTCACCATTCGCCACATTAGGTCTGCATGTTCTACTTCTAAATCTTCCCGTTACCCCTCGCCACACTCACTTTGCTTGTTGCTCCAATAAATCCCTTGCCTACTACTTTGTCTTTCCCTCTGAGTTCCTTCAAAATCCTTCCCTTTTCTTTCAAACCTTGTATCCTTATCTCTTCCAGACCTTGCACTTTAATAACATTTTCTGCTCTTCCATAATATATCGGGAGTTTCCAAGCCCACTGCCCCTTCTACCCTGTCCCATATAGGCCCATCCTCCATACCCATTTCCCTGCCCAAAACCTGCAAAAATTTCTCACTTCCCTGCTTCCTTCTGATGCTTCACTTATCACCATTCTAACATAGTGTGCATAGATAAAGGTCTCTGTCTGGTAGTTCCCACCCATGCGCTCTCGTCCCATATATAATTCCTTCCTGACAATCTGTTCTGTGTTAGAACCCCAGAAGAACATACAAATCAGTCTGTTTTTTCCTGCTTTGAATCCATAATGGAGGATATACTACACCCACAAACAACACAATGGGTAGCAACACCTGTTTCATCAGCTTCTTTTCCTGCATATGACGATCCTCCTATGCTCCAAAACCCCCAAATTTTCCTAACCCGTGACCTCTTCCCCTGCTTTTGTGTCTTTCCCTTCTATATCAAGAACCACGCCCAAGATTATCTGATTCTTAACCACCCTCATGTAAAACTTTCCTAGAGCTCCCCAATTTCTGGTCCCCAACACCTTGCTCTTAGCCCTGTTTACTTTCACCCCTGAAGCTTTCCCATAGTTTTCCGTATGTTTCAGAATTCTCTCTAATGAGAATGTATCTCGCAGCATCTCATTAATGTCGTCCATATATGGTGAGCATTTCATCCCCTCACCACCTTCCCTTCTCCCCCCAGGAATATTAACTCCATTGATTATTTTGTGCTTCCTTATCCTTCACGCCAGAGGTTCCATGGTGCATATAAAGATCCTGGGTGACAAGGGGCACCTTTGCCTCACCCCTGTTTGTATCTGAAAGGCCTGACTCAAGTTTTCCTTCACCAGGACCTGAATCTGTGCTGTGCCATACAACAGGTCCACCCAGCCTGGCAGCTTTTCTGGGAATCCCGTTTTCAGCAACATCTCAAACAAAAACTCATGCGTTACCCTGTTGTATGATTTCTCAAGATTGAAATTTGCCAGCACCGTATTCCATTTTCTATCCTTCGCATATGCCAGCATGTCTCTCAAGACCCAGTGTGCTTGCACTATTCTTCTCACTTCCACTGCACGTTTGGCCTTCTGGTATGACCTGATCCAGAACACTTTTCATTCATATCACTATGACTTTCACCAGGATTTTATAATGTATATTCAATAACATGATCAGCCTCCAGTTCTTGAGGCATTCTTGATCTCCCTTCCTATACAGTAGCACCACTACTCATCTGCAAAACGCTCTCCAATCTTTCTGTCTTCTGTTATTCTCTGAAGACTTTCACCAAATCCTTTCCCACCTCTGGCCAGAATTTCACGTAAAATTCAGCTGGGAGTCCATCCTTTCCTAGTGAATTGTTTTTTGTTATCGTTCTCAAACCTCTGGTGTTTCTTCCACCAGCGTGTCCTCCTCCAAATTCATCCCAACCCTCCCCCTGCCTCTCCCTCCTCCTCACTCAACTGATTGAAGTAATTCCTGTGTTTAAGTTGTGCTCTATCAGAGAGAGAATCTGGGCACCTGTTTTGCAGGTGCCCTTCCTTTTTGCATATCCTACATTTTAGCACTTCCTGGCATGCATCCGCTTTGTACACTGTCCCACCACACTGATAGCAAATGGTTAGGGTACAACAGGCTGTCAAATGCCCTTCTGGCCCACATTTGCTACATTGACGGGGCTGCCCATGGTACACAATGTAGTCCTGGTGCCCTCCTACGTGAATGACTGATGGAAGATGCCACACCTGTCCTAGGCTCCCCTCCTTCTCCCTTAGAGTCACTCGCGACGGAAACATCCCATCCACAGATTATATTTGTCTCTCACTTTTTTTCCCCACAAACAGGACTCTGTGGACACTCTCCTCCAACCATCTCTCCACATCCACTTCCCCAAGTATGTCCAAATACAGTTTAACAATGATCACTTGCTCTCTTTACTTTTTCAAAGTGGCACCCGTCAGTCCTTGCAAATCTTCCTTCTTTTCCATTTCCTTGTAGATTCTCCAGAACTGCTCATAGGTGCATCTGTGCCAGAAGGTGAAACCTCATCACCTCCTGTTTGGGCAGGCCATCATGCATTGTAAGTACTCAGGGTTCACTTTCAAAATATCAGTCAAAATCTGATTGAAAAAGTCAACATACCTCTCCATAATTTGTCTTTCCTAGGCCTTCTCCCTAGTCATTGCTGTGTGTACACTGAGCCTCAAAGTCTCTCTGGGCTCCTTGTCTCTATTATCCCAGCTCCGCTTGCCTCCCTCTGCTGGATTCCATCTTGCAGCTCCTTTTTTCAATTCTTTCTCAGCTCTCTGGTTCCTGTTGCTACTTTCCCTAGTCTGGCTGCTCTCTGTCTGCTTCCAGCTTGTTCTTCCCTGTGCAGTTTCAGCTGCTTTTGCCTTCATTTTCATGCATTGCTGCTCCAGCTGCCAATCAGATTCCAGCTCTTGGTCTGAATCTCTATATTGGTGACGTCACTCCATCTGGTATCTTCTCTCCGTCTGCGATCTGTGCTTCTCACCAGCATTTGTGGCTGCTACCATTTTGCTGCTCCTTTGTTGAGCAAAGCTGCAGGGCAGCAGCCGGGCTTCTGCCTGGCTGCTGCACTTGTTCTGATCCCACAAGATGTGATATGCTGATGGGAACCTACCCAAGGATAGATTTGTGCAGCCCATCTGAACAAGATATATTATGGTACCCATTGTGTGCAGTCCTCAACATCTTCATTTTAAAGTCACGGTGAGATACTACATTACATATATTTCAACTTTCTTTTCACTGCCACAGTACAGCTGTGTCTTTCTTTCCCATTTCCAGTGACTCCTGTTTCTTCATTAGCCTTAAATTTCTGGCAAATGTTACCAAAACAGGGTCCCAAACAATTCATCCAGAATCCCTCTGTCAGCTCCTCTCTCAGCCTGCCGTATATTTTTAGTGTAGCTCCACCCTCCATGAATTGAAGCCGGACCAGGCTGCCCTATGCCTCATCTGCATATCAATTTTTGGAGGATCCCAGGACTCGTGACCTGGACACCTAGTTCCAGTGATGAGAGTGGGACTAATTAGCACGTGGATCCTTTGGTGGTGGTGGGGGGTGGCATTTGCATTTTAAATAGAGAAGTGCTGCTTAAAAATATGTTTACAGAGTACCTGTGCTAAAACTTGTAGCAGTTTCTGAAAGGGTAAAACGTACCAATTCTGGATAAGTTAAGTCTATGGGTACAATATCCAAATTACTACAGGCATGTTTATTTCAAAGTCAGGGCAGTAGGCAAGACTACATGAGACATTTATTGTAGAGTAGACTAATTGACTCCACAGTAAATGTCTCATGTCTACATGTGCGAACCTATTGGGCTGCAGGAAACCGATTAACTCCACAGCAGGGTAGTACTTGTAAATACAAGTATTATGCTGCTACAGAATATTTTATTCCACAGCACTGCATGTGTAGATGCTGATGTGACTGGCTGGGGCATGAGTGTTCTTCAGTGTGGAGTCTGCCTGCTGACTAGCCCTGCGCTGTAGCATCCTTGTCCCCACCCAGCTTCTCCTCAACATGTTTTGCTGGGCAGGAGCAGCCCCAGGCTGGCATCCTGACCCCTGCAGTCCCCTGCCAACTGGGGCTGTTCTAACCTGGCTTAACATGCTGCAGTCCTAGGCGCACATGTAAAGATAGAATCTGGAAGCAATAAACTCCGGTGCCATATTCACCAGAGTGTAGTGCTGTCCACTAATACCACATGTAGACATGCCTAATATTTTCAACTTTTCCCCTCACTTCCATGTGCTCAGGGAGATCAGGGTCTGATTGTAAGGAGAGGTGGGGAGGGGCTGCTGGGGGCAAAAGTTGAGGGTGGCAGGGGGCAAGGGGGCTACCTGGACCCTCAGTTTTCTTTTCCTTGCTATAAGTGGGAGGGGGACAAATTCAAGGCAAACCTCCAATAAACTTAGAAAATTATAACAAATGTATATATTTTCCATATATAGAATCAATTTATTGTGGAATCATCTTCTATTCAGGGTTGTCTTATATTTGAGTAAATACGGTATTTCCCCTGCTTGTTCACAGAGGACATACTCTTGTGTTGTTTGTTACAGCTAGGGCTATGTTGCTGGTGCAGGTGAGGAATAGAGGATTTGAGATTCCCCCTCTCCTCCCTCCAAATAGTCCTCATATCTAGTACATTGGCATGCTGAGTTTCTTCTGAGAAATACCAAATGAATTTATTAAATGATCTGCCCATTCAAAGTGAACTTTAGGGTGGATCTAGGTATTGGATACAGACCCTTTTCAGGACATTATGGCATTTCATTCCTTACCAGCAGATTGTTTCTTTTGGAAGAATCAATTTTGAAAATATAATGCCTGAGCTCGGGAAATACTGTTTTGTGGGCCACTGGCCATCTTTCACCTTGAGTCACTAGTCAGGGTGTACACATGTAGTTGAGGCCATGAGGGCCATCAGTCTGAGGAAGAACACTTGTGTCTGGGAGACATTCTTTTGAAATGGTGGTATAGCTGAATACATTTTAAGAAATCTTTCTTCAGCAAGAAGGGCTTTGCCTACTTGAGAGTTTAAAATTATCCCAGTGAACATAAGAAATCTGGGATTTATTTATTGCTAATGACCACCCAACCCAATCTCCAGTTGATTCAGAATCCTTCTTTCTTGAAGAAAGAGCATGCAACAGTTGTGTTTTGGCTGTGCAGCCACTGCAGAGAGAGGTAGTTGGTAACATGTAAGGAAATGCAAGGAAATGAAACTGTTTGCACTGAGAATCCTATTATACAAAGGAAATTATGTATGTCAGGATCAGCATGAAGATCTTGACCTTCATGATAGAGTTGAAGTTGTGGACTTGGGAAGTCCTGGTGTGCTTAATATTCTTCCAGAAAGGCTGCCAATGAATTATGGAGAGAAGGAAGGAGGCAAGGTGATGGGATTCACTTGTAAATGTTGAAAACAAAGTCTTTGTGAAAGGTTTCAATTTCATCAGTATGTGTCAATTTGGAAAACTATTTTTGGCTGAATTTTTCTGAGGAACCTTGTTAATTTCTTTAGTGCTTCAGTCAGATGTCTAGCAAGCAATGATATTATGTCTCAGAAGTGAAAACTGTATATACACACTGCAGTCTGGCAGTTTGACACTTAAATGCCCAATGAAGCTAAGAACCCTTAGTCTCTCTCTCTCTCTCTCTCTCTCTCTCTCTCTCTCTCTCTCTCAGGTTTGCTAGGGAGTACCTGGCTTTCTCTTGCCCTCTTATCTTCCTGATAAACCACTAGGAGGAAGGTCTTTGGTTGTAGCCGCGTTGGTCTAAGGGCATCCTGCCACACTTTTAGCTTCTTTCATTTCTTGGAATCTCAGAACAGCAGAGACTCCCCATGCCTGAAGAAGGGTGACTGCGCCTGAAAGCTTGCTAAGAACTTTTTTCCAGCTACTCAGTTGGTCTGATAAAAGAGATCACATCTACTCAAAGAACCTTGTCTGCCTAGGAGGAAGGTCCTAATTGTCTGGTGAACAGTCTAACTGCTCCATGATTTTCTTTTTTCATGAGGGGCCACAAGCATGGGGAAATGAGCAAGGAGCCTTCTTAATATTCTTCAGGAATGTAGGTATCTTTCAGCTGTATTAATGGCTTACCCTGAAAGTTGTGCTTGTTCTGTTATCCATGTGGGAGACATTGCTTTGAACAGAGGAGATGGAACTAATATGTTTAATATTAGGGGTATGACTTTTTTTCAGGACTTGACCTGCACTGAGCTTTTTTGAAAGTTTTGTGGAGGGTTTTCATAGAAGAAGCACAAGGAGTTTTGCTGCCTTTGGCAAAAAATGTTTTTTGGCACCCTCCCTTGTAACATGGCTGGACCCTGGTCAGGATGGGTAACAGACAGAACCCTAGAGCAGCAGCTCAGCAGTGCAAGGGCTGCCCTGTTCACTTCTGCACATGCTCGAGCTCCAGAGGTGATTCCCATCCAGTGAACATGAGCGAGGTATGTACATACCATTTTTGGTGCTCCCTTCGGCAGCCACCTGACTGGTTACACTGATCCCCTGGGCATACTGCCAGCTGGGGCTCTTCCAGCTTGGCGGTCCTGGGTACATGTGTAAATGTGGTGCCTTGCAGCAATAATCTCTGGTGCAGTAAGTGCCAGAGTTTATTGCTTTATCTTAATAACACGTGTAGACACACCCATGGGGAGGTTTATATGCTGATTTGGACTCTGCAGAACACAAAGAGACTTGGGTCCCTAGTCAAATTAGTAATAAGCAATGACACACTCTCCCAGCTTTCAGGTGGCACTGGGTGCATGTACACATTCATGAATGCACCATAGTTATGGCACATTAAGTTTAGTACTTGGATAACCAAGTACTGAATCAATGTGCAGTAACTTGTGCTACTGTGCAGTAACACCAGCTCATGGGGGTTTTTTGGATGCTAACTGTGCAGTAGCCTATTAGCACAGATCTTGCCTGGCACGCTACTGCGCAGTTAGCGTCTCTTGTAGACTGGTGCGGAGAAATCTTTCAGTCTTAATTATTTTCTGGGGAAGGGGCTGGTAAAGCAGAGATCTATGCTGTGAAAAGGTGCTCTTGAATAATTAAATTAGCGTTGTTTGAGGTCTTGGGATGCCCACCATGCTACCATGCACACCATTGTTCAATATCATCCCCATTTTAAAATGAAGCTTTAGCATCTCTTGTGCCTTATATGACCTTATTTTGCCTAACTCCAGGTTCTCCCATCATCTTTTGGATGGGTTTTGTTCAAAGCAGTGCCAGTTCTGAACAATTTCCTCAAGAATTCCAGCTATAGATACATGCCTTGACAACCCTTGCCATGAAACAAAAATATCTACAGCCTGAGCCTCTTGGCAGCTGGAGCTGTGTCTGTGTTTCCCTGTCAGCTGTTAGTAAGCTTGCTTATACATGAGCAGTGAGACTGCTCTGATGCGCTGTAATTATTGGAGCAGGCTTAATTAATCAGGTCTGCTGGAGCATGGTAATTACTATGCTCCAGCAGACTCCACATCTCATGTATCAGCTTTCCCGTGCTTAAAAATGGTGGTGGCGCTGCATTAACTTGACAGTTAATTAGATATTTTGCATTTTCCCTGAAAATTCCCTGACACTTCCAACTGGGGGGTGGTAGCCCCATTTAGCACATCCTGAGCCACTGACAATGATTGGGAGTTTGGCCTGTTGTACTAAATGTTGTGCAGACAGAACAAGGGAATGTTTCTGCCCTGATGAGCAGAAAAGACAGTTGGAGATGGTAAGAGGAAGAAAGGATTATAAGCCTCTCCATTTTACAAATAGGGGAATCGGGTAGAGGGAGACTAACTTGTCTGAGGTCACAGAGGAAATCACTGGCAGCATTAGGAATTGAACCCATATATTCTTAGTATCAGTCTGGGGGTCGGAAGTAGCTTTCGAAGGTTGCTGTTATAAATTGCAGGCGGTACTATATGGTAGGTCTGCTCCCCGTTATCCTTATTACAGAGAAGAAATAACACCTTATTCAGATTTAGCTCACTTTATCCATAGACCTCAAAAAGGAAGGCATGGGTTATTTTCCAGAGTTGATAAGGCAACTGAAGTACACTGGTGAAATGAGATACCCAAGTTCAAACAGCAGGTCAGTAGTAGAACCGGAAAGAGAACCCAGGTCTTCTGACTCTCAGTCAAGTACTTGTCTGGTGGATCACTCTCATCTCCAATCTCTTTATAATATTTAATTAAAATTTGAACTCCCTGATATCTTATGGGCTTACATTTTCATGTTTCTTAAGCTTTTTTTTAAATGTCAAAATTCACGTTAGGTGATCGCTCATTAAAGTATATACAGAGATCTTCAAGGAGTGTTGCTAGACTTTAATATTCATCCAAAAATGAATTATTCTCTAGTTAGGATTCATATCAGTGGCAGAGTTCTCCGTCTCCAGAGCATATGAGAATAAGCATGAAAAAATATATTGAAACAAGGTAAAGGATCTGACTGAGAGTGAAAAACAGGCTAGGGAATTCCTCTCGTCATCTAAACTGTCATTCTGTCTTTCTCAGAAAGAGTGATCTGACACATTCTGTGATGCTGAGGGTCTGAATTAAAGTAGACTTGAAAATGCTGCTTTAGCCTTTATTCTCTCATGCCTCAATAAAGAGGGAGAAATAAACCAAAAGTGTTCTTCCTTCTTTTCCTGTTGTTCTGACTAGGTGCAGAGCACAGAACCATTCCCTTGTCCTCTGACCTGTCTCACATACCTTGTTTCAGCCCTGTCTGATGGGCCTTGGGGGTCCTTGTCAAAGCGGGCACCCAGGGCAGTAAGGCTTAGCTGGATGATTTTTGAGCAGCAAGTTTAGTTTTGGTGTTTCCTGGTGTTTCTTCTTGTACTCAACACCATACTTGGGCTACAGAACTTAGTAACATGGATGCAGAAATAGTATTCTACTATGTAATGTGTGTGTCCCTGCAAAAATTAAAATTCATTAATACATGTTTGTTTATGTTGCAGTTATGAGAAGCATTGTATCTTACATTATTGTTATGAGAAGTGACACTTGAACTAGTTTTAATGGCAGATTCTATCCATCTTAACGCTATCTGGTTATTTGTGTTACTTCTCCTGTCAGATTACATTGCATTCCAAAGTTGTGTTGGGGCAACTTGTGATTTCCTGTTTTTCTTTTAATACAGGTACATCAGTTAATACACCTTGGCTCACGACTTCCGAGTCATCTGCGAAATATTGCCAAACAGGCCTCTTTTCCCTAGAGACTTAGGTCTAGGAGTCTAACGCTATTCCTTCTACTGTCAAAAGCAGCAGGGCACCTATTGGCTTCTCGGTGACTGTATTTTCTTTATTAATTAAAGAACTATAGGTGGAATGGCCTTATCATGTTAGCTGCTTGGGATTTCATTGAGGGAATCTGCACATTATTTTTTTTCATTAACTTGCAGATTACATAAATCAGGCATTCAGTAAACTGCTCACAGAGATTGGTATCTCTTCCCTTTCCCTTCCTCCCTATCACAGAGGATGGGCTGCCATTCATCTGTCATATTACAATGTGCCTCTTGGTAATAGCCGAAGTGCTAAGAGCTATTTAAATACATGTGTGTACTACCAGGGAATATTTGAAATTTTTGCCCCTTTGGAGCATCTTTCTTTATTACTATATGCTATGGGGGGGAAATGGATTTTAAAAAATCCCTCAAATATAAACCTAAACAAACACCAAAGAACCCTGAAACCCAAATTAAAACTGCATTTAACTGTTACAGTACTTCAGTTACACTGAGCCTCATCACAGGGTAAAATATGAGCCGAGGAAACAAAATGCAGAGCTAATTTTTACTTGAGTGCTTTTTTGTTTGTGCTGAAATATGCATGCCTAGAAGGTGGTGGATCCTTGAAAACTGGAGAACTTAACATACTGTTTAGGCAGCTCAGACAAGTTTCACTTCAAACAAATGCAAGTCATATGGCTTCGGAGATAGCCCAGCTTCTTTTGTGACAGATGATATCTCATACCTGGAGCTCAAAAAATACATGCAGCTCAGTAGTTAGTGTCAGGCACCCTCCTCTTTGTGGTAATGCAGCTTGTTACAAAGTAGCATAAAGTCCCACTTCAAACATAATGCAGGAAGTGTGATATATTGTGCATTCGTCATTATGTACTATGGTACTGTTTCTTTAAATTTAGCTATGTTGTGTACCTCCATAGGCATCCTGTTTTACTTTCAGTTTTGGTTCTTATTCGGAACAATAAAGGCTTGGTACAGACATTCAGAAAGCCTGAGGTGGAATCAATCTAAGTTATGCGGTTTTCTGTAAGCAGCGTAGTTTAGACCGGTAGTGAACAGAACACACATTTGCCCTTTGGTGGGGTGGTGGTAGTGATGGGTGGGGGGAGGAGAGGTCAAATCTTAGACTGGGTTCCACCACTTTTAAGCCAGACTGTGTGCCAGACAACTTTTCTATTATGGGTATAGATCAGTGTCCAATCACTTATACTGGTAAAAGAGTAAGGCCTGTACCAAAATTACCGGCCATTGAAGTTGTGTGATGCTCTCTCTACCAGAACACTAACAACAAACCAAAACTTATAGATAAAAAATAAGAAAGGTCACTCACCTAGGCAATGTTGACGCATCTGATGAAGACCAAGAGATGTAGGTAGCGTATATTGAATGTTTTGATCAGTTTATAGCCTGCAATTCAATTCCAGTAGGACAGTGAGTTGCAACATTGCTGACAGTGATTGGTTCTCTGACATACAGCTTTCTATGGGCCATTTTAACTCCAACTTTGCTAGGATAGGCCACCTATGCGGAAACCACTGCAGCAGTGAAGGAACATCTTCACCTACCCCATCAATGATTGCAGAACGCTACCAATTCCACCAGCGAACCCAGGAGAGCAGGAAGTCAGCAGCACAATTTGTGGCTACTTTAAAGAAGTTGTCTGAGCCCTGCCAGTTTGGACAAGGGTTGAACAATGCCCTACAAGATCAGTTTGTTGTAGGGATGCACAATGAATGAACTGGGAGGAAATTATTGACTATGTCCACTCTTACATTCACAGAAGCTGTGGAAATAGCAGTTGCCATGGAAACTGCTGAGAAGGACTCCCAGGAGTTTAGTATAGACCAGAAGATGCATTGTTGGAATCAGTGAGGTTGAGGGGCACAGAAACTGGGGAACTTTTCCTGTGGCCATTATACGCAAACCACACACACTGAAAAGGATTGCTGGGCACATCAGATTAGTTGTAGGAAGTGCCAGAAAAACATAATATGTTGCTGTGTGGCTTGTCACACAGTTCAACAAACAGTAATGCCTTAGAGCCATTTACTAGGGAAGTATCTTTCAGGGAGGGACCCAGCAGGGGACATAAATACAGAATATATAATATGGAAGATGTCTAATGCCAGTGATGAAGACCTGGGCTTGCATGTATTATGAGAAACAGCTTTAAGAGATGGTATCTCAGTCACATGCTTAATTCCTAATAAGAATGGAGCTAGACACTTCAGGGGTTGCTGTTTCTCTGATACCTACATCTCTGTAAAACCAGTGTTTGTTGTGGGTAACCCTGAAGAAAACCTCCATGTTTCTAAAGACTTATACTGGAGAAACAGAAGCCACAAAAGGGGTACTTCAGGTGACTGTTCAACTAGATAGGCAGTCAGATGTATGCGATTGAAGGAAATTATCCACTATTGTTTGGCAGATCAAATTGGAATGAGATCAAGTCAATCAGAAAGGCACCTCAAGGCCTTCAAGAAATAATGGAGAAGCATTTCAAGGATTTTGAAACGGACCATAGACAGATGAGCAACATCTTAGTGCAGCTCAAAATTAAGCCTGTAAGCCCAGAGTTGTGCGTTATATTTTGTGACATCTGGTGGAACCTGATTTGGACTGTTTCGTAAGCACTGGGGTGTCGTTCCAGTGGAACACAATGAATGTTCCTGTGATCAAGAATGATGGTTCTGTTCAAATTTGGGATGACTTCAAAGTGACATTGAATCTGGTTTTATGTACTGTCCATTCTCCTTTGCCTTGCTTTGAAGATTTGTTTGCTGCTCGTAGTGGAGGACAATGTTTTAATAAATTGGATTTGAGTAATGTCTACCTCCAAAAAAAAAAAAAAAAAGTGGATTCTGCATCTTGTGACTATATCACAGTAAACACTCTGAAGGGATTATACTGTTATAATTGATTGCCTTTTGGCATTACATCTGCTCCTGCCCTTTTCCAGGAAGTCATGGATAAAATCTTAAAAAGCCTGAAAGAAGGATGCTATCTGGTTGACATACTGGTTACAAGAAAAGATCAGGAAGACCATTGTCAGGAGCTTGATGCTGTCCTGCAACATCTAAAGGTGTTTATACATGTGCTCTGGGAGTGGGGAGGGGAGGGGGCACTTTAATTAGAGCAGCTCTGAGAGCCACTCTAATTAAAATGCCCAGAGCGTCTTGTGTATCAGAGTCCCCATGCTGAAAAATGGCAGTGGGGTTAAATGTGCTTTAGTTAAAGCATCCCTGCTGCCATTTTTCAGCACAGGGACACTGATACATGAGACACTGGAGTCTGCTGAAGCGCGGTAATTACCACGCTCCAGCAGAATCGATTAATCAAGTCTGTTCTGATGTGCTGTAATTACAGCACATCAGACCAGCCTTGCTGCTTGTATATAAGCACCCAAAAAGACCTTGTATACAAGTACACAGGGACAAATGTAAATATTTTTAAGTCCTCTATTGAATATTTTGGCCATGTTATGGATGCCACAGGGTTAAAGAAATAGCCAGAAAAAGAGAAGACAATCCTTCAAGTACCACAACCAGGGAAAGTCTCACAATTATATTCCTTCTTAGGAGTACTTAACTATTATGGTAAATTTTTGCCTGATCTGGCAATAGTATTGGCACTGCTACATGAACTACTACTACTACTTCAAGCAAAAGAAATGGAAGTGAAGTAGAGAATATGAATGTGCACTTAAGGAAGCAAAAAATTGTTGACATTACTTGATGTTCTTACTACTTTGATGTTTGTCTTCTATTGCAGTTAGCATGTGGTGCTTCACCATATGAAGTGGGCACAGTCCTTTTCCACGGTTCCTGATGGCACAGAGAAACCTATTGCTTTTGCTTCATGAACACTAGCTACTTCTGAAAGGAAGTATGCACAGATAGAGAGGGAGGCTCTCAGTATTACTTTTAGAGTTAGGGAGGTTTCATACTTATGTCTATGGCAGACATTTTATTTTATTGACTGATCACTCTCCATTACTTCCTACTGAAAAGATCATTGCATACTTATTTTGACCTTTTATGTCCTGATGTTGCCTCACAGGTACTCAGATCCCCAAGTAAGCAAATTGAGCAAGGGTGTGTTGCTGACAATTGCTGATCCCAAGTAGGGTACTTGGTCTGGGCTTGTAATTACTCTGGTAGAGAAAGATGGGTACCTGGGAATTCCCTAAATGTATGAGGCATGTTTTCATTTACGGTGCAGCTCTGATGGTACTTGATGGAAAAGACAAATAGAGCAGTTACAACCACAGTATATATAGGAGTGTGAGGAAGTTTCATTTGAGTGTCCAGTGCCTCCAGTTAAGCCTCCTCCAGTTACACGTTTTGATTTGTGCCAATGTACTGGAGGCGACTGAAGTGCCAGACAGTGATGATCACTTACCACTAGCTGATCCTCACTAGGAGGGTAGTAAAACACTGGAACAAGTTACCCAGAGAGGTTGTGGAATCTCCACCCTTGGAAATTTTTAAGATCTGGCTAGACAAAGCCTTGGCTGGGATGATCTAGTTGGGGGTGGTCCTACTTTGACCAGGGGTTTGGATTGGGTGACCTCCTAAGTTTCCTTTCAATCCTATTTTTCTATGATCCTATAATATGCTTGAGTTTAAGGAAGTGTTAAGTGCTTGATATGTTAAGAGTCAGGAAAGGAAAGGAAAGAAAAGGCGTGAATCATTTTTAAGTATAAATGAAAAGATTAAATCTTGTTTTGAACACATGTACATTATATATAAAAACATTCCCAGTGGGGACATGTCCTGGCACAGATGATGCACTTCATTTGGCGATGTCTATTTGTAGCTTAAGAGTTGGCATCTTTTGAGGGGTATTGTGAGCCTAAGAAGGCTGAGAACCACTGTTGCAGTTGCATTAAAGTCCAAGGAAAAAATGCTGGTTTATACCAGAGAGTTATATCTTCATTCTTTTAAATGGAATTTGAAGTGTTTTATGATTGGGGATAAAATACATTCCACTTGCCCAAATACTGAGTAGTGGGAAGAATTTGTCACCCCTTCTACTTGCTGTCTAATTGGATATACTTGATGTGTGTGGGGGTGGAGGGAGGGGGAGCAGGTGTTCTCTCCCACAAATAAGGTGGCCATCGTAGAGGACAGTCTGGTTGTCCTCTATTGATACAAAACCAGATGCCTTTATGTCCCCTATTTTCCTCTTTAAGAGAAAAATAGAGGACATAAAGACATTGGGTTTCATATCAATAGAGTAGCAGAAAACCGGAATGTCGTCCTGATAGCCACCCTACTCACAAAGCCCCCTTTCATTATACTACAAAAACAAAAATTCCCCAAAGTTAAACTTCAGAATGATAACCTGATTTCTAGGGATTAAATATTTTGATGGTGATTGTGGGCCAGAATTGGGGTTCAATGGCAATCCCAACCTTGCAGTATTGTTGTTGGGATCCTCAAAGCCTCTGGCTGCTGTTTCTTGCCATATTGCCTTATAAATAGATGTGGGCAGTCATCTGCTCCCTTCTGGCTGGTCATAGCTGGGAGGCCTGTAAGTGGCAATTGGAGGGTGATGTGAAGGTGATGGTTAAGCAAGGGGAATGAGCAAGGGAGGATATATGGAGTGTGGCAATTAGTGGAAAGAAATGAAATAAAATGGCAGAAAGCTAATCAGACAAAAGAGTGCCAATGGTACCCCCCCAATAAAACAACACCCCTCCTATTCCCCCCCCAAAAAGGACAGGTGAAAGGGAGAAGAAGCGTGCATGGAAGATTATAGAAGGGGAAGCAGTAAAGCAAAGCAAGAGAATAATAAAAACCAAGGAGCTGCCTCAGGCTGTGATTTCATTAGGTTTCACAAGCTAAACAAAGCTGAGCTTAGTTTAGTACAGGGTGGGTGAACAAGAAGGAAAACCCAGGGTGCTGAGGGCAGGTAGCTCTTCTTTTCAAGAGTTAAACCACTGCCCCGGCATCTATATTCTATAGAATCCTGTTGTCTGGCTAGAGGAGCTGTTTTTCAGATGAGATGTAAAAACTAGATTTCTTGTACTTTGTGTTTATTGGGGTTACAAGAAGCCTTTTTTCCAAGAGCACAGGGTGTTTGACCTAATGTCCTGGCTCAATTTCAGTTTAGATAATTGCATTCTGCCAGCATTTCTGGCACTTCCAGTGTAGTTTCTGGATCCATTATTTTGTTTCACCTCCTAATGCATTATGTTCCAAAACTGCTGTATTGAGAGGTGAAGTGGTACCTGTAAATGTGAAGTGTTTGGGGTTCTTGCTGAATGAAAAGCAATGTCAAATGTCAGCTAATAATTCTTTCCATTTATGCAGTTCTGTTCATCTGCAGCGCAGAGAAAACTTTAAAGATTGCTTACATCAAAAACAAGTCATATTGTCATTTTATAGGCATGGAAATTGAAGTACAAAGAGGTCAAGTAATTAAGTACCCAGATCTAGGTTGTACAATAGGATAGTGAGAGTGAGAAGTAGAACTTAAAGCTCTTACATTTGAGCCCCCCAATCCAGCTACTAATCACCCTGACTCCCGTTAACTTCAGAAGAGAATAGCCAACTCATGCTGTGGTTTGTGTATGTGTGCTTTGCCCGTGCAGGATTTAAACAGAATATCCTGAAGCCTGATGGAGCTGGATTAAAAGACAATACATTAAATGTTATGTTTTTTTACACAGAAGGCCAAGTTACTCTTTTTATGGTTGAGATGGCATTTTGTTAACTTTAGTGAGAAATTATTTTGCTACCAACACCCAATAGATCTTTGGAAACTCCAGGGAGTGTAGCTCGGTCAGACTGACAAAAAAAAAAAAAAATCCCTAAGAATGACATAAAGAAGCTGTTAGTTTATTTGGTCTCTGTGCTATTTGACTCTCAGTGCCTTAATACAGAAGTCTGTAAAGTATAATGCAAAATTCATATTCCTCTAGCTGGCTCAGTCTCCATCCGCAAATAATCAAAGAAGATCGGATTAAGAACAAAACCATTTGCCCAGCCTCACACCCTGAGATTGTGTGAGGTTCGAGCCTGGTAGTCTCACCTCTGATTCTCCAGTGCTACTTCTGAATGCATAGTATCCAAGTCCCATAATTCCTCATGAATTTAAAACAGAGCAGTGATTAGATTTTTTCTGAAGACTGACCTCTAGTGTTTCAACAAGACAAGCTCCAGAGAAGAGGAGTAATAAAAGTATGCACTGTGGAATAGTGCCCAAAAAGTCAGCTGCATTGACAGACATTTTCCAAGCCCATAAGATAATTTATTTAACAAAAAATATAGAGGGTGTTGCCATGGTATCATGAGATGTATTTATACTGCCACTAGCACATATGAATTCCATGGTATTTTTAATCTTTATTTTAATTACTAAGCTTAATTTTTTGAAATTGCAGGTGCCTTTTCCTT
This sequence comes from Crocodylus porosus, assembly GCF_001723895.1. Classification (NCBI taxonomy): domain Eukaryota; kingdom Metazoa; phylum Chordata; order Crocodylia; family Crocodylidae; genus Crocodylus; species Crocodylus porosus. The sequence continues at coordinate 46,685,928 of NW_017728943.1, forward strand.
TTTTTTTTTTTTGGACTCTGTAGCGTTCTCAGATTGAAATATTAATTGAAATGAGCTGTCACCTTTTTACCCGAGAAGGAATTGAATAATTTCTGAAGTCCAAGTTATATGTAAGATTTGATTAAAAGCCTCACGGAGGTCATTGGAACAGCTAGCACTGACACATGCTCTTATTTTCTACATGAAAAGCATTAGCTTGGTCTTAGAAATAAGACAGGAGGGTATCTATTAGTCATAATATGTTTTTCTCTTTGTCCATACAAAAACCTGAAACATAGGAAGACTTATTTACTAGGGGTCTGATCCTACAAGATGCTAAGCTACTGTCATGAGGTGCTGAGCACCTGAAAGTCCAACTGAGGAAACTAGCATCCATCTCCCTCTGGCCAAAGTATGCAACAATGTTAAAAAGTGTTTCCTGCTAGAGATGTTTATACTTCTATAGTGGATATATAGAAATAAAAATAAAAAGGGCTTAATGTATTCTTGTGATATCCCAAGGAAACCTGTTTTAACTTTTGTTATTTGAGTAATTTGACAAATGCTTTATAAAAATCAAAAGAATATTCAAATACATTTGTTGAGCTGTAACCCCTTTTGCAAGGGGGTGCAGGTGTGTAGCTCTGGTAACTCAGTGTCCCCCAAGAGTACTTTGATTGAACAAGAGGGTACAAACAAGTTAGATTTATTTGGACATATATGCATTAGAACACAATGGGCACATCTACACAAGATGTTTACTGCATTTGTCTAAAAAGCTCCACAGTAAATGTCTTGGCATCACACGTGTGGGTCTATTAGGCCATAGTAAACTAATTAACTCTGCAGCAGGTGAGTACTCGTAAATACAAGTACTAACCTACTCCAGAGTTTCTTTGTGTGCAGCAATACACACATAGACGCTGATGTGGCTGGTTGGGGCATGAGGCTGCTTTGATGTGCGGGCTGCCTGCCCCTCACTGGAGCACCCTTGTGCCCCAGTTAGCCCCTCCACAGCATGTTCAACTGGGTCAGAGCAGTCCTGGGCTGGCAAGCTGACCTCTTGGGTACCCTGCCAGCCAGGGCTACTCCAACCTGGCTCAGCGTGCTACAGTCCCAGGTTCATGTGCCCTGAAACATGGTGCCCATGAGCAATAAATTCCAGTGCAATAGGTGCCAGAGTTTATTGTTCTGCCTTAACATACATGTGTAGATATGCCTAGTTTGTAATATAACCCATGAAAGCTTGCAATCTCTTTCAACAGTGCAACTTAAAACCTCAACTTCAACACTCTCACAAGGACCCTTTGGGGTGAGAATCTCTGCCCTGTGCACAGCCCAAGCTGTTCCAGATGGCACAGGGTCTCTCACCACTTTACAGTCGCATTGACCACACTGTGGTAAGGGTGGCCAAGATTTGGAATGGGCTTCCAAACAAGGTGGTGCTCTCCCCTACCCTTGGGTCTTTAAAAGAAGGCTGGATATGCATCTGACTGGGGTCATCTGACCCCAGCACACTTTGCTGCCCAGGCAGAGGGGTTGGACTCAATGATTTGTTGAAGTCCCTTCTGACCCTAGCACCTATGAATCTATGAACCTTCTGTGGCTTTTTAAGTGCAGCTCACTCTGTAGCAGCAATCAGTTCCTCTCCCTGCTGGGGACTCCCTGTGGGGAAGTTGATCCTTTTCCTATTTGCAGTCAGACTAGACTCCTTTTCAATCCTCAGGGCCTCTTTCAATGGTTCTGGGAGCATAACAGGGAGCAAGACCACTCCCATGCTCTAATTTCACTGGCTCTGGGCAAAATGGCCCACACGTTCAAGATCCACATTCCCACTTCCCCTCCTCCTAGCTCTCAAGCAGGCTGAGGGCTGTAGTTCAGCCCAGCTCCATGGCTCTGGTTTTCTTGTGCTTGGAGTGTTCCTATTCCTCTCTGCTTAACCCCAGCAATCCAGGGGGCAGAGGTTACATTCTACGCCCCCTCCCCAAATGTTGTCTCATCCCTGTCAAGACAATTATACCACAGTGCTAAACAATGGGAACTGGAAGGATCCATAGCAACCACTAAGGCAGTGAGGACAGCCTGACTGTGGGCTCCTCACAATGACCACTCAGTAGGATTCCCCAGCTCAGGGTGGCTGTCTCTCTCTGGTTGATCTAAGAGGTTCAGTGACATTTTCTCTTTTGCTATCTGGTGAGTCCTCCTCCCTGTCAGTGGTCACAGCAAGTGGTGGTGGAGACGGGATAAACTCTCTGTAGCATCAGGCTTTAGCCTCATGTCTATCTCTCCTGAATTATTGGGTAGGGGTGGTTGTCCTGGTGATGTGGGCAACTCTGTTTGAGGTAAGGGCTCCATGGGGAATGTATTTGGGGTGGTGATTGTCAATGGCCCATCCCAGCCATGAATGTTCATCTCATCTTTGTCTTCGCTATCTTCACCTCAGACTGCTCCATTGGCCAGCCCTGTCCTTCTGTTGTTCATAGGGCCCTCCACTTTTATGTCCCAGGGACAGTGCTTGGTGTTTGAATCTTGGGATTAAACCTGGGCAGGAGGCATCAATAGTCCAATGTGGAGAAGATGATTCCAGTGTCATGTTTTATCTTTTCCATGCCCTTGCTCAGGCTTCACCCGATAGCCAGGAAGACTAGGAAGCTGTTCCACAGTTACATATGGGGTGGCTCCCCAATACTGTCTATCTTGCGCATCTCAAAGAGGCCTAAGTTTTGTAGTAGCACCTGCAAGTCCTAGTGTCTCTCCCGCTGGTCATATCGAGCCTTGTTTTTCATGCTCTGCCTTGCAGCGGTCAACAAAACAAGTAGGGTAGGCCTTCACTAAGTCTTCCTTTAGCCTCTTGGTATACTGGTAGATTTCTGAGGGAGCACCACCAGCTGAAATACTGAAGTATCCAGGGGCAGACAAGCTTCCTTCCCAAATGTTAGCAGATAGGGAGGGTAACTGACAGCAGCATGGAACCAGTGGAAGGAAGAACCGACTTTGTACACACTGCTGACCATGGTAGACAAGAATGAGAAAATGAAGACCTTTTGAGTTACCTCACTATGATAAAGGGCAGAGAAGTGATTTTAACCTTTTTCACATGAAGGGTCCACTCCATTAGAGCAGCAGGTAAAGGCCTTTGAGTACTGTGACGCAAGAAAAAATGAGACTGCAGAGAGGGACTGTTTGTTTGGTTTTTTTTACCTGGAATCAGCATCTTCAAAAAACAATGAATAGTTATGACCTCTGCCAGACATTCAGTTTAAGATGCTGTGGGATCTAAGCTGCAGTTGTAACAATTGTGCCTTTTACTATGTCATAAGTGCATGTGCAGTTGTTGGATTTTGGATTAGATCCATATTGTGCTTTACTTATCAGTGCAGGGGATCATGATCCCTGGCTTCCCAGCACCAACATGCTGAAACCCAGGTTCTGACAATCAGTGGATTGTCAGTTGGGGCTGGGGACTGGACTGGGATTTGAAACTGGCTCCAGCTGACAATCAGCTAATTGTCAAACCAAAGCTGGGATTTTAAAAGTCCTCATGATCCAGGGCTCATTTAAAACCTGTGAGCTGTCGAGCTGCGTAGTATGTGGGGTTTTAAAAGTCTTGGTCCAAGGGGACCCTGGGTTAGCAGCCTGATCCTGGGGTCCCTGTGAACATTGTTGGTTTACAGCTGGGCAGCACATGGGGTTTTAAAAGTCCCAGCGCAGGGAGAATTGGGCTGCCAGGACCATGGGGTTGCACCACATTGGATCCTGACACTCAGCTAAGTGTTGGTATCTGTCATGGGCCAGCCCCAACTGGCCACATGTTCAGTTTAAGGTGTGATATAGACAAGCCACAAAATTCTTGCAAGTTATATGTGGAATAACTTTGGGGGTCGCTTACTGTATTATGATCATATCTTAAATTGACTTTAACATGTGGCTGGGTTACTATTTAAGGCAGGGGTGTCCAATCTTTTTGAATGTGGGGCTGGATCATGAACTTTTTATCATCCAGTGGGCCAGTGAGCCATATTCAAAGACCTCACAGGAAACGGTATTACATCAGGAAGTGATGTCATGTGACCTTGAGCACCAGTGAAGTTGCAGGAAGTGACAATGAAATGGGTCTGGAAATGTGGTTTAAAATCCAAAATAAAAACAATATAAGAGCAGCAATGAAATAATGCCAAACACGTGACTAAAATAAACACTTTTGCATAATGCATAATGAAAGAAGCATAATGTAAGTCGACAGATCAAATGTGGAAAAGATATCAGCCAGAGTGGAAACTAATCAAAGGTGGAGGGATGCATCTCAGCATGAGACACCTGCGCGGTGCTTTGCAGCCTCCACCACTAGGTGCCTTGCAGGGAGGAGGGAGCGGGGGCTCCTCAGTGCATCCGAGAGGCTGCGAGAGAGACTCGCGGCTCAGCTGGGCACGGAGCGGAGCAGGGTGGGGAGAGCCGCTGACATGCACGGGAGCCCCAGTCTCGGCTCCTCCTCATCCTCCTGGCTGTAGCCTACCTGGGATGTGCGGGAAGGGCGCCTTCCGCTCCGCCGCCGCCCACCTCACTGCCCTGGCGGCCGCGTGTGCCCGCACTGCCCCTTGGTCCTGCGCAGCTCCACCGCTGAGCCCTGGCCCCATGCTGCTACCTCTGCCTTCTTTCAAGGATGCCCACTAAGTTGTTTGGGCACCAGGGAGCGCATGTGTGCTCGGGCCCCCCATGGGGCACTGGGAATCTTGTCTCTTCCCCAGCCCTTCAGCACCCATTAGGAAGCTGTTGAGGGGCTGGGGGAGGGTCAAGGGGAGGGAAAGAAAGTAAACAGTGTTTACTTTCGTTTCCCGTTGCAGCACCACGGGCCTCAGAAAATGGCTTGGTGGGCCTCATGGCAGCCTGCGGGCCTTATGTTGGACAAGCCAGATTTAAGGTATGATTTAACCTGTTAATGGCATCTTAAATGTAATGTGTCAGGGGCCTATGTTATAGATATGAAACACTGTCATCCACATGAATTTAGGTAACATAAGGTTCCCTTATTAGAGAGAGGATTATTCATGGGGCGTCTGAACTGAAGCTAGTGGAGAGACTGACCTGAATATGGAGAAGTGCCTCCAAATACCAAGAACAGTTCAATTATATAATGGAAGAATCAAAATAATAGCTAATGAAGAAAAGGTACAATCAATTTAAAGTAGCCCAGGAGGCAGGAAAAAGATGGACCAACTGAGAATGCAGTACCTAGGGTCCAGTGTTGGTGCTGAGGAAAGCAGGATGAAAGACGAAGAGAAATAGTCGGCTTTTGGGCAGATGCCTGGGCTGTGGGAAACTGGACCATTTTGCCACAACAATCCCAAGAGAAATAAAGCAACAATACGTGCAGTAGGGGTGGAGGCTGAAATTTTTGATGAGGAAGATGAGGTTTTCTTGGTGACATTAACAGATACAAATATTCTGAATAATCAAAGCACCACGTGACTGGAAGCAGCAGCACTGAATAAAGATCCAGTTGCACATGTAAATGTGCCCAAAGCTGTTTGCATGAAACAGAGGGTGCCGTTACATGTGCTCCAGGAGTGTGTGTGTGTAGAGGTTGCTTTAATTAGAGCAGCTTTGAGAGCCGCGTTAGTTAAAGTGTCCACAGTGTCTCATGTATTCAGCATCCTGTGCTTCAAAATGGTGGTGGGGGTGCTTTAAAGCTTGGTCAGTGGGTTTTATTTAAATTGCTCTACCACTATGGTGAAGTACAGGGATGCTGAATACATGAGATGCAGAGACTGCTGGAGTGTACTAATTAGCACACCCCAGCAGATTTGATTAATTGTAATTACAGTGCTATGGAGCAGCATCTCCACCACATCTACAGGCACCCAGATGGTTTGGAGTGGTTATTGTAGGGCTGTTTCTAATGTTTGCCTCAGAGGGAACAGTTCTTTATTTGAGGCTAAACAGCACAATAGTCAGACAGGGAGTGAGAGGATACTTTAATTTTTAGTCTGTGCCCCCATCCAGACCTGACCACTGCCAGACCTATACAAACCACTTGCAGTACTGAAGGAACACATTTTAGCAACCCCTATGTGGAGTGCAAATTAGTAGATTAAACTTCTACATGCCAGTGTGTCTGTGGCAGCAGTCAGGGAATGGAAAGTGTAACTTACCTACACCCATAGGCTGCAGAACGGGGTGGGCCACCTGGGCCATGGCCCGACCAACTTTTAGTACGTTAATTTAGCTAGCTATGCAGTTAAAAAAACAGCCATACAGTTTTAACTGGAATGACAATTGCGCATTTGTGGGTTATATAAATTAACATGCTAAAAGTTGGTCTGGCTGTGGCCTGGGTGGCTCGCCCCGTTCCGCGGCCTATGCCTACACCCTAATCTGGTTGGTTGAATATCATTTTCTAAAAGTAAGTTTGGTCTAATTTTTCCTGCCTCATTTTCTATGCACAAGTGACTCTGCATGCAGAGGGTGTGTATGAGTTCTGTATGTGTAAACATCGAGCTGTGAATGAAGTTTGGAAACAGAGATCTCCAACATCCTAAGATGCTGACTTTCTCTGAAACATAATGCCTTTGTCTTAGGGGTCAGCATCATTTTCCCAGCAGCAAGCTGGAATGACCCAGCTTGGGTTGAAGGTGGGCCCACATTAGAACTGGGTTGTCACTGCCACTGCATCCCCCCAGCCCCCCTGCATGTCTAGCTGCAGCATGGTGTGGGTGAAGACTTCTGCTGCTGATTTGTTGCTGAGGACACTGCTCTGCAGGCTGGCTCCAGTACCTCAGTGAGCTGGATCTGGCTTGCAGACTATAGGTTGCTGGCCCCTTCCTTAATTGTGATTTGCAGCATTGCTCAAATTACTGTAGATCTTTCCCCATTGGTGTAAACCCATGGGAGCTGCCGATGTGCTATTTTTTCAGGCAAGCTCTACCCGACTAGCTCAAATAGCCTGATTCTGACCTTCAGGATGTGCTGAAAGATTTATCTTTTTAGGAGAGTTGCTCAAGAAGTGAATAATGCCTAAGGGGATCTGCTTTCAAAGTTTTTTTGCCTTGAAAGATTTGTCTTATTTTTGCTGCATAGCAATTTGGTGGTCACTATATTTTTGTGGATTGCTTTTTTAGGCAACATAGCTTTGTTGTATTTTCATTAATTTCCAGAGGCGTCCAGAGTGTGCAAGAGTTCAAGAAATTAGGTAAACAGAAGTTATTCACACAGAAAATGGGGGTTTGACTGCTAGCAAGTGTATGATTGATGACAGTTTGAAACTTGCTGAAAATTTGGATCTTAACAGAAGGGACTTGTCTCTCCTAGTGAACAGATCATTTTATTTTACTTTTTGTTTCTTTTGCCAAAAGCTTTAAAGCATTATATGGTTTTTATTTTAATAAATAAATGAAATGATAATAATGAATCCTTTATCACATATCTGCAATCAAAATACACTTAGTGGAAAATATAGGAAGGTGTAGGATCTTGCATATCTCTTGAAGATGGTCTCAAATTCCCAGTGGTCTGAACTGGGGAAGTTTGGAGATTACATCAGCAGAGATTTTTTAGTGCACAATTAAAATATTACCACTGTACTATTTTTTTCATTGATCTAGCATTTTACTGTGGGCTGAAATATTCTTTGCTCTTACATGACTGATATTTTTTCTGAAAATTATTACATCTGAGAACCTAAATCTGTGCTGTAATACTTATCTTTGTAAGAAGAAAAATGATATGGACAAACTCCTCATCTATATTGCTACAAATTGAATAAAACAGCCTATTACTGGTTTTTTTCCAAAGGTAACAGGCACTGAATAGATGACCAGAAATAGCTCTCCATGTCAGAAACTTTAATTAAACCATCTTGAAAATAAGTACTTAGAGGAACAGGCAGTTCCTTAACTTAATCACACCTCTAGTTCTGATATTACTATTGCATCTTTCATGATTCCAAGGCAGGGTTAGTCATTCTTTCTAAACACGACAAACCACTTTTTGAATAATATGGAGGAGGAGTGGGCATAACTCTGTCAGAGAATTGCTAATATAGTTAAGTGGTGCTTATCTTCCAGGTCACCTGTTCAAGTCTGGACCAAGCAGGTCGTGATATAACCGCCTAATGATTTTGCACCATGTGAGTTGCTGGCTTCACAGTCAGAACAGGCTGACAGGTCATGATAGTCTTGGCAGAGAATCCAGAGACTTAATGAGCGTGGAGACTGACCTGCTATAGAGAGCATCTTTAAGGAACAGGGATGTGGCATGAGGTTTGAACAAAATGGAGAGGTTTTGCTCTAACCCTGTTCCAAGTTCAACTGTTGTATATGGAAACAAGTAACTGCAGTTCTCACTCTTACTAATTAATGTGTTATTCATGTGCACAGTGCACATGATGATTGTGGTCCCACCTCCCACGCCCTTATTTTGACCTTGCAAGGTAAGGCAAGGTTCATAGATATCTTCAGCATTAAGGTCCAAAATTTGCTGCCTATCCAAAAGTAACAGCTACTCTATGAACTCTTCATGACAACTTGGATTGAGCAGCTGGTAACTGTATGACAACTATTTTGGCTCTATTTGAATAACTTAGTCTGTTTACTTTTGATCTTCATGTCAATTCTGTTGAAAAGTTACATGCAAAATGTTGACCAGCTGTGGTGCTTTTGTTAGTACCTTGCATTATGTTGTGGAGTCCTAGTCCCTGATGTGGTTTTGCTTATGTTTTGGTTGTTGTATCACAGTGGGATCTAGGAGCTCTTGGAAACATGACTTGAGAAACAGGCATTTTTTCCAGAAGTCATTTTTTCTCCAGGATGCCTTTAGAGCTTGAGATCAAATTCCTTATGCTCTTAATTCCTTTTGAAAAGAAAATGCTTAGATTCCAGGCTCTAGCACTCTGTATGAGCTAGCATTTGTTTAGTAACATTTCAAACCTATAGTTAATTCTGTTCTGAGCTGAAAATGGCTCCCTCATCTTGGTGGAGTGTAGAAGGTACCATTCTTCTCAGAAATCTTCCCTCTCTATTGCTCTGCCTGTGATCCTGTGGCTTTAGAAAACTTCTATAGCCCCTTTGTAATGTTTTCTCAGTCTTCTTTTAATGCTCTTCCAAATGCATGATGCTCTTCTTGCCCTCTTCTTCTTAATGATCCGACAGCTTTGCTAACCATTCTCTTCCCGTCCCCACTCCCTGCATAGTTCAATCATGATTTTACATTTCTGGCTGTATATTAAATCCTCACAAGGGTTCAGACTGTTTGAGAATTCAATATGTGAAGTGTCAATTTTCCAGTGAAATTTTGTGACTAATGCAGATGCCCCATATGTCAAATACCGATGAAGAGAACATTTTGTCTATAGTCAAGAGCATAGAAAGGATATTCTTCAGCATTCTCAAATGCCTTAGTTATTGTGAATTTTAAGCTAAGGATATAGATTCAAAAGGTGTTCAGAATAACTAATCTATTTATTTGTATTACATTAATCCCCCTCCCCCTCTTTTTCTTCTTTTTTCTAACCTGAAAACTTTTCTTTCATGCATGTACTTTTCAGCTCCTGATCCCTCTAAATCAAGTTAATTTTTTTTTTCTGACTTGACTTCAGTATAGCCAGGATTTTTTTACTGGACTTCAGTATGTCAGTATTGCTTTCAATGTACATAGCAGAATGCTACACTGCAGTGATTCACCTACCCAACTCTGGCAAAACAGGAGGAACTTAGTAGGTCAAGCTCTAGCCCAGAGAGTTTTTCCATACCATGGGTGTGAGATGTTTACTGCAAAGTTGTCTAATTAGCTCCGCAGTAAAGTCTCAACGTCTATACGTGCAGTCCTATTAGGCTGCAGGAAACTAAAACAAATCCACTGCCGGTTAATACTTGTAAATACAAGTACCATCCTACTGTGGTGTTGTTTACTGCACAGCAATGCATGTGTAGATGCTGCTCTGGTTGGCTGGGGCATGAGGGTGCTGTGGTGTTGGTAAAAAAGTGAGTCAGAGGTCAGTGTGGCAGGTATTCCAGGTTAGATGACCAAAGTTTTAATTTCCAGGCTCTTGTAGTTTTATAATAGGCAAGTTATGTGAGGACCAGTCTTTATTTGATTCATGGGATAGTGGCTTTCGGTGTTTAAAAAAGCATAAATATGTGATTCCAATCTTCCAAATATCTACTGCTGGGAATAAAGTTCCAAATAATTGATTTGTTGTTGTTGTTGTTGCTCAGTGCCTAACTCAAGAATTTGGGGTGGGGAGGGGTCAGTCAAAAATTATGTATATTTTTATGCTGATTTTTAATGTTTTTTCTTGATGAAAGTGCAGAAAATATTGTTGCAATTTTTTTTTTGTTTTCAGGTTGAACAAAATATTTGGATACAAAATGTTTTGTTTAATTTTTTGAGATTTTTACCTTTTATATTACATTTTGAAACGAAATTTGACCAGAGAATTGATTTTTTTTTTAAAGATAGAAAGGAAAATTTGGAACTCCCTCCCATTTTAACTTATTTTTTTTTGCCTGAAAATATTCAGTAAATTCAAGTCAAATTCACTTATAGTGAATATGCACTGAAAAAAAATCCTCCCGCTCTAACCAGGATTCATGCTTACTATTGAGTAGTAGTGTGGCTTTGGGTTAGAGAAATATTTGTGGCTCCTGTAAAGACTAACCCCTAGATTACTGCCTTTTGGCTCACTCAGTTTGTGTTTGCATGATGTGTGTCTGAAAATGACATTGCTGGAATAGAGATCAGTACTGCACTTGCTCTTTTAGCTACCTTATTTACAGCAGTATTTGGGCAGAGGCACAGCTGTCTATTAGCACATTATAACTGCTTGTGTAAAAATGCAGAGCATGAATCTGAGGGCCCATGGGTCTTTATGCAAATAACACCTTTCTCTGGCTATCTCTGCCTGGGAAACTCGAATGCTGTGGGCATTTTATTAGTTGCAGCATAACATTCATAGGGAAGACACCTTTGTGGAACATAATACTTACTCAATGCATGGTGGCGGGTTCATGTTACTGGTGCCATCTTGAATCCAGCATAAACCCAAATTGCCTTTTTTTTTTCCTTTTGGTGTTATGTTTTCTGTTTTGAATCATGCTGGGGAGCAGGGAGTAATAAAAATGCCTTGAACAATGTATTCCCTCCCTCTCTGTCAGTCTCTGTGTTTCATAGATCTGTTTTTATGTTTAAGGTTGTAAATTGTTTTTGAATGCCAAATAATTGTTGTATTTGTCAGGTTAATCTGTTCCTAGTACTTACTATTCAACCTCAAATGAAACCTATGAGCAAGAGATCTATACTTGGTAGAATCTGCAACAGTCGACAAAGAGTATTTTGAGGGCTAGACAATAGTCAGAGCTATAACTGTAAAGGAATTAAATCTCTTATTTCATCATTATGCTATTTTAGGAAGGAAAAATTAATCATAGAACACTTAAAAAAAAATAGTTCAAGCTGACTCACTATCCAGGGAACTTAGCAGTGAAAATAATAGAGGCTGTGTCTTGAATAGAGTACAGTGGAGAAGTAACAGTTTATTTTTATATTGTTGCCTTGCTGATGTGTGCAAGTTAACTGGCAACTCTGAATCTTGCTAAGAGGAAGTTTCACAGTGATGGATCAAAGTCATGGTCACTTCAGAGATGTCATTTACATAAATACTATTTAGGATGTATAACTTATAGCAATGGTTCTCAACCTTTTTTGTACCAGCATCCATTTGTAAACATTGATGGCCAGTCCTGACCCAGTGCCCCTCTCTCCTGACCTGCTTTCCTCTGCCCCCAGGCCCCATCCTCCCAGTGTGTGGGACAGGGGGTGGGTCTGTGGGACAGGGGATGGCTGTGCATGGGGGGCTCCAAGCAGTCCCTTGCAAGCTGGAAATCTGCGAGCCTGCAAGGGGAAAGCTGTGGTTTCTATTTTCCTCCTTTTTAAAGTTTATTGATCCATTTTTAATGTTCGTAACCCTTTCATATATTTTTGTGACCTACAGGTTGAGAAATGCTGGCTTAAAGGGTTTAGGTCTGTATAAGGTAGTGTTGAGATGAAGTTGCTGATATCCAGGAGATATGCAAAAGGCAAGCATTCTTATGGGTGACTTTATCTTTTATTGGACCAACTGTATGGTTGGTATAGACATAGTCAAGTGTTCAGGCATCACAGTACCTTTCTTCACACTTCTGAGAGACCCTTGTTGGGGACTTTGTGTCCCAGCACTTACCCTAGCTTAGCAAACTACCAGCCTTAGCTCTTGATAACTCAACCCCTGACAGACTCATGAACCCAGGCTTAATTGTAGCCTGACAGTCCCTACCAGGCTCAGTCCTGAGCCCTAAACCTAACCTGAAGTCCTTAGCACACTTCTGTCCTAATTATTGTTTAGTGACTCCTACCAGTCCAATGCTAACCATGCTCCAGTAGCCCTTCCGACCGCAAATCCAATTCTAGCCTCAGATCCAAGTAGCCACATCCATAAGGATATCTTGAATTTATCTCCTGCCCCACCAATTCCCTTATTCCTGTGGTTGGATCCCTAACTCTGTCAATGTGGGTAGTTGAACAGTGAAAAGTCATGGACTTTCAATCCCTGGAAGTTTTCAAGAGCAGGTTAGATGGATACTTGACTTAGGATGGCGTAGTCGGGCGATGTTGCCTTGAGCAGGGGGTTGGATTAGATGAGCATGTGATATGATCCAGTCCTACTTTCTCATGATCCTTTGAACTTTAACACAAACACTTTTAGCTGCCTCAACATAATGCTAGCCTGGGGGGCCTGGCTAGTTGCTACTCTAACCCTAGCCCTAGGTGCTGTCCCTGCCAAACCTCCCACCCTAGCTTGGGGAGCCCAAGGAATGCTAAGCATAGTTTTTACTTTCAACTGATCTCAGAGAGACCTAACAGCTACAACTTGAATTCTAAGCCAGATTTATGTAGCAGCTGCACCCTGAACCCTAGTTCTGTAAGCCTAAGCTTATTAGCCCCAATACTAAATCTATACCACACAGCTCTACCAGCCATAGGCCTAATTGTAGGGTGCAGTGCCCTGTCTGCTTAACTCTGAAGTGTAGCTCTACTAGTCCTAGGATTTCATAGGATCATAGGAAAGTAGGGCTGGAAGGGATCTTAAATCGTGTAGTCTAGCCCGCTCAAGGCAGGATCATCCCTGACTAAAGGATTCAAGCCAAGCATCTGTCTAACCTGCTTTCAAAAGTTTCCAAACATGGATATTTCATAACTTCCATAGGTAGCTTACTCCAATGCCAGGGTGCTCATCAGGGTAACTAGAAACAATGGTCACAAACTGAAGGAGAGCAAATTTAGACTGGACATCCCCATTCTTTACTGTGAGGGCTGCCAAAATATGGAATACGCTTCCAAGGGAGGTGGTGCTGTCTTCCTTGGAGGTATTTAAGAGGAGATTGGACAAACCACCTGACTGGGGGCATCTGAAACCAGCACTCTTTTTTGCCCAGGACAGGGGGTCAAACTCGATGATCTAATAGGTCCCTTCTGACCCTAAAATCTATGAAGTCTATGAAATGCCTGGCCAATCTCATATTTAGAATTCAATTTTTAACCCTACTCCCAACATTCATTCTAACTCCACAGCTAAGTAGTCACATCTCTAAAGAAATTTGGGGTTGACCTTCCAGTCCCACTAACCTTTACAGATTGAGCTGTAACACTAACATATGGGCCTCTAGAGCCCTCCACATAACCCTATTCTGGAGAACCCAGTTACTGTCCTAACCCTAAACCCCTGGTATCCTACCTTCCTGACCCCTAAGCCTAGCCTATCAAGTACAAGCAGCTATAATCCTATTCCCAGTCCTAAAATCATACCTGGACAGCTCTACCTTTCACATCCCTAACCCTAGGTCATACTTGCTCTACACTTAACCCTACACCTGAAGGCCTGAACAACTTCAGACTGAACCCCAATCCCCACCATAAACATAGTGCCAAATGTAAATCTAACCTGCACAGTCCTACCGGTCAGAAATTTATTCTAGTGTGGCCTGATCTGTTTCCCACCCCTCCCCTTGCCCTAACTCTGAGAGCTTCTTTTGTCTTTTATTGTATGCTGCCCTGAGTCCTGTTTGGGAAGGTTACCGCATAAATCTAATAAATAAACAAATATGGAGCCCCTGGTTAGGGTTTGAGTTGGAGCTATTGGGAGTCCCCAGGTTTGGGTTAATGTTGAGGTTGTCAGGGTTCCCAAGCTAGGTCTAGGTTTGTGGTGATAGGGTCTGCTGATCTAAGGTTAGGGTTGATGGAGTTAGGTCCCACTGTCCATGGTTAGGATACCTGTAGGATATCCACTTAAGCCACTCGCTAGGTTTAAGTTTTGGACTAGTTGAGCTGATTAAGGTAGCATTAAGTTGGGGCTTATACTAGGCTTTTGTTTAAGGATAGTGGGGTCTTTGGGCTACAGGTAGAGTAAAGGCCTTGTTAGAGTTAGATAGACCCACAGTGGAGTTAGGAGTCCTGATGCTATAGCAAGGATTGGAACATCTCCCATGTTGGGTTAGAGTTACAGGAACTGCCAGTTCAGTAAGGATTTTCTGACTAGGTTTATGATACCAGCCCTATGGTTATGTTGGGCCCAGTAGGGACCATTGTCATAGAGCTTGGGAACGAACAATCAATACTCACTATGCAGGGCTTAAGGGCAGGCCTGCTAGGTTTTTGGGGCTAAGTTTAATGATGAGCTCTCAGCATTTTGGTTGGGGTTAGGCCTGGCAGGGTTAACAGGCAAGGTTAGGGTTGGGCTCAGTAGAGCATCTGAGCCTTCTGCTAGGGCTGAGTCCAGGAGGACTCTCCAGGTTAGGGGCTATTTTTGGGATCCATAAAAGTTCCTGTGTTTAGGGTTAAGGAAAAGCTCATTAGGTTCTGCTGGGTAGCTTTCTCCCTACCCCTCCCTAGCTTTTCTCCTAGTCTGTGTGTCTCCTAGGAGCTGTGTGTAATAGAGCCACCTGAGCTAGGGTGAAGGCTGATCTGTTTATAGCTTTTGGATCTAGGATTAAGCTGGAAATGATTAAGATTGCCGGACTAGTGTTATTTTGGGCTTGATAGGGACTGTCAGATTAGGGTTAGGGCTGATCACTGTACAGTTTCTAAGAGCTGGGTAGGATTAGGTTGGGGCAGGCCTAGGGGTAGGGTTGGACCTGGTTGGGTTCCTATGTCTAGGGTATAGGGTTAGGGTTTATTTCAGTAGAACTCACTTGCCTAGGTTTAGGGTTAGGGCAAATGTGTTTCATTGGTCTCAGTGTAGCAGTGAGGCCCTTAGGGCTCCAGGTGTTACTATTTGCATTGTGCCTGGTGGAACCAGCCAGGTTAGGATGTAAGCCAGATATAGTAGGGTTTGACTTGGTACAGGCTAGGGTTAAAGTGGACTTCATAGGGGCTACCCAGGTAGGATTTCCTGGATTATGATTAGACTTGACCTCAGTAGGGCTTATCTAGCCAGCTACGATTAGGTTGGGACTAATGGTTGAGTTTATCCTAGTAAGGTTCCTACATACAGGATTAGGGCTGGGCCAGCAAGGCTTGAGTTACAGTTGTAGCTCTGTAGGGCTCCCAGTCATCAACCTTTTGTGAAGTAGCCTTGCCTGTGTAGTGTGAAACCTGGCTTCTAATCCTCCTCAACCCGAGATAGTTCAAACCACATCTGGTACTACCCAGGAGAGGGCTTTGATCACCAAGCAAGAGTCATGGCTGGATCAGGAGCAATGTCTATTGCTCCTGTTGAATCTGTGATGATATTTAAGAAGAAATGACGAACTTACTTCAGTGAGAGGAAGGATACCTGTCTAAATTCCACCTAACTCCTAGCTTAGGCACCTAACTCCTTCTTGATCTTGCCCCTAGTTTGTCTAAATGCCCAGGTCACTTATGAATAACTGGAACTTAGGCTCCTAAGTCACATTGGTAACATTTTCAGAATTGCCTTAGATAAGAATCTTCCAGGTGATCTAGAAATATCTTAGTTCAGTTAATTCACTCTAGTAAACATAAAAGCTAACCTGGATCTCCATCCCTGCCTGCCAGCTTTCATTATCTTTGTGAGAAAAGAGGAACTATGACTCAAAACTATTTTGTCCTCAGAGTTTTTTTGCTCTCTCAAAATAGAGACAATTTCCTAGGTTAGGCTTCCTGGGAGACATCTGTGAATTTTTGCTTAAAAATGTAAAGTGAACACTCTTTGAATAAGAATAGGAGGATTTTCAAATATTTTGTCTCATGATTTGAATTTGAACTGGTAAAGTTTTGAAATACCTAGCAGGTTAGAAATTAGGGTTACAGGAACTGTGAAGAAGAATATAAAACCATTTAAAACATCCCTATTCACATTATTTTTGGGTCATAGTAGAATATAGAGATTTCCTATTTAGCAGAGTTCAATGTTACATTGTGATGCCAGCTCCTCTTTGTACTATTCTAGGGTGAAGGGAAGTGCCTCCTGTTATCCATGTTATATCCTCTGGGATGCAGATTATTCTGTTATGGTGACCTGGTGGGAAGGGGTTGATAGAGGGTCAAGCCTTCCCAGCCTAGGCTGCATCTCAGTCTGGGAGTCTCTTGTATCTCTGTTGCCTAAAGAGAAGACAGCAAAATCACAACCCTGTAACTCCAGGTCTGGCTTTGGCCCTGGACCCAGGGCATTTTTCTGGCATACTGTGAGCCCACCAAGGGATGAGATAATTCTCTCCTGGCTCCTTTCAGCAACTGTAATTAAGGAGTCCCATGGAGAGACCGTACTGACTATGGACTTGAGGAGTTGGGGCTTCTAGGGGGAAGCTGTGAGTTCAGAACTCTCTTCCTTTGTGTCTTGCTTGGCAGATGTGCCCACTCTGCTTTTTGGAGCCGCAGTGTTTTCCCCTCCCACATCTGAACAGAGCTACATCTGGTCTGTGAGCCCACCCAACTACTGGAATGACTGAGCCACAAAAAGGAAGGACCTGGCTTTGTTTTAAACCAGGGGTATCAAACTCATCTGGCCCCATGGCCAGAGGCAGTGCACAGGGCTCACCTAGCATAGGTGCAGCAGGCACAGCAGGTCTGGGCTAGTTCTGGGCACTCTGTACAGCGTGTGTGCCAGCTCTATTCCTGGCTCCATCCCTGGCCCCATCTCCAGGTGTTGCAAGTACCATGTAGGGCTGATCCAGTGTGGATGGTGAATGTGGCACCCAGGCTGGACTGGCCCTGCATACTCGTTCTGGTGTGCACTGTGGTCCTGGATCCTGCATGTAGGGCCAGTCTGGCATGGGTGCCACATTCAGCATCCACTGTGGATTGGGATTGACCCTGTGTGCTGGATCCAGCCCAAAGCATGGCAGATAAGTTTCATGCACTGCAGTCAGCTCATGGGGCTGGGTCCATTGCAGACTGAATGTAATGTGTGGGGCCAGTCCGTCCACAAACAGTACAGTGGGCCAAATGATAGGGCTCCGGAGGCTGGTTCTTTGATGACCCAGCTTTAAACCAAGACTCTCTAATGCCCCTATTTCCTAAAGACAGGGGAGCCATCCCACAGCCTGGAGACTCAGGGATTGGCTACAGCTCTAGTCAGGGCAGTTGCGTTGTTTCTTCTTCCTGGTTGCAGACGTAGAAGGGCAGATGCTGGCCATGAGCAAAAGCTGGACAAAATCTCAGTGGTTACATTTTCTCCTACCATGGTTAGAGCCCTGTGTCTATTTTGGGCATCTTCATTTACTGCAGTAAAGTCATTATAAGCTCCTCTTTCTCTCTCTCTCTCTCTCTCTCTCTCTTGCTGTCTTTTGCCCTTTCCTACTTTGTCACTTTTTATAATCAGGTGTGGTATAATAGCTTCCTCAGATAGGAGTGTGAAGAAGTGACCATAGATTCATAGAAGTAGGGTCGGAAGGGACCTTGTAGATCATCAGGTCCAACCCCCTGCCCTGGACAGGAGAGAAAACCGGGTTCAAATGACCCCAGCCAGGTAGATGTCAACCCTCCTCTTGAAGACCCCCAGGGTAGGAGCCATCACCACTTCCCTTGGAAGTTGGTTCTACATCCTAGCCGCCCTGACTGTGAAGTAGTGCCTTCAGAGGTCTAGTCTAAACCTACTCTTTAACAATTTGTGGCCATTATTCCTTGGTCCCCCAAGGGGTTCTAGGGGGAACAAGGTCTCTCCCAAACCCTGCTGGTCCCCCCTAGTGAGTTTATAGACAGCCACCAGATCCCCCCTCAGCTTTCTCTTGTGAAGGCTGAACAGGTTCAGGTCCCATAGCCTCTCCTCACAGGGCCTGCCCTGCTGTCCCCGGATCATGCGGGTCGCCCTCCTCTGGACCCTCTCAATGTTGTCCACATCCCTCCTGAAGTGCGGTGCCCAGAACTGAACCACAGTACTCCAGCTGCAGCCTGACCAGTGTCGCATAGAGGAGGAGGATCACCTCCTTGGCCCTGCTTGAGATGCATCTGTGGATGCACGACAAGGTACGGTTAGCCCTACTGACTGTGACCTCGCATTGTTGGCCCATGTTCATCTTGGAGTCAATAATGACTCCAAGATCTCTTTCTGCCACCATGATCTTGAGAAGGGAGTTTCCCATCTTATAAGTGTGCTGCTGGTTCCTACTGCCCAAGTACAGCACCCTGCACTTGTCTCTATTGAAACTCATCCTATTTTCGTTAGCCCACCCCTGTAACCTGTCCAGGTCCTGCTGTACTCATAGTTTCATAGTTTCTAGGGTCGGAAGGGACCTGAGCAGATCATCTAGTCCGACCCCCTGCCATGGCAGGAAAGAATACTGGGGTCAAATGACCCCAGCAAGATGTACATCTAACCTCCTCTTAAAGACCCCCAGGATAGGAGCCAGCACTACTTCTCTTGGAAGCTGGTTCCAGACCCTAGCCGCCCTGACCGTGAAGTAGCGCCTCCTGATATCTAACCTAAACATACCCTCTGCCAGCTTGTGACCGTTATTCCTGGTCACTCCTGGCAGTGCTTGGGGGAACAGTGACTCCCGCAATGCCTGCTGATCCCCCCTGACTAGTTTATAACAGGCCACTAGATCCCCCCTCAGCCTTCTCTTTTGGAGGCTGAACAGGTTCAGGTCCCGCGGCCTCTCATAGGGCCTGCCCTGTTGTCCCCTGATCATACGAGTGGCCCTCCTCTGGACCCTCTCCATGCTGTCGACATCCTTCTTGAAGTGTGGCGCCCAGAACTGGACGCAGTACTCCAACTGCGGCCTGACCAGTGCCGCATAGAGGGGGAGGATCACCTCTTTGGACCTGCTCGAGATGCATCTGTGGATGCATGACAAGGTACAGTTGGCCTTCCTGACTGCCTCCTCACGCTGCCGGCCCATGTTCATCTTGGAGTCAATGATACCCCCAGATCCCTTTCCGCCTCCGTGCTGACAAGAGGGGAGTTCCCTAACCTGTAGGTATGGTGCCGGTTGTTCCTCCCGAGGTGCATCACCTATCCTTCCCTACTAGCATGCCCACCTCACCCCAAATCTTGGTATCATCAGCAAATTTAAACAGGCTACTTTTCACCCCATCGTCCAAGTCACCAATAAAGAAATTGAACAGTGTGGGCCCAAGGACTGAGCCCTGAGGGGCCAGAAAAAAGCAGATACAATACTTGGCATAATTAAGAAGGGAATTGAAAACAAAACAGAGAACATCATCATGCCATTATACAAATCTATGGTGCTCTCATATCTTCAGTGCTGTATACAGTTTTAATCCCCCACACAAAGTAGTGGAATTAGAAAAGGTACAGAGAAGGGCAATGGAAATGAGCAGAGGACTCTTCAATTTGGAAAAGATAAAGCTAAGTGGGGATATGATAGAGGTGTATAAAATCATGAAGGTCATGGACATAGTGAACAGGGAACTGTTGTTCACCAAATACTATTATTAGGGGACATTTGCTGAAGTTAATAGGAGACAAGTTAAAAAGTAACAAGAGAGGGTGGGTCTACACGTGCATGTTAAAGTGAAGCAGTAACTCCAGTGCTTATTGCCTCAGAGTTTATTGCTCCAGGTGCGCTGTTTCCACATGTGCCCTGGACTGCCGAACGTTGAGCCTGGTTGGAGCAGCCCCAGCTGGCAGGGGGTCCTGAGGGTCAGCCTGCCAGCCTGGGGCTGCTCCCCCTGGCTTAAAGTGCTGTGGAGCTAGCCAGCAGGCAGCCTCTGCACTCAAGGACCTTCATGCCCCAGTCAGCTGAGGCAGTGTCTACACATGTGCTGCTGTGGATTATGCTGCTGAGGAGAAAATTAGTTTACTCCAGCCTAATAGGGGCACACATGTAGATGCTGAGACATTTACTGCAGAGCTAATTAGTTAACTGTGCAGTAAGCATCTCTTGTAGACATGCCCAGAAAGTACTTTTTTACACAGCACACAGGTAACTTGTGGAACTCATTACCACAGGAGGTTGCAGAGGCAGATGGTGTAGCCAGGTTCAAAAAGGGAGTAGACAAATTCATGAATTATAAATCTATTAAAAGCTATTAAGCATCTTATAATGTAATGGTTGTTTAAATAAATGGACTAAACATACAACTGTTATATAATTCAGTAAGGGGTTGGAAATGTAATTAATGTACTGCTTCAGTTATTAGTTGGTAGTGGTGAGAGCACAGACTTTTCCACAGGATGATTTCTGGGGAGGATTTTTTTTTTAGATATGTGAAGAAAATTGATTGAATTATAGGATATTGTATTAATAATGCCTCTACACTCATAAACCTATATCATGTTAAGATTAATCTCTACTTCCAAATCGTATCCCCTTGTGGTAGCTCATTGCAATAACATTTTCTGTGGTCACTGCATTTTCTACCAGTAATTACAACTGCCAAGACAACTGTTGGTTCTCCAATTGCTTGTTTTCATTAAACAATCATGCTGGAGAATTAACGCATGAAGGGATATGCTTTGTAGTAGGATTATGTAGAGGTGAATAACCTGTGATAACTTCAAAATTACTTTGTTGTAATGTATCAGAACTATGGTATTGCATACAAGAAGGAGTTGCTTACAGTGTATGTAGTGATAGTGACAAGTAGTCACTTAGTTATGGAGTTACCATTTAAGGAGCTTTGAGTTGACATTTATGTATAAGATTTTTTCTTTATACTGCAGGGCCAAAAATATTCTGTTAGCAGGCAGATTGCTTGACTCTGCAAGCTTGGCACTGGAAGTTCTGTTGTAGATTGAGGTCAGCATAAAACCCTGAAAGTCGCAGGCACTTGGACACTGAAGTGGAGGGTGAAGTAAAAAATATACAAGCCTGACTAGAACAGCAAGTGATGTCTCAGATGCAATTAAATGAACTGTAAAGCAAATAGTGGTATTTAACTCCTTGAGGACTCTGTTCTGATCTCTTTGCTTTATCTATGCTGACCTTCATGAGCATATAGGGAAAATTGTGTTATTTGAAAATATTAGAAGCGTAGGTGAAAGGCAGTGTTAAGCAAATATGGTTTGATTGCTGTTTGTCTGCAAGCCTGCTTTCTGCATGTCTTGAACAGCAAGTCTTAAACCAGGTGGTAGGAACACATGGCACAATATTAATATTTCATTTCTACATGTTGTGACTTGAAGGCTTGTCATAAAGCTAGTGTGCAGCTGAAGAGCTCATCTTCTTTGTTCATAATGGAATTTTGTTCCAGTGGGTGACAACTGGGTGCTAGTCCTCAGTCTAATGCTTAACAGACCAAGGACCCTGGCAGACATTACACTTAAGATGTGATTAACCAGTCAATCATATCTTAAGCAGTAACAATTACATGTTTATATGGTGAATAGTATGATAAAACAGGGCATAAGCCACAAAGTTTTTACACCAATTTTATGTAATAACATTGTGGCTGGTTCATATCATACCTTAAACTGAACATGTGGCCAGGGCTGATCAGCTGATTGGTGCTTCCAGCTTCAGGAATGACCAGAGCCTTGAAGGGCCCCCATGCGGTGCTGTGGAGCCAGTATGGTCAGGCCATGTGCTCTTGCTGGCCACCTACTGGTGAAGGAGCAAGTTTAGAAAGGCAGTATAGAAATGACTGTGCTGCTCCTGTTTTTGATCTGGGTCAGACCTTGGGGTAATCATTCCTGGGGTCAAGGAGACATCTGTTTTAAAAAACCGTTTGTGTTCTAGATTCCCCAGAGGCAAAACAGGAAAAATGAAATAAAGTAATATTGGCAAAGAACTTTTTGCCAGTTTTTCAAAGCTATTTAGGCCCCTACTGATTCAGATTGGTGTCTGGCAGGATTTTTGAAAATGAGCAGCTTCAGAGCTTAGCTTTTCACTGGCACAGGTGAGGCATCCAACTTAGTTAAAAGCTTCTGTAGATATCATCTATGTTCTTCTTTAGGTGCTTTTGAAAATACGGCCTTTCCGTATTTAAAGATAAAGAACATTATATAAATGCAGCACATTATCGTTTGTTATTAGATAATGAATCTATATTGTAAACTTTTCAGGGATGGGATACCTTAGCGCATATAGTACTTGGCACGATGTGTGCCTGGAATTGAAAAAATAAATAAGGACTCCTGGCACCAGAGAGTACTACCTCAGGTTAGGGGTACTTGTTGCTTCCTATCACAAGGACTTGTTTTTAGTTGCTAAAAACTTCGCCAAATTTAAATAGTTTAGGCTATTTTTTTTCTTCCCTTGCCAAGTGCCTTCCTGCAGTTGAATAGTTTTAGAAAATCTCTTCTGCTTCCTTTTATTTTAGGGAAAAATAAATAATTTTGCCTAGCCTCAAAATTTCTCACAGTCTGTTGAGGAAAGACTTGTGTGCAGCAGCTCCTAAACTAGGGATTATAAACCCCCAAAGCGGTTGCGAAATTTAGCAGGTGAAGTCACGTCTTTCAGAAATTCAATTACAGTTGTTTGGTTCATCTTAGAAGTGAAGTTGCAAGCTGACCATATACTTACCATAGAAGAGGATTGTAAACTGCTATTTTAGTGCTTCTGTGCTTTGGCAGAGAGGCTTGATTTTTTTTTTTTTTTTTTTGCAAAGGGATCACCTTGGTTTCAAGGAAGTGCTTTTGGCCATTTGCACAGATAACCTTAATTTGGGCATTTGTTAAACTTTTGGAATGCTTGAGTTGTAAAAGCTTGATTTTTAAAAAAAAACTGAAGATGACTGTTATGAATGCACACTTAAAAGCTCTAGACAACTGGTTTGCAGTTGCTGCTGAATGAGCCAAAATTTTCATTGTAAAAATGAACTGTTCTTTATTCACATCCTCAA
This sequence comes from Crocodylus porosus, assembly GCF_001723895.1. Taxonomy (NCBI): domain Eukaryota; kingdom Metazoa; phylum Chordata; order Crocodylia; family Crocodylidae; genus Crocodylus; species Crocodylus porosus. The sequence goes on from NW_017728943.1 coordinate 46,709,139, forward strand.
AGTAGAATGTGCACATGCCTTGTAGTGATATATAGGTGAAAGACTATAAGGGCACTGGCAGACATTACACTTAAGATGCGATTAACAAGTTAATCACATCTTAAGTAGTAACTTGGGCCCCATATTTATTCAATTGATGGGTCAATAAAACGGAATAAGCCAGAAAGTTATTGTACATATTTTGTGGCTCATTCATATCGTGCCTTACATTGGCTGTATGGCCAATGATGATCAGTTGGCCACTGCTCCCAGCCACAGGAGCACTGGGGGCACTTGGTTTGCTACTTGTTGGTGCAGGGGGAGCCCAGGATGGTGACCCTGGGCTCCCCCTGCGCTGGCAATATGGCACAATTGTGGGGATGGGGATCAGCTCATAGGCGCCAACTTTTATTTGGAGGGGGAGGTGAAGGGGAGGGGAGGGGTGGGCAAGCTGATGGGTATGTGGAAAGTTTTACACATTTCAGGTGATGGCCCTCTTCCCCCATGCACCCATGGATCAGATCCCAATTGTGTCTTCTGCCATGCATGTGCAGCATGGCAGGAGGCACACATCAGATTCCATTATACTTTTAAATGAATGTCTGCTAGGGCCCTACTTTAGAAATGATGCCTTCTTATGGACTGTGAGTTTGGGAGTTGGGAGCTGAACCCCGGGAACAGGGAAGCCCAAGGTTCCAGATAGATGCAGCATCTTCATCACTGTGAATAAAGGGTTTGCTTCTTTCTCATTCAGCAGCTGTTGTTGACTCATGAACCAAAAGAATGTGCCAGGCCTCAAGCAGACCAGCGTATTTTGCCTTAGCAGCTCTCGTAACCACTGTAGCCTCACTCCTCCCCATGTCCCGTAAGGGACTAGGGCATAGGAAGTCTGGTCTAATGGTTAGGCCACCGAGGGAAAGCAGGGCCTGGAGCTGGGTCAAAGGGCAGGAGCCTGATACCAAAGCCAGAGGGAGATCCAGAAGCACAGTCCACAACAAGTCCAGGGTTAGGATCCAGGGGTCAGATGCTGAGTGGCAATCCAGAGGGCAAAGTCTAAGGCAGGAGCCAGGAAACAGAACTGCAGGGACAGCCAGAGCCAATGTCTATAAAACAGTTGAAAACCAGGGCCAGGAACCAGGAGGCTTGTCACAGCAGAACTTCTGACTGGCCTGCAGACCCAGGGCCCCAGCTAGCAATAAACGGTGTTCCCAAGAGCCAGTTGGGATGCTTGCTGCTCCTAAACTGGGGCAGACTTCGTTAGCTGGGTCTTGCTGCAGGTACTTGGCTCAGGCTGGCCTGCCTGCTCAGAGTCCCTGACAGCACTGGGTCCAGGCTGGTCTGCCTGATCAGCATCCCTGACAGATCCTGTGTTGAGGGGATAAAGGATAGTGAATTATTCCTGATCCTCAATTCTTTTCATCTGACTTCTCTCTTGGTACTCTTACTAGCTTTTAATTATAGCCTATGAATGTGTTTGATACTTTCCTTTAATGCTTTTAATTTATTATGTTCTTATTATTGCTATTTCTATTGTTCTCTCATTCATTCTCCTTTTTAATTTTTTTTAAAAAAGGAAACAAAAAGGACCTTGTTTTTATCATTGTTCTCTGGTTGGGGCATGTGCCTCTTGGCCTCCCCACTAAATGTCTACTGTGCCAAATAACACTGCTATCTTGAGGCAGAAATTAGAAGATATGTTTAATAGTCTTAGATTTCTTGACCTCTTGATTATGAATTCTTCCTGCATGGTCCCATTTATTTGATCTGGTGCATGGATATGATCAACATGTGCAAAAAAAATGCTATTCCTCCCACCATGTCCATCAGTGACAAATCCCTCTCTGCTATGTTGGGTAGCCCATGTTGACAACCTGTGGGCATGCAGTCTTTAATCACTGGAAGAGATGAGACTCCTCAATGTGCTGAAATTCAAGGTGGGACCAAAACTTTGCTAAGCCTTCCTCTGTGAAATGTCAGGTACACATATAACGGGTAATACTATCATGATAATCAGCAGCAACAGACCAAATGAAGTGAGCTCTGCTCCTCTAATGCCTACAGTACTGGTGCATTTGATGTCAGATACACGTGTCTGCACTACAGGTCTGTCTTAGTGCTTTGGACATAGTCTCAACAGAGTCATTTCTCTCTATGATAAGATCAAAGACACAGTTTTCTAGTCGATCTCTGAAGACCAGGGTTACCTGAAATAAATTTGTTTTCAGTGACTGTCAACAAGAAGTACCAGTGCTTCTGCTCCTGGGGAGACCTCTGCTGAAGCTTGCTGTATGGTTCATTTCTTATTTCATTTGTGGGACCTCTCTCTCAAATGCTGTCCTGTCCACTCCTCTGATTCGATAGGTGAATACCTAGGATAAAACAAATAGAAATGGTGAAACAAGACTTGGAACCTGATAGCTCCTGTGGGCATGTCCCTATTAGTGCGCACGTGCCGTTTGCAGTGCCACAAACCCGTCTGTGCTGTTTGCAGTGCCACAAACTGTGGGCGCTGCATGTGCACACATTTCCCATGCTGGTGATTTTCACTGTGGTGGTTTTTTTCACACCAGGAGAACCAACCAACCAACACAAAAAACCACAGCAGAAAAAAGTGGGGCAGTGCAGCATGCACTGCCCAAAACAAACCTGGGTGGCCAGAGCAATGCTCTGGCTGCCAGCCGGGCTTTGTGAACTTGGATCTCCACCACTGCAGCCCTTGAGAGGCCCCCAGAGCCCCAGGTAAGGCTTCTTAGGTCAGCCCAGGTCCTGTGTGCCCAAGATAGTTTGGTTCATAAGGCCCCGGTGGCCTTATGGAGAACTTATTCTGTTGTCATTCAGGTTCTACAAATCTTTTTACTCAGGACAGAGGGAGAATGCTTTACCTAGACCTGCACTTTCCTCATCTGGCACTTTTCTGCTGTTGATTCAAAAATCCAGTCCCAGGATAACTGTTTAGACGCACTTTAAGATTTTCTGAGATGAATGATTAGTACCTCGTATCCCATGAACCTTTTTAGGATTTAGACCAGGATAATAGACATGGATATCTGAATAATTTCAATGTGTCCTGAGATAAAATAGTTTATCTTGGCACAAATGAGACATCTGTTGTAGTTGATGAGGCCTACATTTGGTCTTTGTGTCTGATGAGGCCTTTGTTCTTAGTTTACTTTGCCATGAAATCAGCCTTCCTGATTGATTACCTTGGCAAGGAGAGGGGTAAGATCCCATCCGTTTAGGCAGATTCTCCCGTCTATGGTCTTTTATTTAGTGAGAGTGTCAGTAAGAAGCCACCATAAGTTTTTACCTAAGATGGTTACTAAATTCCTCCTTGGCCAGCATTTCAGCATGTCAGAGGTCTTTCACAGACCTTACTGCTCCTGAACTGAGATAATCTTACATTCGCTCAACTTGAAAAGAGCCTTGTTCCTTTACATACAGGGCGCATCTATACCTGCCTCTTTTAATCAGGCTTAGCCCAAAATTGCTATTTTAAAGAAGCATTAAGGGTGCGTGTCTACATGTTTGTGCCCTTAATGCGCCTTAAAAATGGCAATGAAAGGCTTTGTGAACCTAAATTTGATACTTGCATAAAGCAGGTATCAAATTTAGGCGTGAACAGCTAAGACGCATTAGCGCACATGTAGATATGCTAATGCATATTAATGTGGTGTCTGTCAATCGATAGACACTGTGTTAATGCACTGTTCCAGGACACAGTTTGTGCCTGCCACTTTAAGGGGCCAGAAGGTAGCACCCACAGGTGCCTGATGAGGGCAGCCATTTTAGATTCAGATGCCCATATAAACAGGGCATGTTGCTGCTGGGTGGCCAGGCAACAGCATCGCCTGGCTGGAGGGCTGCTGGTATCATCTGAGCGTAAGGGAGGAGCTGTAGGGGATGGTCAGGAGGCTCCTGGTCCTGGGTATGACCTAAAACTGCACCCTGTCAGGAGTGGGTGGCCTGGTGGGGCTCTCAGTGGTATGGGAGCCCCCAGGAAATGCCAGGCCAGTTACCACCCCAGTGAAAGGTGGGTTGGGGCACCTTAACCCTAGCTCCCACAACCCTTTGTAGGGTCTGGTAGGTGGACCTCCAGCAAGAGAGTGGGGCCATAGACTCACGCCTGTCTGAACATCCTCCGACTGGTCAATGCTGGGGCCAGGACTGGAAGGGTTGAAGGACCGGGGGCCCACCGTGAGGAACACCCCAGAGCTGAGGGCCTGGGGTTCCGACTGGCCTGGAGGTGGGCCAGGGCTAGTAGCCAGAGGTCCTAGGGGGCCACACCCGTAAGGGTGAAGCAGCTCAGGGAGCTATGCTGTCCAGGATGAAGGTGGAATAGACTGCCTGCAGGGAGGAATCCAGGCGGGGTCCAACTGGTAGTATTACAGGGCCTAGTGTGGGGCCAGTGATATGGATAACATCTGGATGCCATCTGCAAGGCTTGGGCTGCAGTGTAGGGGAGGAACAGAGCTGCAGATAGTGCCCCCTGGCATCGGGGCAAGAAATGGGCAGCCTCCCGCTTAATTTATGTCAATTAATTAATTACCAACAAGGCATGGTGGGCGAGAAGGTGGGCAGTTAGCTCAGAAACAGGTGGGTGGGCCTCCTGGTACATGCACATTAGTGCATCTGCATGTATGCTGATGTGACTTAGCCATTCATGTCTAAATTTAATGTGCCTTAATGCACATTAGCACATCTGTGTGTAGATGTGTGCCTTAATTGTTTTAATGCACCTTCTACTAGAGCCCGGACAACATCTACAGGATTCCAGTGTAATGCTTCTCCTCTGATTTGTACACTGGGTCATCTGGAACTCTGTATACATCTTTACAAAGCACAGTGAAATCACAGAAGACTTTTGGGTGGATGCTGAGTTTATTGAGGCAGTCCCTAAGTTTCTGGTCTCCTAGCACCATGAGCTTACCTCTTGATATATGAGTTGGGCTTTGAAGTCACTCACAGTGTCCTCAGTGTGTATATGAACAATTACTCAAAAGGCAAAAAGAAGTTACTGACATCTCTGAGATTGTTGTTTCAACATACATCTGCATCTCTCCCTCATTGTGTCTTCTTAGGACTCATGCACAGTAAAGGACTTTGTGACTGAGAGGGAACTGAGAAGCAAGAAGTGCATATCACTTTTTCACCTATTTGGCATGAGACACAAGGAGGGGCTGGATAACTGGATGCTTAATTGGTAGTGCTAGGGCAAAAAAGTTTCTGAATGCTAGAGACATGTGTACCCCACTATAAGGATGTTCACATGGACAAACAATGCTTCTCAAACAATTTCAGTTACTGGTAAGAAGCTTCTTTTTCCCTACATTGTTCTCCTTTCCCTTAAACTACAATATGCAAAACTCATCTCAGTTCCCCAAGGTAATTATATTAATTACTTGCTCAGTTATACTATTGTGCAACTTGACAAATTCATGTAGAACATTGGTATTTGAATATATCAAGAATCCCTGCACTGAAGTACTTTTAATGATCATTTATGATGATTTATACATTTCTTCCATAAAAGAGTGCCTATTTTATGTGCTCCTTGATACACAGGAGAAATACAGTTATAAAAATAGACCATTTGAATACTTTTTGTCCAGTAATTAACATGTAGAATAAGCTAGGATGTGAAAACATGTTTTAGGCTTTTTCCATCTCAACCAGATTCCTTTCATATCACCCAAATGTCACATCTGTTCCTTATGTTTGCAGTTGTCTCTGTGGTAGTGTTGCAGTTGTCTCTAACTCTTGATGTTTCTGATTATTAGTATTCAAAAATATCCTTTTTGCAAAGTTAGACTAACAAGCAACTAGTGTGCTCTCCAGAGTACAAATAGGGGATTAGCAACACGGGAAGCTAACTGCTAATTGCTAAAGTTTGGTTTAGACTTATGAATCACCCCCTCATTTTCCCTTCTGCCCCCACCCTGACTCAAAACAGACTTTTTGATTTAAAAAAAATACCCCTAGAAATCATATCATTAAAAATTAAGGAATTAAGAATGTACCTAATGGTATGTTGTAAGAATATTTACTAATGTTTTAACTATTCCATTTTAAATTCAGTACCCTAGATACTGAGCCTACTTCAGGATATTAGTTTTGAAATTAGACTTATTAAGCTTCACTATTAGGAAGTGGCTTTCAATATGTTAAGGAAGACTTTTTCCAGTAGATATGATACTTCAGACAATCTAAGTAGATAGCAATAATTTTTAGATAGTTTAAAGCACTGTAAGATCTACTCCAGTATATAAAATAGAATTCCTTGTTGAAACTCTCTTCACAGTTGTTTTTCTCTTTAATTGGATCTGAATTATAAAAGTGTTAGGAATACATATAACTACTGTGACATTATAAAGCAGTGTCATAGTATCCATCAGCTATTTCAGAGTACCCTTATTTATGGAACTGCTTCAGATATTATAAATAAAACCCAAACAGCAGTCTCAAGGCTTAAAAACAAAGCCAGAAGAAATGCAACCAAATATTATGAAGCTCATTCCAGAATGTGAGAGCTGGCCTCTTTACTGCGGTTAAATGCTACTGGTCTGTGGTTCTCATCCTGAGGAATAAAGGTCACATGGATCCTGTTGTTTCAGCTGACATGACATTAGTGTTCTGGCTGAATGATTCCTGACTTTTAAAGCCTATGTAGGATTTGTAGAGTCCATCTACGGTAGGTCTGGGCTTTGTGGGATAGCAATGCTCAGACGGGCTAACCTCTCCATGCGGAAGCAGAGGGTATGGGAAGTGCTTAGGACAAGACAGCTTTTCCATGGCAGTAGAGTCTAGCTGTGATTCAAAGGATGTAACTGTATAGTTCTGCTATTTGGTGAATCAGCAAACTCATTATGTTTCACTAAAACAACTTAGCCATTAAATTTGAAATGTTTTAGGCACTGGAGCAATTAACCTTTTGAGTATATATTCAGTTGCCAGATGGCTTACTGTAGTGCTCTAGAACACAAATATGTCTATTTGGGTACCTGCATGCTATTTCTCTTCTCTGGTTATGTGCCTGTCTGCAGGTATGGAACAGTCCAAGTTATCATTTCTGTCTTGTTCCCATGGGTCTTCAAACTGTCCATTTTTTCTTTCCTTTATATTAAATCTTGTGTGAGTAGTATTGCTGACTTTGCAAACAAATGAACAAGGTCATATTTCAGTGACAGTGGTAGTACTGTGGAAAATGAGTGTAATATGTATCAGATAAATTTTGTATCTGCTTCCTAGTTTATTGTAAAACATTTTTGCCTTGGAACTACCACCATCACTAAATGAAACCTCAAGGTATGTGAATATCAAAAGTACCTTCAGTTTTAAAAATTGACCAGTTAATTACCAAATGGTAAAACTGATACTAATTCATTTCTTTCCCTCTGGAAAGTAGTTTTACATTATGCAACTCCCCATAGCATGGATTTCTTTAGCCAAGGCAAAGATGGCGTACAAGTGGTGTTTATTACACTGAATTTTATGTTTATTCCCTCATTTCAATTTTTTTTTTTTTTGGTGGAAACAGATGGGATTTGATTTTTCTCTCGGTTGCTGTGAATGGAGAATAACAAGTCATACATGGCTGCTAGGGTGGAGGAGGAAAGGTAAAAACACATCAGTGCTTAGTGTAGCAATCTGAACACTAACATGCAGAACAATGAGCTCACATGCCATTGGTTGCACAGCAGGCTGCCAATTAAAGGCTAGTATTCCAATCTGTTGCATGGGGAAAGCCAAATACTTGGCTTCATGATTTTTATATAGAAGCTTTCCTATTCTTGGTCTTTGTCTATCTGTACTGTGAATTGATTGTGCCAGGCAGTGGTACCTTTAGGCACGTGGGTCTGTGGCAGGTCAGCTTCCTCTTAAACTGGAAGGTAAGTAGCTGAATAGCTGGTTGGGGCTTGGCTAATTGCCACTGCACTTAGCAGTGTTAACGAACCCCAGAGAAGTGCTTCAGGGATGCAAATACATTGATTCCAGTTTAGAAGATAGACTGACTGCAACAGTGCTGCATGCTTGAGGGTGCCGCCACCAGGGTCATATAATGTTGCCTTTGTCTTGTTGATTTGCAGGGAGGGACCCTCTTTTATGGCAGGTATGCACATTGCCTAACACAGGGTGGCTTGCTCTCCTTTGAAATCCTTAGAATATAAAAAGTGGGTAATACAATATAAATGATACACATCTAACTATAAAAACACCCATCTGGAGGAACTGCAGCAGTTGTATGAGAAGTTTTCTTCAGTCTAAGTGAGCTGGTCTGCTGTGTCTATGTACTTTAGGGATCACAGACCATGTCCCACCCCATCTGCCTGTGGCTGACTGCATTATGTCTTGCTTGTGCTGCCAGGAAGCTTCTGAGGCTATGAAATTGTAGGTAAGCTTCAACAAAAGTACTTAAAAAAAACAATTACCAATAAGCGTTTATACATGATGCTTATAAATGACATATGGCTAGTTCAGGCCTTGAAGGGAGTAATAGTTGTGGAATGAATGAACTGCAGGAGAATTAGGATTATATACTGTGCAATAACTAAAATTGTCCAAAAACTAAAAGGCAATAACTAAAGCACAGTGTGAAACCATATTATGAAGAGACTTTAGTGAGAATATTTCTCAAAGTAGTGCAAGATTGTAGTCTTAAGCAGGTTTCTGACAAAGGGGTTAGAAGCAAATATGGACATAATCCACTATAATAATATCCTGATGCCATGAAATTTGGTACTTTGGAAATGACTGTAGACACCATATTTACTTGAATATAAGAAGATACTATCCCTCCCCCCGTCTGCCAGTTGGCATGGGCAAAAAAGTGCCCCAGTTTAAAATCACATACAAGGAAACTTCATTAAATACAATGTTTATTATTAAACTGCTGCCAAAAGCTCAGTTGTGCTCAACAATGGAAACCAGCTATGAAGTTGATTAGTTCAGTAGCTACCACTGAGTATGATTATAAAATACATGATCCACATTGGGCAAACATACTGATAGGAACCTACCACAAAGATATGTTAGTACACCCCATCTGAATAAGATATATGGTAATGCCCCTTATGCACAGTTCCCTTAACCACTGATTCTATTTCAAGGCATGATGAGCCACCACATTGACTAGCTCCCTGGTGGTCTAGTGGTTAGGATTTAGAGCTCTCACTGCTGTGGTCCAGGTTCAATTCCCAGTCAGAGAAGCACCTTTCAGGCTGGACATAAGGAAGAAATTCTTTACTGTCCAAGCCCCCAAGGTCTGGAACAGTCTGCCAGCAGAGGTGGTTCAAGCACCTATGTTGAACACCTTCAAGAGTAAATTGGATGCTTATCTTGCTGGGATCCTATGACCCCAGCTGACTTCCTGCCCTTTGGGCAGGGGGCTGGACTTGATGATCTCCCGAGGTCCCTTCCAGCCCTAATATCTATGAAATATTTCAACTTCCTCTTCACTCCCACAACTGAGCTGCACCTTTCTTTCCCATGTCCAATGATTCCTGTTTCTCCACCAGCCTTAAATGTCTGGCAAACTTCACCAAATGGGGCCCCAAACAGTTCAGTCAAAATCCCTTTGTTGGCCCATCCCTCAGCCTGGTCCATACGTTTAGTGTGGCCCTACCCTCTATCAGATGAAGCAGGACTAGGTTGCCCTGCACCTCATCCCAAAACTTTTGACAAGAACACCCAGTTCCAATCATGAATGTGGCTAGTTAGCACATGGATCCTTTGGGGGTGGGAATATCTGGAGTACACACATATACTGAGCAGTGCTGAGCTGTGGGGTCACCATGGTTTGAAATGATGTTGACTGTGATGGAGCCCAGCCCAATGAACTATGTGATGAATCGCAAGCCTTTGGCTTTGGACTAATAACATGCATAGTTTCTCCTACATATAAGTGGGTGCATCTATATGAAACATTTACTGCACAGCAGACTAATTAGCTGCACAGTAAATGTTTCGGCATCTACATGTGTACCCCTGTTAGATTGGAGTAAGCTAATTTACACCACAGCAGGATAGTACTATTATGGAATAAAAAACTATGTGGAGTAAAAAACTCCACAACAGTACATGTGTAGATGCTGCCCTGACTCACTGGGGCACAAGGGCATTTCAGTGTGGGAGCTGCCTACCTGCCGGCTAGCCCCACACTGGCACACCCTTGTGCCCCAGCCAACCCCTCCACAGCACGTTGATTGGGGGGAAGCAGCTCCAGGCTAACAGGCTGACCTTGGGGGCTCTGTGCCTGTCAGGGCTGCTCTGACCTACCTCAAAATGCTGCACTCCTGAGCACATGTTCAAATGGTGCACCCAGGAGCAATAAGCTCCAGGGTTTATTGCTTCCCATTAATTGCATGTGTAAACACACCCAGTAAGGCTCAAAGTGCCACTCAAAAGTGTGCGTATAGAGTACCTGTGGTAAAACCTGCAGTAGTTTAAAAAAAAAGGTAGCATGCATGAATTGTGGATGAACTAAGTGGGCGGGTACTATATGCAAGTTACTACATCCCTGTCAAATTTCAAATTTTTATTTTCTAATTTTCTAAGCTCCATGTGCTCAGGGTAAGCAGGTTCTGACAGTAAGGAAAGGGGGAAAGAGCTGGTAGGGAAAAAGTTAGGGGCAGTAGAGAGCAAAGGGGTACCAGATTTATGTTCCCTGTTGTAACAGTGAGACAGGGACAAATTCAAGGCAAACCTCCAATAATTAGATTCTATACCTGGAAAATGATAACAGATTTGTATATTTCTGTATATAGAATCTGAGTTTTGCAGGGTCATCTTATAATCAGCATTGTATTCTGTTCAAGTAAATATGGTGTATATTAGCCCAAATATGATATGTAAAATTAATCTATCTAGACCAGTGGTTCTCAACCTTTTTAGACTTAAGGCACTCCTGGATAGACACAAGCACTCTTGGAAAATGCCAGTTTTTAGTTTTTACTTGTTGGGTTGTTTTGACTACAGCAAATACTAGAGCAATTCTTCGGTTGTAGAGAACTCAGGAAGACAGCAACATGGTAGAATGTTTTTGTATTTTTTTTTTTATCAGGATAGTACTTGTATTTATAAATATTTACAAAGGTTTTTTTTTTTTTAATCTCTGGGATTTTTTGTGCATCCTGTTTGCATACCTAACAATGCTAATATGGTGTGGCACCCTGTTGCACCCTTGAAAGGATCTCAGGGCATCCCAGGTTGAGAATCACTGACCTAGACTCAATAGGTAGAAGATTATTAACACATACAAAATAGTTTAATCATATGATCCTGCAAATGCTTAAGCATATGAGTAAAGTCGCTATGCATCACATTGTATTCCCTTCCTTGTCATCTAAGTATCCAGATTTGATCATCTACGTAGCATTTTTGGAACAAATCCACCTGTATGTATGGATGACTACATAGGTACACAGCTTGGGTATGCATGCTGGCAACAAAATTAGAGTATTTCAGTCTTTTCCCCCCAGAGCTAAGCAGCTGTAGTATTCACCTAGGAAGCCAGAACCTGGGTTCTAGGCCCCCCTCACAAAGAGGGCCTTGAATCTGGGTCCTCTGTCTCCCTGGAACAGCATGCTAACTCCACATCACAGGTCAGCCTTTCTCAAGTGTTCCTTTTGTCATTGTAAAGGTGCAAGTTAATACTGTGAATTCTTGATTATATTAAGGTTATTTTTTCTTCTTGTTTTCTCTGAAGTTGATTTGGCAGATGTGAAGTTCATTGTGCCATGCTCCTTCTAGTTACAGAATTGGGAGTCAGTAAGCACTTCTGTACATGCTAATTTAAGGAACGTTAGCCATTTTTAAGGTGCATTGAGGGCACGGGTCTACATGTGTGCACCCTTAATGTGCCTTAAAAATGGCGATTTTAGGAAAATCATGCCTAAATTTGATACCTTTATAAAACAGGTATCAAACTTCAGTGCAAATAGTTGAGGCTCCTTGAGGGACATGTAGCTGCCTTAAGGCATGTTAACACTGTGTACATTGATTGAGCAGGCTGGAGCTGAGTCCATGGAACACCGCCAAGAAGTGGTGGGTGCTGTTCTCCAAGGTGCAGATGCTGGAGTTGGAGTGGTGGTTCTGGCAGCAGTGGTATCTCTTGGTGTGCCCACCAACTTGGGGCTTAGTCCCTTGAATTTGGAGGTCTGCCTTGGGACTTAGTCCCAGGTCGATTGGCACACCGACAGGTTACCACTGCTGCCAGAACCACTGCTCCAGCTGCTGTTTCTGTGCCTTGGAGAAAGCACCTGCCACTTCTTCTTGACAGCACCTGGTGGCAACTCAGGGTTATGTGGGCACAGTTCTGGTTCACTCTTGACTGATGCTGGGGTGGCAGCAATATGGGGAGGGGGTTAGAGCCAGGGCTGGAGCTGGGCCAGAGGCATCTAGGTGGACTGGAGACTCCCACCCCCTCAGCCGGCACTGGGCTGCACTGCCTGGCTATGCTTCTGTGGGCTTCAGAGTACTGGCAGGTGGCTTGGTACCTCACGGCCAGGTCCAGCATTGGGTGCAGCTGCCATGAGTCACTAGATATGGCCTGAGGGTTGAGCGTACCCTCTGCTCACTTGGAGCTGAGCTGCCTCTGGCTGCAGTCCAGCAGCCCTAGCTCTGCATGTGCCACTGACAGACCAAATGGCCCCTGGGCACTCTCTGCACCTTTGTTTGCACTCCCCAGGCAGGAATGTGCTCATTGTTTGCACTGCCCCCGACCACTTTCCCAGAATGGCATCCCCCTGCTGCCTGTAGGCCCCAGCACAGCTGTGCATGTGGTGGGCTGTCAAAGGTGTTGTCCAGGGCAGGCTGCAAATACATGTATCCAGTGAGCTGCATTAAGGTGCCTTAAGGCATGCTCATGTAGACTCATGCCTAAATGGCCTTAGCGCACCTTAGGCTAAGGGGCATTAAGTTTGGCACACATAAATTAAAGTGTAGATGTGCCCAGTGGGTATATATTTGTCCCTGGGTGGTCCAGAAAAGTTTGATTTCTGCTGCCAGAGGAGATATTGCAGATTTTAGACTAAGTACTAAAAAATGGAAAGACAAGTAGATTTCCCCTCTTCAGCCCCTCTGTTCCCCCAAACCCAGATTCAAATGTAGATGGATGTTATTACATGACACAAGAGAATTCCACAAAAAATATCCAAAGTATCTGTAAGGCTGATAAAACAAAGACTTAGAAGTCAAAGAGAAAGTATTCTTTTAAGAACCTGAAACCAAAAATGCCTCCAGCCATTTTACTGTAATTTGGTCGGTGTGTGTACATGCACCCACATGCACAAAGCAGTAATAAAACTGGACTATCCTTTGCTTCAATTTGTCATTTAATCTAGCCTCTGGATGTCAGGGGAACATAGAACACAATCAGCTCTTGGCTTCTGGAACAAAGGTAGAGCATAGTATCTTGTTGTCAGCAAAAAGCTGGGTATAAATAACACAACCCCTCCCCCCCAGTGCCCCCTAAACCTTGCTAGAGGACAAAAATCACAGGCAATGGTCTTTTTCATTTAAGATAGTAATTAGTTCATTTGGTCCCTTTTCAGTAGGTTTCAGTTTAGGAAGACAGGGTAGTCTCCCTGGCTCATCCTAGGCTTGTAGAGCTGGCAGCTTCATTCATCTCTGAGGTTAGAGAGGTTTACTCCCTCCAGATAGATTCTGGCTTAATCTTAACTATTTCTTTTTATATCATGCTTCCTCCAGTCATCCCACAGGACTGGCAATTTGGGCATATTTATTGAATAAAATGCTTAGTAGTATCCTTTATCTGCAATCACTTTTACTCCATGCAGATTCTAACAGCAATTTTTCACTTCCTCTCTCACAGCCTTATGTTGCCCTTAGGGGTCAGGCCAATGCTCAGGATCTCAATATTGCGCTGTTAGACAGGAGGGTGTGGTGTACAATTGCACATGCACACAAAGAAGTCAATTAAGCACATATACACTGACTAGGTGCATACTCCCCTACTAGGCATACACACTCACACTACCAGCTCAGGCATATACACATCCAAACCAGCCTAGGCACATGCATATCTATTACCAATTTAAGCCCATACACGCTACACACACCAAATTTATACAGAATCAGTTGCCAGTTACCAACACCTGCACATCCAATACACATATGTGGATTACTAATTTATATACCCCCCCCACACACACACACACACACACACACACACAATGATATCTATCTGTGTGTGTATATATATATGTATTCACTAATTTACACACATACCACCCTCCTACACATACACACAAGTGAGTTCCTAAGTTGGGTATTGTGATATGTATGTATGTATGTATATATACGCTTTGTGTACTTGGGATACCTGGGGAAATGTTAAGGTAAGAAAGTAGAAGTGTAGGGAGTTAAAGTTACCAGGGCCGGGATTAGAACCGGTAGACTACAGGGGCCTGGGCTGAAGAACTAAGGCTTGGGGGTAACCTTAGGTTAATTGATCCTAATTGGTTAAAACACAATGCCAAAGCCTGCAGAACAGTCTGGGACTGGAGCCAGAGCTGCGGGGGAGCTGAAAGGGTAGATGTGGAGGGGGAGAAATGGGACTAAGAGAAAGTGTGGGTATTAAAGAGGGGCTCTGGGTGTGGGGAGCCAGAGGATGGCTCCGGGGCAGCTAGAGAAGTTGCAGGGAGTGGCAGTAGGTGCTGGGAGCTGGAGAAAACTGCAGGACATCCACGAGGAGCTGGGAAGCTGCAGGGTGGAGGTGGGGGTGGGGATGACTACAGATGGTGCTGGGGAAACCTGAAAACAGCAGAAAATCACAGGAAAAGCAGCAGGCGGCAGGGCAGCAGGAAAGCAGAGAAAAGTAGCAGAAAGTCAGAGGGAAAAGGCACTAGGAGCAGGGGAGGCTGAGGTGGCGGAAAAGGGGAGATGGAATTGGGAGGAGATCGGGAAACTACCAGAGAGGGTGGGGACTAGAGCTGAGAGAGAATGAGGCTGGAATTTAAGATAAGGAAGGGACTGGGATTTAATAAAACATGACCCAACTGGGGGTTGCAAATGACAGTGGTTTTATTGAACAGGGGAGATGGTGACACAATGTCTTATTGGTTCCCTTGCGCGTGTGTGCATGAATGCACACACGCACATGTGTACCCACACGTACATGCACATGCCCACACAATGGCAGGAGAGGTTAGAGAGGCTTCGTGCAGGGGCTGAAGTCCAGAAGGAGAAACAGAGAGAGAGAGTCCAAATTGTAGGAGGAGGTATGCAGGTAATATCTACCTATCCGGGCTCGAAAGGAGTCCTTGTCCAGTAGGTGTTGTCCAGACAGGGGTCGCTGGCAGGACCTCTAGGTGGTGTGGCATGGTGCTGGTCCAGATAGAGAGGGCGTCCCACTGGGTCTGTCTTCATTGCCCCTTTTTATAGGGGCAGACCTTGTGTCTTCATTGTGTCTTCATTGCCCCTTTTTATAGGAGGCATGCCCAGGCAAGGGTCAGTCCCTGGCATACTAAGCATGTGTGCTCCGTGCAGGGATGTGCAGTTTTGGGTGTCAGTGATGGTGGGAGTTTTTTGTCTTTTGTCTTTCAAAAGGGTCTTTTGTCTTTCAAATGCTGGTCTTGTCTCTGTTCCTGGGGAGGTCCGTGGTTCCTGGATGACTCAATGCGAGGTGATGGCCCAGTCATTGCAGGCCATTCAGCAGGCCATTGTATTTCAATCATTTCCAATCACACTCATTCATCGGGGAACCAATTTACATGGGAGGGATATGTGACTCATACAGTTGTGACACACAGGGGATGCCTGGGCAGAGGACACAAGATGGAGACTTGACATATACAATGGAAACTTGACATGACTTTGGTTCACTTACAAACACAGGCCTAAACCATACAGTATCCAGATGAAGCAATAAAAATCAATACAAAAATGATAATAAGACAATATACAACAGTGAAAATCAATGCAAACTTAATAATAATACAATATAAAACAGTGGATATCCAAAACCAAAAACTTGCTACCAAAATAAAAATGTTTAAAGCTTATCCTACATCTTAGCTTACTTGTACTTATCTATACAGAATAGAGAGGGAGAGAAAAAGTTAGAAATGGTTGCGGAAGGGGAGTGAATGCAATAAAAAAGAAAAAGAAAAACTGTGGGTTTTGCTACACTTACACTTACAGGTTACTATGCTTTTGACCACTAAGATAACTAATCCTGGTGGGCAACACAACCATCATTTACTACTGTCATCATTACTTTGATAAGTGGGCATGCACAGTTCAGGGTTGAGAGAAAGTCATGATCTATATTCAGAGGACTTGACCCAAATGCCAATTGAAGACCATGGCAAAACCTGCATTTATGTATATTATTTAGTAGCCTTAGATGCCCTACTTCTCCTAAAGAAGGCTAGGTTAGCTTACAAAAAAGAAAGATGGAATAAGTTACGTTAATATTTAACCTAGTTCTGGAAGAATAAGACCCCTTCTACACTTGGTGGTAAAGGTGCAATTGGATCTAATGCATGATCCACATGTATGGCAGGAGATGTGGTTATAGGATCAAACATTAGATCCAGTCATGCCTTACTGCTGGCACGTTGGCAAGAAGCAGGTATCCGTGGCTGGGATCCCCCTTCGCTGGGGGGCTCATAGCCACAGGGACCTGTGAAGCTGGGACTGAGAGTGCCCAGAGCTAATGGTGCTTTCCGTCCTGGATGCATGTGAGGTGCAGCCAGAAGCCCATCACTTGCAGGGTCTCTGGGTCCCAGCTGCCCATGAGGAACAGCCAGGATTCAGAGCTCCATGAGGGAAGAGACTGTTACTGAGAGACTGTTAATGAGATGTTGCTGGGACCAAAAGCCCCATGCCACCACGGAGGTTTCATGCATCCCCATGCCTTGAAAATAACAGCAGCTGTGGGGCTGCATATCTGTGGCTGGGAGCCCCATCAGCTGTTGGGGGTCCCAGCTGGAGGGGAAATCCTTCTACACATGCAAATTAAATCTTGATAGCAACCAGCTATAAAGTTAGTACACATTTTCAAGGTCTAATTTTATAGTTAGTAGGCGCCTTTATCATGTGATAGCCACCTTGCATGTGTAGCTGGTCTTAAGGTAATTGCACAATTAACCAGTCAATTGTATGATACCTGTAATGTATAGAAGAGGCCTATATGAAGTATATTAAAAAAATTCCCCAAACAATGCCTCAGTTTAGCCTGGCTTGCTAAATGCCTGCCCAAATATAAAGGTCTTACAGCTTTTCCAGAATTGCCCAAGCCCAGGCTCTGGCTGGTGAAAAGGGACAGGTAGTCTCAGACTAGTAGAGCTACAATTGGGAACAGTGTTTGATGCACAGGAAATTCCTTTTGCGGTTGATCTTAATGATCACTATGGAACATAAGGGAAAAGGCATCCACCTTGGCATGTAGAGCATGAACTTTACAGTCTTATAATTCAAAAAGAACACCTTGCATTGTTCCCATAAAGCTATCTAGAGCCAATGCAGACTCTGGAGCACTGGAGTAATGTAGTGCTGGTGACACAGCCCCATCAGATGATGGCCTGCCACCAGCTGTACCTCCTAGACAGTAATCAAGGGCAACCCCATTTAGACTGCTTAGGAGCAGGCTAATCTTGAGGTTACGAAAGCATCGATGATGGTGGCCAAATCTGAGTCTGAAAGAAAGGGTTGCGGCCTTCTCACCAGATGGGGTTGATGAAAAGCATTCTTAACTACCTGCATAACTGGACAATCCAGATGCAACAAAGCATTCAGGAGCTCCCCAAGGCTGAGTGACAAGGAGAGGCTGGACCCCATAAGTGCTTGGTGTCCCAATCCTCCCCCCAAGTCTGGAGATCCCACCACCATCACTTCTCTTTTGTTGGATTCAGCATTTGTTGGCACCAACTATACCCAGTCCCCAAGTGCAGCCAGGCACTGGGTTATGGCCAAACTGAGTCCCAGGTCAGATGAGAAAGAAAGATAGACAGATGGTTGTCATCAGCACACTGGTGGCATCTTTCCTCAAACCTCAGCAGGTTTCAGTGGCCTCATACACGCATGGAATAGGAGGCATGGCAGAGTGGAGCCTTGAAGGACCTTACAGGAAAGGTCACAAAGGGATGACAAGTGCTCGCCTATCATCACCCTTTGGGACTCCCCTGCTGGGAGTAAGCAGAACCAATTAAGAGCTGTCCTGTGAATTCTTTAGTGGGCTTTGCATGAAGCCCCTCTGTTGTTCATATACTTTCTTTGTTTTTTTTTTAAAGACTTCTTTGGGGTTGAGCTTTTTCATGCTTTTTGTTTTAGTGAAAGGTGACCAGCCCATTGGTGAATTAGTGGTCCAAGACAGATAACTGGCTCCTTAGCTAAGGCTATTGTAGTTCCTTCTTTTAGATCTACACGTCCATTGGTATATTGTTCAAAATGTTCAATCAGAGAAGTATATTAACAGCCATGAGAACTAGGGTTATTTTCAGATGATGATTCAGATGATGTTTCTTGCTTTCAGTTTCCTCTAACTAGGAAGCTTAAAATGGCATATATGGTGAATCAGACCAGTTCTTTTATTCTTTTCTTTTCTTTCTTTCTTTCTTTCTTCTTCTTTTTTTTTCAAATATAATGTTTGGGCAAGAAATCTGAATTATCTCTAAAAAGTTGCCACTTTTGTAATAACAGTTATTAATTGTTCTTACTCTTTTGCATTTTAAATGCAGTAGTTTGTTTGAATTGGAATACCTTTTATATTCAGCTCTTGAGCTGTTATGTTGAAATCACGATGAATATAGGACAGAAACATCTTCTGGGATTTTGGACAGCATGGCAGAGATTTCTCTGTAATTCTGTAAGGTGTTGTGTAAGGGCTGTCTCTACTGTTTCCCTGCTCAGTCTGGGATTTCTGCCACACATCCAAGTGAGGAGGTAAGGCAGCATATGTGGCAGAATGCCATCTCTGTCTCTCCCCAAACTCTGCTATCAGGCTGATGACCAATCTGACAATTTGGTCACTGGAGAGGGCAGACACCCCTGACCCCATCGGCTTTGGGTAACCCTGAGTTGTAACCTGAGCTGGATACATTCCTGAGAGAGGGAGGAAACCTGCTCCCTCTGCCTACCTGATTGGCCTCACACACCTGGGCAGGGGGGCTTAAACTTAAGCAATGCCATCATGACTGGGAGGGGGCTAGAGACCCTGCCAGTCTACCTGGCAACTAGTGATGCATTTCAAATTGGTTGGCTGGCAGGCAACAACTTCTGGTCTTCATTGGATCAGGTAAATGGTCTATATAATTTAAAGACTGCCCGGGGGGTGGGTGGGGAGAATGCAGCCATGAGAACTCTTAGAGAAGCTGGACCATCTGAAACTCTATCTCTCTCTTGAAACACATGTTCAATGAACTGCTTGCCTCCAGAGGGAATCTCCACCGGCTACTTTGAGTAGCTACTTGAGATCTAATTCGATATAGAGCTTGTAGTAACTTAGATGAGTGATCAAAGGCTACCATGCCACTGTTTGCTCTAAGGTATTTTTCTGATATTGCTCTACCCTGTACCCTATTCCAAACCTACTCCTTGTAACTAATAAAGCTATCCTCTGTACCTAGAATGGGAGACTTACTGGGAGAGGGTCTAGATTATGCCTTGGGGTCCCCTTGGTCCGGCTGACTAAGGAAGACCATTATTTGTGCTTCAGACTGAGGGAAGCATCCCAAGTTGTTGCAGTGGGTCAAGTACCCTCAAGGACTACTAGGCCTGTGTTTCCTAGGGGGCACAGGACCAAGATCAGTCCAGGCTCTGGGTGGTGGTGGTGTTTCCCCCAGGTTTATGGGTGTGTCCCAGGAAGGGGATTGGCTGGACATGAGGTGCCCCCAGGGAGGCACTTAGAGCCTGGAAGGTGGTTGGGCACAGTGAGGTGGGTGACTTAACACAGGAGCACCCCCTACTGGTCTGCCACAACATATACTACTTTGCGTGATCCTGAGACAGCTGGAAAGGAGTGCCAGTGCATGCACTCAGGACTGCTTTAAGTCATAAACACTGCCTGTCGTAGCCAGAGATAACACAGTGATAAATGCCACGTATAATATCCATGAAAGTTAAAATGTTATCATTGAATATGTGGAGAGTTGTTTTACAAAGCCTTCCAGTATGAAGTCACTCATGGCTCAGTGTTTCCCAAGTGAACTTTAGCTTGCAAAAGCTTGTGATCTATATCTACCTATGTTAGTCTATAAGGTGCAAATCTACCCTGCCTTCTCAGTATTTCACCTCAGTGAAATGTTAAGATAGAGAATAGCTCGTCACTGCATCTATCTGTAGATACATATGTGATTCCCACTGCCATATCTGTGGGGTATTAAATATTAGCTCTATTAAGTACAGCGAATTGCCAGAGAGAGACTGACTGGCCCAGGATCACAGATAAAGTGATTTGGGAATTAAACATACGTATTCCAGGCCCCTATCCAGTGTCTTGCTAATGAGACCATTGCTGCTTCTCTAGGCATAGGGATATACATACTGGATAGAAATTTAACATGGAAGCATACCATTTTTACCTGAATGCAAGATAAACCCAAATGTAATCTGACTCCCCAAAATTTAGATTCTACACATGGAAAAATATATATTTATTATAATTGTTCATGTATAAAATCTAATTATTGGAGGATCATTTTAAATTTCACCCCCCCATTGCAGGTGATAGGGGAGAGATGATGGGGGCAGTAATGGGGCAGGTGGTGGGGGACAGAGTGGGGGAGGCAGTAAGGGGCATGTGATAGGTCGGGCCTTGAGAGAAGGTAGGGGGCAAGCTGTAGTGGGGCAGGTGGTAGGGAGCAGACAGCGTGGAGGTAGTGGGGCAGGCAGTGAGAGGCCTGCCATCTGTCATCTGCCACTAACCCCCCATTTTGCCTGCCCTCCTGCAGCCTCAGGCTGACCCATTCCCCACTTCCCTCCACCACACTGCTTCTGCCCCCTGAAGCCTCAGGTCCCCATCCCGCCATTCCTGTTGTCTCCGGCTCCCTCCCCAAAGTCTCTCCCCCACCCTGCCTGTCCCTCTACCCCACCTTCCCTTTGTTGTCCACTGACAGGCTCCAACCTTGATGCAGTCTGGAGAACAGAGCATGGCTCTAACCTGGCCTCATAGCAGTGTCATGGACATAAATGCACATAAATGCTGTGGGGGCCTGGGACCGCCTGTTAGTGGTGGCGGCGGCAAGCAGGAAGCTCCCATAGGCGGCCATGGCAGTGTCGGTGGTGGAGGGGAGGCTGGGAAGTCCTGACTGGTGGTCTGTGACCACCTGCAGATGATGCTGACAGCATCAGCGGTGGCCAGCAGCAATCAGGGACTGCCCACAGACACTGCCAGTGGTGTTGGTGGTGAAGGGGTGTGTGTGGCATGCAGCAACTGCCTGAAGCATCAGTGGTGCTTTTTGCAAGGGGTGCGCCACTAAGTTCAGGGGGTATATGTGAAACCCCTATGCATTGCCAATGGTTATGGAGCTGGCACTGCTGCTACAATGCTGGGTTAGTACACATGCTCTGTGCTCCAGGCTACAATGAACACAGAGCCTCTTGCCATGGAACAAATGTAAGGAGGAATGCTGCAGAGGGGAAGCGACAGGGAAAAGCAGTGCAGGGGGGAAGAGTGAAGGCTGCAAGAGAGTAGTGACTGGGCCTGAAGAGGCAGCGGGGGATGAGTGAGAGCTGCAGGTCTGGCTCCAGCTCTGGGTTGGGGCTGGAGCTACAGCAACTGTCTGCCACTCTGCCCCCTACTCCTCCCACCCCTCCTGCCCAGGACTCGTATGTAAGGCAAGGGTTTTTTCCCCTCATGTTAAATGGGGGAAAAAACTGCATCTTTTAATCAACTGAATACTGTAAGTTACATGTTAGTGTCTCTAATAGGAGATATATTGTAAAAATACTTAGTGAGATAACTTTTGAGTAAGTATTGAAAATATATAGTACAGTAGTTTAGAGGAAAAAAATTAAATGTCAGATCTTTAGAGTTTTCTGTTGATGATGAGAAAATAGGAACTATTAAGGAACAGTGCATCCAGGCTCACATTGAGATTTCGTGATCTTAACTGGAAAATGCAAAGTAATGTAAACAAATATAAAATGAATAAGGAGGTAAGGAACCAGAAAAGGGATATAGGAATAGGAGAGTCATGTAGCATAGTGATCAGGAATGTGAAACAGAAAGTCTCTGCAAGTTGCTGAGCTATCAGACTGATATAGTCCCACATTGACAAACTGATCAGGATACATGATATATCTACAGAAGCATTGGTTAAAGTTAAACTGAAGGGAAGGTGTTTGCTAATGTGGAGTTGTTCAAGAATTGAAATAAATAGGGCACGCAATTAGCAAGTGAAACAATTACCGTTGTGGCTAACTTTCAGATATAAGTGCCTAAAGTTGGTTACCTTTATCTACATTCTGGTGACTGCATAATAGCAGCCTAATTTTCAGAGTCACTAACTCCCATTGACATCAGTACTGTTTTTAGGAAATCTTCACCACTGGCAATTAGACCAGCTGAATCACTCAGTTTGAAAATGTTAACCTCAGTATAATTAAAAAATTAAAGCAGAACTATTTATGCTTAGAGCAGTGCCCTTTAGTGCAGGGGCAGGCAATTATTTTGGGTGGAAGACTGCTTAACGAGATTTGGTGAGCTTTCCAGAGCTACATGGGTGTGTGTGCGCGGGTGTATGGTGGGTGGGGGTGTGTGGCTGTGTGTGTGGGGCACATAGGATATGTTGGGGTGAGTGTGTATGTGGGGGGTTGCAGGGGCAGGGTATGGGTGTGTGGCATTTGTGGGGTGTGAGGACCTCCCTCCACACTCTCTCCATGGTGCAGCAGCAAGCAGGGATGCTTGGGGTGCTGGTGCCCAGTTCCAGCCAGCGCTGCACATCTCAGTGAGGGGCACAGCCCCCACTGGTCCATCTTTATCACTGGTGCTCACTGTACAGGTGAGGCATGGGAGGGAAGCCCCAGGTGCTGGATCCAGCTGGGGAAGGGAAGACAGCTGGCTCTAGTGGGTGGGAAGTGCCAATGGGGCTTGCACTCCTCACCAGGATGTGTAGCTCTGCTGCTGCTCCTTGCTCGGACTGCATGCCATGGGGAAAGTGTGGAGGGCTTCCCCACACCCCTTCATCTGGGCTCTGCACAGCAGCCAGCCCCAGCCCCACGCTCCCTCCCAGATGCAGCCCTGCCCCTCCTGCTGCTTCTCTACCTGCTGTCTGGAGTGAGCAGGACATGGGGAAGCCTGCAGCAGCAGCAGCAAGAGGCCCTGTGGAAGCTTCTGCTGGCTGCGCTGGGCCCTACCACCTGCAAGGGTGGGAGTGAGGGGCAATAGGGTATGTTGGGGGAGGGGGAGCTGTATATATAAGTGCCTTGCTTCCACCTTGAGGGTAGGAAAGGCTGGGGTGGAGGGGCAGGGGCATTACAATTTGTTGGGGCTGGCCTGTGTGCCATATTTTGCTTGCCCCTGCTTTAGTGCAGGCATGCAATTCTAGTAGTCACTGGGCGTGTCTACTCATATGACCAGCTGCACAGTCATTTAGTACTTGCTTATCTCTGCTTTGTACAGAGAGCTGCCAGGGAGGGACTGACTGACTGGCCCAGGGTCATGGAGGAAATCTTTGGCTGAGTTGGGAATTAAACATATGTATTCCAAGCCCCATTCAGTATCTTGTTAATGAGACCATTGTTGCTTCTCTAGACATAAGATATACTGTCGGGCTTTGATTTACACGGTGGTTAAGTTCTTGAAAAAACACCATGCGAATAGAAATCGTGTAAAAAGCTACCACAGGTCTATGGGAAATAAGAATTTAGGTTACAGATGTGGTTGATAATTTGGCTGATAAATACCCGCGTGTGCATGCAGACACAGTGTTACATGCAGGTAGTGAGGAACAGAGCCTACCTAGCAGCTTGGAGAGCTGTGTGCAGCTGATAAGTCTGGTGTGGTGGAAGGGGAGGGGAGAGGGAAGAGGCTTGAGGGGGGCAGATCAATCCCCGCTGCAGTGATGGAGGAGCGGGGCAGGGGCAGATGCGACCCAGCTGGGGTGGGGCGGGTGTGGGATGGAGGCACAGCTCACCGATCGGGCATGAGGAGGTGAGGGGACTCCTGCCACTGCATGCACCCCGGGAGGGCACGGGGGGGATGTGTGCCCCTAAATCTGCATGGGGTGGGGCAGGCTGCATCTACAGGCTGGAGCTGGGGCTGCGCTGGGCTTTTCTTGGTGGGGGCTGGCTTGGGGCAGGCAGTGGCGGTGCTGGGAGGGGGCTACGAGGTGGGGGCTGCTGCTACCCCAAATATCACTGTAGCCCCCCCTGTAGCTCTTCTCCAGCGCTACTGCCTTCTGCCCTGAGCCCAGTCTGGCTCAGCACCCAATGGGAAGAGCCCCATGCAGCCCTGGCTCCAGCCCAGAGCTGCAGCCTGCCCTGCCCCACGCAGATCTGGGGGGGTCACACGGAGCCTCCTAGGATGCACGCTGCAGTGGGATTTTCTCCCCCATGACCCCTGAATGAACTGCAACTCTGTCTTGTGCCGGCACTGCCTGCCCCAGCCCCTGCCCCACTCCCTCCCTCACCACGGAGGGTGTTGATACGCACCCCCATGCCCCTTCCATCCTTCCTCCCCTTCCACCACAACACAACACACTTACCAGCTACACTGAGAGCAGCATGGTGGAGGTGGGGCGGGAAGTGACCAGACGATTCTAGATGCATCTGTGCATCTTGGCAACTGGGCTGATAGAAAGGACTATTCCATGGAGAATTCTGTAAATCATTTTAACCCAAAATATGAGACATGGATTTTTTTTTTACATTTTAAGCTTGTGTTATATAATTTGGGCTTTTCTTATGAGATGCAGGTTTTTGACTTTTTAGAAAACAGGGCTTTTTTGCTGTTATAATTTAGGCTTAATGTTGTAGAACAGGCTTAAAACTAAGTTAACTAAATAGATGCATAAAGATTCATAAACTCCTTAGCCAATTTTAGCTGGAGGCTCAACTTCCAATCTTATTAAAAATAAAATATTTTAAGTAAAGTACAAGAAAATGATTGCTGGGTTTCCCCACTAATCCTTGCGACTGTTATCACACTATGACTAATGGAGCAGTGGCATTTTAATACTATGCTGTAGGTCAGACGTTCTATTGTACAGACATAAATATACGTTCATTTCAGTTATATTTTGCAAAGGTCACAATTAAAAAGGCAACATTTGCCGGCTGTTACTGTGAGTTGTTTTAACTGTGCAACAACAGAATTCCCCTATAAGCAAAATTGCCTTAAAAACAAGGGCAGTTTTACATGTGCTTGGAGGGGGGGGGGGGTGCTTTAATTAGAATGGCTCTGAGAGATGCTTCAAAATGGCAGCGGGGTGCTAGAACTAAAGCTTGCTTGACAAGCTTTAGTTCAAGCACCCTCAATTCCATTTCGAAGCCTGGGGACGCTGATACATGAGATGTGGAGGCTGGCTACAGTGTGGTATTTCCGGAGGATTATTGGATATTTAAAGTCACAATTAAAATTACCATGTAATTACCATGCTCCAGCAGATTCAATTAATCGAGTCTTCTCCAATATGCTGGAATTACAGCGCATCAGAGCAACATTTCAGTATGTCTATAAGCACCCCAAAAGTATGGGTGCCTTGTATATGTTGGGGTAGATATTCTAGTGAATGGACAGTCCTAAGCTCTGTTTGCTATTGTTACAATGTCAGAGAAAGCAATACAAATACCTGAGTGTCAGTAGTCTTCCATTTAAACTACTTTAGCACCCATTACCGGAGTATTTGAGTGCCTTGTGACACTTTACAAATAAGAAAAGATGCAGAGAGAGATGAGGTGATTTACTGAAGGTCATTCAGGAAATCCATATGGTTAGTAAGTGACTAGATTTCCCAGTTCTTAGGTAGGGTTCTTTTTTCCTCAGAAGCATACAAAAATGAGCATATTTTGCACTTATTTCCAGTCATTGTGATTTCCCCCCTCATTCCTCTTGTAGTAGATTCCCTTAGTAAGAATCCATTCCTTCTTGTTTGAGTCCAGAATTGATACTGAATTATCTTACTTAGCTTCCCTAAACCCCTCTGTTTGCACTTGACTAAATTGGTTTGGTTTATTTGCAGTTTTTCTTCTAAAATCATGTAGACTGTAGGAATATATTTAGAAATGTATGTGGTTGTTATAGATATAAAGCTGGCACTCTAAGATTCTGTAGCCAACAAGATCTCCTTTGCTTTATGCATACAGAGTATATAGCATCCTTTGTATTCCTTGTCAGTTCCTAGGCTGCGTGCTGTGTTTCATAAAAGTGAAAATCAAATTAATTGTCAGATGCCATTGACCCATGCTGATGTGGTTTAGCAGCTTGTGACTTTTTTATTTTCAAATACTGTTGAATAATTAGAACAAGAGATCCCAGTGATACATTTTGCTTATAAATCAGGCAGATCTGCTCAGCAACAAAAATAATTAATTTTAAACTCAGATTTGATCAATACCACATTCCTTGGGGTATTTCTTTATTTGCCATCTTACACTTTCATTGTGCATATGAAGTATGTACTGCATCAATTAATAAAAGAATTGCTGATGCTTTGGTTGTAAACCAGAATTTGCAGTGGATTGTAAAGTGTTGACAGGGTATATATATTTCTATATCCTATATCTACTATATCCAGCATTAAACTTATTCTGAGCTGTTGAACCTCTTGAGAGACCCTAGCATTTTCCTAGGAATAGATCAGATGTTCTGCCTCTTTTATAATAGCTAATTGTGATGTATTAACCTAAGATTCGTGTAGGTAAATTGTCTGGAGATTTTATACATCAGAGTACCTTTTTGTGATTTGTATGGTGCTGTCAGGGCACCCAATGGCCAAGGAGCTTGTTGTAAGATAACAGGACTACTAGGCACATCTACACATACAATTAATGCAACTGTATGTACTGTGGCTCAATTTGAGCTGGAGAAAACTAATCCCAATGTCACTATCTACATGTACATTTAAGTGCAGTAATTTACTGTGCTGCTGGATACTTCTTGAATCTGCTGGGACTATCCAGCAGTGCAGTAAATTAGTCTCTATGCCCTAATTGCCATGCACATAGAGACAGTGATGTTTCACTGCACAGCAAATTAGTCTGCTGCGTAGTAAAGTGTCTCATGTACATGCATCCACTAGGTAGGAGCCATGTACTACCTGAGGTTCATCTAATGTTTGGCAAATCAGCTTTCCAAATCCAACAGGCATGCAGACTACTCAGGTTGCTTATTTTTCTCCATTTCCTCACTAATTGTGGCTAATTTCTTAATATACATGCATTAATTCAACTTCTTTCTGAATGTTTTTATTTTCCACTGGCATGGACTGTTATTACCCACTTTCCTCTTTTGTATGTATTAAAAGGCAGAAGCCCTGAATGGCTGAATAGTTACTCTTAAGTGCTAGTTCTTATGATTAAGTATTGCTAGTGCTAGTTATTTCATGATCCAGTCCTCTAGTGAACTTCATATACAGGATGCTTAACAGCAGGCAAAACTCTTAAATGAATTCAGTGCTTGGAGTACAGTATTGAGCATATAGGATGGAAATAGCGATGCTGTATCTTGGCTTTAACTGTCATACTTCCAGGTAGTAGATCACTCATCTCTATCATTTGAGCATCCATGAGAGAGCTCCATTATGTAGCCATTCAGTCAATACTTCCTAAAATGCTGAGTTGGTGCTTTTGAATAGTATAGATTCAGAACATTTACTCCACAATTGCCTGACAGACTGACAATGATAAGTAACCAAATATTTCAGGGTGGGACATGAATCTTTGTTGTTATCTCAAGATGGCTATGAAGCATAAAGTTATCGCAAGAAGTTGGATGGAAGCCACTAAAGGCCAGATCCACAAATGTACTGTATTTGGTCCCTAACTGCTAATTTCGTGTTCAAGTTCCCAATGGGAGTGTAGGTGCCTGTTTGGTCTTTGCCAGCACTTAAGTCAATAGCCATACAAAATGTAAAGAGCCCCATTGGTGTCAGTATTGAATCCCATCTTATTCTCATCCACCCACTCATGTAACCTGTCCAGATCCAATTGCAGCCTGTCCCTCCCTTCTGGCGTGCCCACTTCTTCCCACATCTTAGTGTCATCTGCAAATTTGAACAGGGTGCTTTTCTCCCCCTCATCTAAGTAGCTGATGAAGATGTTGAACAGTGTGGGCCTGAGGACTAAGCCCTGGGGGACCCCACTGCCCACATCCCTCCAGGTTGAAAATGACCTGTCCACCACCACTCTCTGGGTGTGGCCCTCCGGCCAATTGGTAACCCATCTGACTGTGTAGCCATCGATACCACAATCTTCTAATTTTTTAATGAGAATGGGGTGAGAGACAGTGTCGAAGGCTTTCTTAAAGTCCAGAAAGACTACGTCCACTGTTATACCTGCATCTAAGGATTTTGTGATCTGGTCATAGAAAGCCACCAGGTTGGTCTGACAGGACCTGCCTCTATTGAACCCATGTTGGTTGCCCCTAAGCATAATCTCCCCTGCTGGCCCTTTGTGGACATGTGCCAGGATAACTCTCTCAAAAAGCTTATCCAGGACCAAGGTAAGACTGACTGGCCTATAGTTTCCTGGGTCCTCCTTCCTCCCTGTTCTGAAAATTGGGACCACATTGGCCCTTTTCCAGTCCTCTGGCACCTCACCAGAGCACCACAAGTGCTCGTAATGACCTCTGCTAATTCCCTCAGCACTCTAGGGTAGAGATCATCAGGACCTGCTGATTTGAACATGTCTAGTCCCTCCAGAAGTTCCCTGCCTAGGTCCTAGGCCTGGCTGTGCCTCCCCTGGGACCATCGGGGATTTCGGTGGGGGGGATGACCTGGCCCCTGTTCAGAAAAATGGAGGCAAAGAAATTGTTAAATAGGTTAGCTTTGTAATCTGGTGAGACCATCAGATTTCCAAGCTTGTACTGCAGTGCCCTCACATTATCCGGAACCTTCTTTTTACCCCTTATGTATTTAAAAAGGGATTTCTTGTTATCCTTGATCTGAGTTGCTAGTCCCGGATCTCTGTAAGCGGGGAAAAAAGGGCAGGTGCTTGAGGGGCTTGAGGGCTGTCTAGGGTGGCAGGGGAG
Organism: Crocodylus porosus; assembly: GCF_001723895.1. Lineage (NCBI taxonomy): Eukaryota > Metazoa > Chordata > Crocodylia > Crocodylidae > Crocodylus > Crocodylus porosus. The sequence goes on from NW_017728943.1 coordinate 46,738,267, forward strand.
TGCAAGCAGTTTAGACCGCGTATGCTGTTTTGCCACATAAGTAATAGACATCCACAACAATAAAGCAGCAGAGTCTTTTGTTGCATCACTGATTTTTCCTTTCACGTGGTACAACAAAAGGTAGCCATGGTCTATTTTCTCAGCATTTTTGCTGCCATAAAATTTTTTTGTGATGGCAGAAGTAAGGCATCAATGTTTCCACCCTGTATGTCATTACTTAACATTTGTGCCAAGGTGGGCAAGGGGATCTCCGTGCAAAGGTAGCATCACTAAGGACTACAGTTTAGAGTTACACAGGATGGCCATAACTAATTTTTCTTTATCCCAGTCTCTCTCTGCTTTTTAACACTATTCATCATTTTCTAATTGTAATTGTGCCCTTGGGGATAGGGTCCTTGTCTTCCTCTTTGTATGCTCACCTTTGGGTACTGCAGAAATGGATAATATAATACAATTTCTAATGTGCTGAGATAACCCAGTCTGTAAGCCATTCTAATTCTTTCCCCTCTTGTATAAGAGCAAAAGGAGCAAATGTACGTGGAATAACCTACAATTTGTGGTATCATGTCCTGCTGCAAGTTTTCCTGAGGCATGGCCAAGTCCAGTGAAGAACTGGCAGATGGTGAGGACTGCTGAATGTGAGGATGAGGATCTGGAGAAGAAATCAAGCCTATAAATCCTGACCGCCTTCCATATCTCTAATTGGCTGGTTGCCTGAAATTTTCAGCAGTACTTCCTGTGATCCCAACCTCCTATGGTGAGGTTGTGTCCATATGACCCATCCAGTTAGGTTTACATGGAGAAAAAAAGATTTACTACTCCTGTCAGCAGTAACGGTTTTTTTTTTACATGTTTCATTGAAAGTTGTGATATTCTGAGTAGCCACATGTAGGCCATATTCCTCAACATTGCTTATGTTCCTGGAGACTAGATTTTGCTTCTTTTTGCTTTTTGTCCACTGTATGTTGTAGTATTGAGTATCTGACAAAGGCAAAACAAATAGTATAGTAGAGAGTAATGACTCATTAGCACCTTCTAATTCCATTTGGCCTGCCAAGCCTCATTTCCAGGAGATTTACACTCCTTTGTTCCCCTTCATGACACAAAGTATCTGTGTGTACAGAAGCCTTATGTTAACTTTTTCCCTTTCACATTATCTAAGGCTAGTACAGATTGAAAACCCTGGATCATGTTTAATTTAAATTGCAGGATGGAAAGTTATAGGTCTATAACAAAGGTTTTGGATTTCAGAAATGCTAACTTTGAAAAAATAAGGCAATTAGTTAAGAAGGTGGAATGGATTTGAGAACTAATGAACCTGAATGGAGAAAGGGACATGGAATTATTTTAAGGCAAAAGTGCAAGATGTAGGAGCTTGCATCCAGGCAGGAGGGGGAAAATGATAAGGAATATCTGCATTCTGACTGGAAGGTAAATGGTAAGGGCTTGACTGTAAAGGATTGCAACATAGGGTATCTGGAACAGACAAGGTCAGGAACTAAGGGTCCAGACAAAAGTAATGATGGAAGAGTCAGGGGATTGGGATCAGGAGCAGGTGAGTCAGGGAACTGAGGTCTGTAAGGAACCAAAATATGGACACGAAAGCAACCAAGTCACCAGAATAGAACCCTAAGCCAGGTTTATTAGGAGCAGGAAGTAGGGATTCGTAATAGAGTCACTAGCTAAGGGGTCTGGAGTAGGCACCTGTAGCTGTAAGGGACCAGGATATGAGTGATCTAAATCCATGAGCCAGGAGCCAGTTGTTAGCAGTCAGAGTTCAGGGCTGAAGTCTGGAACTGGAGGTTGGGGGGAAGGGATCAGGAGCTAGCAAGCTGGTCTGGAGGAAAGGAGTCCATGCTGGATTCTGGAACAAGGTGTCAGAAGGTAGAAACCAGGAAGCAACAGGCAGGAACCAGAAACAAAGATGAAGCCAGAGGCCAAGAAACAGGACCCAGGGAACAGGAACCTAGGAACAAGGAATCAGAAGCCCAAGGCTAGAAAAAAAGGTATCTGTCCTACTGAGTAGTCTGATGTGCACTGAAAGAGTCATTGCTTATAGTTTACCTAAACTGTGGCAAGATGAAGGGATTTTCACAGGCTGCTTGTGGTGGGCAGAGCTGATTTCATGGTCTTTTTTGTGATGCGCTTCTCTCTTCCCCCCCTCCCCTTGTTGTTGATTGGCTGAGGGGCCACAGTGGCCCTGCCCCTTGCTGCTGGGGCCAGTCACTCACCTTCAGACTGCAGCATTGCTACAGCACTGCATCTGGCTTGTTAAAAGATGGCACCGAAACTCTTTCACTTTCCTGACTGGCGCCTTCACTGAATCTACTTTACTAGTTCAACCTTTTAGTAGCTCTTTTCTCAAGCCATGTGCTCTACGGCTGCAGGGATTTCTGCACTTTTTGTATTCCAGCAAGCTTCTTTTTTGGGGGGCAGAGGGGGGGGGCAATTCTGCGCAAAATTGCTGGAAATCACCATTTTTCATGGTTTCCAAGACAATTGTGAAATTGTGATTTAGGTAGGGCCCTACTTATCAGCAGGAAGCCATGCCGTGAAGCCAGCTGGAGCCAGATGGGGTAATTAGAACACTGACAGCCTCAACTTAACAGGGAAGGGCTATAGAAGAATCTGAAACATGGTAGGGAAACTAGTAATGGGTAACTGGGGCACAAGACCTGGGTATTGCCTTTACCTTACTGTGTTGCCAGATCCATGATCATCCATCCCTTGCTGCTGGTGACTGGAATTGTTGGTGCTTGGATTTGGGGTTTGCCCTGCTGGTGGGCAGCCTCTTGCCAATTGGGAGTTGCTGCTGTTGTGGAGGAAGGTTGTTGATGTGGCTAGGAGTCAGGGGGTTAATGCAGCATCCTTACTGTAGCCATTGCTAGGGTGACAGGGGTGAGCTGCAGGGTTATCTGTGGTGGGGCTGTAGTTGGGGGTTGTGAGAGGGTCTATGCACCTACCAGCTGCTTTGTTAACTTTCTGGCTGTGTTGATGCCTCACCCTGCAGCAGCTGCCAAGGTCACAAACCTTGCCCACTTACACCTTTGTTCAAACAGGCCATTGAAAATAAGCAGAAACCTGGTCCTGGACTTAGGTCAGCCCCATGATAGCTGGGCCAGCAGGGAGGACTCCTGGGTTACTGCACAGTAACGCGTCTATATGTGCGTTACTTCACAGTAACTAATAAGCCATAAATTTGATACCCGCATGTTGCAGGTATCAAATTTATACTCATACTCAAGTCAGCATAAGTCACCATATTTACTGCACAGTACATGTTTAGATGTGCACCCATACTGCACAGTAATTTTGGTTACTGAGCAGTAAATGTGCCTGTGTAGATGTGGTCCCTGTGCTTCATAGATCAATGCAAACAAAACCATCAACTTATTACAAATGGAATGACTATCCCTCTCTCAGAATAGACATATAACACAGCGAGAACCCCACTGCTAACTGGCTGTCCTCTGCCAGTCCCTTAAGTTACGCCATTGTCTGCTGTTTGTGATTCCGAGTCATCATCAGCCCCCAGCCCTCTCCCAGGGAGCTGCTGTCCCCACTATAGTCTGGGCTGGACTGACCTGCAGCCCAGGAGCTGGGCTTTTAACCTAGGCTCTGCCCCTTTGATCTCCTGCCATCTCCCCCTCCTAAGGAGGCTTAATTCCCTCAGTAGTGGCCTGAAGCTCTGCAGCTGTTTAGTGGCTGCTGCCTGACTCTACCAAATAGCAGGGATTGTGGGTCGCAGTTACAGAGATCAAGGATAACTTAGGTATGGCTCAATAACTGAATAGATACTTAGTCTTCACTGGATGGTTGGGTATTGTGACAATAAGAGCATAATTGTAGTAATTATCTCATCTGAGGTGGAAGCAAAACTTGGATTGCTTCATCATAAAATTGTCTTAGAGCAGATATTGAAGAAAAGAGTAATCAAAAATATGAAAGTTCATTGAAAATGGGCTAAAACACAATGTGGATTTATCTGAAGAAAGTTGTCAGAGTAATTTAATATCCCTCTATGACAAGACAGCTGACTTCTTCGATAAGGGCAATGCAGTGGACTTAATTTATCTAAATTTAAGCATAGTTTTGGTACCATGCCTCTGGGAAATTATTGGTCCAACTATGAAGGACAGGGATAAGTACTACTATCATGAAGTGGATAGAGAGACTGTCAAGGGTTATGTTGAAAGTGAGTTATTTGATTGGAGAGCTTGATTAGTGGTGATCTTCAGGTATTAGTGGTATGATCTGTCCTGTTTAGCTCTTTTATTAGTAACTTTGGTACTGGAATTAGATGTGTCCTCATAATGTTTGTAGATGACACTAAAATGGGGCTACTGCTGACACAGAAGACAAGCTTTTTACACGCAAAGATTTAGATAATCTTATGGAATGAAGCATTAGACATAAAGTTGCATAAAGTTTTAACAGTGCTAAGTCCAAAGTTATGTGCTTTAGGATCAATATCAAGAACTTTGGATATGAGATTGGGGAGTATAGAATGGAGACAATTGAAGGAGAGAGACCTGGGCATATTGGTCAATCGCAGGATGATCAGGCGCTGTCATTGTGATGTGGTCTTGAAAGACTATCGTAATTCTAGGGAGTATTAGGTAGGGGAATATTCAATACTAGTAGCATTGCACAAGGCGTTCCTAAGATCCCATTTAGAATTCTGTGTGCAGCTCTCATGACCAGTGTTCCAAAAAGATTGACTTAAAGTGGATGAAGAAGGTCCACCAAGATGGTTAAAGGAAGGAAAGATTATGAAAGAAGATTTAACAGAGCTTGGTTAAAGGAGTTGAGGCAAAAAAGCCCTATAAAATTAAATTTAGTAAATTTATGGAAGGGATAGTATGATAAAATAGGGAGATCTGGTTTAAAAACACAGCATGTGGAATACATGGAATCACGTATCTGTAGTCCTTGTATTGGAGTATAGAGATATGCCTAACCCTGCTGCAAAAGAGTTATCTGGCAATTCCATGCTTCAAAGCTTTTGCTGGATTCTAGTAGCAGGAAGAGAGTAGGAAGCTGAAAATAAGAAGAATTCCCCTTCCCTATGAATGTTACTGGTTTCTGGGGAGGTTTTACAGTTTCTTTTGAAGCAATGGAACTTGGGCACAGCTAAGAATGGGGATTTTTGACTGGGGTACACTGATATGCTTGCTCGTACTTAAAAAGGTGAGAGGTCTGCATTATATAATCTTGCTCTTTCATAGAGACTTCTACTGATTGTTGAATTTAGGGCCAGGAAGGAAATTTCTCCTTGGATCAGATTAGCAAGGATTCTGGGGGTTTTGACTTTCTCTGTAGCATTGAGCATGGTCCTTTTCTTGGACTCCTCAGAGCATATATTGCCCCATTACTTCTCCATTTGAGTTTTTGCCTTGTTCATGTACTCATGCATGAAGGATTTTAAAGTGATAATTTTGGGGGGTTGAGTAAAGACTTGCTTGAAAATGTAGGGCACTGGAATTAATAGCCCAGGAAGCCCCTCTGAATTCCTATATGGAATTGGGAAAAAATGTTGGACTATTTTTAGAAGCATCTAGCCCACAACTAGTCACCTAACAGAGATGTTAGGCATTGCACTCTCTTGAAAATCTAGTTGTTTTCCAGTCATGTTTTGTCTTATTTCTATTTGTGGATACTGTGCTTCATTTTGTTTCTAATAAGTTTTCCAAGTTATCTGTAGAATTTGTTAAGAGCATCATGGCTTTTTTATTTAGAATTCTTGCTAAAGACGTCACGGAAATAGAAGTTACATTTAAGTCCAATTAGATTGGCATATTAGATTAATCACAGCATGAAATCATAAATGGAAGTAATTAAACATTGCTTTAATATTTGCTGATAATTTTAAGCATTCCTAATTAAAAAGTATTAGCCTATGTTTCCAAGTCTGAATTATGGGCAAGTAATCTTTCTTTTCTGCTTGTATGCCCTTTGACTTGAACTCTGTTAGTGACAATGTAGGCACAGTTCTTGATGAAAAATTAACTTTAGCATCCCAGTCCTGCAAAAGACCTAAACATGTGAATAGTAAGAGTATTTGTGTGCTTAACATTAAATGTATGCATGTTTGGAGGACTGGACCTTAAATGAAGATTTTAAAATAAGAACCATTTTTCTACTCTGCTTTATTGTTCAAACAAAGAATTGAAATGTCTAACTTTAGCATCATAAAATCACTGAGGTCATAAACCTGAAAATCCTGCATATCTTGTCATTGACAGAATTTACCAGAACTTTGCACTCCCATGTGCCAGGTTCTACAGCAAACCCTTCAGTTACCTGGGAATCAGTATGATGTTCTGGATAATGGCTCAAAAGCATACTTTTTCTATATGGACATAGACACCCCCCAGAAAATCCATCCTTGCAGAAAATACAAAGCAGACAAACTTGTATCCAGGTGAACCCTCCACTCTACTGAGTAATCAATAGCAATGTGAAGCAATGAGGGATGGTGTAAGACAGTAATTGTTTTCCCATCTCTGCTTACCACCTAAGGGCTGCTTAGGCCCTTGATATATACTGCCATAGCTTGAGATGCCTTTTCTCAATGATGTTCTGCTGAGCTCCAGACAGAACATGTATGTTGTTCCTATATATCCTTTCTTCTATATCCAGGCCAACTAAGGGTTATGGAAAGATAAGTGTCTTCTGCTTAGCTGGCTGCCCTTTGGTGATATTTTACATTAATTTTAAGCAGTCAGACATATCATCTTGTCTGTCTGTCTTAACACTGGAAAGAAGTGGATACAGGAATCTCCAAGTGTTGACTGGAAAGTTTGTTCAGTAATCTGAGCTATTTAAAATTCAGATACAAAACTGCACTTCATACAGGACTTCATATTGTTTGCTGAAATATACCAAATTATATAAGTTCCAGTTCACTGCAGCATTACTTCAATTTTCCTGCTATAACTGCATTGATTTCAATATTGTTCTACAATTATAAAGCTGGAGTAGAACGGTGATGAAATAAGCTCAAAATTATTTTAGAGAAAAATTAGGCCAGCCATTCTAGAGAAATTGGTTTTTTATTTTGTTTTTTTTTGGGTGAAATTATTAGTATTTAAGGAAGAAAAACACATTTTTGCACATGTCTGTATATTCATAGTTTCTAGGGTCAGAAGGGACCTGAGCAGATCATCTAGTCCGACCCCCTGCCATGGCAGGAAAGAGTACCGGGGTCAAATGACCCCAGCAAGATGTTATTCAGAATGGATTTCATTTAGAAATGTTTCATTTAGATTTCATGAGAGGAAGATATTTCTCTGTCTGCTATAGGAAGCCAAGCTGCATGATTCAGATGCACCATCATGGAGGACAGATTTTTAAAAAGGGATTATTGTAATAAAATAAGAGATGTTGTGGTCTTTAAGAGCTTACTTTGGATTAACTCTAAAATTGACTTAATTGAAAAACAGAATAATTAGAACAACACCTCTGGCAACTGAAACCAGTAACTGAAAGATAAAGAGTAAGGCTCATAAGCCTTTTGTCATTGCTAAGGAAGAGGAAAGGGACAAATCATTCATAAATGTGCTTCAGATGTGTAGGGTCAGGCGTTAGTGAAATAATTTCACTAATGGTCTTGATTGCTACAAAACCAATGACTTTGGTGCAGCTGGGTGGAGAACATACAAAGGTGGCCAATCTATGTGGGTTCAAAATATTTGAAAAGTTTGTAGACAGGCTTCATTAAGATGCATGTATTTCATTAGCTGAGATAATGTGAGTAGATCTTTAATTAGTATTGGGGAGACTGTAAATAAGCACTTGGTGCCATCGCAACTGTCAGAATTCCGAAAGGTCAGAAAACTACGTTCTCTGTTTAAATTGTTTGAGATTGGTAAACGTTAACCAGAAGAGGAAACGAGAGAAAAATAAGAGAGAAAACAAGGTAAATAACTTATTTATATGTACATTGCACAGAGAACTGTTGAAGCTTCAATGAGGGCTGGCCCCTGCAGCTCCTGACAGGTCAATAGTTTTCCTGCATATCCAGGAAGCAATATAACAAAAAATTGTTCTAATTTATTAAAACAAAATCTTTAATTGAAAAGATAGATACTTCAGAAAGAAAGGAAAAAAAATCACTTGATTCATTTGTGAGTAGAATACAGAAATCATAGAGAAGCAGGGCTGGCAGGGACCTCCAGAAGTCATCTAATCTAACCCCCTGCTTGGGGCAGGATCATCCCTGTCCGAATCACCCTATACAATCCATAATCTAAATTCTTTGTAAAACTACCATCAACTCTGGCACAACACAAGACGTAAGACCCTAAACTGCCATAGGTAAAGCAGGGGAACCATGGCAGCCAATGTCCTGCTTCTGTAAAAGGTTGTTAATATACAAGTACAAGATCCCAGGTAGCCCGCTGGGGAAGGCAGAAACCCCCACCATCCATACCAGTCTGACCACGGGATAATGTTCCTTCTGTCTGCAAATACGGCAGTCGGTCTGACCCTGAGCACAGGGGCAAGACCTTCTATCTAGGAACTTCCAGCTTTGATCCCAGCAGGAGCATTGGCACACCCCACCAACATTGGCTGCAGCCAATACCCAATGTCTCTCAGGGAGACTTAAAAACATCCTGACATGTGTAGCAGAAAGGGGGAGGAGGGGCAACCAGCAAAGCCCAGAAGCATGGAAAATACCTATAGTAAAAAATAGGTATAGCTACACCAATATCATCCCTGACCAGTACCTTTCCCAACCACTTCTTGAACGCCTCCAGTGATGGGGAGTCCACAACTTCCCTATGCAGTCTACTCCACTGACTTGCTATTCTAGAGTGAAGAAGTTTTTCTGTATATATCTAGCTTGCAGTTAATGAAAGTTCTACTGAAAATACCAGACAGCCTTCTAATAGAGGCATTCTTCACACAAGGGTGAGCATGCTAATTAATACTATAAAATGAATGAGTGCTGCCTGTCAAGGCGCCCAGTATTTTAGAGCACTCCAAGCTTGTAGAAGCTGTTGTTCATGAGAATTATTTTGAAGCTAGCAGTGTTTCTTTAAAATACAATGCAGTACTTCTGTAATAACAACTATATAAGGAGTCTATGATCCATGCCATAAATCATTTATGCAGGTCAATATGTTTGCTCATAAATATAGAACATGCCAGAGGAAATTATACATTTTTGTTTTTTGCCATTTTTTTCTGGATCTGACAATAATCATATTCCTTTAGTCTTGGGGTGTCAAAATCGTTGGGCCCTGTGGGTTGGATCCAGACTGGGGGCCTGTCAGAGGCTGGATCTGGGCCACAGGACTTCCTGCAGACTGGACAAGCTGGTGCAAATGGCATTAATCCCCACAGCTGCCAGAGCCATTGATTTGTTGAAGAAGCTAATGCCCCTCTTGCTGGCTCTTCTTTTCCCCTTGCTACCAGTTTTAATAGCCAGGTGTGACTAAAAATCCCAGGTTCAGTAGTGGGTAAGGGGGAGAAGTGGAGTGGTGTTAACTCTTTGCATTCTGGAACTGCACTGGGATTACCTATGTTTTGCAGGGGCTGCAGTAATGAGCTGCATGGGCCAAATCCAACCCAGAGAGGTGGGTGCTCCAGCTGATGAGAAGTCCTGCAGGCTTGGATGACCCACTTCTGTGAGTTGGATCTGGTCTTTGGGCCATATGTTTGACACCTCTGGTCTAGCCCTAACCCATAGGTCCTGTCTAAGTATTTCAAGGTGTATCTATGCTGCAGCTAGCTTTATGCTGGCTAGCTCAGGTCTTGGTAGTAGTGTAGCTACATCAGCACAAAGCACAGTACAAGTTACACAGCCAGTTCAAGAAGCAAATTGATTACAACTAGTACCTGATTTAGTTGCATTGTGACTGTAGATCTATGCCGAATTAACCTCTTGGGCAAGTATGAGGCAATAGAACAAGAGAAGGCTGGCTGCTGTATAAGGGCGTGTGCAAGTATCACATTTTTGCCAATGGAATCACAGTCCCGCTGTAGCAAAACCCCCAGTTTTTCTTATACATATATATATATATATATGACAGATATGCATTCCCTTCCCCAATTATTTCTGGCTTTTCTTTCTCTCCCTCTCTATTCCCTATAGATAAGCATAAGTGAGCTCAGACCTGGG
>NW_017728943.1:46749710-46768834 GCF_001723895.1 Crocodylus porosus
CAGGTTTCTGCCTCAGTTTCTTTCCTGGCTGTCTCCTCCTTGGCACCACTTATCTGCCCTGCCCCCCCAGTATCTCAGCTGTCTGCCTCAGTTTCCAGCCCCAGTTAACTTAAGTAAACCCAAGCCTCAGTTCCTCAGCCAGCTTCTCTGCAATCCACTGGTTCTAATCCTGGTTTTGGCAACTTTCACTCGCTATACTTCAACTCTCTCTCTCTCACCTGAACCTTCCCCTAAGTATCCCAGGTACCCCAAGCACACACATACACACTGTACCATCCAACTTAAGAACTTACCCGTGTGTATGTGTAGGTTGGTTGTGTGCGTGTGTGTGTGTGTATGTATGTATGTATATATATATATATATGGCATTGTGTGCATGATATACAAATTAGTGATCTGGGTCTAACTTTTGGGGTGTATAGTGTATGTGCTTGAATTGGTGGTAGATATGCATGTGCCTAGGCTGGTTGGGATGTGTATGTGCCCGAGCTGGTAGTGTGAGTGTGTATGCACCTAATTGATTTGTGTGTTTGCATATGTGCAATTGTGTCACACCCTCCTGTCTAACAGCGCAATATTGAGATCCTGAGAGTTGCCCTGACCCCACAGGGCAACACCACCAATAGGAAGCCTAAGGGTGCAAGTGTCCAATGAGGTAGAAGTTGCTTTTGGTAGAGCTAGTATTAGAGGAATGAATGCTTACCTCTTTAATAGACACAGCTGCATTGTCCTCTAGCATCCCAGCCTGCACTGCTCCTAGGGCCCCTCCCTCACTTCCAGAAAGGCAGTCTATGACTTGAGCTTCACTGTATTGTTGCAGCCCAAGACACAGCAAACCAGTCCCCTGACAGTAAGTGGACAGGAAAGCCCAGCCCCTCTCCATAGCTGTGCAGCTGTCTGCCTTGCCACCCTGAAGAGGGGTGGCAACCCTATGTACCTGTACTTGACCCTGATGCCCCAGATTGTCCTCCCCAAAACCCAACTCTAGCGCCTTGCAGGGACACAGTGTATGTGAGTATGAGGGAGAGGGAGAGAGACAAAAGCTCTGGGGCTTGGACCATGATGGCAGCCTATACCTCAGTGAAAACCCAGGCATTGGTGGCTGCAGCCACAGAAGCACCACAGGCAAAGCTCTGGGACCACAACCGGAGCTCTGGGGCTCTGGTTGAAATGCTCACACTTACTGTGGTGCCCTGCTGAGACCTGGGGTGCTGTTGGCTCCAGCAGCACTGTGGTCAGACCCCCCGCAACCCACACCCAAACAACACCGAGCCCAACAACCTACCTTCCCCGCCCACCTTCCCACTTCCAGCCTGACCTGGCCCCTGCTGGGAACAGAGTCATCCAAAACCCCTTTTTCTCCCCCAACAGAAGGCCCCAACTTCAACTTGCTAGCACCAGCCGCAACCAGACTCAACCACTGGAACTGGGTCTGTCAGCTGGAGCTAGAGGGATAAAGATCCATTGTAAGCCACTGCTGGGAAACTGACAGGCTTGACAAGACAGCAGATATGCTCTTGGTCCGCTGTCTGAAGGCCTGATAGCTGGCAGGGTGGTGGGGAGGAGTTGTGAGAAGGGGGGACATGGTCCTCTGGGGTGGCCAGGCACTCAGCTGTGACCTGTGCCCTCAGATGTTGGTACTGTGCTCCTGGCAGATAGGGAAGCCTACAAAGCATGCTGGGATCTCCCTGGCTCAGTACCAGGCCCTGTAATGCTTGCACTCTGTTTGACTGGTAGGGTTTCCAGCCACTCAAACTAAACTGCTAGGCTTCCACTGTTTCATTTGAACACTATGACATTATGATACAGTACTTAAATAATAATTATTGGGATATTATTTAGCGTAACAGTTAATTTAAAGTATACAAGGTTTAAAAAAAAAGACTACAAAAGCAGAGAGAGGAATTTAGGTTCTGTACAAGTTATTTAAACAGTGATTCTGGCTTGCTGTCTTCTACCTCAAGGTAGGAGCAGCCACCACAATATTTGAGTCTGTAGAACACTGTAGAACGCTCAAGAGAATAGTTCCTTGGTAGTGAGGAAAGGGAGGCTTCCAGGGAGACAAGAACACAGAAGGCAGTGAAAGGCTTGAATTGTCCCCATCAGGACACAAAGAAACATTCAAAGATTAAAGATGGCATAGGCATAGAAAAGTATCTGAGAGAAAAATTGATAGTAAATAATAAATAAGTAGTTTTAGGGACTGCTAAATATAAATGAGGCACAGATTTCACAAGGTTAGCTACATGTGTAGATTTCAGAATCCTAATGGTGCCCAGATGACTCCACCTGAGCAGAACTATGGAAAAGTAGTTCTGCTACTTGCTACAACATCATGAGTTGGGGCCACAAAATCATATTGGCTTAAAATCATGAGATTTAATATTAATAAATTTAAAGTTGAGATTCTAGCATTTTCACATGACCCTAAGTACTAGACCTAAGGAAGTAATAGTGTCGCAAGGTACATGAGAGGATTGCGTTAAATTGGCAATGTGGCTATTATTCATTCAGCAAAGCAGTCATAGTCGCATATCTTTCAGGAATGGATTATTAATAAATAAATGAAAGGAGAGGAATTACTGGCGGGGGGGACACAACTTTATTATTCTACTGGTTGGAACGATTGCTCCTGATCAGCTCTTCACAGTCAATTAGTTTCAGCCAACATGATTACCAGAGATATGGGTTTTCCATTTGCCATGGAAAGACATGGATTTTCTCCTTTAAAGAAGAAAAATGCAGGAAACCATGGGTTTCCCCTTGCAGGCTGGCAGAGTTTCAGCCTCTAAGGGGCTGCCTCAGGGTGTGAGGAGCAGGAGGATGCAGGGGGTGCCACATGGAGAGTGGAGAGCAGCTCCACAGTTGCCTGCAGGTAAATCTATGGGGGTGGGACATAAGGGATGTGGGGCAGAAGGGCAGATTTAGGCAGCCACAGTGAAGGGTGGAATGAGGCAGGTCTGTTGGTTGGGGCGGGGGGCACTGGCCAGCTGGGTCAGTGCTTGGGGCCCTGGGCCCATCTGGGAATGTACAGCTGCAGGACCCAGCCAGGGAGCAGGATGGAGCCATGGGCAACTCTTCTAGGGAGGTGGCAGGGTAGAAGGTGGCTCCCTGCCACTATGTGCACTCCTGAGGATGGGTTGGGCACTAGAGGTGATGGATCGGGGGAACACAGGGGCGGGCACATAACCCCCCAATCTTTGTGTGGGGCTTCAGCCTGCTGTCCTCCCCACCAATCTTTGTGTGGGGCTTCAGCCTGCTGTCCTCCCCTTGGGGGTATCTGTGACCCAGTGGGTGGGACCTGATGCAGGAAGGTGGAATGGGGCAGGGAGGTTTGGTGCCACCACTGCTGTAAGCCCTGTGCTAGCTGTGCCACCAAGGTGAAGTGTCCCTTGCCAGCCTGGGAGCACTGGAGGAGGGTGGGGGCACAACTCCATACCACTGCTACTGCCACTGCTTCTGCTACCTCTGCTGCTGCTGGGCAGGCAGAGTGAACTTCACCGTGGTGGTATGGGGCTTGTGGCACTGGTGGCACCAAATCTCCTTGTATTGCTCTGCCCTCCTGCACTGTGTCCCACTTGGGCCACGTAGGCTGCCAGGGGGAGGGCAGCAGGGCAGAGAACCTGGAGTCCCCAAAAACTCGGCTGAACTTGGCTCTGGCCATGCCACCTGCAAGGAGGGGCTGGGGGGCCAGCTCCATGCTCAGCTCCAGCTGCAGCATCTGCTCTCTCCTGTGCATGGCAGCCAGGGCTCAGATGCTGCTGGCTGACTGTGGCTAATATGCACAGAGCAGCGAGCAGGTGAGATGCAGACACTGGGTCCTGTAGCCCGGCAGCTGGGGGCTCCTTCCAGCATAGCTGAGGGGGGCAGGAGGCTGTGGGCCAGGAGCGAGGGGCCCTACTGGGGCTGGGGAGACTGTGGGTCAGGCATGAAGAGCACCAGCATGGCTGTGGGGGAGGGGCTGTGTTTTGGGAGTGAAAGGCAATGACAAGTGCAGGGCAACATCAGATCAGGGCTGCTCAGTGCCAGAGAACAGTGGAGGGGACAGCCGCAGCTGGACCTGTGTCTTTGTGAGCAAAAAGGGCAGGTGGAACTCTGATTTTCCATGAAAAAAAGCCAAAATATATAGGTATTTAGAATTTATTTTGTTATGATGTTTCAGGCACAGGTAGACTTCAAAATTGCTTTAAAATTGTAAATATATCAAGAAAACATTGTGTCCAACTGATACCTATTGTAGAGTGGTGTTGCATTTTAATCATAGAAAAACAAAAATTTGGGGGTTTTTAATCAGAGAATTTGGGTTTTTTAGAGAATAAAATCAGAGAAATTGGGATTTTTTTTAAAATTGGAGAATTTGGGATTTTTTAAACAGAGGAAACCAGGATCCCTGGTGATTGTGAAGGGAAGAGAGTGGGATGGAAGAAGAGCCCTGGGAAATTTGAACAGGAAGTACTCACTGCAAATTCAAAGGGAAGCCCAACCAGAGTGGGGAACATGCAGCCACATTTCCACAGCTTGTGCTCCCTGCATATTGGTGGAGGGAGCATGAGAACAGGTATTTCTGGCCTCAGAGAGGGGCAGCTGAGAGGGAACCAGAGCTCGTGGGAGTATGAGACACCAGAGGTCTTCCCCACCAGCAGTGTCCTGTAGACCACTGAGGGGAAATGAAGTGGACTCATGCGGCAAGGTGGTTGGAGGGTCACCGAAAAAGCCTGGGATACACCAAACCAGTGAATTACTTTAAGACAACTGGAAGGAGATGGAAGCAGTGGAGGCAGAAGCTGGGACTGAATCTTAAATGGGCATGACTTATTTTGAGTTTGCCTGTTTTTTTTCTTTTATTTCTTTTTCTTCCCCCTCTTTGTAGGGTTGGGATCCCTCACTTGAGGCACTGGGAAGGCCGCAAGAGGGAAAGATTCTCTCCTCGCAAAACCAAGTTGATCCTGACACTGAAGCGACAGGGAAGGGTAGAGACCCCCAGAAAAACTGATTTTGAGTTGACTGACCCTGATCTGGGGTGGAATTGATTTCATTTGATTGCCTTAGGAGTACTTGAAAAACTGAGGTAATGTGATTTGCCCAGGGACTGGTCGGAATTGGTTTTCATTTTTTTTTCCCCTTTGGATTACTTAATGGACTTTGGTGTAGATTATTTAATTGATTAACCCAGGAATCTGGGATGAATTGATTCTACTAGATTCTCTCATGGAACCCTAATAAATCTACTAGAATTGATTAGCCAGGGGCTAGGAATGAATTGATGCAAGGTGGATGCCTCACAGACTGAAGGGGCTTATTAATTGATGCATCTGGAAGTCTGCAAGGAATTGGTTTAGGAATAGATTCATACATCCTGAATGAAGGGGCCTGGCTCCTAAAATTTGTTTAGTGAACTATGAGTACTGGCCAATGGCATCTTTAGCCATCACAGGATCAAGGCCCTTGATGTGTGCCATTGTGGATGTGGTTACGCAGGGTGTAAGGGAGGAGGAGCCCCACAAAGAGAGCCTATCCAGGGGACCCAGCAGAAGTTATCCTCTAACCTCTGTTGAACTTCCAAGGTTTCAAACAAAGAGACCCATACATTAAATCATGGCAGATGACAGAAGGACATTAGAGGTTGGAAATGGGAAGATCTTCTGGTTTTTCTCCATGGCTCACTCCAGTAAAGCATCAGATAGGTGGGGACTGTGGCCTTATATTTAAATAAAGCTGCCAGCAGTGGTCACGTTCTACAAGCCTTTAAAGGGATTTGTTTTTACAAACTTTGAAGAGGACCAGTATCCTTATATCTAAAAACTTGCATGTACTATTTCTAGTCCCATAATGAATTCCACAGGCACAGCATAATTATTTTCAGATCTGGGGCTTAATATTTACTGACACCCAGAAGCAATAGAGAAAGATGAAGGGGTTTTTCTTCTTTTTATAAGAATATCTCATTGGAAACAGCAACTTTAGATGCCATTTGAGATTCTGATAGGTTGTCTTCTCCCCATTTGTTCCATTCATCTTTTAATAAATAAATGATTGTATTAACTATTCAAGTATTATTTTCATGTTTTGACTGTTTCCATGTTGAGGTCTTACTCCAATAAACCAGTCAGTTTGTGGTGCTACTGGGAAATCACGAGGCTTCTGTCCTTGTGATAAAGTTCAGCTACATAATTAATTTTTTTTAGGATTTAAATTTAGTAGTTACATTTCATAGTAAATAACTAGTTTTAGCAAAGAAGCTTTTAACATCCTGAAGAAAAATAACAAACTATAAATTATTCTACTAAAATTAAGATCTTTGTGACTATTTCTCTGGTGCTTTCTACTTTTTGGTCTCATGTTGAAGGCAGGGAAAAATAATGGAAATATTTAAATAAAAAAAAATGCGTGTGCAGCCTTTCTTATAGAATGTAAGGCTAGTCATGCACAGAAAGAAGTATTTTTTTTCTTAAACCTCTGCTTTTATCCATTGTGTTAACAATGCATGAATAATCTTCCTGCAGAGTTCAGACTGACTGTAAATGGGAAGAAGTTTGTTTATTTTGATTATAGGGAAATTAATTTTTTTTCGTGTTTGGATAATGCAATTGAAGTACAGAGTTATGAGGTCCTAGATGCTTCAGAGGATAATATTAGTAGTAGTTTACCAAAACACTACTAATATTTCACCAAAACAATGCAATAAAATGAGCAATAAAAGTTGTATATATTTTATTAATAATAAAATAACCATGATATAATTTTTAATAAAACATACAGTAAGATCATCTATTTTATCAGTTAACACAAAATTAAAATGGAACATAGTATATGATGATAGAAAGGGAAATAAAAAATGAAGCAGTGGATAATAAAACAAAACAGGAAAATTCTATTTGATTTTGGCTTTTAGTCTTTGTGCAAATAAAACTAATACACCTAAGGAGTATAGGATTGGCTCTGAATTGTTAGAGAGAATCCTGATGAATTTCTCTGCATTAACCCAGTATTTTTCTTCATTAACAGAGACATACATTTTCCTCTTAGTGCTTCAAAGAACAAACAAGACCACAAGTAGTGATTTAAGTAATCTATCTCATTCTTCCTATAAGAATATTTTCTCTCCGAATATGGGGTCAACACTACTTGCCCATGATAACTGCCGAGGTTATTAGAATGAATCACAGTCTAGTAATGGTTTCTCATTATTTATAGTTCTGCACACCACAGATAGGTAGGTTTCTAGGCCAAAGATGTGCTTTATTAATTTTAAAAAGGGGAAGTTTAAAATATGCTGGTAACTTTAATTCTTAAATTTGCTGTCTTTCAAATATAGGGGAGCTATTCACTCAGTGACTTTCAGTATATTTCCCAAGTTGTTTGTCTAGAGGAGAATATAGATGTTATTTAAACATCTAAACAAAGCTTTACATGGAAAAGGTGAGGCTTCTAGAATGCGCTTAGAATATCAAATAGGCGTAAAATATCTAATTTTTATCTATTAGTTCAGAGTTCTAGTGGAGCTAAGGTGCTCACATTTATCAGTTGGTTTCAGAGCGCACAAGCCCCCATATTAGGATTAGGTAGAGATAAAAGTCACCTTAAAAAATAAATAGAAATATTTTCAGGTTTAGGGTGGATAAAATGCTTTCCCATACTAACCAAAATGTCCTTTGGAATTCCCTAAATGAGATTTCCTCTGTTATGACACCCAGATTTTATCTTCTTGTAGCCTCCTACTTTTCCAATTCCAACTTTTGTCATAAATCAGTTTCTTCCCCAGTTGTCTTTTCTTATATTTTGTTCCCACTTTGTCACATGAAGACATATATTTGTAAAAGTCTCAATTCTGTTTTACTTCATAGGAACTATATTCTGTAGTATGTCAAGTATTCATTACTCACCAGTCACACACTAATTCAGAATTTGTTGTTGACATTATGAACCCATTAATTTCCTCTGAGACACCTGTCCTTGTCTTTTTCTGCTTTGATGCATAAGCACAATTCATATCATCTGCCAATAAGCTAAGTACTGAACTTTAGTTAAAAATGAAGAAGGTGGCTTAGATTTTGGGGCTATTTTTTAAAATATAATTAACATTTTTCATAGCCACTTAATTAGGCAGTCACTACAAGATTTGTGTGCACACACATAGAAATATAGCTTTAAATGTAATTGTTATGTTATAGGCCAGAGCTGGATATTTGTTGTATTGTGCAAATCACAGATGTTAAAAATTCTTGCAGGCAGAGGAAGCTATTATGTTTTTAATTTTGATGCTAGTGGCAGGTTTGGAAAAAAGCTGGAGCTAATGAAGATGATGAAGTGAATGCAGAGGTTATTTTTTAGAGAAATAGAAATAATATATAAGTGGGTACCCTGACCTATTTAAAGGGAACTGGCAGTTTATCAACCATGCTCATTTTAATGTTTTGGGGATGGATCTCTTCAGCAAGTGAAACTAATTTAATTTATTAATGGAATTAAGTAGGCATTTCATTTATTTCTGTATGATAGCAAGAATACTATTCATTGAGACTTTGTTCAGCAAAATGTTTTGTATTTTATATTCTTAGGTCCTGTTGTTTTCAATGAGATTTAAGTGCATGTTTAATGTTTGACTACCTTAGCAAGTTAGTGCAGGAAAAGCTCAGGTTTGAACTTACAGCTTACAAGCTACTCTGTGATAACTGCATGTTGGCACTGGATTTATGAACCAGATACCCTGTTCCGGATGGACCCAAATTCTCAGACCAACCACAACCTCTCTGTTCCATAATAGATATTTGGTATTGATTAACAGTGATAGCAGTTAAGAATAATTCAGACAGTTTTATATCTATCAGTACTAGAGTTGTCATCAGAGGGAAGGTACGTCTGACCAGTATGCGAGCTTCACTCTGAGGTTCTTTCTTGAATGTCAGATGTCGGCAGCCTGGAGGTTGAAAGCCAAGGCCCACTCTACCGCAGTAGAGTGGGTGAGATGGGCTAGTGGTGTAGCTTCTGTCCATGGTGGCCTCAGGTTCCCCTCTTGGGGGACCCTTTGCTGCTCTGAAATCTCTCCTTTTGTATTCTTTCTCCACCTCTGATGACTCTTCATCTCCAGGCATCATTGATTGGTTTCCCTGTGGTCACCACACTGTCCAAATTCTGTCCTGTCAGCATATTCCTTTGTTTCCCAAACTCATCACATATACACATCTTAATTTGGGCTTTTTCTGGTCTTTCCTAATTTGGTTCATTTAACAAAATCAGAAATCCCAAGGGCTCTGCAGTTGGTAACTGTGACCTGGAAAATGCGGCAGGTTCCCGTATCATGGTTATGGTACTTGTCTTCAATTTCCCAGCCTGTGTGTCTGCTTGCTGCTTGCCTGTGTCAGACACAGTGGGCCTTGAAGGAAACTTTGTCACGAACAGGCCTTTAGAAATCAATGAACTCTTGCCATTGCCCTAGACCATTGTTCTACTACAATATCTACTTTTCCTATGATCCAGTTCCCAAAAGCAAACCCTTTAATACCATTTTCTAGCCATCAGCATGCACATCCCTTCTGTGGTAAATGCAAGGTAGCTTAATCCTTAATGAAAATAAAATGGAGAGAGGTAGTTGGTCATGTTACTCTGCAGGCTGGTGGAAGGCAGGGCCAGATGGCACCCAAGAGACTACTTTGTTCAGAAAGGCATAAGCTTTCATAGGCAACAGCCTACATTGCCAAATGTTATGATAGACTTGCAGAAAGCAGGGCTACTCTTTCTTTACTCTTTCCTGTGTATTTAAGTTACTTTATTCCTTTCTGCAAGTGCATTCATGATATCTAACTTAGTAGGCTGTTGCCTGAGAGAGTTTATGCCTTTCTGAACAAGTTAGTCTTGAAGGCTGCAAACAGATATTACCTTTGTGTCTCCATAACATTTTTTTTATGGAGGCACAAAGTGAAAGCAAACAGACAACCATGCCCTTTATAGTGCCATAAATGTCCAATTTGTGGTTGGGAGAATAAGTAGTATAAATTTTGCTATTTTGTAGCAGATGTGTTTTTGTTTTGAGGCAGGAGAGCACAGGGTGCTCCAGCCACCCTGGGCAGGTACTCCTGGCGTTTCAGTGACCTAAACCTGTGTTCTCTGGAATTCCTCTGTGGGAATGAGACTGCAATTGGGGGGAATAGCCTTCCCCACTTAGAGAGTTATGCCCAGGGAACTGTTGGGCATATTTCTGCAAGTGAGAAAACCTGGGGTTTCCTTATTTGAAGAGGGATGTCTCACAGGATTTGGCCCTGAAGCCCTGGGAACAGCAGGGGCCCGAGCCTCCAAACAACAGGATATATCTGTTTCTCCCAATGAAGTGGATTAGCTGTACTGGAACACAGCCCTCCACAGCTGATCTGCTTCATTTAACAGCATCTGTTTTATAACCTAAGGTGCTGCCCTATTTGCCTTTTGCCTTGAACATAAGGTAAGCAATCTTACATTCACTGCAGGCTCAGTGTGTCTGTGTAGGCAGTTATTGCAGAGTAAGTAACAAGCTGTAATTTCATCCCAAGTTGACCCCATAGTAAGTTGTTTGTGTAAGCATTCTGATGGCTGTACTGAATTTGGGTCTCTATACAGTAAGTAGTGTTATATTACAACAGTGGTCAGCAGCTGGAGGGACCTAGTTTGGTTAAGTGGATGGCAGGCACTAGGACCCAACTTTTTTCCCCATGGCAGCACAGGGAATGTGCTCAGGACTGCTGCTTTTTCTTGTGGCAGAACAAGGAGAGTGCCTTTCTCAGAGATAGGGAAAACTGAATGATGCCAAAGCCCCTGCCACTGAGTGCTGCTGAAACCGTGTTTATGGGCTGGATCAAATAGCTCCATGGGGTGCAGGTTGCTGACCTCTTCACTACAATGATTTGTATCATGTACAATTGTTAATTACTTCAGGGAGGGTGGAAAATAATTCTGCTTATTTTTATAGATAGTGTAAGGGTGATGTTGCTGCAGTGATGGTCCAAAAATGATGCGAGAGGCAAAAATTTCTTTAGGTGATATATTTTATCGGACCGTCTATGTATCTGGGACAAAGTTAGACAAGCTTTCAAATACAAGACTTCCTTTCTCAGGTCTCTTTTTATAGGGGAATCTGAGGAGTCTCAGAAAATGTTGTTTCCTATGACATGACCATAACATATTTTAACCACATGCTGCTTCAAAACTCATGTAAAAAAGCTGGAGTCATACAGAGGAGTTAGCCAAAAACAATATTTTACTTGAGATAAAACAACATAAGAAAATAGAAGATTCCTGATTAATAGTTTCAAAATAGGCTTCCATTTAGAATAACATTTGGAAAAAAAAGAAAGACAAAATGGAATGATAGAAATGGGAAATTACTATAAGAAAAAAATCACCTCTCCTGACAAATTAGAAGAGAAATATATGCCTGCAGTATGTCAGGTGCTATAAATTATAATCATATGATTATACTTCAGTTGCTGTATAATCTACTCATATATATAACTGCAATGTATATTTTCTGCTTTTGATATTGATTTTATTCATCAAGTGTTAAAACATTGGGTCAGACTGAAATGTATAAGTCATTATTATAAGATATTTAAATACCTCTTCTATTAGAAAATCATCTTTTGACACTCTTGGGTTAATTCTACAAGTTGTTACATAGGTATCATATTCAAACAGTTATGTAAATGTAGTGATTTTTGCATGTGAATAATGCTAGAGTGATGGCAGTAAATACAGCACATCTGAATTTTAGTTAAACAGTTAATGTAATATTTCTTGAAAACTCAAGTGAAAAATTCATTCAAATTGGCTTATAAAGGGTGCTGTCATGTGGACTGAAAACTGGAATGTATGGTGATATATTTTTAGGAGGACTGTATAGTTGAGCAGCTCTTAAAGATCAGTGCTTAGACTAGTCCTATTAAATATCTTCATTAAGAACATGGAAAAAGAGTGAAATTTAAATTAACAGATGATGTTAAAAGGATATGTTATACTAACATTACAGCTATGGCATACCCAATGGATGTTAAATTAGGTGGAGTTCTGAATACTAGCCAAGGAGGATGAATTTAATACTACATGGGGAAAAAAGAAAAGAAAGTAACACTAAGATAATGCAAATATTAATAACAGAATTAAGATAACAAAATGCAGGATTTTAGAAGGAATTGCAATATCTTGGGAGCATCCTACATTCTCACTTATGCAAATAGCATTTCATACTCTGGTGTCATGGTTGTGATCTCATGCTTGAGACATGTCCAGATGCACAGACATAGGAAGGAGGGGCAGAAAAGGAGATTGCCCTGGGCTGCCCTTTGCTCAGGTCTTCTAAACAACCAGATTTTTCAGCCTTGTTCAATAAGTGTTTCCTGTCACACTTATATCAGGGAATGCTTCTCAGTGGGAGGGGTCTGTGTATGAGGGAACACCTAAATATTTTTTCCTACACATTAAAATCCATTGGGTATGCCATAGCTGTAATGTTAGTATAACATATCCTTTTAACTTCACCAAAATGCATATCTCATATTGACAGCAGACTGTAAGGATAGACTGCAGCTTTGAAATCCATCAACAGCCAGAATTTGAGTGTCATACAGCTTTTAAGGTCATTGTCAGCAAACCATTTTTAGCTGCAAACCATTTTAACTGCTTTCCTGATCAGATAATATCCTCATTATCTGGAGTAACTCATACCAAGTGTCATTGGATATATAAAAAAAGCTAAATTCATTTTCTTGCACAAAGTTTGAATTTTAGATCTCAGAATACACAATCTTTTGGGGTCTGTTCAGTATTTTACAATATAATTTTTGTCAAATGTGACTTGCATGTAGCCTCCTTTATGCTGAAGAAACCCAAGATGATGGAAGCAGAATATAAGCACTTATATTCGCAGTCATTATCTTCTAATTATTATCCAACCTGTCAAAGTGCTTTTTCTCCAAGTTTCATTAATTTTTTCTGCAGCAGCATTCTCTTGGTTACAAATCACTTGTGGATTATGTTTCCCATTTTATTTGGCAAACAAGAAAACTTCTATATCATCTGTATGACAAGAATATCAGTCACATTTTCAGATTAAAACTTATAATTGTCTCCCCCACCTTTTAATTGGTTATACCTTTAAAATGGGGCCTATTCTTTTGAAAACAAATAATGATGATGATGTACTGACCAGGTGCAGCAGGAAATCATGTAGGCAAAGCCAAAGGTGCACTCATGAAAGCTGGATTAATCAAACGTATGAGTCAAAGAGATGGGCAAAAGCTAAGTGTTGGTGGAACCACTACTTTGTTCCTCTACCAATCATGGCCCCCTTCCCATGAAAAATACACTCAAAAGCTTTTTACTTATGTGTATATGGTGGGTAGAAGCCCCCTCAGGCTCCACAGGGGCTGGAGGAAACACTGAGAGCCCCAGCATGGGATAAACAGACCCCCCATGCCCGGGAAACCTTCAGGCATGTAGCTGGAGCAGGAATAGGCACCACGGCTGCACGAGCCAGCATTTCGCCAGCTCTTCAAACGGCTGCTCTCAGGGCAGGGTAGCGCTGGGCCAGTGGTGGCGATAGGAGATGCTGCCATGGGACAATTTAAAAACTGTGCTAGAAGCCGGCAGGGGAGGAGGGAAAGAGAGAGAAGCCAATGGGGAGCACGCCATTTTAGGCTATTTACAGGCAAAAGCAGGTATCAGATTTAGGCGTGAATAGCGAAAGCACATTAACGCATGTGTAGATGCATTAAGATGAATTAACACTGCTTATGAACTGACTTGGAAATAACTTTAGTCCCACATCAGTCTGTGCCCCCAGCATTAATGTGCTTTAATGTGTGTATGTATAGGTGCAAGCCTAAATCACCTTAATGCACATTAAACTAATGTGTATTAAATTTAGGCACGCCTAAATGCACATGTAGACATGCCCATAGACTGTTTTAAAAATGGTGGAACCCAGTCTAAGGTTTGCTCCCCCAACCACCAAAGGGTGAATGTGTGTTCTGTTTGCTGCCAATTTAAACTACATCACTTACAGAAAACCATGTACCTAGCCTCAAGGATAGAAAGAACAGTATTCTTGAGGAGGTATAAATCTCTGTACCTGTAAGATTTTATCAGTACATAATATTTGAGCTAGGTACTATAGCTGGTCCATGGGAGTAGAGAACTGGGTCTGGAACTTGAGGGCTCTTTAACTTCAGTTCACTAGCTGCCATTCTACAGTTTCATTAGAACTCAGCTGAATGCCCTTAAATTGTGGTCAGTAATGTCATTTATTTTTTTCAGATCCATTATAGAAGTTAGAGATAGCTAACTGTAATAGGTCATTTAGTTCATGCCCCTTTGAGTTCAGACATGTTTTCTACAGAGTTGTTCAATTGCATGCTTTTTTCAAATACTACTTTCTCTGACAGGAACTCATCTTCTCTACTTATAAGGAATAACCCTGAGACAGTAATTACCTTGTAATCCTCTGTGGTGAAAACTGATGCAAAAAAATCCAGGCTTGCCAAATATAAGAAATCCCTCTGTATTAATTTAGACCTTCTTGTTGATGTCTTTTTCCCCCTTCCCTCTGGGAAGTATCATAAGGGAGCAGATCAAGGATACTCTCAACCTAAGACCATTTCAGCATTTTAAATAAAACAATTGAGTTTTTATAGTCATTCACTCTGAAACACTGATTTTCATTTCCTGCTTTGTTGCTTCTTGCCAAACATCTTTTATTTTGTTCTCTTGGGCTATTGCCAAAATATAGTATAAATAAATTAGTACTTTCTCTGAATGCCTGGATTCTTTCAATGTACCAAATAGCAAAGAATAAAAAATTAGGAGCATGAAACCTTCTTATCTTTATAGCTCAAATTAATTTAGAGACCTCTTGATATTTTTAGCCTTGAAGCAAGTAGAATTCTATTTGGAATATTAAACCACAATCAGAAATAATGATTTATTTTTGTTGTGTGTGGAGGGGAGAGTTTTCAATAGAAAACATTGTTTACATGCTAGTTATACACACATGTATACATCAACATGCGTGAGTGTACCATCCCCCATTTAATAGACCTGAAGTATTTGATCATTAATTTTTTTGTTTGTTTATTTGTAGGATCCCTTTATTTTCAATGGTATTACAAGCAAACCAAGCAGGAACAGATGAATTCTGGAGATCAACACTTGAATATGTTGGCAGGGTTTGGGCTTCTTTGACCATGAAATGGTGTTGCTAGAAGAAGGACCTGTTGTGAAGAGAAGGAGTCCACCAAGAATGTCTTTGAATACTGTATCATTAAGCTACCAAACAATATTCTCAGAGAGAAATTGAGACAATCAGTTGCCTAAAATATTTATATATGAATGCAAGAACTATGGGAAATAAGCAGGAAGAATGAGAAGTCTTAGTACAGTAACAGAATTATGGCATAAAAGTGATAACAGACACCTACTAATTTATTTACATGACCAGGGTACTGCCATGAATGGGTACAATTTGTTCAGGAAGAAGAGGTAGGGGAAAAAGGAGGTAGTATTGCTGCATACATAAGAGATGTACACTTGTTCTGATGTTTGGTGTGAAGTAGGAGGTAGTGCTGTTGAAAACCTTTGAGTTACAATAAGAGGGGAGAGCAGCAGAGTGGGTGTCTATTATCAACCACCAAACCAGAAGGAAGAGGTGGGTTATGCCTTTTTTAAACAACTGCTGAAAGTTTCCAAATCACAGGGTATGTTTTTTCTGGGCGACTTTATTTTCTGTGTCATCTGCTGAGAGGCAGTCCATCATATATTTGGAGTGCATTGGGAATAATTTTTTGGAGGCCACCTAGAGTAGAAAGTCTTCTCACTTGGCTTGTCACAAATGGGGCAATTTGAGAATGTGAAGGTAGAATGTAACTTGAGTGACAGTGACCACAAAATAATAGAGTTCAAAATCCTAAGGGAGGGAAGGAAGGAAGGAAGGGAAGACTGACTTTTTAATTACTTTATTCAGGGATTTGGGGTACAAAAAGTTGCCCCTCAGGGGTACATGTCCAATATACAAAGCAAAGACAAACAAATTACCATCAAACCAAGAGCACCATGCCATTACATTCATAACATCACACTGTGACAGACACCTTCTCTGTATTACACGTCATGCCTAACATGGCATTATGCGGTTGGGACACTGGCCACACAGTCGTATAGACCAAAGTCCTCTATCAACAAATGATTCCTACCCTGCTGTATCCAATCATACATGTGACAACACCTTCAACTTACTACACACAGAAAAAAGCAAAAAGCAGCCTAGTGAGGGCCCAGGGCATGGCACGGGTTGAGGGTCACAGTCCGATACTGAGCCTGTCCGATTGCTCAGACCGGTTGTGACATCAGAGTGCCTATTGAAGATGGCCATCCTCCATGGCACAGCACTCCGTCAAGGGTCCAGTGTGCTCAAAGGTGGGCACCACTCACTGGAGCACAGCATGATCAAAGTCCAGCGAGAGGCGTGCCTGCATCAGGAGGCTGAAAAGCTGCAGGGTCCCAGGAAGCTGATTGTGGCAGCTCTTGAGGATGGCCATCTTGGCCTGGCCCAGTAGAAAGCTGGCCAGGCAGATGGTGTCCCACTCGGCCACCGGGTACGGGTAGGAGCACATGTAGATGGTCCTCAAGAGGCTCCTGTCCAGTGCCTGCAGTAGTGGCTCGAGGGTGACAAAGAGCGGCTGCCGGGGGGGGTGGGGGCGGGGAAGTTGAAGGCATGAAAGAGGTTCTCAGTGCTCGTGGAGCAGAAGGGGCATGCCATCAAGGTGGCTGGGTCAAAGTGGGACTGTAACTTGGAACCCTAACCCTGTTACCAAGAATCAGGGTGGGCCCTTTAAATCCAGAACCTTTTGGGCATGGCCAGCTGGTCAAGTAGGGGTTAAGGATTGAACTCTGCCAGTTGGTCAGGTGAGAAGAAGGGGAAGGCCAGAACCCTATAAACTGCAAGTGGAGAAGACCAGAGAGGCAGCAGAGAGGGGGACTCCCGATGACTATAGTACAGCTGCAGCAGCCTCTTTGGGAAGAATATGCCATGCTGTGAGCCAGAAGCATGATCACATAAACTAAGCGGGCACATTGCCTCTCTTATTTCTTTATTATTATTTTCATCATATGGCCATAGGAGCCTCTGGTTTATTTTGGATGTTAAAAAAAAAAAAAGCTGGTGGTTTGTGGCTGAGGCTGTAGGGGTGGAGGAGACTTCATTATCGCCAAGGGATGCTGTGATAGTGGGGTTCAGGAAGCCCTGCGGCACTAGGGGTGCCACACTAGGGCCAGGAGCCCAAAGTTACTTGAAGGGGAGATAGGAGCCTTGAAGCCAGATCCTAGCAGGTGGACTTAGGTGAAAGGCCCTAACTACAGAAAGAGGGGCAAAGCTGAAGGGGGCTGAGGCCCCAACAGTCTGATGCTACAGGGGCACACAGTGTAGAAGGGCCTGGTGTCACGGAGAGCATGGAACAGAGGGCCTTGAGCCTGAGTGAGTTAGAGAGCTAGAGCTTCGGAGTAAAGCCCCGTTTAGTGGGTTTTGACTGACAGGTCTAGCTAGAGAAAGAGGGGGGTAATCCCACAGTGGCTGAGACCCCAACATAAAGTGAAATTTATAAAACCATCTGCAAGGCTTGGGCTGCAGTGTAGGGGAGGAATGGAGCCACAGATAGTGCTCCCTGGCATCGGGGCAAAAAATGGGCAGCCTCCTGCCTAATTAACATCCTAATTAAATATCATCAAGGCATGGCAGATGAGAAGGCGGGCGGTTGGCCCAGAAACAGGTGGGTGGGCCAATGGCAAATTGGCCCGAAGAAGGCCCCCCCGTTACAGGGCCACAAATGTGCCAGTAGCTAGAATGCTGTGCAGCAACCACCAGTGCAGGATGCCAGTCTTCTTGGTGGTTGGCAGCTTATACAATGTGTGCCAAACTGGGTGGGCTGGTTGGTAATCTGCTGGCCCCAGGCACTGTTGCCTTGGTGTATTGGGGAAGCCCACCAGCACCTGGGCATGGTGGACATGGACCATCCAGGCATATAGGCTTCTACGCAACAGAACAGCAAAGGGGAACCCGTATTATTGTCAGGAGGCACAGGTTGTCAGTTGTTCACATGTGGGGGCACACTGGAAATCACCACCCTCACAGCCTGGGTGTTTAGGAGCATGGCAAGATAGTGTACACCCGTGATTTCCAGGCCCTCCGTGCACACCATTGACCAGGGTGGAAGTGCTCAGGTAAATCACTGGGACCATGTTAACACAACCCACATAATGTATTATGCTATCCCAGGAGACCAGCTAGGGCACCTACGCAGACCTCAACCCTGATGTAGGGAGGGGTGTGAACCTTCAAGCCATGGCTGAGGAGGAGGTTTTGAGAGGCATCCCCATGCCAGCTGCTGGGTGTAGGAGCAGCCATTCCTGCTAAGACAGGGTTAATTTCAAAAGCTAAAGCCGAGGGAATGAAAAAAAGATGTGTATTAACTATAAGGATAAGTGTCGGTAATGTGACCATAAAAACACTAAATGGGAGGGGGGAAAGGGTGGAGTAAAAAGAGTAGGGGGGGATGGGTTATGAGGGTTAGGAAAAAACCAGAAACAGAAAAAAAAGAAAAAGGGTGGGATTAAGAGCACCCCTCAAAAGGCAAGATATAGAAAAAGATAACTCCCCACAACAAACAAGCAAAAAAGAGAGAAAGAAAGAAAAAGAAACAGTAAAGAAAAAAGCTATGAAGTAGCAACCAAGAAACTGGACGTAAAGGGGGAAGAGACAGACAGCGTGGAGAAAAGGAAGGAAACAACCTGTGAAAATGCAAGAAAAGAATCAGAAAGGGAGATAAACAGAAGCAAGAGACCTTTAGATAGGTGGGAGTCAGAAAAGAAAAGAGATAGGAAGCCAGGGAGTCTTACACTCAGGGTCGCCTCACTCAGCTCCAAGTGAGCCTGGTCTGAAGCATCCGAAGTGGAAGGAAGGACTTTGACTTTTTAATTACTTTATTCAGGGGTTCAGGTATACAACAATGGTGGCCGCTTACAAAGCGAAAACACAAACAACTTACTACCAAACCAAACCAAACCAAACAACCAACACATCACACCGTGACAGACACCTTCGCTGCATTTCA
>NW_017728943.1:46771114-46772197 GCF_001723895.1 Crocodylus porosus
GCCAGGTCAACCAAACTCTGGCCCCCCTCAGTCACAGGTTGGTAAAGGACAGGTCATGGGAGCCAGTGGCGCCCGTCCCAGAAGAAGTCAACCAGGAGGCGCTGGAGTCTCTCGAGCAGGTCCTCCGGCGGATCGAGTACGGCACACCGATGCCACAGGCTCGCCATCACTAGGTTGTTCACGATGAGGATGTGTACATGGTAGGAGAGGCTGGGTAGGCGCAAGTGCCACCTTTGTAGGCGGGCCTTCACTCCTTCCTTGAGGCCGTCCCAGTTGCGCGCCATGAAGGTCAGTGGCCCCAGGAACATGCCCAGGATCTTAAGGCCCTCGTGGCATCAGATGAGGCCCCTGGGCAAGGCCGGGGGGGTCGTGGCAATCCACTCTCCAAGCAGCAGGGTATCGCTCTTGACCCAGTTGATACGGGCCGAAGAGGCGCGTTCGTAGGCTCGCTGGCAGGCTGTCAGGGCCTCCACATCTTCCTGGGTGTTAAGGAAGATGGTAACGTTGTCTGTGTATGCTGAGAGCCACAGCGGAGGGGCAAGGGACGGGCCCACGGCTGGTGGCAAGGCCACACCACTCAGGCAGTGCCACAGCACATGCAGCAGTGGCTCGATGGCCAGGGCATAGAGCATGCCCGACAGAGGGCAGCCCTGACGGATGCCTCTGCACGTGGGGAACAGGGCACAGAGCACGCCGTTCACCTTGAGCAGGCTGGAAGAGTCTTGATACAAGACCCAGAGGGCGCCGGTGAAAAGGGGCCCAAAGCCAAAGGCCTCCAGGGTCCAAAAGAGGTAGGCGTGGTCCACCCAGTCAAAGGCTTTCTCCGTGTCCAGAGAGAGAACATCCAGACCAAAGAGTTCGCTGGCTGTAAGTAGGCCGCGCAGCAGAAACAGGTTATCTTGGATGGTTCTGCCCGGCACACAGTAGCTCTGCTCAGGCCCAGTGACAGAGGCCATGACAGCGTGGAGGCAGATGGCCAGCTCTTTGGCCAGGATCTTGTAATCTGCGCACAGCAGGGAGACTGGCCGCCAGTTCTTAATGCAGCCAAGGTCTCCTTTCTCGAGCAGCAGCGTGAGCACTGCA
>NW_017728943.1:46781694-46788398 GCF_001723895.1 Crocodylus porosus
GGGGGGATGGGACAAAGAGGAGAGAAAAGGGGGAAAAAAAGCTGCAAAACAGCAAGAAAAGAGAGAGAAAGCAAGATAAACAGAGGCTAGAGACCTTTAGACAGGTGGAAGTGGGAAAAGAAAAGAGATAGGAAGCCGGGGAGTCTTACGCTCGGGATCACCCCACGCAGCTCCAAGCGAGCCTGGTCCGGTGCGTCCAAAGCGGAAGGAAGGAAGGAAGGAAAACACTGGGCTTCAGAAAAGGAGATTTGAGCAAACTCAGGGATCTAGTGTGCAGGATCCTGTGTAGGCAAGCCTAAAGAGGGAAGGAGGCCAGGATTGCTTAAGGTATAAGAGAAAGCTATTCTGATGAAGAGAAAGGAAAGGGAGTGCATCAGAAGGCCAGCCTGGCTAAAGAGAAAATTATTCAATGAGTTGCAACTCAAAGAGGAACGAATGCCTACAAAAAGTACCAACATGGTTATATTACTAGGGGAGAGTGTGAGAGTATCACATGGGTATGCAGAGAAAAAATCAGGAGTAGCAATAATAACGCAGGAGAAAGGTAAAGTAATGGCTTTTTAACTTCAGTCTTCATGAATAAGTTCAGCTATCAGATGGCAAGTGCAGCTGACAATATCTAGAAAGAACATGGAGCAGGCCATTAAAGAATCCATTTCTAAGCACCTGGGGGACAACAAGGTAATCAGGAACAGCCAGCTTGGATTCATGCCTGACCAACTTGATTGCCTTCCAAAACAATGTGATGGGCTCCATGGATAGGAGGAGAACCTGGGGTGTGATATACCTTGACTTTAATGAGGCTTTTGACATGGTTTTCCATGACATTCTCATTAATAAGCTAAGGATATACAGTCTAGATGAAAGTAGTGTAAAGTGTGTATATTACTGATTCAGTCATTGTGCTCAACAAGTCATCATTGACTCGTTGAGATGAGGTATTGAATGGAGATCCCCAGGGGTCTGTCCTAGACCTAGTTAATATCTTCATTAATGATTTGGAAGGTAGGATTGAATGCAGACATAGCAAATTTGCAGATGACACCAAGTTGGGTGGAGTTGCAGGCATGCTGGAACATAGGGTAAAAATTCAGAATGACCTTGATAAACCGGAGAAATGATCTGAAATGAATCAAATGAAATTCAATAAGGACCGAACAATAACACATACAAATACAGATTGGGCAATGACTGGCTAGGCTGCAGTACTAAAAAAAAGGACCTGGAATGTATTATTAGACCGTAAGCTGAATTTAAGATGACCCCTCCAAGCCTCTGCTTCCCCCTTCCCCCTCCCTTACCTGTGCTCCATTCTACCAGGCTTGGGCCCTGTTCTAGTCTGAGTCACGGAGCACAGCCATAGTCTGGTTCCCTGTAGCAGTTGTGTGGGCTGTGCACTGCTGCTATGGGGTCATGCTCAGTGTCCTAGGCTGCAGTGTGGACAGAGCCTGCCAGCACAGAGCAGGGGTAAGTGGGGAAGGAGAGGGGCAGGCAGGGCAGCAAAAGTAGCTTGGGGGGGAGATGGCAGGATGCAGAGGTAGTAATGCTAGGGCAGGCAGCAGCTGTAGCTATGGCCCCATCCCTGGGTAGGGACTGGAGCCCAAGCCACAACATTTGTTAAATGGTGGGGAGTGGGGAATGGACATGACACTTTTTCTTAGAATCTACTTGAATACAGTAATTTACAAGGAAAGGCTGAAAGAACTAAGACTATTTAGTCTGGACAAGAGAAGACAGTGGGGATTTGATAATACCTTAAGTATCTGAAAGGTGATTATAAAGAGGATAGTGATAGACTGTCATGTGGCTGAGGGGGACAGGATAAGGAGCAGTAGTCTCAAATTATAGCAAGTTAAATTTAGGTTGGAGATTAAGAAGAACTTTCTCACTATAAGTGTGGTTAAGCATTGGAATAGGCTACCTAAAGAGGCTGTAGAATCTCTATGCTTAGAAGTTTTTAAGAGCAGATTAGAAAAACACTTGACTGGCATGATTCTAGATATGGTGCACCATTGTTGCAGAAATGAATTGCACAATATTTTTATTTATAGTCTCTCAATCAGAATTTTAAAAATAAAATCTTATCGGTAACTCGAATACTGAAATAATTGTATTTCCAGAGAAGAGAATTGAAAAAAACAAAACAAAACAAACTGACCATGTTTATCTAGGTCAGGTCTAAATTTTTCAGTCTTAATCCAATGAATCTTAAGCTATATTTTTGAGAGTAGGCTGCAGCTCCACCACGTGGGTCCGCCAGCCAATGGGAGAACAGATGACCTGGGTGAACCAATAAGAGCCACAAGCCCCACAAGGGTGGGCTGAAAACCCTCCCAGATCCTGTAGGGCCTTGTTCTAGCAACAGCATTGTTGGGTGTTGCTCTCTTGGTCCCTCCTGCTTGCTCCTAATTACTCTTGTTCCTGTCTTTGACCTTCCAGCCTTGATCAACTGTTTGGCCTGACCATGACCTCATTTTGATCCTCAGCTCAATACCCTGGTAGCTGGACTGATGTCTGGATTTGACCTTGGCTACTTATCTTCTGATAATCCCATGATTCTGGCCTTAGTGTCAAATCCTGTTTGTTGTGCCTGGTTTCCTGTTCCCTGGGTCCTTCTTGTTGGCTTTCTGGCTTCATCCTTGTTCTTAGTTGCTTCCTGGTTCATGCCTGTTGACTTCTCTTTCCAGACTCTAGCCTTGACCCCTCTGCTCCAAGCTTCTTTAGCAGCTTCTTAATGCCTCTGCTTCAGACTGCTTTACTAGCTCCTGGCTCGTGACATAGCATGGTGACTGCCTGCTTCCCAGTCGTAGGTCTGACACATGCATCTTTTATGTGCAGGAGTTTACACTGGCAAAATGTAGGTACAAGTTAATGTGCATTCAATTTTGCTCACCCACATAGGCAGATGGAGAAAAAAAATCCCTTCTTAAATTTTATTAAAACAGTTGGGAAAGTTCATTTGGCTATGAGTGCTCATTGTAACCTTGTTGAACCAACTCAGCTATTCTGTACTTTTTAAAAACTGACTGGAGGAAGAAGTTGGCATGACCATCTGGCATCATGAGCTTGTGAACTTAAAGTGATTAATATGCATCCTGCACTTGTGTAATAATGCTAACATTAAGAAAATACCCGTCTGGAATGCTGGAAGGAGGTCCCAGCCCTGTCTTCCACGTATCCTTTGTAAATGTATTAACTGCCCCATATTGCTGTTTAATTAGGATGATAAGAGCTTAACTCAATTAATTTGTTTGTTTAGAAAATGTTGTAGTGCGATTATTGAAAGCCTTTGCCAGTGAACATGGAAGTGGTAATTTTCTCAGCAGTAGTTTCTTTTCTTACTGAACTGTTTAAGCTTTGCAAGTTCTAGGAAAGTCATGTTGGGTTTCAGATACTCAGCTTTCCCAGTAATCCCAAAGTGTTTGACTCCTATTCTTTGCTTATGGCTGATAATTTACCTTTTTTTTTATGGGGTAGGTAGGTAGGTAGGTACATAGTACATATGTTTTATTTGCATGATGAAACTCATACCAAAAAGTTGCTTTCCAAAGCACACACAGGGAGTGAAATCCTTGTCCCATTGAACTCTAAGAATTGTGAAGTTCAACTCCACTGACTAGCGTATCCTGGAATAGGATTTTGCTAAGGTCATTGGCTATATTCAGCATTTGCCATTTACCATATTCAGTGAAAAATGGTACAACCTACATTTTGGGCCCAATTCTCTAATCTACATGAGCATAAATCCAGGGTAACTAAACTAATTTCAAGAACTTTCAGGTTAATTCTTGTGTATCTATAAATTGTCTCTTCAAAAGATCACCTGTATTAAGTTATATCCATTTGGTATTTTGTAGGCATGAAAAGCTAATATTCGTCAGTGGAGAGAGTTTAGAAGTAAAAATAAATATTGAAGGTAAATCCGTCCTTAGCTACATCTGTCCTTGCTTTGTTTCCTTAGTTTTTCTATTCCTATTTACACTTATTTTCTGACCAACATACCCCAGCATATTACTTTACCCCACTGTTTACATCACAGTTGGATCTAACAGAATTATATCATAGTTGTACTTGCTTATTTTAACCTGGACGCAGGCTGGATGGTATGGTGCTCCTAGAAAAGGCATATTTTTCTACCTTTCTGGTTTGAGTTGGGGCTTAGAGTTGAATAAAAATAGCCTTAGTTGGGTCCTATCTTTCTCACCATATATTTTTATACTGAATGAATATTCATTCTGAGCTTGCACTTTTCTTTTCAGCAACACTTCATGAAACAAAATCTAAAGATTAGATACCAATTGTGAGTTGGATTCATCGTTTGAAATGAGTCTGTTTCTGCTTTTATTTTGTTTTATTTTTGTTAACATCAATAAAACTCCTTCTGTTGATGTTACTAAAACTGCATTGATGCCAGTAACAAAGGATCAGGCAGCTAAAGAGATGTAATATCCATTGATGCCTTCTGTTTTGTGCTTGCATTTACTGGTGTAAGATTCAGTTATTATTGTCTTATATAAATTTACATTTCTAATACTGAAAAATAAACTGATTTGGCTAAATTTATGCCTATGTCATTTTGTATATGTAACAACAGAAATGTCATGAAGCATTGCATGCTGATTAAAGCAGAGCTATTTATTAGTTTGATGTCCTTAATTGCTGCTTTTACAAACCCCTGAAGATTCCCACATGCAGCTATAGTTGTTTAAAGATACATATTTTTCCCTGTACATTTAGGTTTTCACAAGTACTTCTGGACCTCAAGCTAACTTGAAGACAACTGGAAGAATTGAATGTATATACTGCAGTACTCCAGTCTTTCTGAGCATGAGTGCAGCTTTACTCTGAGAGAAACAGAACATTTATTGATCATCTCAAAATTGTTAAGTAACATGACTGGAGCATTTCAGGTATTTTTTTCCTTTCTACTTCTAAGTCCTTATGAAAAACAAGGGACAACAGAATTGTCCATTACAACCTCAGTTGGAGTGCCTCACCAATATGCTTCTATTCTGATCCAGAGCGCAGTTCTTTCTTCATGTCAGTTAGAAAATGCCAAGAAAGGTGACTGGGTCCATACAGGCATTACTTATCTAGTGGTAGAATCACAGTTTTGCCAACAGAAAGTCCAAGTGTATAAATGTTCGAATGGTTTCTACCTATCAAAATTGCAGGATCAGTAGAAACATCAACCTTGCTGATGAGGTAGAAGCCTAGTCTGATAGGAGTTTTACTGTGTTAACAAGTGTTTGTATACTTATCCCAGTGGTTGCCAACTGCGGGTATGTCTACCCCTAGGGGTACTTAAAAGGCTTGTAGGGGGTACACAGAACTCCACGTGTGTGCACACAGCTGTAGTGCAGCATGCAGGTGGCCAGTAGCACAGCCTGGTCATGTGGTCTGGCTGGTAAGTTAGTTGTGGGGGGAGGGAGTAGGGCTGGGGTGGGGCAGGAGCTGCCCAGCTGGGGTGGGGCATGGGACTAAGCCACATGGAGGGGTGGCTTCTGCTGCTACAGACACTTGGGGGGGGGGTGTGCCCCTGGACCTGCGCATAGGGCAGGGCAGGCTGGGGCTGTGCTGGGCTCTTTCCGGAAGGGAGTGGGGCTGTGCTGTGCTTGGGGAGTGTGGCAGCAGTGCTGGGAAGGGGCTGGGGGGGGGCTACAGTAAATTCAGGTGTGGCTGCAGCCCACCATTGTGTGGCTCCTGTAGGGCCCTGCAGTGAGGGAGGGAGTGGGGCTGGGGCTGGGGCAGTGCCAGGCTGTTCCTGGTGGAGGTGTTTGGCAAGGCTGTGTTGGGGGACGAAGCTTGGGGGGGGGCTTACAGCATATTCTGGGGTGGCTGCAGCGCCTCCCATAGGCCTCTCCCAGTGCTGCTGCTGCCCACCCCGTACACAGCCCAGCATGGCCCCAGCCTGCCTGCACCCCGTGTGCAGTTCCAAGGGCACGTGCCCCTCCCCCATGCCCTCCTGGGCCATGCGCAGTGGTGGGAGCCACCACCCACCGTGCCTCCTGGATGATCTGCTTGTGGGTGTGTCCTATGCTCTGCCCTATCTGGGCAGCCTCAGCCTCAGCCCTAGCCCCACTCCCTCCCTCACTGTGGGGGCCTACAGGAGTGGGGCTCTGGAAGGGGCTGCAGCCACTCCAGAATTCACTGTAGCCTCCCCAACCCTCCTCCCAATGCTATTGCTGCCTGCCCCAAACATTGTCCAGATCAAGCCCCCCACCAGAAACAGCCCAGCACAGCAGCCTGCAGCAGCAGCCCACCCTTGTCCTGCACACAGACCTGGGGGCACATGCCCTCGTGGGGTGTTTACAGTGGTGGGAGCCACCTCCCTGCACCCCCCCACATGAGCTGCTCATGGCTCCTTCCTTCACCCCACCCCACCCCACCCTGATTGAGCAGTGCCTGCCCCTTCCCCACTCCCTCACCATGGGGCCTCGATTTGCCATCTCCCCTTAAAAACAAGAAAAAAGTATAAAGGGGTACATGAGCTGAAACTTTGAGACAGAAGGGGTATATACTTGTTAAAAAAGGTTGAGAACCCCAGACTTATCCTATCAATATGTCCCAGGGTGGGGAACCAAACCCCAGAGTCACGGTGGGCCGGGGTGGCAATTAGACACGGTAACAGGCCGGGTTCTATTGGCTATGGAGAACTGAGGCACGGGAAGCGTAGCGGTTTCTTAAACAAGTTGTGAATTTAT
>NW_017728943.1:46788878-46848084 GCF_001723895.1 Crocodylus porosus
TAAGATCTGCATAGCAACTGAATCTGCTCAGAGCTGAAAGTGGGTCAGGGCTGATTGACAGCTCCTGAGGTCATAGAAGGGGTAACTCAGGCCCTGCATGGAATTTTCCACTCTCAATCAAACTGAGTTCATGCATTGGCAGCACCTATACTTAAAATTTTGCTCCAACACAATAGAAACTCCCCTGGTGTCCTCTGGCATCCTAGCCTGCCCTGCTTCACTACACCATTGCTTCCAAAGAGGGACAATCTGTGACTTGGCTGGACTTCCCCACTCTGGCAGAGTCACAAACCACTCCTTCTGTTATTCCAGGGGTTGGAAAAGCACAGCCCCTTTACACAGCTCTTGGGCTGTGCAGCTGACAATCTCTGCCCTACCTACCCTGACTGGCCTTGGGTTTTAAGTCTGTCCTTGCTGCCCAGCTGGGCAATGGGGCAGCATTTAAGGCATCTATACACGTGCCCCAGAGTGGAGGGTTCTGAGAGCTGCTCTAATTAAAGCTCCTGCAGCATCGCATGTATTCAGCTTCCCATGTTTCAAAATGGTGGCAGGGGTGCTTTAACTAAAGCAGGTTCAATGAGCTTTAGTTAAAGCACCTCTGATGCCATTTTGAAAAGCAGGGATGCTGGGTACATGTGACAGGGAGGCTGCTGGAGCGTGCTAGTGAGATAATTAGCATGCTCCAGCATACTTGCAGCAGACTCAGTTAATCAAGTCTGTTCCAATGCATGCTAATTAGCACACATCAGAGCAGAGCTCCATCGTATAGGCGCCCTTAAGACCCGGGGCCTGGGAACCAGGGTGGGAAAGGTGCTGTCACCCACTTCCCAGAGTGGAGTCCTTGGTGGGACAAGTGAGCAAGGGGTTTTGCTTTGCTGCTGTAGTCTGCCTGCTTCCTGAGCTGTGTTTGGGGAGTAGCAGCTGCCTTCCTGCTCCCTACCTCTTTTACCCAGACCAAGGACTACCTGATCAGGGGAACAGGCTGGGGGCTTTGTTTCCTGTTTCCTCTGCTTTTGAGGGGACTCCAGGCACTGACTTCGATGTGCCTTGTGGGGGAGATGCTCTCCTCCCCACCTTGTAAATTATTTCAGAGACTTGCAGTCCCGCTCAGGGCTGCAGGTGCTACCTTTAAAACATAGGAAAGGAGAATCTCCTCCCCAGGCCACATCAAAGCCAGCATCTTCAGCCTCATGCAAGCCCCAGGAAATGCCACATGGAAAGCTCTCCTCCGTGGCCAGATCCCCAGCTTGAAAACACTGTGTACCAGCTCTAGGTGTGCTACATCCTGTTTCCAGGCAGTCTGGGGAGCCTGAAAAGGATGATGGGGTGGGTACTCTGGCCCCCCCTGGTGGAGTGCCCGCTGCAGTACAGTTTGTCTGCAGAGCATGCAGTTGGCTTTTGAATGCTTCTACTTTCCTCTACTGATTGGGTTTCCAACCACTTAAACTAAACTTTTTAACTTTCACAGGTTCATTGAACTCATGTACATACCCTAAAACTGTTTCTGACAGTGTTCTGCACCATTAGCCTCTATAGTCTAGACAGAAACCACCAGCAAAGCAGAAGGAACAGCAAAGCAGAAAGAACTGCATTTGTTTAGTTTAGAGAAATCTGACGAGGCCCATCTTCAACTTCATAAAATGTATAGAGACCAAGACCATAACCCTATGCTGGCCTTGGAAGTTTATCCCTAACCCTAGGCTTCAGAGTCCCACTTGACCCATCTCAGTCCGGGGGCCCTGTCAACTCTTAACTATGGGAATCTTTCCTGCACCCCTTTGTTCTTGAGTTCAACTGCATAGAAGGAAGCAATGAGACTTCTGTGTCCATTGGTGATGGGACAAAAAATAACAGAGTTAAATTACAGCAAGGGGGATTTAGGTTAAACATTTAAAAAAAATCTTTATATGCAGGGCAGGGAAGCATAGATTAGAATAGATATCCTAGGAGACATGTGGCTTGTAGAGTGGGTGCAGAAGACTGACTTCAGGTTTATTACAAGGAGACAAGATCCCTATATTAGGAACATTTTTTACTTAAAGCAAACTCTGAGGGTGGTAAATAAAAATATTGTGCTTTGGAGTCATTTAATTAAAAAAAAGGTAAATAGCAACATGTATTTCTTATTAGAAGATGAGTCTAATCTTCTCTCTTGAGTAAAGAAGCCTCCCACTTCTTCCTTTATCTTTCTCCAATGTGTACAATACAATGAGCAAAATGCCTTCAACAATTCTAATTTCAAAGGCAGCAGTGAAGCTTGTAGACATTTCAAGGGAGCTGTTTAAAAATTGTATGAGTGCACTTCTGTCACAGAGCACTGAAAACTGTGTTTTTTGTCTTCCATAGATTCACCTATGGAAATAGTAATACTTTTCAGTTTGTTTACAGCCTACTGGGTTCACATAATAAGTAACAGTAATCCTGACTCTAAATGCTCCATGCACAATTCATCTGAATTTTGTACCCTTTGTGCTTGTGTTATGCTACAGTGACTAAGGAAACCTGAATACATTCATGTTTTAGGGTGTATTATATCTATCAGTTTAGTCTAAATTCCTAGGATGATTGCTTCAATATATGCATTTAATTCAATGATTTCAAAACCTAGACATCATATGGAACTTTTCCTTTTTTATCTTACATTTCGTATTTGTTCTGGAGCACTATTCAGCTTAGTGTCATATCCTTTTTTTTATGCTTTAAGGCTATTTTCCAATTACTTCTCAGATATAGCAAGAGTGAAAATGAGAGCCTAATAACTAGAAAGCTCTGAAACTCTGAGTTTACAGAAAATCTATAGGCTCAGATACTGTTTTTAATACTAAGAGACAGATATTCTCAAACCCTTTGAAAGTGTGGACATATTTTAAAGGTGACCACTTTGCAAATAACATCCTCTTCCATTGCCAGCTGCATAGACCTTTTTGCTTCCATCTGTGATAACACAGTACCATGTTTACGCATTTCTAAGATGACTTCAAATTTAAGACATTGGTTATAATGTTCTGTGTCTAGAATCTAATTACTGAGGCATCTTAAATTTGTCCCCCCATTGTTGTGGCAGGAAAACAGCAGTAGGGGGCAGGCAATGGGAAAGGCAGAAGCAAGGGGGCAGAAGTGGGGAAGCAAAGGTTGAGGATAAGCAGTGGTGAGGTGCAGGAGCAGGTGGAGGGGAAAGCCAAGGCAGAAGTAAAGCAGAGGTGGGGAAAAGCAGAGGTAGAGGAGCAAGGATCCTGCCTCTCATCTCTTGCCCCCTCTTTTGACTTCCACCCCAACACTGACCTCCTCCCTCTGCTGCTTTCCCCACTGATCTGGACACAGGTGGAGCTCCAGAGCTGCTTCTGGCCCATGCTACAGAAAGCAGGTGTGCAAAGACAGGAGAAAGGAGAGGGGGAAGGGAGCAAGGCATGGAAAGAGAAATCTGCATGATGCCAAGCCAGGCTCCAAGCACAGCTGCGGAAATCTGGGGAAGGCTAGAGACCAAAGTAGCAGCAGCGTGGAGACTCCTCCTTCCCTGCCTGGGTCCCTGCTAGCAAGGGAGAAGGGAATCTGGGCAGAGAGCTGTTGCTGCATTCTGTTCCTAGATTCATGGACTGTAAGGCCAGAAGAGACCTTGGAAGATCATCAGGTCTAACCCCCTGCACCAAGCAGGAAAGATACCTGAGGGTCAGGTGACCCCAGCAATCTGACTGTCTAGTCTCCTCTTGAAGATTTCCTGGGTAGGCGATTGCATCACCTCTGGAGGGAGCTTATTCCACAGTCTAGACACCCTGACTGTAAAGAAGTTTTTCCTAATGTTAAGCCTGAATTGATCTTCCAGTAGTTTGTGGCCATTACTCGTGGTTTTTTCCTCAGGTG
Organism: Crocodylus porosus; assembly: GCF_001723895.1. Lineage (NCBI taxonomy): Eukaryota > Metazoa > Chordata > Crocodylia > Crocodylidae > Crocodylus > Crocodylus porosus. Next base: position 46,792,737 of record NW_017728943.1, read on the forward strand.
CCCTGGTGAACATTTGTTTGCTGAGCCCTTGATGTACTCCCCTAGTGTAGTGGTAAGCTGCTACCGGGTCCCCTCTCAGCCTTCTTTTCCTCAGGCTGAAGAGTCCCAGATCCCTCAGCCTTTCCTCATATGGCTTGCCATGTAAGACTGATCATATGGGTGGCTTTTCTTTGGACTCTCTCAAGCTTTTCCATGTCCTTGTTAAAGTGTGGTGCCCTGAACTGGACACAGTACTCCAGTTGCAGTCTCACCAATGCTGAGTAGAGTGGAAAAATCACCTCCTTGGGTTTGCTGGAGATGCATGGATTGATGCATGCCAGAGTATTATTTGCCCTACTGGCTACAGTATCGCACCGCCAGCTCATATTCATACTATGGTTTGTTATTACCCCCAGGTCCCTTTCATTCGTGGTGCTAGTCAGTTTGGTGCCACCAAACCAGTAGACGTGTTGGGGGTTTCTAGTCCTGAGGTGGAGCACTTTATATTTCTTGTTGTTGAACTTAATCAGATTTCAATCCACACAACTTGCTAGCCTGTCTAGGTCCGCTTATATCTGTAGCCTATCTTCAAGCATGACCATGCTCCCCATAACATTTGCAAACTTGGCCAATGAGCTTTTCACCACCACATCCAAATCATTAATAAAGATGCTGAAAAGTACTGGACCAAGCACTGACCCCTGTGGGACACCGCTGCCCACTTCTCTCCAGGATGAAACAGATCCATTCACTATGACTCTCTGGGTCCTATTCTGCATCCAGTTTCTTACCCACCTGACTGTCTCAGAGTTAAGCCCACAATCCTCCAATTTTCTCATGAGGACATTGTGGGATACTAGGTCAAAGGTCTTTTGGAAGTCAAGGCATACAATGTCAACCTGCTATCTTGTGTCCAGGTGGCTAGTTGATGTTGACCCTGCCCCAGTAACACAGCTGGAGCACTTTAGATTTTTTTTTTCCTTTCTAGTTCTAAGTCCTTATGAAAAATAAGGGACATCAGAACTGTCCATTACACTGGAGTTGCTCACCAATATGTTTGTATTCTGATCCAGAGTGCAGTTCTTTCTTCATTCCAGTTAGAAAATGCCAAGAAAGGTGACAGGTTTAGGGTCCATTCAGGCATTACTTATCTAGTGGTAGATTTCTAACAGCTTACAATACGTGATTCTAAGGTTATCACTTTGTTTGCCCCATATATACATGTATATTCCATCTTGAGAATTGAGTGAATATGGTATATATGTAGAACCACAGCAGCTGCTCACATGGAAAAGTTATCTTGGGGAACAATTTAGTGTAGATTCCTGTCTTTTAATGAAGTATAAGCAAGGCAATAAGTATTGCCCCCAATTTCCCCGAACCAGGTAGCTTTATTGTGTGAAAATCTGGTTCTTGATTGATGGATGAGCTCAACATGTGGAAGCCCTAAACTCAGGCCAAGCCACCTTTGTTATCTGCAACCCTTGCTCTAACCAGGGGACGCATCTACACTGTAATCCATATACACCATACTATAATCTATATCATATAATCCCCTAAAATGTATAATCTATATACACTACAATAAGTGCCAATACACTATAATAAAAAACTAGCCTTGGAGAACTACCTGCCTGGAATGGGGCCTGTACCCCATTGCTAGAGAGGGAAATGGTTTAGGGGTGCCTGGTCCTATCTTCCTCTATGAGTTTATTCCTTTTCTTTGTTGTCGTCCCTTTTTTTTTGTCTCTTCTCCTCTCCCCCATTTTTCTTCCTTTTTACTCATGCTTCTTTTGTGTTGCCAGAGCCAAACTAACAGGCAGAGAAGCCTGAGCCAAGGTGGCTGCCAAGCCCAGGTGCAAGCAGTGCCTCATGGCCCAGAGGTGAAGGTGATCCAGAAGAGGCTTTATGGGCATTTGTTTACATGGTTACGTAGCCGTGCCAAGTTCTTGGAGCATGAAGTTGTATAAATGGGGAAATGCATGTCAGTGCTGACAAAATGGTGGCACGCTTTTGAATTAAAACACCTTGAAGTTGTTTTAGTTAAAAAATGCACCACCACCGTTTTCTGCATGCTGATGTACATTTTGGCATTTATACAACTGCATGTGATGTAGCACAATGAGCATCAGCTCATGTATGGGGCAGACTCGATTAATCGAGTCTTTTCCAACCCACCAGATCTTCAGTTTATCGCATGATGAAAAGGTATGTGTATAAATGCCCAATAAACTCAGGCCTCGGGGCAGAGGGGCAATCTGGCCATAGGAGCTACAGGGAGTAGAGCTCCAGACAGAGGAGCCTGGAGCTAAACTAGGGATATTAAATAAGGTCTCAGAAGGACAGTCAGGGTGAAAGGAACCTAAGAACCCTTAGTGGGATTGATATAACTACTCCAGGTCTTCTTCTGTTTTGCTTTGTAAGTACCGCTGTAGGATGAGGCTAACCTAGGCAGGGTAGTTGTTTGAGGCACAGGAGGTGCCCATGTTTTGTGGTTTTTATTTCATGTGGAGGACTAGATTGTGGCTGTAGAGAAGGCAGGGGCCATTGAAAGGGGTACCTGGGGACACTCTGAATCTCAGACTCAGTGTTAAGAGGAAGGAAGATAGAGACTGGGGAAAAGCATGGAGCCTGTGAGGGTGAAAGCCTGCCAGAGACTAAGAGGCATGGTAGGAATACATGAAAGCAGGACCCATGGCCCTGGGGGTTGTATAAGGGCCCCATGGGGTCTAGAACTTGAAGTTACAAGGGTATGACTCAAGCTGAGCCAGAAGTTTGTGGCCTTGGACAGTGGACTTCAAGCTAGAGTGCACAGCCAGAGTAAAAGTGGAATGAGGTCAAGGGAGCTATGGTCCAGACAAGGACCCACTAGTGAAAGCTCTCTCTATGCTTAGGGCAGCCTCCTTGTCAATTTGTTACATCAAGGTATAGCAGGAGAGAATACAAAGGACAGGGGGAGAGACCCTGAGGAGACTAGCGGGTAGAGGCCCATCATAGCAGGGAGCCAGAGACTCCTGTTACGCAGCAGAAGCTAACTTGTCAGAATGGCCAGTGTGTGAGCAAACAGACAGCTAAGATAAGGACATCTAGTCTGAGATTAGGCAGTCTCAGGAGGGAGGGCAGCCAATGAACTCAAATGAGAGACTAATACCTGGCCACCGGATGCAGGTGATAATGAGAGGAGCTAGATAAGGGCATGCTCAGAAGCTTGAGCAGCAGCTAGGGAGCAGAGCTCGGTCAGCAGAGCAGCAGCTGGAGGAAACCCTGTGGAAAGCTGAGCCACTCCCATGGGGAAAGAGACTGAGTGTTGGGAAACCCCAGCAGGGGAACTGGACTCTTGGGAGAAGATCAGTGAGCGACCCAGGATGGAGCTGCCCAGAGGGAAGTTCACATACTCCGATTGGGAAAATTTAGCTGGGTAAAAACAACAGGTCCATTTTTTTTCTGCCATATGATCATCTGAGCAGGAATGCTTGCATTAAAGTGACAGTATATTCTTCTATTTTAGGGATAGTACCCGGGGTGGGGTGTATTTAGTTAAGCCGCTAGCCTAATTTTATGTTTTGTTGCACTACTGGTGGTTTAGATTGGGACTAGTGAGGAGGTAGAGATCCCAGCAGAGCCCAGAGCAGGGCAGAGTTCATACCCTGAGCAGGGCTGAAGTAGCTAAGATTTTGAGGGGCAGGATGAAGTCTAGTAAAGCCCCGTCCCAACCAGGGCTGAGTAAATTAATGGTAACATCTACAAGGCATGGGCATAGACGTAGGGGTGGTAAGAGGCCATGGCTGCAGCCCATAAGGCACTGAGTGAGGTAAATTGACAGAGTGGTAGAGCCTAGGTGAGTGGTTCCCTGGGGTCCCGGGCAGCCTCCCAACACTTTTTTCCCCCCGAGGAACATCAAAGGTGTGGCAGACATAACAGAGGGAATGGCTCAGCAACCAGGCAGGCAGGAGTCCAATGGTCACCAGAGGGCGCTACTTGTGCCCTTCAGCTGCACCCAGCTACTCCCATAAAAACAGTTACACCATGCTGACACCAGTAGCTATGCTACACTGCCCCATTTCTCTATCTATCTTGGGGATCCCTGCATATTATAAATCTAACTTTAGAATGGGGCCTTTTACTTTCTTAACATCTGCTAGCTGTTGACTCTACTATTGGGTCTCTCCAGGCTGGAATTAACTGCACTCCCCCTAGAACTGTCACTTACTCTGGAAATCATAATATTTATATTCCTAAACCTGTGCTTGGGAGCTGCCTTTGCTTTAACCCTATCCCATAGAGACCTGTAGAATGTAACCCTAACCTAAGGTTAGGGTTACAGTCCCCCCCCAATCCTTTTTTGAGCCTGATAATCAGCCACTCTAGTTTAAAAGGCCATCTAGTCCTGCCCTTACACCAACTGCCCCAAGTACTTCTGGAATCCATGGATCCATACACTATAACTTTAAGCTAGCCTGCTTGTAACCCTAGACTTGGAATCCTACTTGACCTGTCTTAGTCTGGGGAGCCCTATCAGCTCCATTTCTAACTCTTATCTATAGGAGTCTTTCCTGCCCCAACCCTATTCCTTCCTGTACACTGCAAACCTAGTAGTACCTTGTGGAGAAACTTGTCTGCCTTAACCTTAGTTCAAGTACCCCTTACTTGTCTTAACCATAAATCGGCTAGTTAAAGGAATTCCATAGACTGCAACCCTAATCTTACCTGGAGAACCTTGCAAGAGTTAATCCTAACATTAATCTTTGGTCCCAGCTGTACTCTCAGGGTCCCTGTCTGCTCCAGTCCTCACTACAGCCTGGGATGTCCTGTATTTTTATACTCTAACCCTTACTCACAGAGCACAACATTACATAACCCTTAGCATAGCCTACAGAGCCCTTCTGGCCCCATCCTAATTTCAACCTTTGGAGCTCTGCCTACTTTACTGTATCTACCTGAATGGTTCCTCATGTCAGGGAGCCCAGTTTGTATAAACTAATACAAAGAACCCTACTGGTTCCAAATTTAATCCTATTTTTGGATCATTGTACCCTGTAATCCTAATGCTAGTCTGGAGTGCTTTACCACTCTGAACTCTGGTCCTAGTCTGGGGATCCATACTAGCACAATCCTGTTCTCTAGTCTGGGAGTTGTACTTTGCAAGCCTAATGATAGGTGGGAGAACTTCGTGTGCCTTGAACAGAGAGTCCTAGCCTATGGAATGCTACATTCTCTCATCCTCACCCTGACTAAGGAGCACTACCTCCCTCAAACTGTAACTCTAGGTCTATATCTTGTCATTCTAATCTCCGACCCAGGAACCTCACTTGCCACAGCTCTATCTATATGTCTATACAGGTAGCCATACAGTCTGTAACCCAGCTATAGCTTGTGTCTCATTATATCAACTCTAAGTCAATTACAACCCTACAGGCCCCATCTCTGTATGCCTCAGGGGTTGCATACAATTTCTGGCCTGTACTTAATCTTAATTTGGAGAGCCCTAACACCTTGTATCATAAACATAGCATTGGGTGCCCTATCTGTACCAATCCTAGCTCTAAGCTAGGAAGCCCTATCTGTTCCAACTGTTACACTAGACTTGAGAGATCTTGAAGCCCAAATCTGAACTGTGTAAGCCCATCTACTTCTAATCCAAATGCTAGCTCATCTCTAGCTAATTCTGATACTAGGATTAAAAAAATGGGGCAGTCTGGTTCTTGGGCTCTGGCCACATACAGGCATTACATTTCTACTGAGAGAATCACTGGTCTCAAGTTATAAATTGCCAGTGTGCAGACATTCATTCACTTTTGCCCAGAGGAAACATTTCTCATTCACAAGAAAGATCTTACTATTTGACACCTGTAAGATCTCCCCTGCAAGAGACTTTCTCTTGATAGAATGAACACCTATATACTTGACTCCTCCATGATTGGAGTAGCTGTTTTCCCTGTGCCTTTGTCAGACTGGGGTGACTCCAATCTGGGAAGGGTAGCCAGAGGGGCATTTCTGAACTGATCACAGACTCGTTGAGCTGCTGCTGCCCCTGCATCTCTTCCTGAGCCTTCCTGAGACCAGGACACCAGTCTGGAGAGGGTGTGGGGAACAATGCTTTACTGCTCCATCCCTTCCCAAAATCTTCCCCTCAGTCTTTACATAGGCATGCAAATGTTAAAGAGGAGCCTGATACATATAGCTGGGGTTGGGGGTCTCCCCTAGGTATTAAGAGAACTTCAAAAAGTGACTGGTTGTTTAGCCAGGGCTCCCAGTTACACAATTCTTTTAAAAGTCTGGGGCATTGAGAGCCTGACATCAGAGAAAAGCTCCCTGGTGTCAGGCTCCTGGTATCCCAAGCCTTTAAAAAGACACCCCAGTTTGGGGAACAGGAAATGGTTCTGTTTCTCTACCTCCCAGAAACTGGGTAGGAAGGAGAGGAGCAGCTGCCTGTTGCTCCTTACCTGTTCCCCAAGTGACTGTCAGCCCCAGTCCCTTTATTTTCAACATGATATAAATTTAAGAATTAAGGATGCCAGCACGCAGACAGATAGGCTGACATGAATATTAAACAAGAAATCTGAACACTAGGTATTTAAAACTAATTTTTAGAGACATATTGATAAATATGTAAAAGGACAACATTGTGTAATGGACTGTAGTGTTGAACGTCATGGACTGTCATGTTGTAACATGAACTACATCTCCCACAAACCTCCAGGGGACTGGAGGAATGAACTGTGACATGCAGTACAATTCCAAAAAGGCTACAAGGGACAGGAGGAAGCAGAAAAGCAGCAATGGAGTGCAGGATTCCACAGGTGATAGAGATGCATGACCATAGACTCAGAAGGAGCAGCAGAGCTAAGGCTGTGAGCTGCAGCAATGGGGCTCAGATGTAGGAGTCCTGGAAGACAGTAATTAAACATTTTTGGGACCAGAGGCTAGTTGGGAGTCCTGACTGAATTGTGGGATGTACTCCCACAAGTGTATATAGCACAGTATTAGTGTTCCCTACATGTTACCTGTTCTTGGGTGACTTCATCACAGTGTCACTTTATTACCTGTTACCTGGATCCTAATTGTATGTACCTTAATGTTAATGTTTGTTCACCTGTGCCTGTCCCTTTCTTTCTAGCCCATCGCTTGTGACCCTAATCCCCAGCATCTCTTATATAAAAGTGGGAAATTCCCTTGCTGGCTCCCTGTGTCAGTTCCTAGGGTTGTGGGTTTTGACCTAAGTACTTATAAGTACGTACTGCATAGATGCAGACAGTGAGATTTTCTTGGACTTATCTTTTTTTGAGATTAATAAATCTCTTTTGGCCTAGAAACCTATCTGTCTGAAGTACAAAACAGAAATCACAAAGAGGTCATTACTAGTCTGAGATTCACTGAAATGAGATCTGAAATCCTTATGGGTGGATGGTGTCAGATCCCTTACACGGGCATGTTCCTGTGGGAAGAATGAGATTTGTTTAAATTATTATTTGTGGTCTTGTTCATTCTTTGAAGAAATAAGAGAAAAATGGATCTCTTCATTGATAGAAACTTTTAAATACTGGACTAATGAGGAAAAAAACCAATTTGGTTCCTCTCTAATAATTTATAAAGTGCTGTATATTCCTGAGGTGAATTATTGCAAAGAATAAGGTAAAAAATCAAATAAAATTTTATATTTTTTATTCTACTACTTTATAATGTTTCAGTGTATCTGTTTTCTGTAACATCGTATATTATGCTATTTTAATTTTGGTATGTAATCATATTGTATGCTTTTACCAATAACCATAATTTATATAATTTTATTATTATATTATATGCAATTATATTGCTGATTTTACTGTATTGTTTTAGTGAGCACTGTAACTACACTGCTGTAAGTACACTATCTGTACTTATATAGGTACATTGTCTGGAGTGGGCAAAAATCCAATCAGCGGTTGGATCTGCCTCTGAGATTTCATCACTGCTGGTATAATCTGAGAAAGAAACAACAACAAGTTCTGAGAGTTATTGCATCTCTACTATCAGGGTCAGGCTACTACCATCTAAGTGAAGAGTAGGTAGTTCTCACTACTCATGATAGACGGTGTATATTTTGCTTCATGTCAATCAGAGACTAAGTTCTAGACACAATTTCTCTTGCTTAAAAGCTCCCATCTGGACTTGAATTCAGATCTTGCAGCAGTACCAGAACATTAGATCTTTTTTGGGAGCTATTGCTTATACTCTTCTTGAATTTAGAAGGAAAAGGAACTTTAGCTTATGAAGAAAGCACACAAATAAACTGCCTTGCAATCTCTGACCCCTCTTTGTTGTCCATGGAATACTGTGATCATCTCTCACTGGCAGGTTACTGCTGATCATTTTATTAATCCATTCTTTGTTTTTATATCTTTGACTATTAGTTCTTCACATTCCCATTTAGATTCTATTATCTGCAAATATCTCTTTAATTTTATTAGAATTAATTGGACTAAAATTATATTTTTAAAGGATAATTTTTGGCCTGAGTAAACTATTGTATCTTATCTTTTAAGTACAATGTAGGAGGTTCTCTTTCTGCTTTTTTTCCTTTCTTTTTAGGTTCTGGCATATGCATACTATACCTTCTGTGATGCTAATAAAATAGACATTAGGCGTCTCCATGAGTCCATGGCTTTAATTTCCAAACTTTTTCCCTTCAGGCAGTTTCAAAATTCCTTTATATAAAGACTCCCATTCTTGAAGGTTAATATTTCAGTTTTACCTCCTGGTATGATTTCCCTGAATGAATGACAGGCTAAATGGTCCCACCCCGTTTTCTAAGACAGCTTTCTCTAGATAAGACAGGACTAAAACTATTAAAAAGCCTTGTCTAAACACAAAAGTTGCACCAATTTAATTTTTTTTCAAAAGCAATTTAACTAAGTACAACCTCCTTGAATACCTTGACACCTTTCCAATCTTGACACCTTTCCAATTAGATTAAGAATGTCCATACATAAGGGTTATATCACTGATTTAACCCTTATCACTGATTTGTTAATTCAGTGGAATTTGTGCATATTTAAGTCCTAACATTTGTTGACGATACAGTTTACTAGAGCAAAAGAGGTTTCAAGTTGTTTCTAGCTAAGGTTCTCCTCAACTTTTCTTAGGTGCCAAATTACCTTCACAAAAGGTCATTTGATCACTAAAACAGTTTTTGAAAATATGGATCATTACCTATTGCATTGCATATATGCCAATCTTTCAAAGCTGCGAAGTACAGAAATGTAGGGCAACTGTATAGAGGAGGAGAAAGTTTCATATCAAATCTTAGTCCTTACAATCAGGGAGCCCATTCAGCTAGCTCCATAGGGGCAGGTAACCTGACTTACTAGGGCAAGATTTCTTGAAACTCCCCGTAGATGACCTCCATTTTGTAGCCAACCTAGATTAGTGAGAGACTTATTTCAGCCTAATAATACAAGGAACACTGTTCATTTGTAGTTCCTAGATTTTCTAAGCTGAATGCTCCCTAGTCTTTTCCCCCAGTATGGGAAACCAGAATCATGAATATTGTTCAAATCCTGTTATGTTTTGGGGGTTTATGGGATTTCATGAATGTTTCCCTGTGGTTTGTTCTATTGCTGCACCACGTGTGGTCTCATTGGAAAGCCAGTTCTAGGTTGTATCTAGTTATGATACTATTATCACAGTGTATATTATGTTATGCTGTCTGTCTATGTACATCTTTATAATTTTTGATATGCTTCATCCAGGGAACCAAGGCACACATGCTTAAAAGACAAGTACATCCCCCTGGCTCAGATACAAACATAAGTTGGGTCCCAAGGTATTGTCTGCCTGCAATGGGGAATTCAGCTCCTTTATAGAAAAGGCATCTGGCCACCAGGCCAGAGGTATGCTAGGTAGCCATTGAGGCCAGAAACTTATGGAGGATTCCTGTAACTCATCAGCATTAAAATAATGCTAATGATAATGCTGATGTGGGGGACTGGCCTTGGAGGCTTTTCAGTGTCTACTTAAGATAGAATGAGTGTCCTTGAATCCCAGCTGTTTCAAGATGCCCAGCAAGACAGGGCAGTATAAAGGATGATCTCTAAGAACTCTGGCATGGAAGGCTAGGGGTAGCCAGATGAGAGGGTAAAGTAATTGTGCTTGTTTTGCTCTTCTGTCTTCAAATCTACGGTGTCCGTTTTGCTGATTGTGTCCTTACATACTGCCTAAGCAATGAGTAATTTTCTGAGTGAGTGGCATTTCAAGTTACCCTTTCCATGGAAAGAAGGACCTATAATTTCTTCTCAGCCCAAAAATGGAGTGCCACCTGAGGCTGGAAGAGAATCCTTCACTGCAGGTTCAGGGGTTGGTGTAAAGGCAGTAGAGCTGATGTTTGCTGGGTTAAAGAATTATCCCAGGGAAGCCTTGGTCTGTTCCTTGGGACAAGTGGCAGCACAATGTGGAAAAACGTGGGGCTCTGTGGGGGCTCTAGAAGTAGGTTTGTAATAAATATCACACCCCTCCACATGAAGCGCTGCACCATTGGCTAGGCATGTCATGGCTTAACTTGAGAATTTTGTGTTTTCCTGTGAAGCTTCATATGTGGTTGTCTGGCAGAAGCAAATTTCCTGACTTGATAGACCAGTGATATTGTTGTCAGGTATAACACATTCTATTATACCAATGAACAATTTAGTCATATTTTTTCTTATTTTCACTTCCTAAGGCACCAGTCCTCTGGCTGAGAGCCACAGAGAACTTGTTCTTCTGTGGTGATGTCTTGCTTTCATTGTTTCAAGGGCTCCTTTGGCTGCAGTTAAAGATGAAGACCACTACAGGTCACCTTACCTACAAAAAAGGTCACTGGACTAGAGTAAGGGATACAGTTATAGGGATGCATAGGCTAGGATGGCAATGGCGAGTCTGGTGATGCTTTCAAGGCTAGAGTAACACTTATGTGAAACAGGGCCCTTGGACTTAGGGTATTAACAGGTGTTTATTTCTAGAAATCTTTCCACAAGAGCAGGCAATTCAGTGGTTCAGCCTGCACTGATGTGTCTCCCCAGCTCCCTGCACTTTCCCAGACCATAACTATTCTTCAGGGATCCCTAGGAAGCAGTGGTTCCTCCACTCCTCCTGGTCCCCAGGGTTAGTAAAGTGGTAGAGTAAGACTCCCCATGCCTTCTCCAGACTTGGTGTGAGGGGAGGGGGGAGCACAGCAACTGTCAGCAACTTTCTTAGGCCATTTGTTTGGAGAAGAATATAAATGTTATTTCACCATCCAAACAAGCAGTTGTTTGGAAGATAGGATGAGCTTCTGAAACATACTTTTATAATATCTGATGGGGTATAGGCTCTAATGTTTATAATGTAATTTAGAGTTCTTAATTGAGCTAAAGTTCTCACAATAAGCAACCCTGTTTCAGATCATGAGCCCTCCATCACAGAATATGGTAGAAATCAAAGCTGCCTGAAAAAGTAACAGAATAAATAATAGAAAATTTTTAATATTTTTGAATCAACCGTGGGGGCTGCATCCCATATTTCCACTCCATACAATAAAATGGACTCTACCTTAGATCAATAGACCTTTAGTGCTGCCAGTACTGCCTGTCTTATTATAAAAGGCTCAAACTCCAACCGAAGCTTGTTCTGCTTTAATAATTACATTTTCAATGCGTTTATTCTGGCACAGATTTTTATTAAAATACATATATTCCAAGATATTTAAATGAGGAGACCACCTCCAATTTCCTTTTCTGTAAAAACTATGCCTGTTTTCTTCTTTCACTCCCCAAAACACTACCTTGGATTTAGCAGTATTGATTTCCAAGCTGTTTGAGATGGTGGATGCACCTACATGAGATGCTGACTGCACAGTTGTGGCTGCACAGTCATTTAATACTTGCATACACAAGTACAAAAATGACTGTGCAGTAACTGGAGTTAGTGTGCAGTAGTGCTACCAAATGGCTTTTTGGTGATGCTGGCTGCGGAGCAGCTCGTTAATACTGCACAGTAGTATTGCATCGTGCTTTGTGCCACACAATGCTACTGTGCAGTAGTAACAAGCTACTGCACAGTCAGCATCTTGGTAGACGTGGCCAATACTGCTGAAAAGCACCAATAACTTTTGGAGGCCTATCTGGGATTGTGACATTATTTGCATTTCACCTGCATAAAATGGGAGATAGAACCATTCAATAGCATAAGTTTGTATAATTAAGTCCCTGTTAGCACGTTTTAGATAATTCAGAAATAGACTAAGTAGTGGAGCAGGCAGGCATCCTTGTCATTGTCCTGTCTTAGAAAAGTACTAGAGAGGACATCACTGATCTCATAATGCACCCTAGATGCAATATTTGGGTAGCAAGCAATAATTTATTGTAGGAAAGCTTTATTCATTTATGTCCCTACCAGTTTCTTCCCTAATTTTAATTGGCCAATGGAGTCAAAATCTCCTTCAGATCTATGAAGGCTACATATAAAAATGTTGTCTTTTTACATATTTATGCTTTTAGATTTTTTTTACGTTTGGATGCCAAACAGTGCAACACAAAACGGTGGTCCATACAAGAATAGCCTGCTCTTGAACCAGCCTACTCTTCTCCCAAAATGTTATTTTCAAAAATTGTTGTTTGTAGATGAGAGACTTTCCCATGTATTGGCAGGAATGCACATAAGACTAATAGGATGATATGCTGCAAGATCTCTCTTATCATTATATTTAAAAATGGGGACTATTATGTTTTCAATCCAATGCTTATGGTAAATACCTTCTAAAATAGTTATATTAAATATTTTCTCAACACTGAGCAATACCAGCTGATGACTTCTTTGAACATTTCTGGGAGAAGATAATCATGGCCAGGGGCCTTTCCATTCATGGGGTTTTTTTTTAACATAACTTCTTTCTTCAGGAATATACACATTGGGGATTATGTTAAAATTGTTTGTCCTTTGTCATTTTGACTATAATCTGCCAAAAACATCCATTTTCTCTTTTGCCTGATTTTACCAGTTCCTCTTTCATTTGTTTCTGTTTCTTTTTACTGTTTTTTAAATGGTCTTAATTTTCATCCGTTGGATTTTAATCTTTATCTGTTGGAAACCCGCACAGTCATTTTTGAACTCTTATTCATCCAAGGCTTCTATTAAAGTCTATAGCTTTAGAGGAGTCTTCATCAAACCATGGTTTATGCCATTGGCAACTATTCCCTAGAAAGTTGCTGTCTTTTGTTGAGAGCATTTTTCATCTGTTGGACATCAACTTCATATTGAGGAATGAGTTTTTGACGTTCTTTTTTTAAAGAATTTGAGGTGAGTGGTGTGAGAGAGTATCTTTGAATACAGCAACACAATTCTCTCCTAACTCATCATTCCACTTAATTTTCTTAATAAGGACTTCTAATCTAAGGGTTAGTTGTATAGTAAATGGGGAAGTCTCCTCATAATATTCTAATGGACTTTTTAGAGAGGGGGGAAGTGATTACTTTCCACATGTGGCAGGATTTCAGGTGATTTATACCTATGGCACATATGGTTCTGTTGGTATATTGTCTCTCATACTTGCTCTTTTAGTTGTAACAATGGTGAATGCCAAAGGCTTATCCTTTCCAGTCCACCTATTAAGCATTCTAAGATTTTATTTTGTGATAAATTTCAACAAATATCACCCTTAATGCCTTATTTGATATATTGTGGGGGCAGGGTGTGGGTGTGTGGCATTTGTGGGGTGTGAGGGAGGTTGTGGGGATATGGGGACCTCCTTGACACTTCCCCCATGGTGCATCAGGCAGGGATGCTCAGGCACTTGTTCCCAGTGGTACACAGCTCTGGCCAGCACTGCACATCACAGTGAAGGGTGCAGCCCCTTCCAGGCCATCTCTGTCGCTGACGCTCCCCACTACGCATGGGCAGCCCCCACACTAACATGGCATAGAAATGAAGCCCTGCATGCTGGAACCAGCCGCCTTCCCTGCCCCTTGCTGCAAAGGGCCAGAGGTGGGAAAGGAAGTCAGCTTCAGCATGTGGGGTTTCCCTCCCATGCCACGTGAGTGTGGAGGCTGTGCGTGCATGGCAGGGAGTGCTGCCAATAGAGATGGCTTGGTGGGGGCTGCACCCCTTGCTGCCGTGTGCAGGACACCAGTGCCTGCCCCAGGCATGAGTACCCTGAGTGCCCCTGTCTTCTGTTGTATTGTGGGGGGAGTTTGGGGGTCCCCCCACACTCCCTCACACCCACACACTGCCACCCCCTTGGGCACGGGTTCCATGCTGCCGCTAGCTCCAGCCCTGTGCTCTGCACTCCTGCCCAGCTGCAGCTCTACCCCGCCTCCATTCCTGCCTCCACCCCCACTTCTTCCCTACCTGCTGTCTGGAGCAAGCGGGATGTGGGGAAAGCTGAGCAGGTCCCCTGTGGCAGAAGAAGCCCTGCCTGGAAGCTGCTGTTGGCCAGGCCAGGCCTTTCTGCCAATGAGGGTGGAAGTAAGGTGCAATAGGGTATGTTGGGGGCATGTGTATAAGTGGATGCCTTGCTTCCACCCCCATGGACAGAAGTGCTAGGTGGGGTACAATTAATTGCTGGGTGTCATGGGCCAGACGAAAGTGCCTGGTGGGCCAGATCTGGCCCATGGGCCATATTTTGCCCACCCCTGCTTTATCATGTAACTTTGCTGGAGAGATCCCCCATGTTGCATACAGTTTATACACTACGAAGAGAATAAGGGCATAGACCTGCCTCCACCATTACACTCACACACGCATGCACATGCATAGTGCAAGAGTAAATAAGCTTGTATTATGCATTAGATTGAGATAACAAAGGAAGCAGCATTCAACTGTAGCTTAAAACACTTCCCTGAGAAAACAAACAAGTTAATTTAAAAAAAAACTGCATAGAGAATTATTTAAACTAAGTACAATCTTCTGAAATTGAAATTCCCCGTGTGGTACTTATGCTTATTTATTTGGGACGCAGTGGATATAGCTCCTTGGTTAAAGCTGAGTTTGTTTTTTTCACTTCCATTAGGAATCCAGCCATGTTGTTATGGATGAAGAATATAAATCCCCTCCTAATTTGCAGCATTTGTTCTTTTAACAAATAAATGAACTGTCTGACAAATTCAAAGTTATTCTTTTTAGTAGTTCGAGTAAAAAATGACAAAATCACTCTTTGAAGAAATTTTATACCTAATGCCTGCTTATTTTTGTTGTGTGTGCAAACTCTTCAGTTTTTCTCTATAGCTATAGTTAAAGGCACTATAATCTTGTGCAATGGTTACTGTTATCGGGTTAGCAGGGTTACCTTTGGTTCTCGCTTGCCACGACTTGGATCTTATGAGGGGAGGAAAGAGATTGATGAGATGTTAATTGGTACCCGCAGCATGACCACTCCAAACCAGTTATGATATTTTTGGTATTTTATTTCTTTTTCTTATCTTTTCTCTTACAGTGGCCCAGATTGGAGGCAGCAGCCTGTTTGAGCTGCTCCCTGGATTGTACTTGCACTCAAGAGGGGATTTCCAGCTGCAAAATCTTCAAGGTAAGTGCTGGTTGGTCTCTTGTGGGGTTAGTTGCCTTGTTAGTAGTCTGCACATCTGGCGGCTTTTGTTCTGTACCGGCTACTCGTGTAGAGGATGTCCCCGGCTGTTTCTCTCAGCACAGGGTAATTACTCACAATTCTGGCTCAGTCACTTTTGGGTCACAAGAGGGGGAGGGGAATAAGGAGTTTCCTCGCCCATATCTCCGCTTATAACCCGCTAATTGCCTCATTAGCGGCAAGCACTCTCTGCGTTTCTCATTTTTCATGGGTACACGATTCTGGGAGGAGCCTCTAGCTACTCCCCCTCATGACCAGTTTCTTTGTTCCCAGTTTCCCCAATCTCACTGGGCTTCAGACTTGGAGATGCCCCTTTTCCTCACTAAGGAGCCTGATTCCTTTTACTTGAAAGTCCCGGTGGATCCGCCACCTGGCTTCTCTGCTTCTCCCCACTCTCCCTGGCACCGCCTGAGTTTACCGGCAGGATAATCTCCAGTACAGTTACCCTACCATTTCCCTCAGGGATCCGCTGCCTAGCGTCTCCATTCTCCTCCTCTCTCTCACACTTGCTGATACTGTAGGATTCCTGGGAGGGTAATCCCCTCCGCCCCATGTCTGTTGCATACCACAGGGCTTCATTCCTTCCCAGGGTCCGTCCCTGGTAAATCCTCCTTTTGTCTCCAGAATTTTGTCACTCCTCACCTCTTCTCCTGGTGCCCAAAGGCATTTTCTTCAGGATTTCCCCTTTCTTTTATTCCCAGAGGTGGTCTCCCATTGGCTGATCTTGCATGGGGGAGTCTTCCCCCAGCTGTCTGGGATTTTCCCAAAGTAACAGGGCTCCTAATAGGGACCCTGTTACAGTTACATTAGAAGAAAATAGGTTGTAGCTAAGGCAAATTTACTGAGACCTATCCAATTCTTATAAATTCTCTAGTGTCAAGGTTGAGTTCAGATATGGTCCATCTGCACAAAAAGTGTTTTGAGGGCAGCAGGAAGCGGAATTTTAAGTAGGTTTGGTGCACAGGAAGTTTTTCAAAATAAATGGTGCGGCGTTTAGAATAATTTACATTGTAGTAGCATAAAGCAGCATAAGCCTATTGGTCATTATGGCTCTAAAACTTAATTATAGATGGCTTGTTTAGATTCTTGTTTAATATTCATGTTAACATTTTGAATATTAAAAAGGAGATTCTCAAGGAAAAACTATATGAAGATGAAGTGAATGTTAATGTTCTAACATACACTAGAAATTTGAGCTAAAGAAACTAAAAGAATTATTCCCCAAAACAAGCAAAGTCTGGGAAACCCAAAGGTTGACACATAAATGTGTCAATACATGGGATCATATGGTACTGTACCCATACTGAAACTATGAAGGAAAAACATAGAACCCCCTGGAACAGGGTTCGGTTTGGCAGTGCGATTCAATTAGCCAGCCTGCAACAAGCCCCTCATGTAAGGGGCCTCAGCTGGCAGGCAGTCAGCAGTAATGAGAGGAAGTTGACTGGATAAAAAAGGACAGGAAGAAGTAGTGAAGGGAGGACCTAGAGGGGGAGATGTTTGTATGGAGTGGGAGGACTCTGCAAAGGAAGGCTACAGGGTGAGGGCTAATCTCATCATGCTGGGAGTGTTTATTTTGGATTGTCTTACATTTTCAAGGAAACCCTGTGGTGTAGATTAACCCAGGGTTTAGGTTAATACATGTTAAGGATGTGTTCATTTGGATTGTTTTTGATTTTGGCTGAGCTCTGGGAAGCAGAAGAACCCAGGGTATTACAGCCTGAGTTTTTAAGCCCCCAGAAAGACTCCGTTGCTGGGAAAAGATTAAAGGGTTTAAGGACTGATTTGAGCTGGACTAGCTGACTACTTGCCACACTCTTTCTGAGCCCAGAGAAAGACTGTGTTGGTAGCACCAGATTAAAGGGCTCAGGGACTGATTTGAGCCAGGGTAGTTGGCCACCCACTACACCCCACCCCACCCTGATTTTTTTTTTTTTTTAAAGAAGTTTAGTCACATCTGGGCCACAAATATTAATATGTACTAATTATAAGGATATGATTATTGCATAGTGTCACTGCACTGTTCACAGAACTGTAAGATTGGATGGGATCGCAAAGGTGATCTGGTCCGATCCACTGCATAAATGCAGGACATACCATTCCTAGCCCATCCCAGATAAAATAAATGCCTAGATAGTCCCTTCCTGAATTTCCAGTGAACTAAATTTCACAATTTATCTAGGCAGCTTATTCCATTGTCATACTGTTCTAGCAGTTAGGAATATTTTTGTCTGAGGTTTAATCTAGACCTGCTTTATCTAGACCTGCTTTGCTGTGGTTAAAACACCTAACTTCGATTTGGCCTCTATCACAAGGGAAAACAATTGTTCTTCCTTTTCTTTACAGCAGCATTTCAAATAGTTGAAAATTGCTATCATGTCCCTCTTCCATATCCTTTTCTCCAAATCAAACACTTAATTTCCTGAACCTTTTCTTACACAGCTTACATTCTAAGTCCTTTCTCATCTTCATTATTCACCTTTTGAATCCTCTCAAGTTTCATTACATCCTTTTTTAAAATGGAAAATATTGAACTGCTCACAGTGTTTCATCTGAGGCTGGGCAGAATAAGAGCATAAGAAGTGCCATACTGGGTCAGACTTCCAGTCCATCTAGGCCAGTATCCTGTCTCTGACAGTGACAGGAGTGGATGTTATAGAGGGAGAGCACTGAATGTAACCAGTGACCTATCTGCCGTTCAATACTCTTCCTGGCATCCACCATAATTCATTTAGAGGGGACAGAGGAAACATCTCCAACCATTCTGTTCAGTAGCCATTAATAGGTCTATCATGCATGAATTTATCCATCCATGCATTTCAACCTGGCTATGCTACCTGTCTTCACGACCTCCTGTGGCAGTCAATTCCAAAGTTAACTATGGGTTGCATAAAAAAGTATTTTCTCTTGTTAGTTTTAAACCTGTCAGCTACTAATTTCAGTGGGTGTCCTTTAGTTCTAGTATTCTGGGACTTGGTGAACAGCAGTTCCCTGTTCACTAGGTCCACACCCTTCATGATTGTATAGACCTCTATATATTTTCCCCTTGGCCTTCTCCTTTCCAACTCAAGAGCCCTAGCCTTTTTAGTTTCTCCTGGTATGGCAATTGCTTCAAGCCCCTGATCATTTTACTTAGCCTCTCTGTACTGTTTCCAGTTCTACTACATTCGTTTTGAGTTGTGGGGACCAGAACTGCACACAGTATTCAATATGTGGGCACATCATAGCTTTGTATAATGACACAATATTGTTCTATTTTCAGTTCTCTTAATGATGTCCAACATTTTATTGGCTTTTTTGTCACTGTTGCATACTGAGCTGATGTTTTTAAAGAACTATCTATGGTGTCTTCAAGGTCTCTTTTATAAGTTGTAACAGCTAGCTCAGAACCCAGCATTGTATGTGTATAGTTGAGGTCATTTTACACCAGGTGCATTACTTTGCACTCATTGACATAGAAGTTCACCTGCCTTTTTTTTGCCCACTGACTTAGCTTGGTGAGATCTTTCTGCAGGTCTTTTTCATCAATTTCAGCCTTAATATACCTTAATAATTTGGTAACATTTGCAAACTTGGAGATTTCACTGTGCACCCCCATTTCCAGATTGTTGATGAAATGTTGAAAAAAAACGGAGCCCAGAACAGATCCTTGTGGGACCACACTCTTGATGTCCTTCCATCCTGAACAGTGACCATTTAGCCCTACCGTTTGCTTCCCTATCTTTTAACGAGCTCTCAATCTACAGAAGAACCTTTCCTCCAATCCCATGAAAACAGTTTTTTAAAAAAAAGCCTTTGGTGAGGGGACCTTAATCAAATGCTTTTTGAAAGTCCAAGTACATTATGTCAACTGGATTCTCTTTGTCCATGTCCTTGCTGACATCCTCAAAGAACTGCAGCAGATTGGTGAGGCAGGATTCCCTTTACAAAAAGCCATGTTGACTCTTCCCCAGCAGACCAGATTTATCCATGTGACTGCTGGTTTTATTCTCCATTTTAGACAGTAACATCTTGCCAGGGATAGAAGTGAAACTCACTCATCTGTTGTTGCCAGGATCACTTCCGGAGCCCTTTTTGAAGATGGATATTATGTTGGCAACCCTTCAGTCCTCTGGAACACAGACCATTTGTAATGACAGGTTACATACTATTGCCAGCAGTGCTGCAATTTCACCTTTGAGTTCCTTCAGTGCTTGTGACATTGATTTGTTTGTTACAAAATGTTCTCTGTTGTCTCTTTCAACGTGGTCCAGCTGTTTAGACATATCTACTAGAAAGGTTTGATCTGGCATGAGAACTTCCCCAGTATCTTCTGCAGTAAATACTGATGCAAAGAATCTGTTTAGCTTCTCCATGGCCATATCAGTCTCAAAGGCACCTTTTATACCTTGGTCATCTAATGGCTTCCTACTTCTCTAGCTGGCTGCCTGCTTTTGATATATTTAAAAAACAAAGTTTTAATGATAAATGTTAGCATCTTTTGCTAGACTCTTCAAATTCTTTTTGGGCCTGCCTTATTTTGCTTTTACACTTAACCTAGCTGAGCTTGTGCACTTTCCCCTTCTCATTGGGGCATACTTTCCATTTTTTGAAAGATGCCTTTTTGCCTTGAGTGGACTCCTTAAATGTGGTATTAAACTATGTAGGGGTTTTACTGGCCCTCTTGGTACCCTTTCTGATTTGTGCTATACACATTTATTTTGTGGTATAGCTTCCAAGCTGCCTTCAGGCTTTTTACATCTCTGACTGCTACTTGAACCATCTTTACGAGTTCCTCATTTTGAGTAATTTCCCCTCCTAAAGTTGCATATTGGCATGGTGGACTTTTTTTGGCTTACTCCCTCCTGCTAGAGTGTTGAATGTGATTATGTTTAGGTTGCTATTACAGAGTGGCTTACCAGCAGATGCTACATGAACCAGGTCCTGCGTATTACTCAGGATTAGAATTGCTTCTTCTCTTGTGGGGTCCAAGATGAGTTTTTCTAGAAAGCAGTCATTTATTGCATCTATAAATTGTATTTCTGCATCGCACCCTAATGAGGTGTTTACCCAGTCTGAGGATAATTGAAGTCTCTCGTTACTATTGCTTGTCTTCAGCTGTCTTTAGCAGCTTGTCTAATCTGAGCCTGAGCCTTTCATAATCACCCACATCTTTCTGATCAGGTGGTACAATTGTAGTACTATATTTGTTTTATTCAAGTACAGACTTTCTACTCACAGAGATTCTGTGGTCGTTTTCCTTACATGTAAGATTTTTATGCTGTTACTATCTATACTATTCTTAACATACAGTCCCCACTCCTCCACAGACATGTCCTACTCTTGTTCCTATGTAGTTTTTAACTAGTTGGAATAGCATCCCATTGATTATTGTCCTCCCACCAAGTCTGAGATGCCTATTTTGTCAAAGCTACCATTTAAAACAAGGCATTCTAGTTCACCCATCTTATTTTTTTAAGCTTCTGGCATTTGTATAGAAGCACTAGCACATTTTGTCCTTGGTCAGTTGCCTTTACTACTTACGGTTTGTTTGGCTATTGGATGGATCCTTCTCAGCAGGGTTACAGACCTAGTCGATTTTCCTTAGTCGGCATCCGATTCCAGCCCCACCTCCCGCAGGTAATAATGCCTTTGGATTTATCTTTTTGCCTGTAGCCAAATGCTCAAACTTACAAATGCCCTTTTGAATTCTAATCCAATTCTCCAAAGTATTTACAACCTGTCCCAAGTGTGTGTCATCTGCAAATATGATCAGTGAGTTATCTGCTCCTTCATCTAAATCATTTAATAAAAATCTTAAACATCACCATACCTGGAACAGATCCTTGCTTGAAACCTCTTGCCATTCTAGGATTGATCCATTTTGTATTTATAGGATGAAGTGGGATGGGTTTATTTTAAATCAACCATGTATTTTAAAGACATGCTTTTGTTGGTTTCCCTGTATTGTTGAAATCTAACTGCATCTGCTTTTATATAGTCCAGTATCTATATTTATTGCTCTTTCTTTTATTCTCATTAACATTCTAGGCCAGTGTTATCAAGTCTGAAGCCCAGGCACTTTCTAGTTTTGACCTTATTTAACTGCCCTGGTTCATTTCCATTTCTTAGCTTCAGGCTTACTTCTTTCTTTTTTGCTCTTCAGATCACGTTTATGAACATATCTCTACTTTGTTTTCCTGTTTAATATCATGAGAGCTAAAATCTCTATGACTACTGTATAGTTTCTTTATCTAAAAAAACTCCATCTGTAATCTGCTCTCTGACATTGATCAGTATGTCTGTAATTACATCTTTCCTTTTTTTTCTTTATCCTTTCCACCAGTCAAAATAGTTTCTGCAATCTCTATTCTGTCAACTAAATCTATGAAACAACTGCAGAATGAGGTTTTTGCTGATTTGTTTTGCCAAATCCCACCCTGATACATACTGTTTCTTTAGTTACTTAAATTATATATTGCTACTCACTTTTCTTTATAGCTCCAATTCATCAGATCTGTTACCTGTGTTTGGTTACCAGAAGTATATATATTTAATATTTATATTTTTCATTTGCAGTTTTTGCCAGCAAAGAAGGCAAAGGAAGGAAGGATTTTCCAGTATGAGTTGTGTATAAACAGCCCTTTGTATCTTATCTAAGACAAAACATAACTGATATTTAGAACCTTGAAAAAAACAGTTAGCCAGAGAAAATAGCTACAGCATTTAATTGTTTTAGTTTAAAATAAATACTCAAGCTAACTTCTTCATTTTTCAGTGTGTCCTATCTATTTCTCATATTAACATTCAAATATAAATGTATCACCCTCTAAATTGCTTTGATTATCCACTTGGCTTTTACTGATTAAGGAAATTATGCACCATCATCTGAGATGAAGGCTCCTTCCCTCTCTATTACAGGTATAGAAAAAACCAGAGGAATTGAACATGATCAAGCGTATATTGTGAAAATGTAATGTTGCCTATGTAAGATGTGAAATAACTTCTGTTTTTCCATTTTTGCTGTTGACAAGCTGGCTTATTATTATACTTTGATCACATACTTTACTGGTGATGGCTCTCATTAATTCTAAAAGGCATATGTCAAAAAAAAATCTCATATTAGCAGCTTTTAGTTTAACAAAAGAATTCAATTACTTTTTTTTAGCTTTCCCCAAGTTCTGACTACCTCATCAAAACAGAATTCTAAACAGCTCTGGTTAATCAACATGTGACAATGTTCTAGATACAACTGCAGAATGATAATGGCTGATTGAACTGAAGTTAATTTCCACTTGGCTTTTACCTTCTAATTATTTAACAGCTCAGCAACAAAACCCCTTACCAACAATATGCCTGCAGGGCTCTTGGTTGACAGTACATAGTGCAGTAGAGTTTAGCTACTCCTAAAGAAACGCTATGACTCGAGAGGTTGAAATATTTGAAAGCTCAGAGCTTCTCTTATGGATGAAATGGAAAAATATCAATCAGAATACAAATGTACTAATTAATACATTGAAAAAATAAAACTCTAATAAGCACATAATTAAGGCAACAGCAGTCTTGCTGATGTGCAAAAGAAAATATAGTCTGAATTCTGCATTTGTGAAAGTGATATGCATAGTCTATTGGATAAAAAAGCGGCTTCTGAGCTACAGCAGCCAGCAAAAGGGAAGTTAAAGCCTTATGTTCCTGTCACTTTCCTGAGATGGTGATAATATTTCTCATCCATTTCATGGAGCAGGATGTCATATCTATGTGCAAAACCTGGCCTTATCTGTGTACATACAAGCTTGTACCTCTCCCTTATGTGTATACATTTCTGTTTATTTGCTGTAAACTACTAAATATTAGCATACCTGCTCATAATTGTCCAGAGACAATACCTGCTAATTCTGACCCTTTCAGATGCATAGGTTTTAAGTAGTTTCTAATGCATTGTGACCAGGCTTAATCAAGAAACTGTCTTTGAAAGCTTTTGTGGATCTAAATAGAGTTAAGCAGCTCAGCTACTTGTATTCACAATAGGCTATAGGAGCCATCTTCCATGTTGTATCTCCTGTCAGAGTCTCAATCTGCCAATCCTGCTGAATGCCTACCACTTCAATCCCAGAACATGTTTATAGCTACAGATCAATATAGTCATCAATTTCAGTTATACCTGAAAGCTGATGATGTCATCAGTGATTGTCCAGAGTGCCCCATTAAGGTCAGCATGAACAATTATATTAGCAAAAGTTCAAGGGGCCTCAGGTGCTAAACAAGACCTTACCGACAAATCATTTCCTGACTCAAAGTACCAATAAAAGATATCAGATTTACCCAAAGAACTTGCCTGCCTGTGTTTCCTTGAGAGTCATGGAGAGATTAATAATCCACTCCTCCCAAAATTTATGACAAATGTGACCATCAAAAGCCTACATGAGCACTGTGAGAACACTACTTTCAAATCTGATTTCTGTCATCAACACAGCATCTAGGCTAATAATGATGACTTTGAAATTCTGATTATAGATACTAATGGCATCTCCACCATGTCTGTTCAGACATGACCGCCATCAGATAAACAGTTTAAGTTTGCTAGCCCATGTAATCTTGACCATGACATCTTGACCATGGTTAAGGGTTTACAGGCCAAGCCCTACGAGGAGAGAGGCTACGGGACCTGGACCTCTTCAGCCTCCGCAGGAAAAGGCTGAGAGGTGATCTTGTGGCCACCTACAGATTCATTAGGGGGATGCAGCAAGGGATCAGAGATGCTCTGTTCACCAGGGCACCTCTTGGGGTAATGAGGAGTGTCGGGGATCACTGTCCCCGGTGGACCTAACAGGCACCGCCTGGCACTTGCCTAGGGTATCATCAGCTATAATTGGGGTCTCACATGTGTACGCTTCGCCTACCACGACTTGATATTAATGGAGTTGGTTCAGATGCCTTCACGTGTAGTCCAATTATAAGTCTCCCCGGTGTCTCACGAGGTCCTGAGTTTCTGAAGGCTCCACCACCCCTACACCCTTGCCCGTTCCACTGGGTGGTGGCCAACCGGCTGGTCTGGCCACGTATCCTCAGTTTCTCCCAGATAATCCACAAAAGAAAGGTCAATCAAAACAAACATGTCCACCACGAAGGCTCCCCGATCTGTGTAGTTGCTCCGTCTGTCTGCAGCCACCTTACAAGTCAAACTTGACCTTCAAGGGGTCAGGCACCCCTTTGTTGGCTCTTGGAGAGCCCCCTTATAGGGCTTGACGAGATTCCTTTTTAACAGCTTAAGTTCACTATTGAACTGTGCCCCTATTACAGGGACTATGGTACCCGAAAGTCAATAGTGCCCCTCTATTAGGGTTATTACGGTACCCTTCTCCTGCCGGGCTCAGCCCGCTCCCGGCCGGTAAACAAACAGCTCTGCGCCCGCAGCGGCCGGCCAGCCGGGTTCCGGCCCGCTGGGGTCCTGCTCTCTGCCGGGGGCTCCTGCCAGCGCTCAACGTCGCTTTCCGCGTCCCCCGCAGCGTGCGCCGGCGTGCTCCACCTCCTCCTCCTCCTCCTCCTCTTTCCGGTTCTGCCTTGTTGATTCCTGCCTGTCGCAGGCTCTTTATACTGGCGGGGGAATTATCGGCCCCTCCCTTCCCAACACCCTGGGTGAGGGGAATTTCTGCCGGGCTCCTTGGGGCTGCGGACCTGGGGCCGCTGACCATCTGCTTAGCCCTGGAGTCTTGGAGCCTGCTGGCTCCTTCCCTCTCTCACACTTCTCTCTCTCACAAGGAGCAATGGTCTGAAACTGACAGAGAGAAGATTTAGGCTAGATATCAGAAAAACTTCTTCACGGTAAGGGTGGCCGGAACTTGGAATGGGCTTCCAAGGGAGGTGGTGCTCTCCCCAACCTTGCCTATCCAGCCTTCTCTTAAAGATCCCCGTCTGGCTGGGGTCATCTAACTCCAGCACTCTTTCCTGCCCAGGGCAGGGTGTCAGACTCGATGATCTGTTGAGGTCCTTCCTGACTAGTATCTATCTATAACATGGGTGATCACTGGACACTTTACCGGCTGCAATGTCAACTGGGGATATAGTATAATTGATGTAAATGGTGAGCTAGCTGAAGCATGGTCAGATGCATACCACCTGATGGGGTAGATCCAGTGGTGCAGCAGTGCCCCCCTTTGATTCCTGCTCCACCGAGTTTCTTGATAGTGCACCCAGATTGGATGCACTATGAAGATTCTTAAGAAGGCTTGATTTTGCTATGTTTTTACACATCAGTTAACGTTTTTGGCTAGCATTAAAAACAATCTGGGCTAGCAAACTTAAACTGTTTATCTGATGGCTTTAACAGACATGGTGGAGATGCTATCAGTATCAATAATCAGAGTTTCAAAGTCATCATTATCAGGCTAGATGCTGTGTTGATGAGAAAAATCAAATTAGTATTTACTTGAATCATTAGTATTTACTTGAATACAAGATGAAGTACCACCCCCTCCAGTCAACATGGGGTGGGGGGGAGCTTCTCATCTTACATTTGCATACAAGGACACTTCATTAAATACATTATCTATCATTAAACTGTTGGCAAAATCAGTATGTGCGCAGTAACAGAAGCCAACTATGAAGTTGATTATATAGGCACTAAGCGTGCCTATATAAAACACATGACCCATATGTAACAGGACTGCTACCCTGTTACTTGAGAAGCAAGGGAATTTTGGGCTTTCCTTCCCTGCTTTGCCACTTTCTTTGACTTCCCCCAGCTTTCTCCCCATACTCTCTCTTGTGCCTGCCGGTCAGCCCTTCCCTTTGCAATGCCCCGTGGCTACCTTGGGTGTAATTCACTTCCCCTTCCCCAACCCTTCCTTGCCCTCATGCTTTCATTTCCACTCCTTACACCACCACTCTCCATTGCCTGTATTATTTTGGTCATTGTTACTCACTTTTTCTAGGTGCTACTGTAACTCGCTAGGAGGCTGAGGAGTTTGCAACAAGATGGCCGCTGGGTCCATCAGTCAGCCCCTGATGACCTCTGGGTGGAAATAGGAGGGTCAGGTGACCTGCATCACCCTTTAAAAGCAAGCATCAGGCCAGAGAGGCAGTCTGGCTGTAGGATCCCCAGGGGAAGGAACTGCCTGTGGAGAGGCAGAGGAACTGAACTCAGAGCTGGGGAGAAGCATCTTTGGGTGGCAGTCAGGTGGAGAAGACCAGTGATATCATGTTGGGAACCGGATAAGTTTTGGAACTTTTTTGTTCTTTAGTTTTGTCTTGGAGAGTGCTGCCCCAGGGTGAGAGAAACTCAAAGCAGACCATTTTGGTTTTGAGGCAAGTTAACACCAAGGATAGTGAGTGCTCCTCACCCCAGTGGTCTAGGTAGTAACTGTAAAGGAGACAAAGGCCACAGAAGGGTGATGTCCATGAAGTACTACAAACCTCAGTGTGATTGGGAAGGCAGAGGACAGAGACTGTGAGAAGTTGGGGGGGACTGAAAGGTCATGGCAAGACATGTTTTGGCAGGCTCTCAAGTCCACAATACACCTACTGCACTTGAAGCTCATGGCCCTGACTAGCGGGCTCTGGGCTAGTAGGCACAACCCCAACTGAGACATGGACCTGACACCTGAGGGTCTTCTCATCTGTGAGGGGCTTTTCCTTGCCTATGTGTTTCATTGAGTCATGGAAGGCAAGCGTACAGATGGGGAGAGACTGCAGGAATTGGGAGGTTCATAGGAAGAAGTCCCAACATGTGGGTACACTATGCTGACACCCTGGGTGGTGTACACCATATCAGGCAAACATACTGAAGGAAACCTACAACAAGAATAGGTTAATAGGGCCTATCTGAGTAAGATATATGAAAAAGTCATTGCATACAGTCTCCATGAACACCTACTCTTTTTCAAGTCATGGTGAGCCTACACTGCCATTCAAGTCTCATTGCCACATTTCAACTTTCTCTTCACTCCCACAGTTGAGATGTGCCTTTCTTTCCTATTTCCAATGATTTCTATTTCTTTACTAGCCTTAAATGTTTGGAAACATCAAATGGGGCCCCAAACAGTTCACTGAGAATCCCTCTGTTGCCCCCGTCTGTCAGCCTATTGTATATGATTAGTGTAGCCCAACCCTTCATGAAGTGGAGGTGGGTCTCATTTGCATATACATTTTTAGAGGATCACAGGATTTGTGACAAGGATACCTGGTTCCAGTCATGAATAGGGGCGCTAACTAATACGTGGATCCTTTGTGGAGAGTATTTGCAGTACATACACCTACTAAGCTGTGCTGAGCTGGGGGGTCACCCTGGCTTGAAACCCTGTTGACTCTGGTGGAGGCCATCCCAATGAACCATATAGTAAATCAAAAGTCTTTTGGCTTTGAACTAATATAATGTATAGTTTATGGGTACACATAGCAACTTGTCTATATGCCTATTACTACAGGTATGTTTATTTCAAAGTTATTGTTTTCAAGTGTGTTCCTCACTTGCATAGGCTGAGGGAGAGCAGAGTCTGACAATAAGGAGATGGGGAAGGGGCTGTAGGGGGAAGAGGCAGAAGACAAGGGGATTGCTTGATCCCCAGATTTATTTTTTCTGCTGTAGTAGTGGGAAATCAAGGGCAAAGCTCCAACAATTAGATTCTGTAGCTGGAACATTGTAACAAACATTTTCCATATATGCAGGGGTCATTTTATATGCAGGGACATCTTATATTTGAGTGAATATAGTATATTTAATTCTAATGACTCTTAGTCCTCTGTAATTCAATGGTAGAATCCTTGTTTGCGTCACAGGAAACCCTGGTGCAATGTCTGGATGCTTATACAAATACAGTCATGGAGGCCCCAAACGTCTGGACTCAGCCTGACCTTTGGATTCTGTCTCAGTGGCCTAAACGGGGAATGGATAGTCTGGACAGTAGGACTATGCAAAATAGCACCATTTCATTTTTACCTCCATTTTGCCATTTCAATGGGACATTGTTTCATTTTGAGTCCTGTTTTGTTTCAAAAGCACTGCTGAGTTCTGTTTCATTTCATCGGAACTGTTACGCTGTTTTGATGTTTCAGCCTTAGGCTATAATTAGGAAGCATGAAACTGCCCATAACTGTGTCATTTTGTGGCAGACTTGAATGAATACAGCAGGGACGGTAGCCCCTTCTGAGGGCATGAAGCCCGCCAAGTTTCACGGAGATAGGTGCAGGGGTTCTGGGAAGCTCCACCTCTAGCTGCTGAGAAGGAAAACTCATGATCTTTGTGTGTGCTAAGGCCCATCCTCACTGGTGCTAGGGCCTCTACATGATATGAAGCCTCCTCCTCCTTATCCTGGTCCACCACTTTAAATGACAACAGGTAATAAATAACTTAGTGAGCACTAGCACAGTAACACCAGCAGCATCTCAGGCAGCCAAACAGTCATAGTCAATATCAGAGCAGTCCTCCCCCCCGCTTCCTCCTCCCTCTCCTTATTTTCTGTTTCCCTGAAGGCAATCCCAGCTTCAGCTTTGAAACTCGAAACATTTTGAAACTTTTTGAAATGTTTAGACTGACCTCATTTCATTTTGGGGTCATCTTGAAGCCCTTTGTTTTCTTTTGATTTAGCTGTTTTGCTTTTGCCAAGTTGTTCATGTTTTTATATAAAATATACAATATAGCAAATTAATGCATATTCCAATAAAGTTATACTTGCTTTGGTTTCAATTGCAGACTGAATAGTGTAGTCCTGTAGCTCCTGCTGCTATGTGACTGGCTGAGACCCTGCTATACCAGGAAACAGCACATGAAGCACTGGGGACTGGCTGGGGACTAGGACCTAGATGAATAAGAGTTGGTATACAGCCAATGGGCTGAGAGTTTTACTATAGCCATAGGACTTATGCTTTTGTTTTAATTTTAACTGGTCATTTGGGTCAGGGACTATCAGGGAAGTTTGGAGGTCCTAGTAGTGCCTAAGAGGCATGTGACTGTCTTGAGCCCTACTGGGGCAGGGGGATCAATTGCAGAGTGAGCAGTGGAAGCTTAATAGAGGTAGAACTCAGACAAGGGCAGGTGGTCCAGAGCCTAGAAAGGGCAGAAACGGGGCCATGGAGACAGATACAGGGCAAGAAGCCTAGAACCAAAAAAAGGTGGGACAAAGGCCGGAGCCCAGAAGCCCGGTCCAGCACAGTGGACCTGAGCTAGGGGGCTCAGCAAGACAAATGGATCAAAGGCTAAGAAAACTGAGGCTCTGACAAGGGAGTGATGGAACTGGGAGGGGTCTGGGAGGGAGTAGGAGGAGGCCAGTCAGGCAGAGGGCACCACGTGCATGTACGTGGCCCCAGGCAGCCTAGACAGCAGTTCCTGCAGGTAAGTGAGGGTGGGATAGAGGGACCATAGGGATGGAATTGGGCAGGGCTAGGGCTGGGACTGGGGTTTCTGCCCTGCTGAGCAGTGCGTGGGGCTTGGGGCCCAGGGCTGCAATGTGTGGCCTCAGAGCCCTGGTGGGGAGCAGGATGAGGCTGTGGGTGGCTTGTTTGGGGGTGGAGGGCTGGGGCTGGCTCCCCACCACAGTGCGCACTCCCAGAAGGTGGGGGGGGACCCTTTCCCTAAGATCTGTGTGAGGGGTGGGGGCAGGGTGGGTGCACACTGCAGGCTCAGGCTCCCCATCCTGCTGCCCTCCCCCGGGGCCTCTGCAACCCAGTATGCAACCCAGCCATGCAGGAAAGCTGCTTGCCTCTGTGAGCTCCACACTGCCCTGGTGACACTTATCCTTTGTCATAAACCCAATGTCTATATTTAGCCCATGATTTTTTTGTATCCAGGAGGTTGATGAAATGAAGTTCATAGGCTCCTCTGTGAAAAAGTTTTTGTAGAGTCCCTTTGAAGGAAAACCCTCATCACACACTACTGGTTATGGCATATCACCCCTCCCTTAAACCTACATGGAAAATCCTGTTTAATACTTTCTACACGACTGAACATTAGGGATGTGCGAAGCAGGCTGTATTTGATTCAGATTTGGATTTGGCCCAATTTGGGGGACAGCGATTCAATTTGTTGATTTGGATTACTGTCTTGATTCAATTCGGCTGAATCTGAATCTGAAGATTCTATTCTGATTCAGAGAATCAGCAATTCGGCCATAGACACAGCTTTAAAAGTTTTTCCTACATATCTCGAGGTACCAGGTGCAGCTTGTGAACACTGAGATGGTGGGGCGGTTCGAGTGTCCCACAAGAGCGCTCCCTCACCCTGCATGTTTGGTAGTGGACCCAGAAGTGAACCAGAAGTAGTTCTGGTCGACTTCCAGGTCTGCCATCGAGTGTGTGGGAGACTCTCCTGTGGCTCCCATCTTGGCGATCGGCTGCAGGGGGACCCCAGGTGCCCCCCAGACCCAGGAGGCACCAGTCACTGAGCCAGGCGGGGGTCTCATGTGCTTCTGGTCCACCTCTGGGTTTGCTGCTAAGCATGTGGGATGCTTGTCAGAGGCCAGCTGGACACTGTCAGTGTATCAATTTAGTTGCAGGCTGACTGAGTGCTGCAGCTGTATCAGCCACCGGGCTGTTTAGTTTGGGATGGAGGATATAAAGTTAGGAGGGAAGCAAGGACAAGTTTCACTTATAACAGTAAAAATCAATTTTACTTATAACAGCAAAAAATATAGTTTACACATATAACAGTAAAGAGGTTAAGCTAATAAACAGACAACGTAACAATAAAAGTTAAAAATTGGCAGTGATAATAAAAACAGGCAAATTAACAAAGAGTTTCCCACTTGGTTAGCAACTTATCGATAGTCCCTCAGTGTTAGATACATATCAAGTTGATTCAGTGAAGTCAGGTGTCCTCGATCCACACTGTTGGAGGAAATACCGGGGAAGGTCCCTCAGTCAGGATCTGGTCCTCGCTCACACTGGGAGTCAGAGATCCAGGGGCAAGGGACAGCAATGACCCTTCTGTTCTGTCCTTCCTGCTGGTCACTTAACACGCATGTTCTTTTATATCCTGTCTATGCTAATCTGTTGGCTTTAGAGCCACTCAGTCTTATCCTATACCTGTTACCCTATGGGGTTAAAAGGTGTTAGAAATTATTGTAATAGGTTACTGCCCAAGGTTGGGTTTATCCAATAAACAAATCACACCACATCATTTTGGGGTCCGAGATTAGCATATTTTCCACCCAAAGTTCAACCTACTTTTAACTTTTTTAAAGATATGTTCATTATACCTTGTGGTTAGGTTTGTTAATCCTACTGACCCTAAGCAAAAATTTATTAAATCAGCTAAGTTGCAGTTTCACTTTAGTTCTGCTTTTTAAAACTTGTATCTGTCTTATGACCAGTACAAACAGTTATATATATATTCTTTATGGTTATACTCCAGACAGGCAGGAAACATTTACAGGAAACAGTTTCGTAAGCTTTATTTTAGCCAATATTTTCAGATACCTTCAAAAAGCAGATTTTTTTGCTATAAGTTGCTCATTAACCCTTTTGGTTCTGGCCATCACAGATGCTCCATCTGCTCCACCATCTCAATGTTCTCGAGCTGCTTGTTAACTTGAGGTATGTAGAAAAAAACATGTAAAACTGTGTCCATGTCTGAACCATCAAATCTCTCCATATCAACTGGCTGAATCGGGATGGATCTCCACTGAATCGAATCAGTGACCGAAGCTTCACGCAGCCCTACTGAACATGTATGTAGGATCTGAATCTAGGGAGGATAACTCAGTATTGAGAAGGTTCTGGTCCATATCACACCTGTTATTTTACAAGGTGTAAGAGGGTCTCATTTAAACTAATTCACTAATATGCATGTGACCCCATAGTAAGTTGGATGTTATCCAGGTAAGTAATGCACGGGTCATGAACTGAGCCTTAGTCTGTATATTGAAGACAGTTTTGAAAAGGGTCTGATAAGAAACTCCTTATTTATTGACCTACCAGCGATATACAATACAGTGAACCATCCAAGAGTTCTCACCAAAATGTGAGACATGGTGAAAGGTCACCACTTCGTGCAAATGAGACATCTTTACTAGTGAAATGATGATTTTACATTAAACTACATGGAAAATGGAGCTCGTGGGGGTAACAGAGGCATGACGTACTACAAGGGAGTCTTTCCCATCTCTGGAAATATTAAGTCAATTAGGCAAATTAGCATGTTCTGGAATGGGGTATCACTTGCCCATTGTTGGACTTGTGACTATTTTGGACTGACACTAGACTGCACACTATCCTTCAAGTCAAAAGGCAAAGATAGTGCTCAGAATGGCATACTCAGGAATGATACTCTGTAATCTCAGATAAGGGAGCCAACACAGCAGAACTAAAAGCTTTTGCACTTACACTGTCTTTTGGTATCTAGCAGCTAAATCTGGATGTCTGATGCAGGAAAGAATGACTCATGCAAAGAAGCTTGACCTTGGGCTGAATGATAGCTTTTGTTGAGCTACAGGATGTCTGAAAAACAGCAAATGTGAACAACTTCACTGGACATTAGAAGAATGGTCACCAAGCAAAATGGAAGCATCATGATAGAATGAAAATACCAAATGTCCACTGTATCACCATACTGCAGCTGTTAGCTGCCTGAAGTCCTGGAAAAGTTTCCTAGCTGCAAAGGATCCACTTAAAAAAATCGCATTGGAAATGTACTATATGTGATTCAACACACTTAATGAGGATGTTATCAGACTGTAGACTTCATAGACTTCATAGATATTCGGGCTGGAAGGGACCCCAGAGGATCATCGAGTCCAGCCCCCTGCCCCAGGGGCAGGAAGTCAGCAGGGATCATAGGATCCCAGCAAGATAAGCATCCAAATGTGTCTTGAAGGCGTTCAAAGTGGGTGCTTGAACCGCCTCCGGTGGCAGTCTATTCCAAACTTTGGGGACTTGGACAGTAAAAAGTTCTTTCTTATGCCTGAATTGGTCACACTGGAGTTTGTAACCATTCAATTTTGTCATCTCTTGGGGAGCTCTGGTGAATAGATGTTCCCCCAGATCCTGATGCGCACCCCTGATAAACTTATACGTGGCCATCCCAGAGAGAAGGTTTGGTTGACCTAGAGAAGTTTAAATCACCTTTGAACAAGAGTTGGCAGGGTGAAAGACAAAAGTGGAGTTACTCTAAGAAGTCAGATGTAAGTGACTGGGGGGAAACACCAATCATAAAACATTGTTTGGTATGCCATCTGTTGGAGGAACTGTGTACTATGAAAGACCTTGCTAGTGCTACAGACTAGACCATATTATGTGCCTGATACTGCAAAAGTCTGTAATTGTGTGGGCAAGACACAATAGGAGGAGGGAGACAGTAAGCTATTTCACTATCCTGTGTTGTAAGACAGATGTACCTTCATGAATGACAGTGATACATACCAGTGTGAATGGCATGTAGATAGAGAGAAATCTTAGGGTCAAATTCTTCAGATAGATTCTGAATATTCATTACTTTTTAATGAATAAATGGCATTCTTGTTCATTAAGATTTGAAAGGACCTAGAAATTTGTCTAATTATGGAAGAAATATGGTACAGGCAGCAGGTAGTGGGTAATATGCGTAAAGGGTCAATTTCCTTACAGAAACATGTTAATTGCAATTAGAAATGTTTATGTATGGTCTCACCATCTCAAGCTGTGCTTGCATCATCTCTCAAGAGCTAAGTAGAGTAATACTGGATCAGTACTTCAATGCAAGACTTCAAGAAATACTTAAGTGCTATTCACTGGTTAGTAAGTGTCAGATTTTCCTCTGTGTCTGTATGTGAATATGTATTGTATGCTTCTTAGAAGGGTTTAGGAGATACTATGCTAAGGTTAGTGCTGTAGCAATGAAGTTTGGTGCTGGGGGCAAAGCCCTCAGCAGCAGCTCACACTCACCTGGTGCACGGATCTGAGAGGCACATGCCCCCTCCATGCTTGCCCAGGAGTGAACGCAACAGCGGGAGTCACCCTTCCCCCATCCCCATGCCCCCATAAATGAGCCTCTTGTGGCTGTGTCCTGCACTCCACCCTGGCTGGGCAGTGCCTATCGGTACCACTTTGCTTTGTGCCTGAGACAGTCTCCCTGTTTGCCCGCTCCCTTGTTACAGCACTGGCTATGATATGGACCATCTTTTAGATGAGATGTAAAGTTGGATTCTGATGACTGATTTTAAAAATGCCTGGGATTCTTTTTACAAGAGTTAATCATAGTTTTCAGGATACATTCTAATTTGGGTAATTACATTCTGGCTACCTACCACTCCTTTTGTAGCTTCAATTAATTAAGCATTCTTCACTACCTGCCTTAAGGTGCTGTGCTGTTAAAAGCAGATTACATTTGATATTAAGAAAAGGTAATTCTGTTTTAAGAGAATATTATTCTACTTTCATTTTTCCACACATGTATAATAACCTTAGCCTTTTATTGAAATCAGATGGGCAATGCTGATTTTCAAGCCCAAACAAATTATCAGAAACACTTTTTGATCTATCTTTATTTCCCTTAGTGAACTTTGAACCTGATTCTCTAAAACACCCACAATACAAGTTATTTTTTCATATTCCAAGAGGAAATAATATATATAGGATATATAAATTACTTCATCTAGGTAAATAAATTCATAAACACAAACCGGAACATCTCTCATGAATAATTACAACCATGAAAGATACAGCTATGCTGTGCTAGTAAAATTCAGCTGAATAAAGAAGAAAGTATTCCAGAACTAAGGTCTTATAGGACGATTATGCAGTAAATAGTAACATTTTATAAATATTGGAAACATGTTCATATGCAGATATTTTCTGAGAATATGGGTAAGTAACAAATGACTCAAAGTCCAGCCTCTGGCAAGCATGTTTCTGCTAGGAAAAGTGACTCTAGAAATTCCATTAAGGATTTTAATATTGGTCTCTCAAAGACTTCTATGTCAGTTGTGCATTAATCTTCATGAAATGGTTTTCTTCTGATTGGCACACTTGTAAGTTCATCCTTGCATCTTAAAGTTGTGCAGTGTTCTTTCTGACTCAGAGCATCAGGAGGCAGCCTAACCCAGCAGGATATCTATGGGGTAACTGACATCCACACCTCCTGAATACCTCAAGGAAGCATCTTCAGTTAGAATATATGGAGAGGCTTTACACAGATTCTCCCTGCTCATACCTGGGATCTGTTAGATGAGTAAGCAGGGGATATCTTCAGGTATACCTGGGGAACCCAGCAAAAAGTTAGCACCACCTGAAGACCTCTCTTTTAAGGCTGTTTTGGAGGAAAATGCTTGAGGGCACCGTGGAGCCATGCAACCTGGGAGTCAAACTAGGGAGAGAGAAACACGAGACTGTTGCAGATCTCTGTGAATCAGGGGCTCACTTGGATGCGGGGTGGGGGTGGGGAGGAGGGGGGCTTAGAGTACAAGTACACTGTTGTACAATTTACCATTTGCTTAAAATGACAAGTGAGACTTTGTGAGGGGGGTAAGGCAAGATGCCACATTAATTGATTTAGATTATTTAAAACAGCGCTTATACATGGGGGATGTGGCAGCTGCTCAGCACAGTATAAGTAGACTAGCCAAGAGCTGGGGATTGGAGCTGAACAAAAACACTGGCTCACCTTTCAAACTGAAAGAAGGAATTTTGACCCAGCTGAAACTACCTGGTGGCCCAAATAGATGCTATGGGAAGCAGAGGATTATTGCCCAGGGTTTTACCTTCAAAAGCAGGTGCCTGGCTCCCGGGACTCATTCGACTGACAGATTGCTGTCAACACCACCACGCTTGTTCAACATGCATGTGTAAATGGTTGATCCTAGAAACAGGAGAGAGCTGCTGGGAATCAAAACCTTCTGACAGCAGCTAGCAGTTGCGGTGTCGCAGGGTGGGGGGAAGGGACAAATCCTGCAATGCAATCTTCCCACTCACTAATGGGTCCCCTCATCATGTAAGCACACTCCTTAGTCCTTAATGTAAAACAAGGGAATTGTAACACTGTCATGTCCCCATCCCCTCTTGCAAAGTTCCCCAGCGGAGGCATGCTCTGTCCTTGTGGGGCTGGGCATCTCGCTAACAGAGGGGCGCTGATCACCTTGGAGTCATAGGGTGAGAACAAATGTGGACTAGACAGTCTGAGCAACTAGCTTTTCCTTTGGGGTTAAGGTCAGGATTCAAAGCCATCCCTCTGTAAAGGAAAAGATTAATGAGCTAGCAAACAGCATCTTTACCTGCTCAAGAACGCAGCTCAGCTGGGTATGCACATAAAATAAAGGCAACCTGTCGGGAAGCTGAGGGAATTGAGATTTAACAAGGAAAGCAAGGCCTCTGGAGGTTATCAAATGGCAGGAGGCTCTTAGCTCCAGATTAGAAATAAAGACTAGGTGCCCGAGGTGTAGCTGGTATGAATCAGTGCAGCTCCCCTGAAGCCCTGGTTTCTGTGCCTATTAACGTAAGCAGCACAGTAGCACCAGCAGCATCTCAGGCAGCCAAACTGTCACAGTCAATATCAGAGTAGTCCTTCCCCCTCTTTCACCTCTCTCTCCTTACTTTCTGTTCCCCTGAAGGCAAGCCCAGATTCAGCTTCAAAACTCAAAACATTTCAAAACTTTTGAAGCATTTTGACTGCTCTCATTTTGTTTCAAGGCTTTCGAAACCCTTCATTTTGATTTTGCTGTTTCAAGCTCAAAACGAGTTGAAATAGCATCGAAATGAAACAGCTGGCAACATTTTGCACAGCCCTACTGTACATGTACCCTAAGAAGGCACAATTTTTACTGGATGAGACTCATCTTTTCCTGGCTATAACAGTATCTGTACATCTCAATAAGTGAATAAATAAACCCTAAATATTGCTTGGTAAAAGCAACACCAAGGGAATTCGTGAATGCCTGATTGCCAAAAAGGAGGTGTACACCCAGTGGAAGGGAGGGGCTATCACCAAAGAGGAGTATACCTCCACCGCTCGGGTCTGTAGGGGGCTGTTAGGAAAGCTAAGGCAGATACGGACCTAGGGCTAGCATCAAGGATAACAAAAAGTCCTTTTTTAAATACATAGGAAGAATGAAGAAGGCCATGGGTAATGTGGGGCCCCTGCAGGATATGCTTGGCAATTTGGTGGTCACACCAGAGGAAAAAGCAGACCTCTTTAACAATTTCTTCACCTCTATTTTCTTGTGCAGGAACCGGGACTCCCCTACTGAGATTCAGGACGGACTCAGGAGAAACTCCGCCAAGCCTAGGGTCAGGGAGGACTGGGTTAGAGAACTTCTGGAGGGGCTGGACGTGTTCAAATCAGCAGGTCCAGATGCTCTACACCCCAATGTGTTGAGGGAATTGGCAGGGGTTATTGCGGGGCTCGTGGCACAGCTTCATGAGCACATGTGGTGCTCTGGCCAGGTGCTTGGATGAGTGGAAGAGGGCCAATGTGGTCCCCATCTTTAAAAAAGGGAAGAGGGAGGACCTCGTCAACTATAGGCCTGTTAGTCTTACTTCAATCCTGGGGAATCTCTTTGAGAAGATTATCAAGGAGCACATCTGTGATGGGCCAGCAGTGGGGATGATGCTCAAGGGCAACCAGCATGGTTTCATTAGGGGCAGGTCCTGCCAGAACAACCTGATTGCCTTCTATGAGCAGGTCACAAAAGCATTGGATGCAGGTGTCGCGGTGGATGTAGTCTTTCTGGACTTCAGGAAGGCCTTTGACACTGTCTCCCACCCCATTCTCATTAAAAAGCTAGGTGACTGCGGCATTGATGCCTACACAGTCAGATGGATTGCAAATTGGCTGAGGGGTTGTACTCAGAGAGTGGTGGTGGAACATTTTTGACCTGGAGGGAAGTGGGCAATGCGGTCCCCCAGGGCTTGGTTCTTGGGCCTGCACTGTTCAATTTCTTTATTAGCGACTTGGACGATGGAGTGAAGAGCAGCCTGTTTAAATTCGCAGACAACACCAAGATTTGGGGTGAGGTGGGCATGCTAGAAGGAAAGGATAGATTACAGCAAGACCTGGACAGGTTACAGGGGTGGGCAAATGAAAATAGGATGGGATTCAATACTGACAAGTGCAGGGTGCTGCACTTGGGCATTAGGAACCAGCAGCATTCCTATAGGCTGGGGAACTCCCTTCTCGAAACCACAGTGGCAGAAAGAGATCCTGGAGTCACTATTGACTCCAAGATGAACATGGGCCAACAATGTGAGAACATGGTCAGTAGGACTAACTGTACCTTGTCCTGCATCGACAGATACATCACAAGCAGGTTCAAGGTGGTGATCCTTCCCCTCTATGTGACACTGGTGAGGCCACAGCTGGAGTACTGCGTCCAGTTCTGGGCGCTGCACTTCAGGAGGGATCTGGACAACATTGAGAGGGTCCAAAGGAGGGCCACTCTCATGATCTGGGGACAGCAGGGCAGACCCTATGAAGAGAGGCTATGGGACCTTAACCTGTTCATCCTTTGCAAGAGAAGGCTGAGGGGGGACCTGGTGGCCATCTATAAACTTACTAGGGGGGACCAGCGGGGTTTGGGAGAGACCTTGTCACTCCAAGTGCCTCCTGCAGTAACAAGGAATAATGGTCCTAAATTGCTAGAGAGTAGGTTTAGACTAGACATCAGGAGGCACTACTTCACAGTCAGGGCGGCTAGGATCTGGAACCAACTTTCAAGGGAAGTGGTGCTGGCTCCTACCCTCGGGGTCTTTAAGAGGAGGCTTGATGTTTACCTGGCTGGGGTCATTTGATCCTAGTTTTCTCTCCTGCCCATGGTGGGGGGTCGGACTAGAAGATCTACAAGGTCCCTTCCGACTCTACATCTATGAATCTATGAGTACCCAGAAGCGCTTTCACACTGTAGTGACAACTTTGTAATGTCTTATGGAAGTAAATCCACATATACATGGAGATTTATATTCTTCTGGTAGCAGAGCTCCAGCAGTCTATTCTACATGTTAACAACTTGTACAATACATTAACTTTCTGCAAGAAGGATGGTCTCACATTTCAGTTTAGTGGGCTTAAAGGGGCATATCATTAAAGGTCTTCTTAGACCATTCTTTTTCTGCAAGCAAAGGGGGGGGGGAATGGTAAATTTGATGTTTGCTTAGACAAGTAACATGATTAGCTACGTATGCAGGAGGGTGGAAGGGACAACCAACATTAGCATTTGTATTGGACTTAACCTGCAGGGCTCTGTTAGCCAATTACGGAAGGGGGTATCCATGGCAACCTTTCCATCACAAGTTCTTTCAGGCGAGGTACAGACATTCATAAAGCCTGATGTGGAATCTATCCAAGTTGCACTGTTTTCTGTAAGCAATGTAGTTTATATTGGCAGTGAACAAAACACATATTTGCCCTTTGGGGGCTGGGGGGCAAATCTTAGATGGGGTCTGCCATTTTTAAATCCATCTGTGTGCTGAATTTCTGTTCTGTTATGGGTATAGACTAATTTCTGATCACTTATCCTGGTAAAAGTGTAATGTCTGTATCTGGCCTCAACGTACTTTGCAAGGCAAGAGGATTTCCACCTTTCTGGATCGTGCTGTCAATGATAATATGGGACAAAAGAAATGCTTATAGTCCCATATCTATTAGTCCCTCCATATAAGAGGAACCCATCAGCCTTAGGGTTTTAGCTGTGACATTCTGGCTGAGCAACACGATACTAGTAGACATGTCTAGCTGTACAGATAAGTTTATTAAACAGTAGGAAGAATTGTTAATTAAAATTTAATGGTTTAGGAAAGGAATCCCAAAAGGAATTCTAGCTTATTTTTTTGTAGTTGGTAATGAGGAAGAAGTCCCAATTGTCATGCTGTGTTATCTGGGTCTGAGGGAAAAGACGGATTAGGGCAGAGGATTTAATAGTGGCAATTAACTTACTTTTTTGGAAGAGTAATGAATGCCTAGTGTGTTAAGTCTTAAATTGTTACCTTCATCATCATTCCAAAGAAAATATCTCTGCTGTAAGCTGACTCATTTCTTTCTTCCATCCCAAAAAGCAGGAGTTCATTCTGAAACCTTGCTTTTTGGAGGAAGCCCCTTGCATTAGGAATATCATCCATAGCGCGTGCTTCACTTCAAAGCTGTTCTGCAGCTTTGTTTGAAAGAGCATTGCTTTGTTCAGCTTCCTTAGAGCTGTGGAGGAAAGCATTAGGAAATCTACTGAGTTGTAGGGTCAGAGAATAAGAAGGGATTTGGACAAGCAAGGCTCTCTGAGTAGATATGATATCTTTTATTAGACCAACTGAGTAGTTGGAAAAAAGTTCTTGGCAAGCTTTTGGGTGCAATCACCCTTTTTCAGGCATAGGAAATCTCTGCTGTTCAAGGGATTTGGAGGCATTTCTCAGGCCTATTTTTTTTTCAGTAGTTCCTGAATAATTTTCAGTCAGCAGCACCATAGTGGCTTCAAGGAGGCTTGCTGTAGACTTTCAGTCAAGTGCCCAATCAAATACATGAAACCTCCAATAGAAGAAGCATTTCAGGGACGTTTTCTAAGGTGCATACTGTGCTTATGGCCTATGCATAACCCACTTAGGCAGCTAAGGTGCCTATACAGCTAGTGTATGTAGCTAGGGTGCCTATACTTTGGCAGCTAGTGAGCCTCGATTAATTGATTCTGCTGGAGTGTGGTAATTACTGTGCTCCAGCCAGCCTCCATGTCTCGTGTATCAGTATCCCTGCACTTCAAAATGGTGGCAGGGTGCTTTATCTAAAGCTTGTTGAATGAGCTTTAGATAAAGCTGACCCGGCACCATTTTGAAGTGCGGGGATGCTGATGCATGAGGTGCTCCAGGTGCTTTAATGCACAGGAAGCTCCAAGATGCTGCAGGTGCTCTTGGAGCCACTCTAATTAAAGTGCATCCCCCCTCCGGGACCACATGTATAGACACCCCTAGAGTTTAATTTTGCCTTTCACAGGTACCAAGTGCACCCAGATGGATGGAGGACAAGGCTTAAAGTGCTACTTAGTAACAGTTCCAAAGTTAGAAAACAGTCTGCCCATTTGTTTTTGCTCACCGCCCAGGACCAGTTGAGCTCCTGGTCTTAAGTACTTCTAAATTGTATACCTTGAGAACTGCAATAGGAAGCTGCCGCAACAAAAAAAGTTTTCAGAGGGCTGTGGGAAAAGAGTTTGGTGACTTGAATTGGGGAGATCTGCCTTTTGTATAATATACTAATTGTCATTACGAGGTAAAAAGATTTGAAATCATTTAAACAAAACTGCTTTAAGAACTGTATAACCTGTAAGGGCCTCTTTATAAAGAGTACAAGGCAGCTGAATGCTTTAATAAAATAAAAAATGAAGGAGATTATTTTTTTTTAATGATTACATATAGTTATCTTTTTTAACTTCTATTACTTTTTGCATTACGTATGTAAAGGGGATTTTTGTTTCCTGGCTACACGTGTGTAACTGTCAGTAGTACTAATAAATCCCTAAGGCATATTAACATGTCTCCAGGAGTCTTTAGAAGCTGGCGCATGAGCTGTGTGTTCTGTTCGGTTTCCTTTCAGAATGAGCCCCCTGGTTTAGCTGCCAAAGCCAGGTTGAAATAGAAGACATTACTAGAACTTGGAGGATTCATATAATAAATACAGATTAACTTGAATGCATGTTTTCATACCTGGAATTGAGATTCCAATCATCTCCCTGCCTTTTCTATAAAGCCTGGCAGCAGCGTAAGCTGAAATGTATGAGCAATGTGGTCCAAAACTCTAGATTTCTTGGTTCAGAGATGATACCTTTTATTAGACCGACTAAGAAATCACAAAAAAATGACCTTTTTCTGCAAGCTTTTGGGCACATGCGTGCTTCATCAGGCTCAGGAAAAATTCAAGATGGTAAAAAGTCCCCATAGGTAGAAAATAAATTTCTATTTACTTATGAGGACTTTTTACCATCTCTAACCCAGAGTTCTAGAGTTTTGCATTTCTTTTTGTCTCAGACCAACATGGCTACCAAATACATCCCTGAGCAACGTGGTAGCATTTTTAAGATAGTATTAAAATAAATGGTTCATTCTGACAAGTTTACAATTTAGACAGGGAACAAACAGAAAATGTTCTGGAGTAAACACTCCCATAAACCAGGGGTGAGCCTACTATATAAAAGGCTTGAGAAAGCAAGCCTACCTGTAACATTTCCTTATAGATGGTATTTTTAAATTCTCCTATTCTTGTTGCATCACATTGTTGACTGATAGTTGCTTTCTGATCCAATATAACAGACTACAAATTAGGGAAGGGCAATGCTACTGTTTATAAGTTTGCTTCTGTTTATATCTAATGCCTACTCAGATATTCCCCATTTTGTATTTGTGCATTTGATTTCTCCATCCTAAATGTGATGCTTTGCACTTGGCTTTATTGAATTTCATCTTGTTGATTTCAGACCCTCTCTTCAATTTGTAAAGATAATTTTGAATTCTGATCCTGTCCTCAAAAGTGTTTGCAGATTTTATAAGATCATTCTCTATTCCATCATCCAAGTCATTAATGAAAACATTGAATAGAGTTTTGGCATTGCAGTAGGAATGAAGGTAGCTAGGAATTAGTACCCTGCGCAGTGTTTATAGAGATGTCGTGT
Source organism: Crocodylus porosus (assembly GCF_001723895.1). Classification (NCBI taxonomy): domain Eukaryota; kingdom Metazoa; phylum Chordata; order Crocodylia; family Crocodylidae; genus Crocodylus; species Crocodylus porosus. The sequence continues at coordinate 46,835,793 of NW_017728943.1, forward strand.
GATTTGTTGGCTGGATCAGGGAGCTGTTTTTCTTCCCCCCTAGGCAGCTGAAGTAATTTCAAAATAATAGATAATCATAATTTAAAAGAGCAGTAATAATGCCTTGCTCTTCTGAAGTGTTTTTTATCTCAACATATTTTGTGAAGGAGATAGGTAGAAAAGTACTTTCATCTCCATTTAACCATTGTGGAGGTGAAGTGACTCACCCAAGGTCACACAGCAGCCAGTGTCAGGCCTTCTGAGTTGTAGTCTAGTATTTGATCTCCAGGACCATACTGCATTTCAAATGCCTAGTCTTCTCCATGGTGCAGTTTGCTTCAGTGATCTAAGCCTTAACTGACATGTGCAGAATGCACTGAGATCTTATGTTGAAAGTTGTAATGGGAGTACATAATATTATGGATTGTGCCAGTGGAGCAAAAGAGAAAACAAGTATTAGCAGGAAATACTTAGAATAACCATGTGGCATTCCTCCCCCCCACTGAGTATAAAAAAAAATATCCCACCCAAGGAAATGGCTTAAAGAACAGTGATATGTAGCACCTTTGGGGATAAAAGCTGTGTGTCCCCTTCTGCTATTTATTACATATTAGGAAGAGTTTGGTCCTGCTGGTGTCATGAGTATTGATTCAAGATAAGTGAATGTGTCACAGCTAGTGGATTTATCTTTTGTCCTTTAGCTCTTCCACTGAGTGCAGAAGAAAATATATTGAGGGGTTGAGTTCAAGGGTGGCTGTTTTTCTCTCTCTTTTTTTTTCAAAGCAAGCTAAAGAACACCATGGTGTCATTTTACCCCTGAAACTTTTTCCATCCCAGATTTTTATAACAAGATATTAGTCCTGGGCTTTTGGTCTACTTCTAAGGTAAAATAACACTTTACTTATTCTTTTAACTCCTTCAGGTAAAAGCTTAATTCTGCTTGTCCGAATTATGGCTTTACGTCTCTTCTACTGAGGAGGCTGGAACCTTGAAATTTGCTGCAACCTGTGATGCAAAGAGCTGTAGTACTGTCCCAGGAGGGTTGTATGCTTCTGCATTAACCCCAGCAGCTATGTCTATGACATGCTAGCCATCTGCCTGTCCTCCCATCTCTCCTCTTCAAAGTTTTAACTTTCTATTGAGATGTGAGTTGTTTGAATATTCCCTATCTTGTGCTCCTTTTTCGTTTGATGTAGATTGGCAAGATATTCAGTTATGGTTAGTACGTGCGCGTACACACACACACACACACACACACACTTGTAGTTATTACAGTGTTATCAGCTGTGATGGGGAAAAATAGAGAAAAATGTACAGCTTGTTATTGTCCAAATGTTAGTCTTCATTTTCATAGAATCATATATCTATGATTCTATGAAAATGGAAGGGACCCCGAAGGATCATCAGGTGTAGCCCCGTGCATGAGCAGTAAAGACATCTGGGGTCAGACAGCCCCAGCCAGGTGACCGTCCAGTCTTCTCTTGAAGATCTCTAAGGTAGATGATTGCAGCACCTCTGTGGGGGGAGCTTGTTGCATAGTCTGGACACCCTAGTTGTAAAGAAATTTTTCCTAACGTTCAGCCTGAAACTATCTTCCAGGAGTTTGTAGCTGTTGTTTCTAGTTTTCCCCCAGGGTGCCCTGGTGAACAGTAGTTCACCAAGCCCCTGATGCATGCCTCTGATATAGTGGTAAGCCACAATCAGGTCCCCTCTCAGCCTTCTTTTCTTTAGGCTGAAGAGTCCGAGATCCCTCAGCCTCTCCTTATAGGGTTTGCCATGCAAGTCCCTAATCATGCAGGTGGCCCTTCTCTGGACCCTCTCAAGCTTTAGCAAGTCTTTGTTGAAGTGCGATGCCCAGACCTGGATGCAATACTCCAGCTGTGTCCACACCAATGTTGAATAAAGTGGGAGAATCACTTCTTTGGATTTACTGGAGAGTCATTGATTGATGCATGTCAGAGTTTTATTGGCCTAGCAGCTACTGCATTACATTGCCAGCTCATATTCATGCTGGGGTTTATTGTTACCCCCAGATCCCTTTCATTTGTAGTGCTGGTCACGTTGGCGATGCCCAACCTGTAGGTGTGCTGGGGGTTCTTCCTTCCCAGATGCAGCACTTGGCATTTCTCTACGTTGAACCTCATCTGGTTCCGTTCTGCCCAACAAGCCAGCCTGTCTAGGTCTGCTTGTATCTGTGGGTGTGTCTGCACAACCCCATATCTTGGTGTTGTCCATGAACTGGGCCAATGGGCTTTTCACCCCCTCTCCCAGGTCGTTGATGAAGATATTGAACAGCACTGGGCCAAGTACTTACCCCTGGGGTACGGCGCTGCCCACATCTTGCCAGGACAACACTGATCCATTCATTTGGACTGCATCCTACCCAGCAACCAGTTTCCCATAGTGAAGCCTGATATAGCTTTCAGTTTTCTGATCAGTACCTCGTGGGATACCAGGTCAAAGGCTTTCTGGAAGTTGAGGTATATGATAGTAACCACTTTTCTGTCATCCAGGTGCTGAGTCACCTGATCATAGAAACAAATGAGGTTGGTCAGACAAGACCTGCCCATGACAAAGCCATGCTAGCTGTCATTCAGTATCATGCCTTCTGCAAGTTTGTCACATATAGCCTCTTTGCATGTTTCTAGGATTTTCCCTGGAATAGAAGTTAAGCTAATTGTCCTCATGCTTCCCCTTCTTTAAGCTGGTCTTCATGCTTCCCCTTCTTGAAGCTGGGCACAATATTGTCCCTCTTCCAATCCTCTGGGATTTCTTCAGAGGCCCATGATTTTTGAAAGACCTTTGCCAAGGGCTCTGCGATTACTTCAGCCAACTCTTGCAGCACTCTTGGGTAGAGTTCATTCGGTCCTGCTGATTGATATACGTCTAATTTCTTTAATTGACCATACAGCCAGCCGTTCAACGGCAATGGTGGGAATGGTGTCAATCGCAGCAGGCTTGTTCTGTGCCCTACCTGGTGTGTTGTTCCCCTTGGTCTTGTGAAACACCAAGGCAAAGTAGTCATTTAGGAGTTCTGTTTTTTCCTGAGGAATTGAGCAGTGGCCCCACACTGCCATTAGTTTTCCTTTTACTCCTTCCGCAGCTAAAGAGTTGTCCTTGATTCTTGTTGTCCTTGATTCTTGTAGCTCATTTTAGTTCAGTTTCTGTCTTAGCATGCCTAATCTGGTTTCTACAAGTGTGAGCCATTGTCCTTAGAGGCTGTCCCAAGCTTCCATTGTTTATATGTCTCTTTCTTTTTCTGTAGGAGGGCTGCAACCTCCCTGCTTAGCAAAGAGGGGTTTTTTTGACCCTTCTGCTACTTTTTCTCCATAAGGGAATGGATTTTCTCTGATTGTATCCTTAAGGATCAATGATTCTTCTTGTACTCCCTTTACCTGTGGTCCTTGGTTTCTCAGGGCATTCTCTAGTAGTGACCAGAGCTTATTAAAATTTGTGTTTTTGAAGTCTAAGATTTTGAGCTTGGTATCTGTTTTGTCAGCCTTGTGATGGACCATGAATGTAATGATCTTATGGTCACTATCGCCTAGGCTGCCCTTTATGTTTAAGTTGGTCCCCAGGTCATCCCCTTTCATCAGGACCAGGTCAAGAATTACATTGCCTCTAGTTGGCCTGTGCACCTCCTGAGTCAAAATAAGCTCTTCACTGCTGGTCAGGAAGGATTGTGATCTATCCAAGCTGGCTGAGCATTCCTCCCAGGAGATGTCTGGGTAGTTGAAGTCACTCATGACAACTATGTCTCATGCACATGTGGCCTCTGTTAGTTCACGGGCGAATGCTAGATTGAGTTCCTCCCCTTGCTTAGGCAGCCTGTAGTATACACCTACAGTCAGGTCTCTCTTGCTGCACCTCCCCTGGAGCTTGACCCAGAGGGTTTCAAGCTGTTCTTTGGAGTCAACATCGGCCAGGGGTGTTGCTCCTTCACATAGAGGGCAACACCCCCACCTCTCTTCCCTACCTGATCCCTTCTGTGAAGGATGTAGCCCTTTATGGCTATGCTCCAGTTGTGAGAGGAGTCCTACCAGGTCTCTGTGATCCCTACTAGATCGTAGTGCCTAGTGGAAAGCAGGAGGACCAGTTCCTTCTGCTTGTTCCCCATGGTTCTGGCATTGGTGTACAGGCACCTAGGTCCTTCTACTGAGGTCACTGGCCACCTGTCACGTTGAAGGGGAGCTGTTTTTTCAGCTCCCATAAGAGTGACTTGCTTGGTTTCATTGTCAATGGAACTTTATTGTATATTGGTCCCCAGGTAGGTTCCAGTTAGTGTTTCCCCAAATTTTAGTCTTCACTTTAACAATAAAGAGTTTTATTTCCATTCCCTTTGCATCCTGATTTTAGGAATTCTGTTTCCATAGACTCTTCCCAGTCTTGTGTGAACTTTGAGATGGTAAGATATTTTCACAGTCTTACCCATCTGTATTGGACCCCTGGGCTACTGATTGTGGGTAGTTGTAACAATTTGTGAAAAGGGTTAATAAATACTAGGGTACCTTTGCAGGCACCATGTGGCCTGTGGTTGTATGGAAGTAGATGCAGGCTAGTAATTATATATGCACATCAGGACACTGCTCTTACTTTAGAATATGTTACCCTGAGGCATTTTTGCAAACAGCCAATGGGCAAACCATCTGCTGCTGTAATAAGGTGAAGGAAAGTTAGCTTCTTTTTAACTCATGATGGCACCACCAGAATTGATGAAGAGTGGAAAGGAACCATAGGCTTTAAGGGCAGTGCCCAAAGCACACTGTTAGGATTACCCCAGAATAGCAGAGGGCATATATGTAAACAGATGGATCCATTTAACCAGAAAAACAGTGTGATACCTATGGGAAGACCTGGCGGATGTTTAACTGTTGGTTTGGAAGGACCACTCCCCTGTCTACTTCATGGATGAGCTTATCTACATTTTAGCAGACCCATTAATAAACGTTCAAAGTTCAGATAAGGCACAGCAGGAAAAACAGTATATTTGTGGACACAAGGTCTAAGTACAGACAGTTAAAAAGCCAGAGGCTTAATTAATGCAATCTTTTCAGGTTAGTCTAAGCTGAGTAGATTGAACCAATCAGCAAGTGAACAGACATTCACTTTTGATTTTAGAAATGCAGCCACATGCCTGCAGTAGTGCAGGCCAGAAGCTGGGGGGTGCTAGAGCACACCTTTCTGCTCAGCTGGAGCAGGCAGCTTGGGCCAAGGCTAGCCCACCCACCCTGTAAAGTGGGCACCCTGCAAAGTGGTGTTGTGGGGGAGGTGCAAAACATCTTGGGATTTTGGGGAACGGTGAGTTAACTTGAATCTGGAGGGGATCTGGGACAGAAATTCAATAAACTGATTTAATTTAAATACTATAGCTATACAGGTTTATCTTAAACTGGTTTTGGCCATTTTAAAAGTAGTTTATGTACACTGAACTTCTGTTATGTTACAGATTTGAACCAGTTTCTGATCACTTCTACTGATTTATGTGTAATTTCTGTCCCTGGCCAAGATATCTGTAGGAAATAATTTAGGTTAATCTGCAACATGTTATCAGTATACACAAAACCTAATGCTGGTGTTTGCTCTCCCTTGTTCCTGTCTGGTGACAGTGATGAACAGATGCAAATATTTCTGTGTGCCCTGAGTTGTGTGTGTGGAGGTGGGTTGAGATGCGGGATGTCTTTACACACCAAAGCAGCACCACTCAGTTGCAACATTAGGGTATGCTGTTCCTGACACCTTCCTACTGCTCTCTCAGATATTGCATTAATTTATTTTCTGTTTGGGTGCATTTTGGACTGTAGATGCCTCTACTGTTTTTTCTGTTTCCTGGCACCCCAGTTCCCAAGTAATATAATCCTACTGTAACACTGAGATGTTCTTCTCTTCAGCTTATGGTGTGCATTTCATCTTTTCATGATGAAATTGTATTGGTGTTTATCTGATGGCTAGCATGCATGCAGGAGTGTTGCATTTCTCTAATGAGCTAATTAAGAAGTGAAAAGCTGTAAATTGGGCTCTAGAACCTGATTCAACAGCATTTAACCACATGCTTAATATTAAGGAAGAACTTAAGTGCAACTAAAGATAAGACAATGCCATTGGTAGTGCCTAAGGTATTTTTTTAAAATTAAAACATTAAGCAGCATGCTATGCTCAGTGCCTTATCTGGAAATCCTCTGAAAAAGCTGACTGAGTATGCAAGTTTAGCTATTCTCTGTGCTGTGGTCCATTGCTCAGCCTCTAGCCATAAATCCTGCTGGGTATAACTACATTATAGGGATTACACAACATGTTCAGAAAGATGAACTGTTTGGACTTTTTCTCTAGCATGTTAGCATGTCTGTCTGCAATGTCAGGCATTGTCTCTGTCTTTGTTATACCTACCTTTTTTCTTCAAAATCCACATTTTTGGGGCATTGCAAGGAAAATTACAGTTTCTCCTAATGTTCAAAACCTGTCTGATGGTATCACAAAGCAGTGATTGAGTATAGGAGGCTGTCCAGTACTTGCAATATGTGTCTTAGAAAAAATCCTCTTCAAGAAGACGCACATGATATAGAGAAACCAGTGAAGTTTATTGCTCTGTTATATCAGAAGTTCCTTTTCTGCCTCCCCTGCACAGGTGGAGATTTATCCCTGCACAGGTGGAGATTTATTTTACCTTTCTGAGCTGGTGAAGATTCAGAGTTGCACAAACAGGCTTTTCTTCTATACCTGCAGGTCTTCATTTTTCAGTTCAACAAACCTATTTTATTGAAGCCTTGGACTGACAGTGGAAAATCCCCCTCACTCTCTGTTTAAATTTCTCTCCCTTTAATCCCTTCCAATTATAGGCAGGGGGAGGGAGAGCAGATATTTATACTTAAGGATGCTCAGTCATTTTCTTTCTAATACCCTGTTTCCAGTCAGTCATTCATACTTGGGTAACGTTCACCTGGCAGGATGAAATAGCTTTGGGCTAGATCTCCATGTGCATGTGCGAGGCCTGAGGGAGGTTTCAGTGTTGGAATACAAATAATCTAGTTGTTGGGAGAATGAGGAGGGTGACAGGGGAATTATATTTTCCTGTTGTTTAAAATGAGGAAACACTTACTTTGCAGCACCGCTACATTGTTCTGAGGAGCTTTAACAAACTGACTTGGTGAAGAAAGGTGAAACCTGGCAAAGGAACAATCCTCAAACTCCTTTTGAGTATTCTCAAACCTGCTTTTGCTTTGGCCTAGTTTAAGACTTCTGAAAGCCACTGAGACCCATAAATGTCAGAATTGTGCATTTAAAAACTACAGCATTTGGGGTAGACATTCACTGGTGATTATGGTAGGGTAAGGGATAAATTACTAATGTAACTAAGAACCAGAAATGCCTTATGAAATAACCCAATGTGTTAAATGCCCTCATGGGGTGAAACCAAATAGCAAAAGGCAACTATGGATGAGAATGAGCTCTCGCAGAAGAAATATTAAAGACAGACACGCACACCAGTAGGAGCACATTTTTCCACAGAATGATCACTCCCTCTCTGACCTCACTATCCTCATGCTCACAGGAAATCTACTTAACACCTTTAAAAGACAGGCTTGGGAACAAAAATTCATAAGCTGGCTGGACATTAGTGTTGCCGGCACAAGGTGCCCGAGGGAGGCAACAATTGGGTTCGTTGCCCGGTGTGCGTCACGCCAATAAACACACTGGGGGGAGAAGCAGACAGAGTTTATTTGAGCTCAAGTAAAAGTCACAGGGAGACTGTATGGTCTCAAATCCTGCGCACTTAGCCCTGCAACAGTATAATTTTATACCCTGGTCAGTTTTCCATCAATGGTTTTCCAGCAGCTGGCCCCCCTCTTCCTCCCCTTTCCCTCCTCCCTTCTCTCTCTGAGCGGTGCCCTTGCATTCCACAGATAACAGTTTTAGCTCACCTGTTTTCCAGAAGGACAGGAGATTACAGGCGCCAGAGAAAGGGTTACAAAGGTTGGGCAAGGGGGGGTCCTGGCTCGCCTGAGCCCAGAGCAAAAGGACTTCATCGACACTCGTGGTCTTCCATCCCTCTGAGTTACCTAGGGTTATGCCCAGTGACACCAACATTAGGAACGAAGGACTCAACTCTGATATCAATTTTCTGACACTAATCTACTTGATTCCTGAAATTCTTCCTGCACACTACAAGTGGTAATGACCCTCTTTCTTCTTGATGGATCTTGATCTGCCAGTAATCAAGCTTCCTTTCTTCTACTAATTGTTTTTCTGCTATCCCTGGGAATTTCTCACTCTACCCCCCTCCAATTTCACAGCTCTACCCCTCTGTTCTTAAACATCACTGTGCTTGTTTGTCTCAGACCTGAAGATGTATGTTTTGCTTTCAAAGGACAATTACCCCTCTTCTCACTCCCTTCCCAGAGACAGACAGGAGTTGGGTATAATAGTGGGGGTATAATAACCTATAATGGGGAACCAGGAAGAGAGGCTGTCACTCATCCTCTTATCCTACCCCTTCTCTTCTCCCCCCGACCTGCAACCACAATGCTGGGGGCAGGCACCACTTCTGCCACAGGCCTGGGCAGAAGCTCTCACAGAGGCTGAGAGCCTGGCTCCAAATATCTGGTCCCCAGCTATGCAGGTTCTCAGGGGAGGGGTGTGGGTGTGTGTGCATGTGCACATGTGTCTGTGTGTGTATCCCACTCATGGCATGTCCAAGCACCTATTCCCCCTCTTCCCAGTCACGCAGAGTCTCCCTGTGTGTTTATTGCCCTTTCACTGCGTACTCCCCACCCCCTTTGCTGGGAATGGGCACCATGTCTGCCATGGGGCTTGGCAGCAGCTCCCAAATCCCATTGGATACTGGCAGAATCACCAGAAATTTGACCAGGAGTTATTTAAAGTGCTGCCAGTTGCTAAAGTGCTGCAAAATACAGTGCTTCAAATTTAATACCTCATTTAACAAGGGTTAATCTAAAGTATTGTACCCATTTTTAAAGTGCTATAAAGCCATGCACTTCTGGTAAGTTACAGCAATAAAGCGCTTTAAATGGTGAAAAAAGCAACTTCCGTATACACCCCAAACTTTTACAATCCTCACAAACTCCTCTATAGCAAACGCATCTGAGGGTAATGGCCTATCAGGCCACAGGTATCCCAGATAAGAGAAGCTTCTGGAGGATTCTCATGACTCAGTATTAGAATAACGCTGATTTGGAGGGGCGGGAGTGGAGCAATCTAGGCTCATGGTTTTATTAGCGCAACAAGATTTTTGCAAAGAAAAATTCTTTAATTGCAAGCTTTTGGGAACAAACACCCTTCATCAAGGCACTGGAGAAAAGACTGTACAAGTTCTCCTGGGTAGAAATGAAAATTCGTTATTCATAGGATTTGACAGAGGAGTCAATAGATGGAAAATTCCTCTGGGCAGGCAGGTCTTAGCTGTTAAAGAGTCACTTACCTCTTTTGTGAAGTTCTGTTACCTCTTTGTGATGATGCAAACTAGCTTGAACAAAGGCAGGATCAGTATCTCAGGTTTCAGGTGGTCCTAGCTGCTTCCTCCTTGGGAAAATATGAGGTTTTCATTTAAAAAATGAAATGATTGAGGGCTGAGGCTTTTTAGGGTCTAGCTAGGATACAGTCAACATCTTTGAATCTCAGACTTTGAGGGTTTAACCACCCCAGTTGCCAAGATTGGTAGTCATCAGGAAGGCTGATCTCTAAGACTGCTTTAAGCTCTAACCAGATGTGACTAAGAAACTTTACTTGTTTTGCTTTTCTGTCACCAAACCCATAGTCATTTTGGCTTCTGTACTTGTTCTGTCCTATGTAATGAATCCTTTCGTTGTTTTGCCTCCTCTGTTTGTCTGTGGAAAGAGTGATTTCTGGATGAGTGATGCTCCAGGCTACCCGCTCCATGGAAAGAAGGACTATAGTTTCTTTCAGGTACCTAATGGTATGATTTCCTGAGGCTGGCAGGGAATCCTGCACTGTAACTGCAAGATCTGGTAAAAGGGCAATGAAGTTGAGGCTTGATGAGATAGAGAAATATCCCAGGTCAACCTCAGGCTGTTCTTTGGCATGAGTAGCAGCATAGTGGGAAGAAATACAGGGCTCTGGGGGTCCTCTTTTAATGGGTTTGTGTTGGTCTAATGAAAGCTATCACCCCCCAAAATCTGTGCCCCTTGCATAATTCCTGGACCATCAAGGCTACAACATCATGGTAATGCTACTTAGGAATAAGCATACTATTCATGCTGCCTCATCTAGTTTAGGTGCATTGTCTTTCTCGATCTCTGCAATTTTTACTTGTGTGCATGGGTGACTGCAGGCCTGTGACACTCAATGGGAAATATAGCACCTACCTTATATCCAACAGAATTCATAGCAATGTCAGGCTCTCTCTGCTGCTTCTGAATCCTTCCTAGAACCTCAGGGTTAGCTGGCTGCCTGTGCATGTTTGGCCCCATTTAGCTATGCTTGTTTGATGTGAGTGGCATGGTTACTGTTTTGCATCTCAAGTTATTGATCTTCAATCTGTTTTAGTTCAATTCTTCTGAGAAGGAAATTAAACATGAAAATTGTTAAAGGTGGGACCACAAAGGCATTAGTAGCACACATTTCTGAAATGTTGCACTGTTCACCCTCCGTTTGAACATTTTCCCTATTTTTCAGAGCACCTGAGACAGCAGTATATACTTTCTTGGAAAATTCCCCTGCATCTAATTTATGTGTGGGACTGAGAACAGACATAACATCTCAGAAGTGATAGTCCTGTTTTATTCCCTATGCTACAGGGTGAATCTGATAAAAAATACCTCAGATGAATGGCCTGTAAGGATCCACGTGCAAAATTCTATGTGCATGCAACCTCCAGGCTAGGACATACTATGTGCTCCCTTCTTGCATGTGCCACGTGTGGGTCAGTGCATGTTCTGTGTCATTCTTTTGCTTCAGTTTCCAGTGACACTGCTTAATTCTAGTTCAAGCTGCTGAGACTCATGTTTTACTCTAGGATGTTCCAAGATCAATTCCCACACATGATCAGACCCAAGACCAGGGATCTTTCTATCTCTCAAGAGTCATCACTGTTTACTTTGATATTAGATATTAAATGATATCTTTTTGTCATTTTTGTTGCAGACCTTCTTTTCTCAGCAGTAAATTTAACTATAGCCAATATTAAACCAAAAATAATTTAACTGGCCAAGTCTCTACCTTTTACTTATGTTTGCCTATTGCTTTTAGCTTTTTGCAGTATATCTTGGCAAAACTGACTGAGGACTCGGTTTATCTTCTCCATTTGAACATACCAGTTTCCCTGTTCCCCATCAATATAGACCAGTGGAACTCAGACATAAAGAGGGTGATAGAAACACTGGACAGAAAATCAAAGGCCTGCCCACGCTGAGTAGACCATTCAGCTGTTGTAGCTAAGACACTCCACTTTCTTTAGCAAGTATCCAGCTGCCTTTGACTCCAGAACCTGAATGGCCCATTCAGAGTCCTTTACAGCTGGACTGCCCTTAAAAACAAGTGTGGAGTAGTGGGCTCAAACTAATGCTTCTGGAGCTGTGGTAAGACACCTTAACTGTTCTGCCACCATGCCCCAACAGAGAATTGATTTTTAGGGCTAGGTACAGGCAGTCAGAAAGCCCAAGGATGAATCAATTCAGTTTTTGCAGGTTGGTCTAAGCTGCATAGATTAAATTGAAACAGAAGTGAACAGACATTAATCTTTGTTTCAGGAAATGCTGCCACATGCCTGCAGTGGCTCAGGCCATAAGCCAGGGGTACTAGAGCATGGCTGTCTGGCTGTGGGTTTGCTTCCTATTCCTACTGCCTCAAGTCTCTGGGATTTGCAGTCCAGAATTACAGCAGCGGGACTCTGCAGGGTTGTTTATCACTTCCTCTTCCTGCTTCCAGGTGCTTCTGGGATTTGTAGTCCACAGCTTCAACCAGCAGTAAGTTTGAGCTGGGGAAGGAGTATTTAACCCTCCTCCCTGGCCCCAGATCCCAGCTGGGGTTTGCCTGGTGGAAGGGATAGTCTTCCGTCTGCAAACTGGGCTGCACCCCTAGCTCAGCTTGCCCTTGCCTCTTGTCAGCTGGCCTTCACTGCTCTAGCTAGGGAGCAGAGGGGCGGGGCCAGCTCTGCCTTTCGAAGCAGACAACCCAGGGCCGCAGAGCATGCTGGGATGTTGGGCATAGGTGGGGGCTAATGGGGCAGCCCAGCTACAGGCTTCTGGAGGCTGCAGCAGGGGTGGGGAGGTGGGGGTGCACATGCAACAGTGAGCGAGGGAGTGGAACTGGGGCTGAGGCAGGTGGTGCACACCCAGGGTGG
>NW_017728943.1:46848209-46861227 GCF_001723895.1 Crocodylus porosus
CTGAGTTGGACTGCGCTCAGGGTGGGCAGTGGTGACACTGGGAGGAGGGCTATGGGGGGGCTGTAGCCATCCCAAAATTCACCATAGCCCATCCCAGCCTTCCTCCCATCACCACCGCTGCCCACCCCAAGTGCAGCACGCCTCAGCCTCTGCTGAGAGGAGCCCAGCACTGCCCCAGCCCACCCAGCCACGTGCAGATTCAGTCACAAGCCCTCCATGCCCTCTTGGGGTACACATAGCAGCAGGAGCTTCCACCTCCTCCCCATGCCCTGAAAGACAAGCTGTTCACAGCTCTGTCCTGTACTCCACTCCATCCTAGCTAGGCAGACCTTCTTTTCTCAGCAGTAAATTTAACTGCATCATGGCCCTTTCCCCTCCCCTCTGCTTCTTCCCTCACAGACTTATCTGCTGGGGGGGGGTGCACCTGCATGCCCATGCTCTGTCCCCCCAAATATTTCTTTCTCCCTCTGCCTATGGGAGACTCTGATGTAACCTGAATCAGGAAAGGGTCTGGGACAGAAGTTTCATAAACCAGTTTGACCCAAATCAGTTAAGTCTGATACCACATTCAACCAAGTTTATCTCAAACCAGTTTCAGCTATTTTGAAACTGGTGTATGTTCACTGAACTTCTGTTCTGTTACAGGTTTAAACCAGTTTCTGATCACTTAAACCAGTGTATGTGTTACTTTTGTCCCTAGCTTAAAAGAGCAAATAAAATTGACAAGAATATACATAGTCACCAGTTCTGTTAGGTAGAATAACTCCTAGCACCTTTTCTTCCTATTTCTGTTCCCCTTATTGTGAAGTATTATAAGTGGTGGAAATAAAACAGTGGGATCCACCTTGCATAATTCTATCTATAGGAAATGAAAGGGAAAGGGGACATGTTTCCATTTGTTTGAAAACAGAAGACAAAATATTTCTGCAAGGTTTGAGTTAGTTGGGAGCAACTCTTTTTTCTCTTTAGCTTATTTCTTGATGATTGCCTTTTTGTGTGAGGTAGTTGGTGCTCACTGTCATGAATTCCTGGTGAAGCAGTGACTTGAAGCCATATATAGAGAAGGAATATGACCTGGGTCTCTCTTGACCTTATTCTCCAGAGTCCAGCAATGCTGGATGAAGTAATGGCATGCACCACGTACACAGTTTTATTTCTTCAAGACCATCCTTTAAGCTCAGCACCTCTCTCAGATCTCTGAAGGGATGGGCTCCTCCACAGGTGGTAGTCAGGTAGTGAAGAGAGAGAAGTGTGCCATAGGCTGATTACATTATTCTCAATATGGAGTAATAGATGCTTCCATGCCTCTAGAGCAATAGTAGTTGTCATACCCTGGATTAAGTTGTCATCAAACCAGTATCTAACAGCAGTCAGTGAAGTTTATTGAGAGTAATACTATGCTCTTTTGAAAGTACGCCTTGGATGACTCAGTACTTTGCCCTTCTGTAGAATTGAATATAGAAACCATTACATTTTTTTCTACTTCCCCCCCCAAATTAAATTTGCTTTTAAGTGCTATACCAGATGACACTTTCACAGCTTTAAAACAGCTTTGATGTTTATATGTTAAGGTATTCTGCAAATTAATGCACTAAACCACTTTTGTAGGTAGGAGTCAAATTTAGCAAACAAATCATTAAAGTAATTTGTAACTGACGACATGTCAAAGCATAATTTCCTATGAATTCTGCAGAGCAAGGCAAGAATTTTGCTCAGTGAGAACTAGATATTTTTTCATTTAATTCCAGTCATGTTTTACTGAATTATAGGGTTATTTTTTCCCCCCTGAAGTATTTATTGACTCTCAAATTCCATCTCACTTATATATTTTCTGCAAATCTTTTTAGATGTATGAACAACCCCATCAAAATTCCCAGGGTCAGGTTTTAAATTACTCAGCAACAGAGGCCAAGGGAGAACAAAATCCTATTTTAAGTGAAGGATTCTGAGATTTCAAAATATGCTTCCCTTTTGAATAAGAATAAAAACAGGAGATATGAAAATTCTCAAACGTAGCAAACATATAATACAATACAAAATAATATAACATGAAATAAACACTTCAAAGCAAAAAGTCATTTTAAATTGAAAACTGTATGTATATCATTTTCAAAATATTAAAATGGATAATATCTTGAGCTTTTACATTTTTAAGAAGGAAACTCTTTCAATGCCAACCTAATTTTATGGGGAAAAATGATTTTGATAGGACAGCATATTCTGATGGAAAATTATTTTGTCAGGGTATCTCTAACCATCTCTCTTGGCATCCAACTTAACGTAATTTCTTTTTTCCAGGCCAGGCCATGGCTCCAAGCCTGGGGTTCTGGCTTGACCAGCATGGCCTCTCATCATGGCCTGACATCTGACAGCTGGTCACCTAGGCAAGTCAAGGCTGTCCTGAGGTCTCCAGCCCTCTGCCCGTTTAGTGGCACTGGAATGGCTGGTTGGGGTCAGCTAACCCACCAGTTCCTCTGTATGAAGAACAAAAAGGGTCTGGGCAACAGTTCAAAATTTGATCCTAGACTGCCTTGCTCTGGTTTGTGATGGCTAAAATTTCATTTTTTTAGAATTTGAGTGCTTTAGTGTTTATTGCTTATTATTCAACATATTCAATATAAGTGTGGCTAACCAGTGTGCTAGAAAACAAAATAAGACTGTCATGGCCTAGCAGGGGAGCAGCCCTGTAACAAGGCAGAGCAGTTTGCGGTATTCCAGAGAGAACTTTTCTGGGAGTAGTCAGTGTCTAATGAACCTTCAGAAGACAAGCGGCCCCATCTCCCATGTATTCAAAAGATAAGAGCACAACTGCAGGAATTAACCTGTCCTGGTATCTAAAAGTCCTAACTAGGGATGGAAAGTTTCCATTATATGATCACATCATACCAGATGCCTGGTACATGAAATGCATGTGGACAGCACCCCCATTGGCTTTTAAAGACACATTGGACTGGGCCACCAATGAATGAGTACCAGCTATGTACACAATGAATGGACTAAAGGTATAACACTGAATGAAAGAGAGGGTGTGTTTATCACCAGGGATCCTGATTTGCTTTGATTTTAAAAAATCCCCAATTTTCTGTTAAAAAAAAAATCCACATTTTTCTGTGATTTAAATGAAATACCACCATATATATATATAATGATATTTCATTTTAATTGTGGAAAAATGTAGATTTAGAGTTACTCTTTTTTAACCAAAAATTGGGGATGTTTTTAAAACAGAGAAAACCAGGATCCCTGTTCTTCGCTCAGCAACTTCCTCCAGGTGAGAGCACCACAAACTGAAGCAAGCTACCCACAAAAGATGATCATATGCTGGCCAGATGTCCATCTTCTTGTGTGCATTCCTGGGCCACAGTGCATGGTAAGCCTTTGTTTGCCTGCTAATTATCATATGCTGGTATTCTAAATAGATAAAGTTCTCCAAGTTATCAATGAGATCCATTGTGATTGGTCATTTCAGGGTTGTTTTACTCCACCCACAATCAAATATGGGCTGCTGAATCTTAAAATCAGGCCAACAGTTTGTGCTCTGATTCCGCTATTTGTTTGATCCGCTAGGGGGCACTATTTACTGTAAGAGGCCTGTCTGGCCCTTAATGTGTAATCACAAATGTGTGAGAATACAAGAGATGCAAGAGTTTTCCTCATTGGGTCTTTATATGAATAGTTCTTCTTTGGCTGTTGTTTGTTTTCATGACTAGCTCCATATGGGGTTCTGTGCTTTTAATTGATTGATTTTAACTGGTTAGGTTTTTTAGACTTTTTTTTTTATATAGAAGGTTAATAAAAGTCAAAAAGTCTCTGTCTCAATCTCAGTCTCTGTCTGTCTGTCTCTCTCCTTCTCCTCCTTTTCTTTTTGAAAACCAGAAAAAGGAACTATATTATCATTAGCTCAAGCTGAAAGAAAAATAAATGTCAGTGTGATACTGAAAGTGCTTAGGTACATGACCTGATGTTCTACTGATTTGAACAAAGCATCCATTTAAAACTTTAGTCCAGGAATATGTTGGCAGAAAGGTGTGGGCAGCAGTGAAGGAAAAAAACGGGTTACAGAGGAAAGAAAATCTTGAAAAGTTTGAAAGGTAATGTGTGAAAGAAAACTATTTCAGGATTAGAGCTGATTCACCAACTAAATTAATTGGAATAAAATGTCATTAATAATACAAGCAAATTGGTTAAAAAAAGTCTAATTAAAAATGCATAGCTAGCCCAGAAAATTAAAAGTGGGATAAGAAACCAAGTCTTGAAATGAAGCTGGAATGAAAAACAATGAATTCCTAATCAATAGGTTTTGTTTTTAAAGCCAATAAAGAATGTAAACTACCACATGCACTCCATGAAGTACAGTGGTTATTAAAACCTGGATTGGAATTTCAAAAAGGATTGGAATTGACTTAATTCAGTCGCCACTGAAATTAGTAAGGGTACTACATTTGTGGTGGGAGTACTGCAAGCAAAGTCATCTTGCTATAGGTAGACAAGGTTCTCTGTGATATCTTTTATTAGACCAACTAAATAGCTGGAAAGTACCTGTCTGCATTTTACCAGCTCCATTCTATCACCAGTTCAACATTCTCCACTTTCCCTCCCACCTGCCTGTCTCACACCTATCCTCTCATTCCCTCTGATCCTCACTGCCACACATTCACCTTTTCACAGACCTGCATTTTGGCTTCTATTCCATCCAGGAGAGCACACACAACACCAGCAGACTCTCCCTATGCCTGAAGAAGGGTGTTTGTGCCTGAAAACTTGAAAAGAACATTTTTTCCAACTATTTAGTTCGGGGGTGGGCAAAGTATGGTCCAGGCTGGATGCGGCCCACTAAGCCATTCTATCCAGCCTGTGGGGGCCCTAAAAAATTTAGAAAATTCATATTTATCTGTCCTTGGTTCCTGTACAAGATGACAGGAACCAGGGGCAGTAGGACACAGGGGAAGCCCTGGCAGGCTCCTGCAACAGCAGTGCCTTCCTGGCCCTGCCCCCCTGCACTCAACCCCCTACTGGGGCTTTTGGCCTGGGACCATGTGGTTCCTCGGCTGCGCCCGTGTGGGAAACTCAGGTAAGTTTGTGGGGGGAAGGGCAGGGGAGAACCGCGGCAGGAAACAAGCTGGTGCTGAGTGCAGGGAAAAGTGGCCTCTCCCCTGCCCCATGGCAGAGTGACTGCAGCATGGGGCACCAGCTGTGGGGTGGGAGAGGGGCCACTTTTCTGTGTGCTTAGCGCCAGCTTGTTCCCTGCCAGTGACTGTGTATTTGGGGCTGTGCTCTGCTCCCTGCCTGTACTGTGGGGCTGAGAGGGGCACTGAGAGTGACCGGGCGCAGGAGCCAGTGGTAGTGTGGGACCTACATTGTTGTCCTGGGGTCAGCACTGGCAGGGCCCAGAGCAGGAGTACAGGGGTCCAAGCTGGCAGGGGCTTTATGGAGCTGGGCCAGCTCCCCCCTCTCACTGGCGGTGTAGCCAAGCTCAGCTCCACAGACTCCTGCCAGCCTGCATCCTGCTCTGGGCCCCGGAAATTGGTCCCAAGACATTGGGATATTGGTCCCAAGATGGTGACCAGGGGGTGAGGCACCTGTCAAGGGGCGAGGCTACCCATGTGGCCCTCAACAGCTTGCCAAAACTGGGTAAGCAGATCTCTGCCCAAAATAAATGTCTGCCTCTGGTTTAGTTGGTCTAATAAAAGATACCACATTTACCCGAGCAGCCTTGTCTGCCTGTGTCATTAGACCAACATGGCTACAACCAGCAACCCATCTTGCTATAGGAATTTTGTGATTTGTTTGTGATTTGCCATTTGGCACACTTTCCTCTGACTTAGTATCAATCTTATGCTGCAGCAAGGGAGCACTGTGAACTTAGAGGTACAATGTTTTTTGGAGGAGATGTAAAACTAAGGTCCAGGCCACTTTTTGTTGCTTTTAACTTAGAGTTGTATATGTATATGAGTCTTTACAGGATTTGTCATATGAATACATGACAAACCTCTACTCAGAAGACTTTAGGATTTAGAGTGTTAGAATGGGGAAGACACATTGTAAACAATTCCTAGTAAGGGTGGAAGTTATAAGACAAAACTAACTATTGTAGAGATAAATTTGCTAGGTAACAAATATTACAAAAATACACTGCAAAAATGTTATCATTTAATAGAAGCTATGAAGATAAAGAGATGATTGATTAATGTACAAATCAATACTTTAAAACATTTAGAGAGAAAACAGGACATTTCAAGAAACAGAATTGAGCTAGAAAGGCTAGGATGCAGGCAGATGAACTAGTTACTTCAGGGTAAGCATGTGCACATTAGCAGTTAGCATGGAGCAGCTGATTTAGGGTAAATTCTTGTCTTCTCATTGTTCTACCCTATTATCTTATTCATTTGCCCTTAACTACTGTACAAAACCCAGTGTGGTTTAAAATACCTCTGATATGTTTGGGCTTGTAGACACTACCGGAATAACAAAACATGATGATGATAATTTTAAAAGTTTTAAAACATGTTCAGCCCACAGTGAGTTGGAGAAAAAATCTCAGATGCACATTGTGGCATCCCCAGCTGGTGCTGTGAGTGTGCTGTCACTCCATGGTCTGGTCCCCTGACTTTTCTGCCACGACTTGATGGAATTGTAACTGAAAGGAGGGTCCAGTGGTGTTCCTCCCCCTGATCCAGAGATGGGTTACTCACTGGCTCACTGCAGTTGCTCCTGGGGCTCCATCTCCCCCACACCCCTTCCAATCACCAACCATGTGGACCGCTGTGCTGCCACGCCAACTCCTGGTTTTGGCTCATCAAATGCCCTGAGGAGTCTCCGCTTCATTGGCCGCTGTCGGGAGCACAGGTTTGGAAGTTCAGCATGCTCACCCCTCTTCCTCCTTGGTCCGCCTCCATCCCTACACCGACCTTGGGTCTAAGGTGCCTACCTCAGGGCTGGAGTAGATTAGGCTGGTCGCATCTCTTGCAGGGGACAGCCGACCATGGGTCTCTATCCCAGGGGCTGAGGTTTGTTATAGCAAGATTAATAAGTTAATTGCAAAATAATTATTTTCTAGGTGTGGCTGGATTAAATTTACTCATCTCACGTGGCTCCTTCTCCATCCCAGCCTGACTCCTGGGTAAGTTTTCTGTGGAACTGGGGTCCCTGGGCCCTCCTCCAGGAGTGGTGTCTGTCCCTGGCATTTAGGCCCTTGAGGGTGTACCTTGCTGCCACACATCTAGATCCCAATCATGCCCACATTGAAAGGGAAAATATACAGATTTGCAGAAGGGAAGGGATTTCTAGCTGAGCTTAATGAAGTCAGGATTTAACTCATAGTAGGATGAGTGACTCCAATTCCAAGCTCAGAAGTTTGCATCCAGATTTCATTTCAAAGCCATCTGAGTTCCACGTTCTGTAATCTCTTTGTATTCTATCTTCCAAAAAAATCATTTTATTTACCGACAAGATTGCATGTACATTAGGAAAAACTGATAAATTGCTCTTCCCTAAACCACGTGTAGTCTAGTGAAGGTACAGTGTGGTTTGGTAGCAAAACTCCCAGTTTTTCTTTTTTTAAATTTATTTTAAAATGCATTCCCTCCCCTTCCCCAACCATTTTTGACTTTTTCTCTCCTCTATTCCCTATAGATAAGTACAAGTAAGATAAGATATAGGATAAGCTTTAACATTTTATTTTGGGTAGTAAGTTTTATTTTTCTCTCCCCTCTTTGCAAGAAGTTCCCTGCTATTTTGATATTGATAAGTGATAATTATTATGTTTGTACTTGTGGTGGCGATGTACCCCCACAGGGGTTCAGAGGGGTGGAGGTGGGCTCCGTGGGTCCCAAAACCCCAGAACAGGCCCCCAGTGGGGGAAACTTACCCCCCTTCAGTCTGGCAGCATGGGAACCTGGACCACGGCCTCAGCCGCGCAAGCTGGTGTTATGTCAGCTGTTTGATCAGCTGTTCCTGTGCAGGGAACAGCTGGACAAATCACAGCAGCCATACTGGCTGCCGTGTGGAAGTCCTTGCAGTGAAGGAGAGCCAGAGGAAGAGGGAGGAGGTGAGCAGCACCCCAGAAGTGCTGAGGCTCCCAGAGCAAGGAGGAGTGGCACAGCCGGAGCAGCACCGGTGAGCAGGGCAGGGGAAATCTTTGATCCCCCTGCCGGAAGGAGGCAAGGGGGAGCACTTAGTCCCCCTGTAGGAGACAGAGCAAGGGAAGCACTGCAGCTCCCTGCAGCAGGCAGACCGAGGGAAGTGTCTGAGCTCCCTCCAGGAGGCAGAGAAGGGGCAACAGTTGAGCCCCCTGAAGGAGGCTGGGGAAAGGGAGGTAGCTCCATGTCCCTCCTCTCCCCGGGAGAATATTTCCTCTAAGTTAAAACAAAAAAATAGGAAGAAAAGAGGGGGAAAAAAAAAAGAAAAATCAAAGAGCTAGAGAGAGAAAGAAGGTGAGGCATCAAGGTCAGAAATATCCAAGTCAGCTGAGCCCCACTCTGACATGGGGAGCCCCACCTAAAGCAGGCGGCCAGCAAGCCACGTGGGGTCGAAACAACCATCACCGATCCGGTTGGCGAGTGGACGGGGTGTAGGGGAGGTGGAGCCCTGTGGAACATTGCAACACGTGACTGTGAGTACTGCTATTGTCGGGGTGCCCTTCTGAAAAGATCTCCACTGAACCCCCTCTCCTGGTACTTTAACATCAAAGTCATGGCAGGAGAGTTCAGGGGAGGGGCTATATACTTGACAGGCCATGCTACCCATAAGTCCCTAGTGATCACAGTACTGCTTTTACATTGTGTGATTACTGTTTCAGGTGTATATATGTAAGTTAGCATAAGTCATGTCACGTTTCCATTTTGTATGTCAAGCCTCCATCTTTTGTCCTCTGCCTGGGCCCCTGTGTTGCAACTGTATAATTCCCCCAGGGGGGCCTGGTGACCATCTATAAACTCACTAGGGGGGACCAGAAGGGTTTGGGAGAGACCTTGTTTCCCCTAGCGCCCCCTGGCATAACAAGGAATAACGGGCATAAGTTGTTGGAGAGTCGGTTTAGATTAGACATCCATAAGAACTGCTGCACAGTCAGGGCAGCTAGGATCTGGAACCAACTTCCAAGGGAAGTGGTGCTGGCTCCTACCCTGGGGGTTTTTAAGAAGAGGCTTGATGCCTACCTGGCTGGAGTCATTTGAGCTCAATTTTTCTCCTGCCCAGGCAGGGGGTCGGACTTGAAGATCTACAAGGTCTCTTCCGACCCTACTTCTATGATTCTATGATTCTATGTACCCTCCCATGTAAATTTGTCCACGGATGAATGAGAGTGATTGGGAATGACTGAAATACAATGGTAGCAGGCCTCTACTGAATGGCCTGTAATGACCAGGCCATCACCTTGCTTTGATCCATCCAGGAACCATGGACCTCACTGAGGAACAGAGACAAGAACCCAGCATTTGAAAGAAAAAAGACCTTGCAGAACCAGCAACTCTACCATTGTATCCCACCATTACAGACACCTGAAACTACACATCCCTATATGAAGCATGCATGCTCAGTATGCCAGGAGCTGACCCTTGCCTGGGCATGCCTCCTGTCACTAGGGTCACACAAGGTCTGCCCCTATAAAAAGGGACAATGAGGACAGACCCACTGGGAAATGGCATTTCTGAACAAGACCAGCTCCTTGTCATGCTGCCTGTCCACCGCAGAGGCCCTGCTAGTGACCCACTCTGGACAACACGAAGCTGAAGGAGACCCTGACTGGGCATCGAGGACCAACTTCCAGCCTGGGATAGGTAGATATCACCTGCACATTTCCTCCTCCAATTTGGACTCTCTCTCCTCCTGGACTTCAGCCCCTGCACCGAGCCTCTTTAACCCCTGCTGCCAGTGTGTGTGTGTGTGTGTGTGTGAAGGAACCAATAAGCTATTGTGTCACCATCTCCCCGTTCAATAAAACCACTGTCATTTGTAACCCCGAGTTAAGTTGTATGTTACTGATCCCTGGTCCCGTCTCCATCTTAAATTCCGATCTCTCTCGCTTTCCACTTCCCCCCCACTTTTCCTGCCACCTCTCAGCTCCTCTCTGTCCCTTATCTGTTCCCCTGCTGCAGGCTCTTGGCCCTGTTGCTTTCTGCTGTCTCTCAGTCCCATTCCTGCTGTTCACTACCTTCCTGTGTCTTTCTGCAGCCCTTTCCACCATTTCTGCCACTTCTAGCCTCCTGGCCCCATTTCTGCTGTCCACCACCTCTTTCCTGTGTCTTTCCATAGCTCTTCCTGCCACTTTTAGCCTCTCAGCCCCGCTAATTTCTGTCTTATGCTGTCTCTCCCCATCTCTGTCTCTCCTCCCTCTGTTCCCAACCTTTCCTGCCCCTTTCCCCATTTTCTCTGTGTTTTCCAGCTTTCCCCCACACCCTCTTCTCCCCCATAGTCCTCTGGCCTGCCACCAACTTTCCCGCAGGTTTCCTGGCAGCCAGAGCCCTTCTCCAGCTCTCGGCACCAGCAGCCCTTCCCCTGGTTCCCAGAGCCAGCCCCCAGTTACCACTGCAACCTCTTTAGCTCCCCTGTACCCTCTGTCCCAGTTTCCCTCTCCCTGCTTACCTTTTGGCTCCCCTGTGGCTCCAGCTTCAGTCCCAGCCTCTGTTCTGGCTTCTCTCCAGCATCACTCCCCTGTTCTGCAGGGTTTGGGTATTGCCCTTTAATCAGTTAAGGACAATTAACCTAAAGTAAACCTCAAGCCTCAGTTCTTCAGCCCAGTTCTCTATAGTCTACCATTTCTAATCCTGGTCCTGGTAACTTTCACTCCCTACACTTCCACTTTCTTACCTTAACTTTTCCCTAGGTATCCCAAGTACACCAAGCACATACATACATATACATCACAACATCCAAGTTAGGAACTCTCTTGTGTGTATGAATTAGTGATCCGTGTATGTGTATTGGGTGTGAGGGTATTGATAAATGATTCTGGTCTAATTTCTTTTGGGCTGTATAGTGTGTGTAGGTGCTTGAATTGGTGATAGAAGTGCATTTGCCTAGGCTGGTAATTTTGGATGGGTATGTGTCTGGGTTGGTAATGTGCCTGGATTGGTAGTGTGCGTGTGCACACCTGGTGGGGGTGCATGCACCTAGAGTGTGCATGTGCACCTAGTGTGTGTATATGCACCTAATTGCTTTTTGAGTGCGTGCATGTGCAACTGTATACCATGCCCTTCTGTCTAACAGCACAATATTGAGATCCTGGCCCCACAGGGCAACAGTTTTGGGGGAAGTGATTATTGTTTTTTCTTGATTTGAATTGTGTGTTGCTATCTTGGGATATTGTGCTGTATCCCTGTTGACAAAAAAATGTGCGGGCCACCGCAGGGTATTATACAGAAGACACCTTTGTATTAAATCAGCCAGAAGACAGTTTTATTGGCAGAACTTTCTGGCTGTCTACTGTCTTTATAGTTACTATAATGTTTGTAGATATTTGTCAGGTATGTTTGCTTGATCATAGTTTAGGGGCTACTTAGAAAAACCCAACTTAGAGGAACAGACCTAGTTCACTGGTAGGACATTCTCATAAATATTTTGCTTCAGGGTATATAGATTTGCTCTCTGTCCTTTTCCAATCACTATCTCCATGACTACTACAAATGCAAGCCAACAGTTCTGTGTGTATCTGGAAAAGTTCAAGGGAAACAATGTGCATGTTTGTGCGGCAATACATGCACATGTGCATGGATAAATAAGAAAAGATTGATCTTTGTGTCAAGCACTGTCAACTCAGATCAGCTCTTTCTGCTTTCACTGGAAAAGTCAATCCATTTAAAGGAAAATCATAGTCAAGACTGTTTTTACGAGAAGTAATTAAGAAAACAATCAGGTTATTTAAGCACCAGGGAACCAGTCTTGGCTCATATCTTTAATTACCAGATTTTCTTATGGCATTTTTTCAAATTAAGGAATAAAAACCAATGTTTACCAATCACCACTTTCTCCAGTTTTCTCAAGAAGGGCAAATTAAAATATCTCACAGGATTTGACACTGAATTAATCTGAATACCCTAGGGCATTTAAGGATTTGCAAGCAGGTGAACTTTTATCTCCCATTTCTGTAACAATATTTTGAATAAAATTGGGGATTTAAGTCAAAGGATGAAATAGTCCTTGATGACTGGTACTAGCATTAGTGTTAACTTTATTATAGCATCCTCCAAAATAGGCTGTAGACTTTGAAAGCTCATGCTTCTCTGAATGTGTTAGTCTATATGGTGCCATCCTGACTTTATTTATTTTGAGAGAGAAGAACGTTCAAGCTAAAGAACTATGGTGACACAAGAATGAATGGTCATGAACTAACCATGAAGAAAATTAGTTGAAGATTAGAAGAAAGTCCTAACAATCAAGAAATTAGGATCTAGAATGGAAGTAGTAGGGGCACTCTGTCTTCCACCCCTCACTGGATTTAAGATGCAACATAGGGTCTTCCCAGCCATTGATTCTAATCTTCTGCAATTGTAAGTAACCATTTACCCAATAAATACATGGAAGAGATTGTATGACATGGTGCCCACTATAGGAAGGGACTGGACGTAATGCTCCAAGTTTTTTCTTCATAGAGAATTAAGTATATTAAATCTTCATGTGGGAAATCTGAAAAATGTTGTGGTATTCTTGCTAAACTGAAGAATGTTGTGGGGAGAACATGATATTAACTCCATAAACATTGCTCAAAAATGAACTTTAGTCCATGTAGAGTGCAAGATATATCCCGTATGTTTCATTTTATAAAACTTTGTCATTCTCATGGCAAAGTATGTACAATTAGGGGGTGAAGCCCATTGCTGTCCCTAATTGTAGTTGTTTTGAAGTCAAAGGACTGCTAGGAAAAGAAGACTTTTGAAAAAGAATGTATCGCTTGTAAAACAAAGACAGATCCATTGACTCTGTTTATAAGCCTCATATTTTCATAGTTTCATAGTAGCTAGAGTCGGAAGGGACCTAGGTAGATCATCTAGTCCGACCCCCTGCCTTGGCAGGAAAGAGCACC
>NW_017728943.1:46862152-46863535 GCF_001723895.1 Crocodylus porosus
AGACTACATCCACAGCAACCCCTGCGTCTAATGATTTGGTGACCTGATCGTAAAAGGCCACCAGGTTGGTCTGACAAGACCTGCCACTGTTGAACCCATGTTGGTTGCCCCTGAGCATGCATTCCCCCGCAAGGCCCTCCTGGATGTGTGCCAGGATAATTTTGTCATGAGCTGTACATTTTTTGAGTTGTGAAGACCTATTATTTCCATTCTGGAAAAGTGCTAGTTTAATTTTAGTACATCCTTTTAGTCTCCAGTTGTGACTGCAAGGTTAGTGCTCTGTAAACTTCATTAGGGTGATGGTGTGCTTTCCAGACAGATGACTCCTCTACTGCAGTTAATCTTTGGTTTGCATAGGTCCCAAATATTTGTCTGGAACCCTGTAGCTAATTAACAGGTGAGGTGATATACTGAATGCAAGTAATTAAAAACAACTCTTACTTGTAAGAACCTAGTCATACTGAACTGTTTTAAATATATATGCAGTTTAATTAAAGCAAACCACATAGTAATTTAAATTTTAGCCCATAAAGAATCATATCTGCTAACCTACATTTCTGAGTCTGTCTGTGGGAATTATTTGTAACTACTTTTTGAGATTAGGAGGGAGGGTGCTGTTCTCTACTGAACCAAAGGCTCCAGGCACCGAATAGGCTCATAATTCTTCCCTCTTCTGATGTTTTGCTAATAACATTATAACAGCATAAACTACACCTTAAGCTGCTTCCCCTTTGCAACTACTGAGCCTGTGCAGTAAATTCCGATGCTCAGAGAGCTGCTCCCAGTTTATATTCACAGGAAGTTAACCAGATGCACCTGCCACAGTGAGTCAGCAGAGCTTAATTAGTGCCTCCATGTGGAGTTACAGCAATCGTTAATAAGCTGGGTCAACAGAAAAATCCAGGTCCTCTGTTACAAAGGTGAATTTTTATGCAGATGTAATCAACTAGATTCTGGTCACAGCTGATTGGTTTTACACTGACAACTATTTTTCCAATTCTATTAATTCTGATGTAAAGAAGTGTAAAAAAGATCACAATTGGACTTTAAGTACCATTGAAACTGCTGACTATAAAGCCCTTTTTATGGATTGTCATCCTTGTAAGCATACGACTTCTAGAAGGAAAGAAAGATTTCCATGCATCAAACTTCACACCTGGAATCAAACATACAGTCTAAGTATTGTCTTCAAAAGGGTGTACTTGGTATGCCAGTTAAACCATCGAATATGGCAGGGATAGGCAACCCTGGTGTTGCAAAAGATTGCGGTCCGTTTCTTGGAGGCCACCAAAATCACAGACACACACTTATTAGCAGCACAAAAGGTGTATTTGCAAATAGGGTCAGAGCAGAGTCAAAGACTCAGATTACTCCGAACCCCTG
>NW_017728943.1:46863546-46874727 GCF_001723895.1 Crocodylus porosus
CCCCCCACTTTCAAGGACACAGTCAGTTGAATTCCAGCTTCTGTAATCTGCATGAGAAAAGCTAGGGGGAGGCTGGGGGAGAGTCTGTGATTTAGTATAAGAAGATCTGTGGCAAGGCTGGCCAAGAAAAAAAGTCCTTGGCAGTGTTTTTGCTTATCAGGTGCGAGATGCAAACTGTGCATTTCTAACAGTACTCCATTTCTAACATCGGCATGCATGCCAGTTAATGGCACGCAGCGACATTTTCCTCGGCATGCCAGGAGGTGTGCTGAGGAAAATGTTTGAAAAAAACATGGTTTCTTAAGGTGCTGATCTGGGCTCTGCAGAGCAGCCACAGGTCCCATTGCCACGGCAGGCACTGGAGGTGGGGTGCAGAGAACACGAGCAGGGATGCAGTGTGTATTCTGCTGACCCTGCCCCCATGTCGGTGGCGGTGCTGAGTGCTTCACGAACTCAGCCACGGACATGGAGGTGGGGTTAGCAGAATGCAGACTGTATCTCTGCCTGTGTTCTCCTGCCCCTGGCCCCAGTGCCTGCCACGGTGCTGGAGGGGAGGGGATGGGAAACCAGCAGCAGTGGTGGTAGCCACTGCCTTATCTACCCAATGGCTACGCCACGTGGCCACATGCCTGCATTGCTAGATGGGGAGTGGCTGGGCTCTGGTAGTCGGTTCACCAGGCACCCCTCCCGGTTTGACTGGTGGAGGGGGCTGTGCTTGTGGCTCACTTCTGATTGGCAGGGAGGTAAAAATTGCAGTTTTAAACTTGGCGCCATTTTTGCCTTCCCACCACTGATTGGCTGAGGGGCCCCAGCAGATTCACTGCTTGCTGTTGACCAGTGGAGAGGCAAAAACAGTGCCATGTTTAAAAGTGCAGTTTACACATTCCTGATGAATCAAACTGTAAGCAGGGTGGGCCCGCGTGGCCATCATAGAGGACAGTCTATGAAGAAAGAAAAAAATAGAGGACCTAAAGGTGTCAGGTTTTGTATCAAAAGGGGACAGAAGACAGGAATGTCCTCTATGATAGCCATCCTAGGGTAGGCAGGTACTGGAGGGGACTGACCCCAGGCACCGGGTGATGGGGGCGGGGAGGAGTGGGGGAGAGCCACCTGATGTGGGGAGCTGGTGTTCATTGCAGCATGGGAGTCTGAGTGTAGGTGGGTATGGGAGACCCTCAGCTAATCCATGGCAGGGAAACAAAAATGGCATTGAGTTTAAAACTGCTTTTTGCCTCCCTGGTGATCAGGAGTGAACCAGAAGTGCAGCCCCTCCACCAATCAGTGTTGGGGGTGGGGTGCAGGGGAGCCTGCGAAATTAAAGGTGTTGCCATGCAGCCCACTTCTGCCATGAATTTGGTAGGTCCCTGTCTTTTTCTTTTTTTCTCTCTTTTCTTTCTTTTTCTTCTTTTTCTCTCTTTTTCTATTTTTTCTTCTCTCTTTCTTTTTTCTCTTCTCTTCTTTCTTTTCTCTATTCTTTTTCTCTCTCTCCTCTTTTTTCTTGTCTCTTTTCTTTTCTTTCTTTCCCTCTTTCTCTTTCTTTTTTCTCTCCTCTTTTTCTCTCTTCCCTCTCTCCCCTCTTTTTTCTCTCTCCTTTTTATATTTTCTTTTCTTTCCTTTCTGTCTCCCCTTTTTCTCTTCTATTTTCTTTTTTCTTTCTTTTTTTCTCTCACATCCTTTTTTCTCTCTCTCTCCTCTGTTTCTCATCCTTCTTTTTCTTTTTTCCCTGTTTCTCATGACAACATTCTTAAAGAATACACAACAACAAAGGTAATATATGAAGATTTATTTATTGTCACCAGGTTTAGAATTTTTAGAAAGCCTGGTATTTACTATTAACCCCCCCCACAACACTTATGATTATTAATATGCAGTACGTCCTGACATACCTCCCCACCCCAAGCCAAAAATGCTGCCTGCCCCGGCTTTTGGATATAATGATTTTCATATGCAAATATTAATCTTGTATTTTGGAAGTAGATTTAAATATTTGAATAATTCCTAATACTGTTAGTATGTTAACAGGCTGCACATATTTATTCTAAAGTAGTTTGGTTTTTAACAATATGTCCATTCAGATTATTTATTTATTAGTTGCTATTTTTATTATGTTTGCAACCTCAAAATTAGCCTGATTAAAAAATGCAGGGTACTTGTTTTCTATGTTAAACTCCCAGTAGAACTATGGAGTGATTCATGCCAAATTTGAAATTTAGTATTTCTGCAGATGCCTAATGCTACAAGCCTTCCTCCCACCTGCCCCCAATGTTTTTAAAGTTTGATCTTGCTGAAGCTATTTTGTACAAAAGATTAAAACTTTATCCCAATAACCACATTGTAGATACAGTGGATTCTTCTTATTGGAATCACTTTGGGAAATGGTGATTTGATTCACCTGGCAGAAAGCGGTGGCTGCTACCGTGGAGTGGAGCCCAGCTCTTCACCTGCTGTTACCCACTGCAGTGCAGGGGCACCAGCCAGCTCCTTGGCTCAGCATGCACTCCTGGTGGGGCTGTTGGGGGACCCATGCTCCACACATCTGTGGGTGGGGTTGCAGGTGGGTGTGGGCAGTGAGGGTAGTGGTGCAGGGTTGTGCCCCTCAAAACTACCATGCAGACAGGGGGTGCATGGCCAGGGATCCCGGCCCCTGCTCCTTGGATAAGCTGCCCCTGGTCCCATCTCACTCCCCTCTGAGGCCGCAGCCCTGTCCAACTCTCTCCCCTCCTCCCTACAGGGGCTATATTCCCTCCCCACAGCCCCCCACTTATGTACAGAAGCTGCTCTCCAGGCTGCCTAGGACCATGTGCATACCAGCCTCTGGCTTCTTTACTATTCATTCTATCCAGGAAGAGCACACCCCAATTGCAGATGCTTCCTTAGCCTGACAAAGGTTTTCTAAACCTGAAAGCTTGCTAAGACATTTTTTTCCAACTATTTAAATGGGTCTAATAAAAGATATCAGATCACCCAAAGAGCCTTGTCTGCTGAAGTTTTTGAAAGTTTTCTTATGTGAAAAATAATAATAAATCAGCTAATCAAAAGTAGATAATTTTGGTTAAAAATAATTTTTTATCTCCAAAGGTGAGAAAATTTCTGATCAATCTTGCATAAAACATACCACATTAAGGTAAAGAAGAACATGGGTCATAGCTGTATAAATGATAATGCTATTACTCAGGTAAGGCATAAGTATGTCTGGTTCTATGTGCTGTGTGTTACAGCTTCAGGCACCCATTTTAGAAATGCACATTTCTCCACAGCTAAAATTTCATTTGTCATCTTTATTGAAGCTTGTCTAGGACATAGCTTCTCAAAAATGTCTTAACTTTTGAGTGTACTATAATAATATTATGCGGTTATTTCTTGGCATTCTTATAGGCTAATCTATTATATTTTTATGATTCACGTCGAAGATATACTATAAAATAGAGATTAGACACCCAGATAAATTATATTCTGAAAAATTTAGCAAAAAGCAAAGAGCAGATCTAACATTTTAACATATTGTGTTCTTTGAACAGCTATCTAATTTCAACACAACCTTAGCTGATCTAAAGCTGAATGAGATATTCACAATGACTGATTTATTAAATGGATTTAGGCCTAATTGGTGTTCTGGATTATTGGTAGATAAACAATAATTTCACCAAATATGTCAATCATTTGAATTTATTAAAAAATCCTTCATAAAACAGATTATAGATTGCTTTTGAGTATTTTAGTGTTGGATATTTGAAATGTTAAATTCAAGCCATTTTGCTTAATACACAATGACACCTGGTATTGTTCTGTTTCCTCATTAGATGGGCATCATTTTTGTACAATTGTAATTTCTATAACCACTAATAGCAACAAATATTGTACCACATTATTCAATGGGATTTGATATTGTAAATGAAGTTATTCATATGAAAAGGGTTAGATCCAACTCCCCTTCAAGCCACTGAGGGCGTTTTTTCAGCCAGAGGCCTCAACTAGAAATTCCTGGCTACCAGAGACCTCTTTTTACCAAAGAACACTTTTTCTTTATTTTCTGTTCCTAAGCCCTATGCACTACAGTGCCAAATTGCAGCCTTGTTTGTGGGGAGAGAAAAGCCCATTACAGTACTCTGCGTATAAAGGTTTGGAAATGCCAATGTAAAACCAACAGAATGGCCAACTCTGGTAAACCTGTTGTAAATGACATGATTTAGTATTTTTATTTTCTTAAAGCCCCAGCTCTTAGATCACATGACTGTGAGAATTTGAGCTTTCACTAAGTAAGTAAATTTCTATTCCAAGTGGTTGTGATGAGGTTGAAAATGTGAAGCCTAAAATCTCATAAAACAAGTTTAAACTAAGATGAAAATCTATTTATCATAATTTAAAAACTCATCATTTTAAGCTAATCTTTTTTTTCAAAATTAAAGATTCTTTTACTGTCATTTTGAATGTATTTAAATATTTCATTTCAGTTTTCATATGGTATTTTTATATTATAAATAGTGTAAAATAATATTAAAAAGAACAAAGTCAAACGACTGTATATTTCCATTATCTACTTCCACCTTATCAAAACAAAATGTTTAAAAAAATGTGTCTGGAATTAATATGTCCCATAAAGTGTTTAGGTTTTACCTCATCAGTCTTTTCCAATGACAACTGCTCTGTTGGAAAAGTTCCAGCCCCTTTTTCCATTACTTCCTGTCCTAGGAAATGTCATGTTAGGCATGTGCTAGCCCCATTCTGGCATCCTAGCCCAGTGTGTCTTTTCAAACATTTACTCTTATTTTGGATCTCTTTTTTAGGTTCTCTTTTCCTTTTGTTAAGTCTCAAGCTAAAGACAGTTTAAGATTCCTTTCCATCAAGAAGCTACTGATGAACCAGAGCTGCCCCCTTCACCTCTCCTTGTTACTATTCTTGAAATCAATTGTAGCACACATGCAATCCATTCTACTGACAAAAGTTTTTGTGACAAGAAAGTGGATGAGTACAAACTTTAACCCGTTCTCATCAGTTTTAGGATAAAAATGTCTTAAATCTTTAAGGGCTAGACTTGGGTGTCAATATTTTATTTTCTGACTTGAAAGATACATGGCTCAGTTGATTTATTTTTTGTCATTGTCAAAGTATTATTTTGCTAAGCAAAGCAAGCTTATTGAGAGTACATAAAAAATGTACATTTTCAAACATAAGAAATGTAGTATACTCTGCATCTCTCTGGAGACAATTTGTTCACAATTCCCATTTATCTCATGACAGTTTTCATATCTAAATATAGAAATAATGTGTAACTATGTGTGCTTGGGAAAAAATAATAATATTATTTAATACTGTGCCCATCTCCACTCAAAGACTTGCTCCTGTGCTGCCTTTGCCTAAGCAGCTGACCTTGTTTGCCAGGGAACCTTGTGTACCCCAGAGGGTACCTCAATTACATTCGGGGTGTCCCCTAAATTCACCTGCCATGACTTTGGATGGTCTTTCAGTGAAGGGGGTCCCCTTTGAAGGTGTCTCCAGAGTGGTCACGCGTCCCAGTGGACATCCATGGGGCTCCAACCTCCTCTACACCCCGGCCATATGCCAATCTTCTAGACGGGCCTCAAGATCTTCTGTGGCTATTCCCTGTTGATATCTTCCCAGTCCCCACAGGACCTTCCTCGCTGATGGGCACCTTGGGCTCTGGCTGAACCCAGGGGGTGACACGTGGCCTTTGTAGATGTCCCTTTTGACGCCCTGCACTATCTACAGCAGATGCGGCTGTTCCTCTCCACGCTTTCTTGTGGTCTATTTCCCGCCTTTGACCGGGGTCACTGCTACCCCAGTCTAGAATGGAGGGCTTCGCTAACCTGCTGTAGACAGGGAACTAAAATAGATCAGCCCGAAAAAGGAAAACACAACTGATACGCTCACCACCATTAAACCCCGGGCCCCAGAAACAACCCGATGTAAAAAATAGAAACTGATACCTCAACTACAAGACCAATGAGACAAAGGAAGAACAAAACTGATGAGGGAGAATCACAGGAAGTGTCCCATACTGTTTTAGCCGCTAACACCCCTAAGCTAGCATGCCTTTGGGGTTGGGGTCCATGCCTCCCCCCCAGCTGGGGTCTCTCTCTTCCCCTCAGGGTCCCGCCTCTGCCCTGGAGCTGCAGCCCTTATTGCCTCTAGTAAGAGCTCCCATGCTGGCTCTCACTGTAGCTGCTGCTGGTCTCTCTGCTGGCTTCTTTGATCCCTGCCAGTCTTCTCCAGCACAGGGATTCCCCGCAGCTCCTGCCACTGCTGCCGCCATCGCCACTGCCACTGCTGGCCTCCCTGCCAGTGTCTTTGATCCCTGCCAATCTTCTCTGGCTCAGTGATCCCTTGCTACTCCTGCTGACTCTGCCACTGCCTCTGCTGGCATCTTTGATCCCCACGGGACTTCCCTGGCTTGGGGATCCTTTGCAGCTCCTGTGGCTGCCACCACTGCCGCTTGCAGTGGCTGGACACCCTGTGGCCAGTGGTTTCCTGCTGGTCCTTCGGCCCCCAGTGTCCCCTCTCCCATGCTTTCGGGGCTGATTTTTATCTTCACCGGGTGACACCTCTTCGTTGCATCACCCGGCCCCAGCTGGAGATGGGCGCAGCTTATAAACTACTTGGGTGGTTTTCCATGGCGTGCCTCCTCGCTTCTCCGAGCCCCTGCAGCAGGTATGTATTTTTTTTCCTTTTTCTTTGGTCTGGGGTCTGCCTCTGAATGAGGCTTCCCCCTTGCCTGACCCTGTGTCCCTGTGACAAATACTTTTACAGTTTGGTGTATGGGGTATCAGAGTGGGGTCAGGGGACCTCAGTTTTGTCATGGAGAGATGCAGGGAATGTTAGTATGTTAATTAAGTCTATCTTTTCAATTATAACTCTGCTTTTTGGGGGTACGCAGCCTGAGATACCTCTATGTCAAGTTGGGCACCCAAAATGATGTAGCCTGGGTGTACACAAGTTTGTACTTCCCTCTCCAATTAAGGGAATTATTGGCAGGGCAGTGTGCTGTGGAGAAACACAACAGCCCAGTGGCCACCTCTGCCCCCTATACAGTCAGGTCCAGTCAACCAATTATTTAACTATATACAGATTAATTATTGCAACAAAACCATTAAAGAGTAAGGATATATAGATATAGATATATAAAATCTATGCACAAGTTTACAAGACAATAAACCCTATAATACACACACACACCCCACACCCAATTTGGGGGGAGTCCCCTGTGGGGACCCTCTCTCCAGGGTAAATTACTACTACTTTGCAGTCCCGCTCTGTCCCTGCCGGATTTTCCTGCTGTCTGACTCTGCTGCTGTTGTCCTGACTTAGGGCCACCGGCACCGCTGTGTGTAGGGGACACTTCATCTTATGCTAGAGGTTGGACAGCCTTGTGCAGCACCAGGGCTTGGTCTGTTCCTGACCCTTTGGGCTGTGTCATCTGCACTGAGCTGCTAACCCATGTCAGCAGCTGTAGACCCGAGCCACCTCAAACGGCTCCCAGGATCTCTCACCCTCCATGCAGTGCCACCTGCACCAAGCTCCCAGCCTCATCCTGGGGGCTGAGAACCTGAGCCACCCCAGGGGCTCCAAAGATCCTGCTCCATGCACTGGCCTGTGCACCATGTCTCTGGCCACACACCAGAGGTTGTAGACCCAAGCCACCTCTTGCAGCTCTCAGGGTCTGGATGCTGTGCAATGTGCTGCTCACTGAGAATCTAATTTCTGGAGCCGTACCCCACTCCTCACTGATGGAAGTCTTCAGGGGCTCTTCCTGGGCTACTGCTTTGCCCTGCTGAGCAGCTCTCCTCAGCTGTTCTAAACCCCACTCTTCCCTCTTCTCAGTCCCTGAAGCATCTGCCCCTTGTGCTGGGCACACAGCTCCTTTTATATGCTCCAGGGCTCTGCCCCTAAAGTGTTCTGGACCTGACAGTTTCCAGTCTTCAGTCAGGTCTGGGAGAGCTCTTCTCCCTCTCCCCTCAGAAAAGGGGTATGATGTTATTTCTCTTGCTGCCTCCTGATTGATGGATGGGTTCCACCAATCAAAACAGCAGGATCTCAAGCCTGGGATTCAACCCAAAATCTGAAACGTAAGCCTGCTTCAGTGAGTACATGGATATCTTGATAATGATGGTTATAACTTATCTATTGCCCTCCTATGGAAAAAATACAATCATGATCCTTATCCTCTTCTGTAAATTCTTTGACTTCCGTAAATGAAAAGCATTATGCAGGAGCATGGTATTGTTGTTACTGTTGTTATGGTGTATAGTACATTCCAACAGGTTCTCAAAATGCTTGTCAGCTATTAATTAATAAAAATTACAATAGCATTCTGAGATAGGTAGGACTTAGTGAATTTCTTGGATTCAAAACTTACCCATCACTAGGAAAACAGCAGTTATCCTTAGTTTACTGTTTGAGTCAATGAGAAATTAATCAATCTATCAACAATGCAGTTGGGCTTAAGAACTATTCTAGTTCCAAAATTGAGTTCAGGCACTCTCATCTTGTAAAATAATGATCAGCCTGATTCCTAGACGTATCCTGCACTGGCATGTAATTTAGCAGGCTCAGCTCTTGGACGCTCAAAACAGATAAGTGTAGAGAACAAAAAAATTGTCTACTCCACTGAGGGCTTTTTCTTTTTTATACAGGACAATAGAGGAACATTACCTTCCATGAGATTATAAATGAACTGCAAAGTTCATGTTTTCACTGCTGGGCCTGGGAGCAGAAGAATTTTCCCCTTTATCTAAAACAAAAAACCCTATTTTGAACTGTTATGAGCATTGTTATACTTTCAATATATATCTACACACACAAATTGAAACATACTTCAGAATATTTAGAGGATGATGGAAGATGCTGGGGGGTGACAGTGGACAGTAAGCTGAATATGAGTCAACAACATGCCCTTGTTGCAAAGAAGGCTAAAAGTGTACTGGGCTGTAATTATTGGCAGTGTTGCCAGCAGATCAAGGGAAGTGAATATGTGGCACTGGTGAGACTACATCTGAAATGCTGTGTCCAGTTTTGGGCCCCCAGTACAGAAAGGATATGGACAATTTGGAGAGAGCCCAACAGAGGGCAACAAAAATGGTTTGGGGTTGGGGCACATAATTTATGAGGAGAAGCTGAGGGAATTGGGCTTATTTAGTCTGGAGAAGAAAAGACTGGAAGGGGAGGAGGGGTTAATAGCTTTCAACTATCTAAAGGGTGGTTACAAAGGAGATGGAGATAGACTGATCTCAGTAGTGGCAGATAACAGAACAAGGAACAATGATCTCAAGTTGCAGCAAGGTAAGTTTAAGTTATGCATTGGGAAGAACTTTCTCACCAGGAGGTTAGTAAAGTACCAGAATAGGCTACCTAGAAAGGTGGTGGAATCTCCATTCTTGGAGGATTTTAAGATCTGGCTAGACAAAGCCTTGGATGGGAAGATCTAGTTGGGGATGGTCCTATTTTAAGCAGGAATTGTTGACCTCCTAAGGTTCTTTCCAACCCTCATTTACTATAATTCTATGTCTTCCTTATTGTGCTCAGCACCTACTGATCTATGTCAGTTGCATGCTACTCTCCATTATGGCATTAGAAGCAAAGCTGATGGCTATAGGAATACAGATTAGATAAAGTATGAAAAGTATTGCTGCCTAAATGCCAGTGACCATGGGCAGATGCAAGATTTCATAAAGTAGGGTATAAGAGCAGTGATCTACACTGTAGGGGTGACTGCACCTCAGCTTCCAGCCTCCTCCTGGCTCCAGAACCACTCCTGCTCCACTGCAGTCAGGCTATACATGGAGCCAGGCCCAGCTACAAACAGCAGTGGCAGGAGACAGGTTCCCTTCCCCCATGCCTACTCCTGGGCTGGCAGGAAACACTGGGGGACAAGGGAGGAAGGACTCACCCACTTCTGCTGCTGTCCCTGGCTGGGCCCAGCTCTACATGGAACATGCAGTAACTGTTCTGGAGCTCCCATCTGGCCCCTACTCCCAGACCAGCCAGAGACAGTGGCAGTGGTGGGCACAGGAGGGAAGGAGAGAGGAGGGGAGGTGCTGTTGAGCATGGAGGGAGGAAATGGGGACCATTTACTAGTTTTGGGGACCTAAAAAAAAAAATTCTTCCTGTTGTTTCCTGGTTGACCAAGTTGGGGTGGGGGGGAACCTTGTCACTGCACTCCCATTAGATCCACTGCTGTTTGTGACCTTATTTAACTTTTACTGTTTTTATTCTTTTATTATATCTTTTACAATGCTGTAGAAGCGTATTTGAGAGGATTCACTGACTTAAAAATACATTTACCCATATGCATTAATTCTCCTTTCCTCTTGCCAAAGAACTGAGAATTGGCTATGTTTTCCTCAACTGAATATGGTGTTCAAAATTATTTGGCTAACTTTTTAAACTCAGTGTATTGATTGAAAAAAGTGAAGGTTAAACCTAATACAGGGGTGTCTACATGTGCAAATGCTGCTCGATGAGTTTACTCCAGAGTAAATTACTTCCTGCCCCTGGGAGCTGCCTAGGAGCTCTGGAGTAAACCCACCCTTGGCAGGCATCTACATGTGAGTGAATTTGGGAGCAGATGTGCTCCCATCCTGCACTGCTACCCTGTAGCAGCCAAGGGGAGCTCTACACTCACCCTCGGTGCTAGCCCAGTGGCTGGCAGAGAGAATGGGGTCAGGAGACAGCTGTCTTCTGGTGGGGGCTGGGAGATTACTCCCAGCAGCTGCCTGTTGCTGGGCCAGGAAGACATTTTCCCCACCCGGGCTGTGGTGTCAGAGCCCACCCAAGCAGCAGGCAGCTCCTGGGGGCAGGGAGCAATCTCCTGCCCCCTGGTGCTTGGCTGACTGGGGGCAAATTTGCCCCCAGTTGGCCATCTACATGTGCCTTACTAACTACTCAGCAGTTAATTTGCTACTTGCAATTGAAGGTCTGCATGTATAGATAGTGATGCTTATTACACAGTAACTTGCTCTAGTGAACAATAAAGTGCCTTGCATACATACACCTGCAGTGAAGGGTCACAGGTCAAAGCTTTCACCAAAGTTCATAGATTCATAGATTCATAGATGCTAGGGTCAGAAGGGACCTCAATAGATCATCGAGTCCGACCTCCTGCATAAGCAGGAAAGAGTGCTGGGCCTACATTACCCCAGCTAGATACACATCCAACCTTCTCTTGAA
>NW_017728943.1:46875372-46911586 GCF_001723895.1 Crocodylus porosus
TGCAAACTTGGACAGAGTACATTTCACCCCCTCGTCCAAGTCGCTGATGAAGACATTAAAGAGTATCGGTCCAAGCACTGAGCCCTGCGGGACCCCACTGCCCACACTCTTCCAGGTCGAAACCTACCCATCCACCACGACTCTCTGGTTCCAAGCTTATAAATTCAGGGTTGCCCTGTTCTTGATATTTGGGTTGAATTTTTTGGTTTTGATTAATCAAATTTAATTGGCTCCCTAGTTAAATGCATGAACAAGTACTGCTGGTACAACTACTTGTCTACAACTACTTGTCTGAGTACTGGGGCTAGTAAAATCAGATAACACAAAGGCCAGTGGAGTGTGAAAAACAACATAAACTTGCCCTACATATATTAATTAATATAAGGTCCCTGGGCCTGTTAATCTTTTTGTTCTGTTTTTTTTCACAGTGAGTTTGGGGTCCTATGGGCTTCTGCACATTATGTGGGTGGAAATAATAAAAATAAAAAGTTTATAGAAACATTCAGTTATCAAATGGGTTTGCTGTGCAGAAGTGCTTATCACTCAGTTGACTATTTTTTGCTTGTCTTGATTTCTAAAAGAATATCAATGTCTCAGCTTTGAAATTACAACCATAAAATTTCTTTTAACAAATTGTTATTGTCATCTAAAGTGTTCTCTAACAACAACAACAACAACAACAACAACAACAACAACAAAATCCAGTCAATTGTTATAAACAAAGAAAGCCAGTAATTTTTCTTTCCTTAAGGAATAATGTTTTAAACCAAAACCAAAACCAAAAATAACATAAAGTATACAAATAACATAACACTTCCCAGCCAAGAGTTTCATGACCAGGACTGTGAATACTTTGTTGCACAATGGGACCAAATATTTTTTAACAAGCAGCCATAAATATTGCATCAATGGTAATATATAGCTTGTCTGTAAAACAGCAACAAAAGAAACATAACAACATAATAGATTCTTTAGGGGAAATCTTGAATTCTATCGTATTTTGGAAGAATACCAAATTCCAGTGTTGCCCAATGAGTTTTAAGATAAAATTAATTAGTTGTTTACAGCATACACATGTTAGCAAATCTCAGGATTTAGGCCGAATAATAATTAAGGCCTGGAAAAACAAATATTGTTAAACTGTGTCATGTGAAGCAAAAGTAAGTATGAAAAAAATAGGACTAAACATTCGAAGACTACAAGGATACAGAACTGATACAGGGAAGTCTTGAGAAAAAAGATAAAGTTCTGAGAACTTTAAGATCCAGAACTGACGTGGACTTTTGGAACCACATTTTGGTTTGCAGTAGTTGCAAAATGCGCTAACTACAGAGCTTGTGTTGTTGTTAAGATAAGTTCAGGCCCTTGCTAAGTTAATGCTGTATATAAGCCCAGTTCTGCTACTGGGCTAGGCTGGGCTGGGGCCAGAGTATGGTCTGTACCTTAGGCTGGAATAGGGTCAGAATTGGAAGGTAAGCAGCTATGGAGTAGAGGTGGGGTGGTATACGCTGTGGTGGGGGAAGGCCCAGCAGGGAGCCAGGCACCAGTGGGTGCAACCATAGGGGAAAATAGCATGGGAGTGAGAGGGTAGGTTGCAGGGGATTGGGCAGCTGGCAGTGGTGGGGAGCAGGAAGTGGAAGGGACAAATGCCAGGGGCCGAGATCTGGAGGGGATGACAAGGGATAGGAGTCAGTCTGCTTGATTTTGCTTATTGCCTGCCCCTCTACTGCCAGGATGTCCCCCTACAGCCTGTCCCCATACTTTCTTCCCTGTACTGCCTCCCCCATGACCTGCCCCTCTGCTACTGCTTTCACTGCTGCAGGGATAAATTTAAGATGATCCTTCAATTAGATTCTATACATGGAAGCTTATAAAAAAATATTGTGTGTATGTGTCTTAAATTCAGAGTCATCTTGGATTTGGGTAAATACGGTATTTTGAGATCAGGGTCCTCAATCTGAAGTACCTGATAAACCCACACTTTGCTTTGCTAACGTGATGTATCGCCTTTAAAATTTGTTATTTTCTAATTTTGCCATAGATGCAATCTTTATAGACATTTTTACTTAGCACTTGGATGTTATCTAATAAAGATTTTCTGAGAGGTCTTTAAATGTCAACATCGTTGCTCTGAAGTGTTCCATGTAAACAATTTTTTATCTGAGGTCAATCCATAAGCTGAGCCTACTAAAGTAACTGCAGTGTAAACACTTAGACTTGGCAGCTGTTGTTGCCCATTTTTTATGTGGTATTGATTGAGGTGGCTGTGTCAGTTCACACTTTTCAGGGTATAATTTGTTCAGGCATTTAGCCGACTCAGGTAAAAATATGCTTGCACTGAAT
Source organism: Crocodylus porosus (assembly GCF_001723895.1). Lineage (NCBI taxonomy): Eukaryota > Metazoa > Chordata > Crocodylia > Crocodylidae > Crocodylus > Crocodylus porosus. The sequence goes on from NW_017728943.1 coordinate 46,877,716, forward strand.
TTTAATTTTTGGGTTTATCATCCAAGAATAATGGCTGAAATGATATTTAAAAAATGAAACCAGAAATTGTGGGGACTAGTTATGTAGAAAGATGTGAAATCTGTGGTGAACTTCACAATCATGGAGTATATGAAGCCTTGCAATGATCTTGTGTGTGGAGACCAGACTTTCCTCCCAGATAACCATTCTTAAAATCTCTCTTCCACCCATTGGTGCAAAAGGTGTGTGCGTGTCAAAGTGATGCTAAAGATCAGATTTCAGCTCATGCAGTTCTGACGAGCTTCGTCTACTGCTGGAGATCTGCCCCTTCAGGTACATGTTGAAAACTGAAGACAGGATGTTGCATCCATTTAACAAAAAAAGAGCCATAGGTTGCTATATGCATTGTTTCCATTCACCAAAAGTTAATGGACATGAGAATTCCTGCAGGATTATTTAATGTCAACTTTTCTGTAAGTCTTTATGACCACCTTCAACAATTCACAAGGGCTATTACTCTGGTATATAATTCTATAGGATTTTAAATAACTATAGAATTATACTGTTCTATTTATTGAATTCCATAGGCTTTTCAGTTTAATTTCTGCTGAACATTTTTGGTTTGTATTCTATTAAATTCTGTAATATTTTCCCCCTACCCCCTTCCTGTTAATCAGTGTTGGGGTGTGCACTGACCTTTACTTGCTGTGTAGGATATGATTTGAGAATTTTGAGATGTTAGCATTTAAGCTATAAAAAGCACACTCCATTTTGTGTTCTTGCTGTTTTTGAGCTGCTCTTTATTATACCGCTTCTGCTTTTTAACTATAAGCTTTGGGGAACAGGTGAATTCAGGCACACATGTACCTTTCACAATGCTGCATGTGTTTATAATGCTGTCTCAGGGTGACATAAGTATTACCTTGACAGGATAGCACTTTGCTCAGGCAGTACTATGGGAGGCATCTATGTCATTTCTTGAAATACTACTTTAATCAGTCCCTGCTAAAATTACAGTGTTTAAAATGCTGGCAGCCATTTTTGGGTACATATCGTATAACCCTGCCTTCAAATCTTCTCAACAACTTTTTGTGTTCCAGCTTCCAAGCCTACGTAAATTGCAGATTTTTCTATACCAAAAAACCTTTTTTGGTGCTTCAAGAACCTGCTTCTATTAATCAGCACAATGACCATCACCCATTCGGGACATTTCTGTTGAAGTGAATCTTTAAAATTTAATTTGGAAGGTAGTGAAATCACCCTTTCTTAGTTAGCTGACCTTACAGAACCCCTAATTTAATGAAGACCTGGATTAATTTTAATCTGTGCATCATACTGTCACAAAATGATGCAAGTCAGTTACATACCAGAACACTGTTGACTTCAGTGACACTAGATTTAGGGAGAGGAAAAGCGAAAGGTAATCAATTAACTGTAGATATATTTTGACTTCAGGCTTTGACTTTTCCAGTGTCAGGGAGTAAATTCAGTTATACACTGTTTTTTTTCTTTGTACTAGGATCACTGATATTCACTGTGTTTTCAGTCCGTTTGCATATGGTACCCGTTGATAATTCAATGCGGTGACATGTTAGCACAAGAAGGCTAAGTACAGACAGTTAAAAAGCCTGAGGCAGAATCAATTCAGTTGTTGCAGGTTCCTCTAAACTGTGTAGATTGAATGGAGAAGGAACTGAAGTGATACTCAGTTTTCAGTTTGGAAAAACAGAGAGAAGACTGCACTGACCCAGGCTAGAAGGCAGAGGGTGCTGGAGCATGCCTTCCAGCCTGCAGGCCCTTGCTAGCCTAGCCAAATGGGGCCGTCCCCACTGGCTGTCGGGCACCCCCCAAACCCCCTGCTTCCCCCCGTCCCCCCCACCCTGCAGGGAGGGGAAGGCGCCACAGTCCAGGTGCTCAGCTGGGGTCTGCCCCCCTCCCCAGCTAACCTAGATAAGGCCCACTGCCTCCCTTCCCTCCCCAACCCCACAGATCCTCACTCATTTGCCCCCAGTTACTTGCTGTCTGTCCCAGGGAGCAGGCAGGGAAGGAACAAATTGCTGAACAGACCCTGGCCATTTAACCCTTCCCTGCCTGCTTCCTGGGAAAAAGAGGCCAGGCAGTCACTGGTAATCAGGGGGTGAGGGGAAAGTGAGCAGGGATTTGGGATGCGGGGTGGGGGGGAAGCAGGGGGCCAGATCTGGGCCAGCAGGAGAAGGCGACAGACCCTGGTTTCAGTATTAGAATGGGGGCTTCTTCTCTTCCCCTTCCCTTTAGAGAACCTGATCCAAAGCCCATTGAACTTAATGACAGTCTTTCAGTTGACTTCAATAACTGCTGTGAGAGTCTAACCAAAGTTGTTTTGAAAATCCTTTACTGTGCACATGCTGTTGTGCATGCCTAGAATTCTAGCCCAATTGAAATTGGTGACAAAACCTCATTGGCTTGAGTAGACCTAGATTTCACCCCAGATGCATATCAAGCATTTATCTGTATAAAAAATAATAATTATTTTGTAGGGTTGGCAAGCTTGTCAATTGACTGAATATTTTGACCAGTCAAAGATTATAGCAATTTTACCCCAAATATTACATTTTTTGTAAATTTCTTGACAGAAATATGATTTTTTATTGTTTTGACACATTTCTTAATGGACAATTTGTGCTTTTTCAGTGTATTATTTGGATCTGTTGGCAATTTTTTTACAATTTTTGACTAATATTTGACCAATCAACTGCCTGAACTTTTTTTGACTGGTCAAATACCCAATCCTTTTATTTTATATAATAAAACTTCTGGCTCGAATAAATTAGTCAATACTTCTTTTGCTTTTCCTGTCATGAATGGAAAGAGAATTACACTTTTCACTACCAGTTTCTAGAACCAAAGACCCAACCTGTAGCAACAAATTATTTTTATTTGCATGTGTCATTTCAGTCAATGTTATTGCACTCTCATTTAGATTCTTTACATTTACCATATTATCTTTTCATAATAATAAAAAAACAGATCTGGCCAATTTGAATACATACATGAAGAGATTTCTATTCTTTTCTCAGACTATACATTTTTTTCACCTTGATATCAGTCAAGATTTGCAGCTGATGTAAAGGTTCACCAATCGGTCACCAAAGTGCCCTTTCTACTTTAACAAGGAAACTAGATTGATGCTCCTATTGTCTTAAATCTATATGCCTTATGTCCTAAACCTCCGAGGGTGTACTCTTTTCTGCATGGGTGTGCTGGTGGTGGGCATTTTGGTTATTGTTGAAATGTTGAAACTATCCAAATCTAACTCTTCTCTGCACCTTCTGACATAGCTGATGAGCAAAGCATTTTAAATAACGTATCTGCAAATACCAGTTATGTCATTTAATATCAAATTCTGCATTTGTAGTTTAAATACTGTAACTCATGATAATAGGCTGTTCTCTGTTACTCAGATTTTCTTCTTCCCATTCTGTCTCTGTGTCCTTCTCCTCCATAACCTATTTTTGGGACTGCATAATAGTATTATATTTTTAGATCCTCCTTGGGTATTATATAAGAAGAAATAAAAGTAAAGCAATAACACCGCATTTCTGAAGTTTTGCCCTTTTTAATGTTAGAAAAATGCAATTAAGTGACTAGCATTAATTTTTCTCCCTTTCATACCCATTCAGGATGTGGATATGAAGATTGTCATCACAATCCCCTCTTTCAAATTACTAGCCTTTTGAAACCATTTGGATTTGTCTGTTTTGCCTTTCTTTCTCTCTGTGTCTCTGTCTCTCTCTCAATCTGAATGGAAAGTCATCTTGATAATGGATTATTTTTTTAATGCCTTTCAGTCTTTTTTTTGCTAAAAATGTAAGATTGGAAAGAAGTTCTTTGACTAGCTGAGATGTCATAATATCTGAATGAAGTCAGGAAGGTATATATAAAATATATGACGTACTATGAAACAAAAGTGAGGACTCAAGGGCTGCATGTATAGATCTGGGAACAAGATAAAGCTCTCCCTTTTTCATTCCATGTTGTATGAAGCCTTTTATGTCATTGACATTTGTTGTGGGAACCACTGAAGTTGTTTCATGCATTAGTGCTCTTGTTTGTTCAATTAAGAACTGATAAGACAAATGCCACAATTTAAAAAAAATCTCCAGCTCTGGATCTGAGTAATAATGCCAAAAATGGATGGAAGGCATAGAACACAGTGGAAAGGTAGGCAATAAACAGGTATGAAAAGGGAGAAATAGAATTTAAAGCTGTTAGATAAAATGGCAAAACTTTCTGATTTTCATGGAGAAATTAAATTGTCAGGCAAGGCAGTTAAAAGTTTATAATCCCATGAAAAGATGAAAACATGTATGGGTGGCATCATGAGGAAATTCATGCCTGAGTACCAGATCTCACAAGTTCCCTCTTGTGAAGGACTTGTAAGGCCTGTGATTTCCTGCTTCTTTTGTATATGTGGCTCTTTCATGCCTGGCTATTCAGAATTAGTCATGTCACATTTTAGGAGGAAAGAACTAGGGTTATTTAGTCTGGAGAAGAGAAGACTGAGGGTGGATTTGATAACAGTCTTCAAATACCAGAAGGCTGATTAGTTATAAAGAGGCTGCAGATAGATTTTTTCCTCTGTGACTGTAGACACAGAACTGGGAGCAATGGCCCCAAACTGCAACAGAGGAAATTTAGGTTGGAAATTAGGAAGGGCAGCCTACCTAGAGTGGTTGTGGAATCTCCATCCCTGGACATTTTCAGGAGCAAGTTAGACACTTGGCTGTGATTTGTTAGGTCAGGGATGCTGCCTTGAGTGGGGGCTGGACTAGATGCCCTCATGAGGTCCCTTCCGGCTGTTCTTTCCTTTGATCCAGATGGGTTAAGGAACTGAGCTGGCAGAACAGAATGTATATTCTAGCCGTACATAATGGAGAAGGGAATTTATTTACATTCTTGTAAACTGATTGCAGACTCTGCAGATCTTCTGATGGCAGTTACAGAGCATTTCTTCTTTTTTGAATTTCCTATCAGTCTCTGTCTCTCGCATAATATGATTCTTAAATATGAAAATAGGGCATCAATATCAGGTTTTAAAGCAACCCATGAATTGGAAGCTAGTTGGCACAGAATAATTTATTTACAAGTGCTACTGAAGAGCATGTGTTTTCTGAGATTTGTATGCATGGCATTGTGAATATTACTGCCCCTGAAGAAAAACAAAAAGTTAGAGGAATATTCCTGTAGTAGCTGTATGGAGCTAATTCAATAGAGAATCAAACTGATAAACAAGCCCCTCAAGGCATGGTGGGAAAAATCATAAAATATTGATATTTGCCCTTTAAATTTTGGATGAAAAGTATAAGAGTAGCCAATATCTATACATATGAGGCAGTTAAATTATCTAAGAAGGATCAAGTAAGATTTTAATATTCAAGAATGTAAACTACCTATTTAGAGCTGTTTTTCCTTTCTGTACTGGGTGTTCTCCCATTTGTTCTTCTTACTAGCTTGAAGAACTTTTAAAAATAAATATAATATTGCTTAAATGGGTTCATGAGTCTCTCTCTCTTCATTTGAGCTGTGCACATCTTGCAGTTTTAGTTCTCATCAGTTGCTTGCCCCATGAGGATCACTTTGGATTCAGCTTCATACTCTCTCATATGAGCTGATCAAAAGGAAAACACAAGGCTTTCTGAAGTGCTATGTCATCTGCGTAGGTGTCAGGGAACCTAACTAGCAGCCCCAAATGGGCTAATTGCCCAGTAGGCCACACTTGCCTGGCACTTTGACTGGCAGCCCTCATCCAGCTAACGACTCTAGCTTCTCACTGCCTGGGTCTCCTGACTAGCTGCTGGGAGAGCAGCTTACCAATTTTAGCTCCAGCTGTCGCAACAGATTTGAAGCCAGCTAGCAGGTCCTGCTGAAGGTCTGTGTAGGCTAGCCTCTGATTTAGTACTCCTGGTTTCCTGATCCTATCTGCTCTTTTACTGGACCCTGGTTTTTGGATTTTTCCTTGGATTTGGTAATTTGGCTTTTGACTCCTGAACTTTGTCTTGGTTTGTGATTTGGACTTTGTCTCTGGGTTTTTTATGAATCTGGTAACTTAATATCTTCTTTCTGACATTGGATTTGGCTTGTGTTTTGGGCTCTGGCCCTCTTTTGGTGGCTTAACCACTAGGCCAGGTCACCTATGCTCAGTCTATTGTAGTAGGCTCCTTGATGTTTTCAGGCCTTGCTAGGATTTGTCTGGAAGACTGATGTGCATATTTAAGGGAATTCTCTGGACCTCCACATCTTATCTCTGCTGCCTGACACATTTTAACAGCAAAATGATTTAACACACATTCCCTACAAATTGGCACAGGAGTCATGACAAAACAAAATGGAAAGCATGAAATTCAGTCTTCAAAAATATTTCTCTATGCAGACATGACAAAAAAAAGGCAGCCGAAGCAATGCTCGTCTTTTTTGGGTAGTGACGCTAAAAGGGGTCTGTAGCACGAGGTTTGTTCAATATTAAATTGCGAAGGCAAAGTGCTGGCATGAGTGTTGCAGGGATGAGTAATTCACTCAGAGTGAAAAAGGTTTTGTAAAGTTAGCACTGTAATGAAATCTTTTGAGAACTTGGAAAATATTACCATTATGGGGTCTGCCTATACTTCAGTGGTGGCATGTCACATCCAGGATCATTCTTACCCACATATTTCAGTCAGGAATGCACTAGTGAGGCTGCTCCAGGGAGTCCCTCTGCAGCTGCTCTTGATCCATTTGTCTATAGTATTCTTAAACCCAGAGCGGCCTCACTGGAGAAAACTTCAGATTTACAGTGTCTGAGTGAGAACAGGTGGGCAAGCTGACCTTGGAGCTACTTTGAATGGCATGGACTCTTACTTGCATCTTGAAAATAGCTTATCCAAAATATTTCAGTTACTATATTCACCATACTTATTGAAATCAAACTTCATCATATTATAGTGAGTGCACTGCAACATCTGCACATCATGATATTAACTTAGAAGTGCCCATGGTTTGGGGACAGTTTCCTGGAACATGAGTGGCAGGTAATGTGGCTTGGAAAATGGCTGCAATGCAGTATCATTAATGTTTACTGATGAATCTAGATGTGAAGCGTTATCCAGTTTGATGATCCAAAAATTATACAGATTGATGCATCTAAAACCATGATTCTCGGCTGCAACACCCTGCCTAAGAATCGCTATCTAAGATGCATCACTTTGGAAAATTCTTCAGCTCTTCACATCTAGCTACATCAATAATTCTATGCGAGTTCTGATGTCATGATTCACAAGATAAATCCAACAATTCCAAATGAGAATCCACAGTGTCAAAAACATTCAGACCTGTTGTGGTCTTTTAGAGCTGTTTATGATAGAAACATCGATTTATTATTTTTCTGTAGTCAAAAAATCAGTGAAGACTAAGAGCTGACATTTTTCAAGGAATTCCTTCAATGTAACAAGGGAGACCTTGAGCCTAAAAAGTTTGAGAGCCACTGATCTAAAACAACTCTCCTGCCTATGCAACATGGGGCATGCTTAGCAGCTCCACTCCAAAGAGGATTCCCTGGGATAGCTAGATCTCAGGGTGGGGAATAGTTAGTTCAGTACATGGTTTCTGCTTACTGCGTTTAACATCTAAAACTTTGTGCACTGTGGGCTTCTATGCACGTACAGGGAGAAGACTTGATTAATGGTGTCTACTGGAGCATGGAAATTAATCAATGCGTGCCAGCAAACTCTAGCATCACGTGTGTCAGTGTCCTCGTGCTGAAGAATGTTGGTGGGAAACTTTGAACCAAAGCTTGTTGAACTAGCTACAGTTCAGAGTGCCCTGCTGCCATTTTTTCAGTGCGGGGATGCTGATACACATGACAATCAGGTGTGTTTTAATTAGCTTGGCTTACTAATTGAAGTACCCCCCCATACCCCATGCATAAAAATGTCCCATGCTTACTACCCCTCAATAATAGAGTCTCCTTTTGAGATTTGTTCTTTGATTTTATAGATATAAATATTAATATACTGAAGAGAAGGTTAAGAGGTAACTTTTTGATATATGAAATTTCCTGCACAGGGAGAATACATCTGATACTGGAGGTTTCTTTAATTTATCACACAAAGGCATAGGAAGATCAATTGACTGAGGAAAGTGGAAGGCCGAAAAAATCAAGCTGGAAATAAAGTGAACATTTTTAACAGTGATCATAATTAACCATTGCAACAGATTAGCAAAGGGTGTAGTAAATTCTGTATCATGGGAAACCTTTAAATCAGGATTAGATGCTTCCTTGACAGATAGGTAGTAGTTCACCAACAAGTTGTTGAGACTGATGCATAAATGACTGGATGAATTTCTGTCATTTTTGGTAGTTAAGATCCTCATCATTATTTGGTCCCTTCTGACTTTCAAATCTATCTATGGAATCCTGACTTCACTGAATGGGATGTCTTGGGAATGTTACTCTTGACTTCAGTTGGGGTCAATTCATACCCCAAAATATATTCATAATATATATATAAATACCATATTTGAAGAAGATTTGGTTTGTGCATTAAGATGTGTTTTTCTGGGTTTTCTGGAAAATCCTAAAATCCTTCTAGTCTTTTTTTTTTTCCAAAGCTTACCTCAATTGCATGGTGGTTTAAATTCAAAATTTCCTTGAAGAATTTTCTAGCTTTCAAACTCTCCTGAACACTGGTCTTGAATGGATGACAGAGAGCGGGAAAAATTGAAAATTATAGGAAGTGGCAAATAGATATTATTCTGCTGTTTCATAGTATCCTTTATAAAGTTCTTCTTGGACACATGCTGGGAAAGAAAAAAACTCTGGTAGGGGGAGAATTTGTGACGCAATGTTTTAAGGAGCATGGCTTCCAGGTGTTATTGAATGGCATTGTCACCATGACTCTATACGGATTTTAGATCCACCTTGGATCAGAAACCACTGAAGAACTGTGGCTGACTGATCTAAGGGAAAAGGACTGAAGAATATTCATCTTAACTGTTCATTGCTGTGCTCAGTGCAGTTAACATTTCACAAACTGTTTCAAAATAACAAATTTTGGATTGGTTTAAAAGCTTTACCTAGATTTTCTCTCATGTGATTTTCTACTCCAGTAATCAAGAATATACATATGCAGTAGAAGTCTTAAGAACAGAATGAGAAACAATAGGGATAATGAAATAGGAATAATGACATTTGTAAGTCATGATATTGAAATGAAGCAGTAGCAATTTCTGGGCTTCTGAGGCTTTCCATACAACAGATAAGTTCAGAGGTGGGTCCAGAGGTGCAGGCACACCCACCTTTCAGATCATGCTGCAGTTAATTGCACGTGAAGATGCACCCATTGTCTGCCAGTATAAGCCTTAGTGGCAGTCACATGGGAAAAAGACTTATCCTTAGTTAAGCAGAGGGTGTTTAGGTGTAAGCTTAAGTTAGTCCTTCGGGGAGTACCTTAACAAGATAAATGGGACCTATTCATGTGAGGGCTTTACATGAGAATTTAGGATAACATATCTAGGATAACAGAAATCATGTGGCTTCTAAAAATGTAAAATCTATAGAGCACTGGAATTATGCAGTAAGGGGAGAGCGCGCACAAGGAGCATCAATAATTGCTGACAGATTTGTAGAGTGTTGGTCTACAAAAGATGTGAACATTTCTTCTTTGGAGATGGTTCCCAAAAGGGCACTTCCAGAATACTGCTCGAATAACTTCCTTGTTACACTTGTGGGGCAGTTTTGTGCATAACATGATAAAACCTAATTTATGTATGTTTTAATATTACCAATATAATAATCCTGTGCACATGGTCAATGTCTATGACGTTGTGCCATTAAGTTGACTTGAGTTTGTCAGCACATCTCATGGATTTTAGGTGTGTTGATTTTTTTAAATTTTTTTTCTTCGGAAAGTCAACATTATATTGGAATGATGGAATTTAACAAGTGCAGCACTGTGCTGAAAGAGGCAGTGGGCTGGGAGTCTGGTTCAGCATATATGGCATACTACCTGGATAGCTTCATGTTTGCCAGCCCTGTTGGCCTCATTCCAGGCTTTGTCTAGAATTTTTGGAATACTATTAACAGAAGCAAAGATGGAGATGCCTTCCTAACTGTGACCTAACTAGGATTGAGTTAAACAGATAGGAGCCCTCTGAATAAAATAACTCAAGTTTGAGGTTGATTAGGATAGTTGGGATATCCCTGAAGGATTATGCTACTACTGTAGGCTATTATTGATCATTTTGCATGCCAACCTATGTCCCTAAGATGAGCATTTTGTACCTGACTGTCAGTTGGCACTTTTTGGACAATAAGGCACAAGCATTTTTTTTTAGATTGAATAAAGGGATAGAGGAAGGTTTATGGGCATGAGAACAGTTTCTGAATCACTTTAAAAGGGCTTAATTTTGAGAGAGGAATGGCTGCAAGAGACAGACATAAAAATTTGTTCAGATATTTGGGGGGCTACACTGAGGTTTATGGTTTCTACAAGAGTACAGTGGTATGCTCAGAAATGGCCCAGAAAAAAAAAAGCAGTATAAAACAGTAACTGACTTTTAAAAAAAGTGGTTGTTTCTGGAACAAAATCTAGAAGCACTACCTATTTAGCAACTTTTAGTCCTCCCATCATTTGGGCTCTGATGAAAACATCTGTCCTATGATATTAAATGTATTACATTACTACTAAACGTGTGCCCTGGATTCATAATGGCTGTTGCTGATTATTTCTCTTGCCTGTGGATGGACAGATTTTGGCATTAGTTGTCACTGGAAACTTTTCTATAAGACTGGTCTCTAGTTATTCCAGAGAAAAGTAGCACCTCAGAAGCTACCTTAATGGGGATACTAATAAACAGACTGTCGGGGAACAAATCTCCAAGGTCACGGTGGGTTGAGGGTGGTATTGGAATGAACAGGTGGGATTAGCGGCGACGAGTCTGGGCAGTACGGGACATGCGTGCGGTTTCAAAGCAAATGAGATTTATTCACTTCTGCTTTGGTTGCGTAGGCAGAGCTGCTTGCTTCAGTTACAGTTACGAACAAGTAATATGAGAACAAACAACAAGAGGGTCTGTTGGCCCACGGGGTTCACGAGTAAGCCCTTGTGTTCTACCCTGAAGGATGGGGGCGGCTGCCTACTCGCTAGTCCCAGGGCTGGTCAACAGCTCATAGGTGGATAACGAATGACGAGAACAAAACTGTAACCCGTCGGAACGTCGTGACACCAGTCCAAGCAGACAATGAGTAGAGGCGATGATAGCCGATGCTGAAGTCAGAAACCCGGGATGCCGAGATGAAACCGTAATCGAAGCGAGTCGGGTTGAGCAGAATCATAGTCAGGATCGAAAGCCAAAACAGTCCGGTAACCGTAGGATCAAACACGAAGAACTCAAAACCGAAGAAGGACTGAATGACCGAAGGTACCAAGGGAGGAGACCAGTGGGCTGGTAAGCCCTCCTGGAGAGCAGTCCCTGCCGCTGCAGCTTCTGCTTCCAGGTAGGATCTCTCCTGATGGGACAGTCCCTGAAATGTCAGCCTCTGTCTGTCAGTCGAGCGGGTCTCTCCCTCGTGGGAGGGGTTCACTAGTCTTTTATAGCAGCTCCTTAGCCAATCAGGCTGCTATCCTCCAAGAAATTTCTAGATAGATGACCTCATGCTCATGCTGTTACTGAGCATGCGTGTGTCAGGAAAGTAGGTCAGTCATGACTGACAGGTCCTAACGTCACCCAGGGGGCACGTGCTGGGCAAGCCCTGGAATTTTCCAGACACAGAGTGGGTATTCCCATATCAGTTTCCAGTTCTTCTGTGTTGTCAGCATACAACTATAAATTTTACCATGACACATACATCATTTCAGTTTTCAGGCCTGAACTTGATTTGGTCTGTGAAGATTGGGTATTAAGATACTTGTTGTTACTGGTATATTGCAGACTGGCATTGTTGGCTTCCTTAATCACTTATCAAGCAACAGCTTTTGTAACAGGATAAAAGGTTATTCAGAACTTTGTGGTAAATTTTTCAGTAGGAGATTTTAGAAAGGTGGTTTCCAGCCAAAGATTCTAGGAAACACCTTGAACATACTGTCATTATTCAGAGTTTTAGAAAGATGGTGCAAGTTCTTTGCTAGGTACACCAATGAGGTCAGAAGTTATCTTTGTATGGACTTCACTCCTGGTGGCTATTTTTTTTCATTTTTGGAGCAATTAGTGCTCATGACCTAGTGCCTTGAGTACATAAGGTGTAGCTCAGTATTTTAGGACTTGAGAGTGGGCTGACTGATGGTCCCAGGGGCAACAGGAAGCTGATCAGGGGAACAAAGCTTATGGGAATTGCTTTGCATTTATGTATTAATTTACTTAAATGCATAATTGAGTTGTTGTTGATAGTTATCAGAAGTGTCAAAAATAAGTCAATGGAAGTGATTCTTCCACTCTATTCAGCATTGGTGAGGCCTCACCTGCAGCAGGTATGCAGTTCTGGGCACCGCACTGCAACAAAAAGTGGACAATTTGGAAAGAATTCAGTAGGCATTCTGAAAAAATGGAGAGAACATGTCTTATAAGAAAAGGTTGGAAGAACTAGAATTATTTATGGAGAATAGTAGTGAGGGGAATTTGAAAACAGGTGTCAAATATATGAAGTGTGGTTATGATTAGGATAAGAGTAGACTATTCTTTGTAACCACAGGGTCAGGACCAAAAAATCATTTTAAATTGCAATAAGGGACAGTTAGATATTAGGAAGAACTCTCTAATGTCGATGGTGGTTAAGACTGGCATAGATTAGTTATGAGAGAGAGGTTCTGGAATCTCCATCCTTGCCAGTTTTTTTTAAGAACAGGTTAGACAAGCACTTGTCTGGAATGGTATAGTCAGGGATGACCCCGTCTTGGGCAGGATGTTGAACTAAATGATCTCCTGAGGTTCCTTCCAACTTTATTTTTCTGTGAAGTGGCATCCTCAGAATCTAGGAGTCAGAGAGAGCTAGGATTATAAACTACCCTAGGCAAAAATACGGGTTTTCTTTATAGGTTAGTCTTCAAAGTCTTTTCTATAATTTGGATACCGGTAAGAGATCAGGGCAATTATTGGAGCATCTTCCAGTTCTATCTAGAGAACAAGACCAAATTATCACTGGTCTTCAGAGTTATAAATCCTTTTCCAATAGATTATCTCCAGCCTGAATTATTATGTTTCAGAAGTTGAAAACTCTAAAAATAAATCCACCATCTCTAACTTTTATGCTATAGGTTTAAAGGAAGAGTAAGAAGAAGACATACTGTTTCATTAGAAGATTAGTTCAAAAATTAAACTTTTAACATTCTCCAGTCATCAGTGTCTAGAGAAATATTGAGGCTTGGCATTGACAATGAAAAGGTTGTCAGATCTTTTAGTGGTTTTTGAATTATAAGTGATACTACTTAGATATTACAGTAATAAGGGTCATAAAAATAAGTGGATGAATGGATGGACAGACAACTAGCAATTACAGCAGGTTTGAATTTTTGGAACCCATTTTCTGAAAACTGCATCTTTTCTTAAGAAAATATTTTTTCCAGTAGTAGGGTTGGTATGTTGTTGTAGCTCTGATGGTCCAGGAAAGGTGCGAGATGCAAAGTTGTTGTGGTACTTTTTTTGGGACTATCTACAGGTATCCAACAAAAAGTATCGCCAAAACAACCTTGCTTGTCTCATTTTTTCCCCCCAGTACATTTTCACTTTTCCAACAGGCAAATTGAAACAAAATATTTTGTTTTGGGTCAGATAAGAAATTTTTTTTTGTTTTGTTGAACTAATTTGAAATGCTTTGTTTAGGGTCAGTTCAACATTAAATTTCATTGGGCTTTAATGTGACAGTGCTTCAAAAGAATGAAGCTTCTCTGCTGTGAGGTAGGCTACTTCACCAGACTACATCTCCCTTTGTGAACAGCAATTTCCCCATCAGGTCCATTTCTGCCAGATGGACTAATTTGCTCAGCTTCACAACATAACTTGTGCAGAAAAGAGGAGAGTAACAGGACAATACTTACTGAGTGTCGGCAGGAGCCGGCAAAGGAACAGAGAGCTGCCTGGGAGCCATGGTTCTGGAGCAGCTGCTCTATAAAGCTAGAGCAGCCCTGGAAGGAGAGGCAAAAGAAACAGACCCGGATGAAAGGGAAAAGGAGGCCACTCATTTTAGAACCAAGGAGGAGAGGGGTGGGATGGTCACAGTGGCAGGAAGCCAGCAGCTAGCTGGCTAAGGGGCTCTGAGGAGCTACACTAAGCTGGGGGCAACCAACTGGAGAAGTACTGCCATGAGAGCGGTGATGATGAGAAAACCGAACAACAGAGAGAAAGGGCTAGCTGGGAGAAGGTGGCTGAGCCCCTACGGACACAAGTAAAACTTTTCCTTATGCTTTCTCTTGTTTTGGGATATGCTGAGCCTGCGTCCACGTGATTTGGTAATGTTTGCTGGCTTAAAGGGACAGGGCACCCTTATTAGACTTGCGTTGCCTGAAGAGAAAGGGAACCTTAGAGACTACAACCTGGAAGCGCTCTGCTTAATTTGTTTGTGGTGAATTCCTTTACTTTCTAATTTCAAGAAAGAAAGGGTTTAACCCTAGAGACCAGAGACTGGTAGGTTGATTTACCTGAACTAGATGAGGCAGTCTGGCAGTCCAGGGGTATTGATGATATGTGAGAGAACCTAAAAACAAAAAAAGGAAGTTAATAAATAAAAGAGAATTACTGAAAAGAAAGACAATTGTGAGTTTCCATTAATGAAGGCCAGCTGAATTTCTATGAAGCAATAAACTGACTTATATGGGAGGTTGGAACCTTAGTACAAATTGGCCTTAGATCTTGGTGTCTAGTGGTGGTTAGAAATAACCCTTCCTGATATAGATCTTCTTCTAATATTAAGATGTGGCAGGAAAGAGTTGGGATCACCACTTAGATATCCTTGCAAGTGATCGTGATATATGTATAATCTAAGTAGGGAAGGCTTCTGTTAACCCTCACCTTTCATTAAGTTAACTAACAACTCCACAACTAGGAAGCAGATTAAAAAAAAAGGCATTTGCAAGCTGACCAAGTTTAAGTGTTTCCCAGACTGTGTCAGGGAACTCCTGCAAGAGACCAAAGACCCAGGACTTCATAGAGAAGAAATGACAAATAGTGGTGCTAGAAGAGCAAATCTTGTCTTTACTAATAATGTTAAAGGATAAATTACTCATATTTAGGCTTCAGTACAGAAAAGCTTTTTAAGTATTTGATTGACTTCATGAATAGTCTTATTTATAGTCAAGGCTCAATTTTTTAGCTTTTTTTTTAACTGGCAACTATTGAATAGACTGGCAACTATTTAACTGGCAACTATTGAATTAGATGAGGATTTAGAACGTACTAAAATCTATTTCCTTTTATTAAAATAACAGGATTTTGTAAGAATTTTATAAAGTCTAAAAACTTGGGCCAAAAACTCAGCGGATGTAAATTGACTTAGCCTCGCTTTAGTTAATTCACTATTTGAATATTTCATTTTGTGATGGTCCATATTAAAGAATTTGCTTATCAAACTGTATTTTAGAATAAATACTGTCTAATGCCTTTATCTATAAAAGTACATATGCATCTATCTTCCACTTTAGGCACTTCAACCTACCATTTAGGCACCACAGATATTCTCAGGAGTGCAACTTAGCCTGTGTCTACATCTTCTAGGTGCCAGAGTTCTCTCCAGTAGTCAGGCACAAAACAATCTAAGCACAGATGATGCCCCACAGTTATTAAGCTGTATGGATTTCTAGCTCAAATTAGAGAGAGACCCCACAGTGTGATTCTCAGACTAGACATTTCCCTACCTGTCTTCCTAGTAGACCCACTAGTATAAATATATTAAAAAATACATATGGGAAGTGCATCTCAAGTCAGCTCTCTAACCAGTGGCCTATCAAATCAGTCTTTCTCTGTCCCAGTGAGTATTTAAATTTTATGAAGTAGAAGACCTCCAACAGGTGACAGTGAGAGAAGCCAATCTGAAAATAACCGATGGCCTCATGCTGAGCACACTGACAAAGGATATGCAAGGCTGATGTTCAAGTCCCTGATATGATCAGGCAGCAAAAGGATGTGTTGAACTTAAGTTTTCCATGTTTCAGGGTGTGGTGGCAGAGCAAGTGAGGTGTTTCTACACTTCTAGGGTGTTTATGCACATGCTGTAGGAGTGTGTGTGGGGGGGGATGGGGCACTGTAATTAGAGTGGCTCCAAGAGCCCCTCTAATTAAAGTGCCCAGAGCTTTCTGTGTATCAGCATCCCTGCATTGAAAAATGGCAAATGACCATTAGTTAAAGTGTCCCCGCCACCATTTTTCAGCACAGGAACGCTGCCACATGAGACACTGGAGTTGGCTGGAGTGTGGTAATCACCATGCTCCAGCAGACTCAGTCAATTCTGCTCCGATGTGCTGTAATTACAGCATGTTGGCGCAATCTTGTTGCTCGTGTATAGGTGCTCCTAGAGGTGATAGTTTGTGCCCTGCTCCAGACAGAGGCTGAAGGCCATGATCAATCCACTTTGTCACTCTGCATTATTGGCTACAGAACCTGGTATGCCAGCTGACTATGATAACCCAAAAAGGATAGCTGGACCTTTGACCTTGCACATGTCAAGTGTGTGATTTAGCCACCAGGCTACTTGTTATTTTGACCTGTTTCTTTTTCTGCTTTCTTTATAAGTAGGACATGAAGCTAACTAAAAAGCAGAGGAGAAGGTTTGTTTCAGGACCCTCAACAGAGGAAGAGTCATGCCTGGCCAAGCACACTAGGTTCCCATCCCTAGTGGTCTACCTCTCTCCATGCATTGCATAGGGAGTCTGGACATGTAATCCAATGCTGAGGATTTCACTGCATAGTAAGTGTCTAGGAGTTGGGTATTACAGGCCTTATTCTGTTAAGATATAAGACCTGTGCCATGTATGAGTGTTTATACAGTCATGAAGAAAAACAGGCCAGGCATTAGAAACTGGTGCTTAATTTTTAAAAACTTTATTAAGAGGCTTAAATAAATGACTTGATTTTCAAAAATTTGGAACAAGTCAGCAGGATTCATTTCACTTCAGTGGCTGTGGACCCAAATGCTATTTTGCAGTCTGCAGTCTATTGTGATGTAGGAATTTTTAAAGCTTAAAGTTGTTTTCTCAAAATCCAGTTTCCATGGTGCACATCTCTCTCAGCTTCTTACTTCCCTTCCTTTCTGAGACCTCAGAGAGGACCTCTTCCTTTGCCTCTCCCTGCTGCAAACCTTAACAGGGACAGAATTACCTCCTATATGACCTCCAGCAAGCCATGCACTTCGTCCAGCATATCAGTATATCCCATTTGCTTCTCTTCCCAGGATTTCTGGTTACCAGCCTCACTCTTTTCTTTTGGGATAAACCTAAATTTTAAAACTCCTGATATGATGACCCAAGAGGACTCAGGCTAGAGTGTATACACACGGTGACCTTTCATCATAAGCATCTTAGCTTGTATTGTATTCTTTGAACCAGAAAATGGAGAACTGTTGGAGATGGTCCCACAATGCTCAAACAGTTGTTTCAGTATTAATCTGATCCATCACTTCAGCTTTAAACACAGACATTGCAGTTAACAGTGCTGAAGGGGAAAAATGTCTCTAGTCAGAGAAAAGAGATGGAAATTGAACTATTGAATGGAATTAGTACTGTTGAAATCCTATTACAACTCCTACTGAAAACCAGTTCCAAGTTCCCAAATGCTATTGATATGCTCTAGTAGTGCACTTGAGTTGGTCAATTTAGATTTGGAGGATTTTAACATTCTGTGCTTTCAAGAAGGGGAAAAAATCCATGGATGGGAGACTTGGAAGGATTTAACACTATGTTAGAAAGCTGGCAGCTCTCCCATTCAGATCAGAAGTGGTGCTCTAAATGAAACGAACAAAAGATGATGCCAGCATATGTACGCATTATCTCTGATTACACTGCAAGAGTGCTTAGAGTCTTAGTTTTAGGCTTCAGTGTGAGGAAAACAATTGGATAGGAGAGCTGCATGCCAAAAGCATTGGGATTCATTTTACAGCCTGAGCCAGCTTCTATCTACTGCAGCCTGCCTCACACTCCAGCACAGTGTTCTTATGTGATCTGCTCATCTTTCAAGATTATAGATGATTTAGCGCAATCAATTTCCATGCCTCTGATTTTTGAAGGAAGAAGGTTGATGTAAGCTGTAACTACATGTCTTTGTAACTGTGTCATCAGCTGATGGATTCCAGTAGATGTCACTGTGGGTCCCAAGTTAGAGCTGTCACATTTTTGGATGTCATTTGCTGTGATGTACAATACACTTGATAACAACATTCAAACATCTTTGTAATGAGGGCCGTGAATTACAACATTTTCTGTGTTGCTAATTTCAGCTCTTCATTGAGCAACTAGAGGACAGGTACTTGCCAGTTCCTCTCTCAGCTCTGACAAAGAATGCAGAAGCAATACTCACGTGAACTGTGATCAGCTGTAGGCTGAGTGAGTAAGAAAAACAATGTAGTAGAAAATGCTAGAAAAAACCCTTTTCTAGACACAGATTATTGTGTAGTGTGTTATCAAGAATCTTGAATTAATGTGTATGATCTCAATATTAACAATTTAGCGGTTTTCTTGAATAAAATTAGGAGAGCTAGAGGCCTTTAGAAAATTTAGAAAATTATATCCAAATGGTCTGCCCTAGGCCCGGGACCTGAAGTTTTCAGGGCCAGACAATAATTAGGCTATTCCATATTAAGGATCTTTCTAAGATACTGTACAACAGTGCAGAACAGCAATCCTGCAGCCGTTATGTAATCAGGTATGGGACCACTCCTCAAAAGAGACAACAGTGGAGAAGATTTTGAGGGAGAACAAATAAATATGACAGGAGCAAAATGAATGAAAGACCAGTATAAGAGGTGCAGCTGAAGCAGATTACTAAAAACTGGAGTGGAAAAGAAAGAGAACTCAAGAGGGAAGGAGAGAATGAGGAGGAGAAAAATAAATGAATATGAAAGGCTGAACAGAGGCTCTACAAAATAAGAGAATGAATGGAGAAAAGTAAAATATAAAAATAATAGAAGATACAAAGAGCTTGTGTACATCCTGATTTTTTTTTCTAAATAAGGACTGTCTGATGTTTCCTCTTTAACTTCTCTCTCAAATATCCTGATTTACACAGTAATGGATCTTTGAAATTATCTTTATCATATATGCACTATATGTATACCTCTTGATGTTCCTAAGCTATATTAAAATTAATTATTTCTATTAGTTTGAATTATGAATAGAGAAAAGGATTTATCAGGAAATAAACTGCTGTGTTAAAAAAGGAAAGCATCCTCACTTCAGGTGTGAATCATAAAAGGCACAGAAATTATCCAGCTCACTGTCAGCCCTGAGACTAGGCGATTCTCCACCAAATTATGATCTTTGCTAAATTCTTTCCCCACTAGTGGCAGGAGGTCAGGTCCTAATTCAGGCTGACAGTTACTGAGCTTGCTTTAATCCCTCTTGATGTTAGTGCAGAACTAAGAGAGCTCTATATGGTCCAAGAAAAGTCCCTGGCCTTTGCAGGACTAGATATACAGTTCTGAGTCTTTTTACTCTCCCAGGTCCTAAAATGAGGTTAGAAAGGAGGACCTTATATTTATCTGAGCTCCATGTAGAGTGAGTTTCTTGTTTAGAGAAGCAGCTGGAAGATTCAAAGTCCTGGATATTCATTCACATGGGATGTTAGAGGAAGGACAATTTTTTACAACCTGCAAAATAAACCCAAACAAAGTTTGCTAAAGCAATCCCAGGAACTGGAGAGAAAATGAAATTGTAATGGTGAACAGGCAGCTGGGGAATCCATTTTGCACACCACTGCAGTAAAGGTCAGGATAACCAGGGATGACAATCAAGGTCTTCAAATATCTTGGATGGCATTATACTTCTGCACAAAGTAGGGTTAGCTCATGGAAAGAAGAGAAGTAGGTACGTACTTGTCTTATTATTTTCTAGAACGCTCAAACATATTGTATATTTCTCCAGATATTTTCAGAACCAGACATCCAGTCCTTGAAGCTAAAGCTTGGTATCTGTCCACAGCTTTTCAGTTATAGATGGAGTATGTTACTTGCTACAACTGTGGTAACTGAGTTAGTATGGTATTTCTAACACCTGTCCATCTTTCTACAGAGAGATGCTTTCATGTTGCAGTTGTTGTTAGGTGTCCAGTTTATCTGCTGTAATAGTATAGAAATTGGCACATTATATTACTAAGGGTAATGAGCCAGACTCTCCAGCTGGGTTATGGCCAGCTTGTGCTACTGAGGTGATATAAGGAGGCTGTAATCCAGTTCCAAATTCCTAATGTAGAATTACTCCATTGAAGGAAAGCAACCTGTTTGGCACATCTGCCTTCCATTATGGTCTACCTGGCATGGTAGGGGGAGGTTTTAGGGTGGGAGAGAGTGTATAAGGTCAGGGAAATATGGTGCAGCTCTGCTGCTATAGGGTTCAGTAAGAAACTTAAACTAGTGGTGGGATGTAGAGCTTCCTGGCAGCAATATTTATTTGTGTTGCAGCTGGCTTTGAGAATCAGAAAGCTAGAATGGTTCTTCGACTCTTGCTGCTCAACTCTGAGCTGATAACATTGTAACTGAAGAGCCTCTTTATGCCTTAACTGCGCACCTCTCATGTTAAAGAATGTTACATAAATCTTCTAGATTAAAAAAAATGTTTGAAAAAGATCATAATTCAATGAAACCAACTTAAGGAGTGTGAGGAATTCTTTGATGGTACAGGGTCAATTCTGAGGGTTTTTTTTTTTGGAAAGGGTTCTGATGTGCATGGGAGGAATAAGAACATACTTGAAGACTTCAGTTTCATGCAACCCTAAACGTAAGGCTGGTCACAATTCCACTGAAGGTCACATACATTGCTATACACTGAATTTTCTGGTGATTTTAGTTACTGGTTGGGAAATGGGAAGGGTGAACATAGCATCTCAAAGCAGTATCCTAGGTTTTTATATATGTATAGTGTAGTGTAGTGTAGTGTAGTGTGTTTGTGTGTGTGTGTGTGTGTGTGTGTGTATATAAATAAATAAAAACAATTCTCTCTTTCCCCAACCTGCCCCCAAACCAGCTACCATTATTGCAGAATTAAAGAAGAGAACAAAATACACGCACAAATCATATAAGTCAAAAGTTAAGGTTTCTTGTGAAGTTTAAACACCATCATGTTGAGTTTTGTCATGGGGCCTGGTTACACCTTGTACTGTAAACCTTGCAAATGTTGATTAGGGTTAGCACTGACGTTGGGCCTCTTGAAGTCTAGGACTACCGCCTTGCTGCAGGCCCTTGACACCCTGCGCTTGATGGTGAATTCCAGCAAGCGATGAACGCTATCACCCAGGTGGTCAAGAACCTGAAGGCCCCTTACCAGGTCATTACCCGTGGCCAGGACCAGGTCCAACAGGGCATTTCCTCTGCTAGGACTGTGTGCACCTCCTGAATTAAGTGGAGGTCCTGTATCTCGGCCAGGAACCTCCTGGAATGGTCCGACCTGGATCCATATACTTTTATTCAAGATCACTGTGCACTCTTACAACCATAAATGGATTTTCCCTCACAGTATGCCAGTAATTTAGTTAAGCATTATCATACAATCCTCAGAGTGCCTTGGATCTTTTTTTACCCATCTCACTTTAGATGCTTAGTACATGGATAGTACTTGTTGCTTCACTGGATAGCCTGTTGCTGAATTAAAAAAAAATGAGGTGTACACACAAGTGCCATTTCTTCTCAGATATCTGAACTTTGGTAGGAGTAGCCAGGGCTGCCTCTTTCTCAGTGGTGTAGCTTGTAGCCGTGTTGGTCAGACAAGGTTCTTTGGGTGAATTGGATATCTTTCATTAGATTGACTTAAATAGTTGGAAATAAATTTTTTAGCAAGCTTTTGGATTTAAAAACTCTTTGTCAGGCTGAGGAAGTCTCTGCAGTTAGTGTGTGCTCTTCTGCCGAGGAAGAGCACACACAAACTGCAGAGACTTCCTGAGCCTGATGAAGGGTTTTTGAACCCGAAAGCTTGCTAAAATTTCCCCCCCACAACTATTTAAGTCAGCCTAATAAAAGATAACAGATTCACCCAAAGAACGTTGTCTCTTTCTCAGTAGCACTCAAAAGTTGTTCTTAGTCGCTTTCTCTTTTGCTCCAAGACTTGGCATGGTTGGATTCCTAAAGAGACCTATTGATGATACACTACACTGTACCATATTTTTGCATATAACATATTCCCCCAAATAAGACACACACCTTGTTTTTAGAAGGTTATGGTTGACTTCATACAGCAGCTCACTTGCTGAGTCAGCTAAATTGCCACTGTAGGCATAAACTACCATGTTAACCTTTTCATAGCTGCTGAAGTAACTGGTAGCAGCTTTTGGCTGTTCAGCCAATAGCTAGTGCAAAGTCCTTAATAGCCCTAAGAAGGTTAAAACTAAACTCCGCCGGTTCTGCTTGCTGGGTTAGAGCACAGTGTCTCAATGTTTCTATTTCTCCACATTTCTATTCCGCTGAAGAAAAATCAGATCCCCTGCTTAAGCCACACACCCCAATTTTGAGGGTGGATTTTGAGAAGATATGTGTGTGTGGTATGTTAGTAAATTTGTAATTCACCAGACTCAGCTAATGGTGTTCAAAACTTTACCTAATTTTTAGCAGATATATGAGTAATAAGTGAGAGCTAGAAGGTTGATGCTGAATCCAAATAAGATAGGAGTGATGCTGATAGATGGGGAAAATGTGGGACAGAGAGAGAATTTTTATGTTTTTTCATTTGAGGTAGCCTCTTCACCATTTGCCGCTTGAGTTCACAACTTGTTTTACTGTTATGTGATCCACAGTTGCTGATAAATGATCACAGAAACTATAACTATGCCTTCTTTCATTTGGCTGAGTCATGTCTCTTGGATTTATAGATTAATGACTGGAAAGAACATTAGATTATCTAATTTGATCTCCTGTATGTGACAAGCCATAGTATTTCATTCACTTGCATTGATGGTGAGCCTCAGGGCTAGTGCTCTGACTAAAGCATGCCTTCTAGAAAGATGACTTGCTTCAAACAGAAAGCAGGATAGATTTGCACCAAAAAGGCTAACTAAATTGGAGGTGTATATGCTTTTGTAAGGAGCAGTTTACTTCATAAGATACTATGAAAGGGGTGAAGGAAGCAAAGCTTTTAAATAGAAAGTCCCTTCAGCCCATGTTTCGGGGGTATTAGTTGTAGCCATGTTGGGTTAAGACAAGGTTCTTTGGGTAAATGTGATTTTTTTTATTAGATAAACTAAATGTTGTTGGTTTAATAAAAGATACCACATTTATCCAAAGAACCTTCAGCCCATGTAGCCTTTTTGCATCTTTTTTTTTATATATATATATCCACCAGGACTGGATGTAGTAGATGGGAGGAAAAGAAATGGGAGTGTAGGGCCATTGCTCAACAACTCAGGAGAGCTGGTTACTGGCACCCAGGAGAGAGCTGAACTCCTGAATGACTGCTTCTCCTCTGTCTTTCACTGGACCAAGGGTAAAACAATGCCAGATAAGCACAGTAGGAATAATCGCTTTCTTACTATTGCTGTAGAATTGATGTATGTGCAATTAAAAAGATTAGACACGTACAAGTCAGTGGGACCGGATGATCTTCATCTGAGAGTGCTGAAGGAGCTGGCCGAAGTCATTGCAGAACCCCTGGCAAAACTCTTTCACAACTCATGATGCTCTGGAGAAGTCCCTGAGGACTGGAAAGGGCCAATGTTGTGCCCATCCACAAGAATGGGAGAAGGGAAGACCTGGGTAATCGTAGGCCAGTCAGCATAACTTCCATCCTAGGGAAAGTCCTAAAGTTCATCAAGGAGTCTATCTGGGATAAGCTTGAAGAAGCCAAGATTCTGAATGACAGCTAGCATGGCTTCATCGCAGGGAGGTCTTGCCTTACCACCCTCATCTCCTTCTATGACCAGGTAGCTCACCACCTGGACACGAGAGAGCAGGGTGACATTGTATACCTAGACTTCCAAAAGGCCTTTGATTTAGTATCCCATGATGTCCTCACAAGAAAATTGGAGAATTGTGGGCTTATCTCCAAGACAGTCAGGTGGGTGAGAAACTGGCTGCAGGATAGGACCCAGAGAGTTGTAATGAATGGATCTGTGTCATCCTGGTGAGAAGTGGTCACTGGTGTCCTATGAGAGTCGGTGCTTGGTCCACTACTTTTCAACATCTTTATTAATGATTTGGATGTGGTGGTAAAGAGCTCACTGGCCAAGTTTGTGGATGACTCCAGGTTATGGGGGAGTGTGGTCACACTTGAAGATAGGCTACAGATACAGGGAGACCTAGACAGGCTAGCAAGTTGGGTGGATTGGAACCTGATGAGGTTCACCGTCAAGAAATGTAAAGTGCTCCACCTTGGAACAAGCAACTCCCAACACACCTCCAGGTTTGGTGGCACCGCACTGACTAGCACCGAGAATGAAACGGACCTGGGGGTAATAGAGAACAATATGAATATGAGCTGGCGGTGCAATGCTGTAGCCAGTAGGGCAGATAATACTCTGGCTTACATCAATCGACGCGTCTCCAGCAAAACCAAAGAGATGATTCTTCTGCTCTATTCAGCATTGGTGAGACCACAGCTGGAGTACTGCATCCAGTTTTGGGCACCATACTTCAACAAAAACATGGACAAGCTTGAGAGAATCCCAAGAAGAGCCACCTGTATGATCAGAGTCTTAAATGACAAGCCATATGAGGAAAGGCTGAGGGATCTGGGACTCTTCAGCCTGAGGAAAAGAAGGCTTAGAGGGGACCTGGTAGCAGCTTACCGCTACACTAGCGGAGTACATCAAAGGCTGTATGAGCAACTGTTCACTAGGGCACCCAAGAAGAAAACCAGGAGTAATGGCCCCAGACTCCTAGAAGAAGAATTCAGGCTCAAGATTAGGAAAAAACTTCCTCACAGCCAGGGTGTCCAGACTGTAGAACAAACTCCCTCTAGTGGTGATACGTTCGCCTACACTGGAAATCTTGAAGAGGAGACCAGACAGTCACCTGGCCGGGTGCTCTAGTTATCTTTCCTGCTTGGTGCAGGGGGCTGGACCT
Organism: Crocodylus porosus; assembly: GCF_001723895.1. Taxonomy (NCBI): domain Eukaryota; kingdom Metazoa; phylum Chordata; order Crocodylia; family Crocodylidae; genus Crocodylus; species Crocodylus porosus. The sequence goes on from NW_017728943.1 coordinate 46,902,884, forward strand.
AATGATCTTCCAAGATCCCTTCCAGCTTTACAATCTATAATATTCAGTCATTGGTCTCAGAAGTCCTGCAGGTTATACACAGAGGCAAAATGGACTTCCTACTTGTGCTTCAATTCCTACCCTGTTTGTACATCTCAAGATCACATTAAGCTTTTTTTTCTCAGAATATTTTGTCTGACTTTCAAATCCTCATTATTTACCACTCTGCCAATATACTGATAATTCAAAAATTCATAAAAATAATTCTATTATTTGTGGCCTAGAAGAGATTCCTAGTTTAAATAGAAACACAGTCATTGAAGGGTAGTTCTGCAGTGGCAACTATGTGTTGAGGTCTGTCTGTCTGTAACCCACTGTAATCCATGTGGTTTTTGCTACTGAGGTTAGACTATTGCAAATTGTCCCTCTTGTTGCAGCAGCTCGAATCAGTGGAGAGAATGAAGCAAATGTAGAAGTGTGTTAATTCTCTGAGCAGGTGACACCAACACTTTATGCACCTGTTGGCTTGTAAGCAGAATTTAAATTGTTACCATTGTATTAATGGCCACAGGACATTTTTTTTTCTAAGATGACTATTTTACAGTTGTGGTCACCAGGGAATCTGGATCCTTTGGTTTATAAGTGGATTTTTGCTTAGGGAAGTTCTTGAATTTGACATTCACTTCCTTCCTGAAATGGCCCAGATCTTGATTTTTTTCAGGTTATATCACATGATCCATCTCTTTCCTCAAGTTTTGGGATAGGGAAGATTAAGTAACTGTCCCAACTATAATTGCTGAAGGTTTGTTGTTGGGTAACTTTCTTGTTCTTGCTTTTCTGGTGTTTAGATAAGCTGCTGCATATATTTAATTATATTATATATGTATATTAAAAGCACCTAGACATTCGGAGAATCCCAATTAAAATAAATAGAAAGAAATGAAATAAAGTAGCAAAATGCATCTAATGCACCTCATGTTTAAGTAATAGGTGGACATTTACTGACCTGAATTGTTTCTATAATGAAAAGATATGGGAAAATGAAATTCTGTTCATAATTTGTGGACAGAAAAAAGGGCAGCACTAGTTCATATGTTGTTAAAAATGAATTGAGCTTACCAGTTCTAGGGCTGACCTCCTAGGTATAATATAAAGCCTTCAGGACTCTCAGACTTCTGCCTCTGGGGATGTGTGTAGGAGTTATTACTATTTTTTTAAATGTTTGAGTGACAATGTTAGATTGTCCTAGTTATTTTTAGGTAACACTGGTTAACTAAATTAATGTATTTTCTTTTATATAGACCCAGAAGCAGTTGAAATTTTAGAAAAATGGGCAGGTATATAACTTTAAGATAAACGTTTGACACATGGATTGAAAAATAAAAGACTAGCTTCTTTTGTAACTGTGTCCATGTCATGCAGGGCATTAATTCAAATTGGAGAATGAGGTTGTGTAGGCTTAGTGTGCACTAGGAATTATTTGCAGGTATAGTTATACTGATGGAGTCTTAGGATCTTGTTGCATAATAATTTTGGGTGGATTCTGGAGCTCTCAACCACTGGCTTGTCTGCACATTAACACCTGAAGCTAGATTTAAGCACTCAGAACACTTGAAGTTACCCCACTCCAGGGCAGGATTATCTCTGATCTGTGTTACCCAGTTCATGTTACACTAAGGTGTTGCACTCCACCTGCTTCCCTCCCACCCGGGCTTGGATTGGGCCAACTACCCCCCCCCGAACCCCACCCTCTGGAAGCCCAGAATGGGAGTTGGGGGTGGGATTCTTACCTTGCAGTCCTCCAGGTCCCTGCTGACCTGGACATGTGACCTGCTCCAAGCTGGAGCTAGTGCTAACGTTGAGCAACATTTGTGCTGCTAACACTGTAACATGTAACAAGTTGCTTACTGTGAAATTGAAGAATCAGTTTAAAATGGCTTTGGCTTGTATAACCTGTTCTTGTTCCTTGAATAAAATAAGCTACATCAACAAAACCTTTTTTTTTCCTCCCACCATAGCTGCATCTACCCTAGGGCTTTTGCCAGCATGTAAGTATTGTAAAAATAATCACACTCTAAGGATGTTACTAGACTTGCAAAAGTTTTGATAAGTATCAGTTTGTGTTTAAGCATGTGATTTAACCTGTTCCTTTTCAGCAGAGAACTTTTAACATCTGCTTATGTATCATTAAAATCAATGGGACTGGTTTAAGACCAGCTTAACTTATAATGCATGTTTAAGCATTGTGTCAGGTAGGGATGAATTGTTGAACTGTGGTCCTGACATACTGCTGGTATTAGGGCTGTAGAAATAATGGATTTTTCAGTGCTGTGGCCAGAACAAAAAGGTTGGAAAAAATTCAGTGGGGTCAAATTGAAGCATGTTATTCAAATTAAAATTAAACATTGTTCCTGACTCCTTTAAAATCTGTTAAAAAATTTAGATCAGGGCTGTCCACCTTCTAAGTGACTAGAGGCCATACACCCTGCCATATGCCTGTGATTCTCCCACAACTGTTACCCTGCACACCCATGCAGTGCACCTCCTTGCTGCACAATGCACTTGTAACCCACCTCTACCTCCTGTGGCACCATGGGCCTAGTACCCATCACCCGTCCCACTGTCTGCTGCACTGCATGCTCCAGGCTTACCCTCAGTTCCCTACACTGTCCCTCCATCCCAACTCCCTGGGATACGGTCAGGAAGCAGTGGCTGGAGCAGGGATGGGGAACCTGGCGAAGTCTAGCTGTTGCTGAAGCCAGAGCGATAAGGGAAGTGGCAGCTGGTCAGGAGGCTGAGGGCTGCAATTTAACCCTGGGGACTTCCAGTTGGACTTCCTTGATTTAGATCAATTTTGAAATAAAAAATACTGTCTCAGAACCTCTTCCTGCCCACCTTTATTTCCACCCTTAACTATTAAATGAATTTGACTGTAATTCAGGAAGCTTGGGTCACCCCCAAACCATCCTTTTTCATAATTTATTACTGGCCAGAATTTTCCCTCGGCTTCAGTTTTTTAACAGCAAGAAGAAAGCATTGCAGAGCTTCAAACTGAAAGTGAAAAAATTACAATGCTGTTCTTGGAGAGCATATCTTGTATAAGATTAATGCAAATTCCACATAAATAAAGAGTTAGGTTTACATGCAATTATTTTCCGCATTATTTTACAACTTATGCAGTGCAGCCTGGTTGCAGAAGAAAACAAGGGACCTGCACTGTGTACTTGCACAACCTAAACCAGCTACGTCCGTAAGACAGGACGTGATGCCAGTCTTCAAATATCTGAAGGGTTGCCATGGAGATTAGGGAGAATACCTCTTCTCTATTGGTGTAGAGAGCAGGATGCAGACTAATGGCCTGTAGCTTCAGCAAAGTAGGCTTAGATTGGATATCCAGAAAAAAGTTCATGACTGTTACAACAGTGAGGCAGTGGAGTAGACTGCTTAGGGGAGTTGTGGAATCTCCATCATTTGAGGTGTTTAAGGCGAGGTTGGATAAGCATTGGTCAGAGGATGATCAAGGAACAGCTATGCCCATGTCCTACTATGGGTATTGCCCATGCTTCGTGGCTTTGCTGGTTGTCACATGGGGCCAGAAAACAGTCCCCCCCCTTCTGTTACTACATGTATTAGACATTCATTTTGCTTTTCTCAGAGGCATTGGATGTTGGTTTCAGCCAGAGCTTGGGATTTTGACTGGGGTGTGCGGACACTTGTGCTGGGACTAATACCTGGAGGTTCCTGGCTAGAGGGTCTTGCCTGGCACTCGGGGTCAGACTGATCTCCATGTTTGTGGTTAGGAAGGAGTTTTGCCCCATGATCAGATTGGTATGGACTGTGGGGGTTTTTACCTTTCTCTGTAGTGGGGGTGCGACCTTCCTTTGATCTCTCAAGAGACTTTTAACAACTCTTGCAGCAATGGGACATTGGCCATAGGTGCCCCACTCCTTTTCCTGTGGCAGGTTAGGGTGCTGTGCTTTGTGGATGTGTGACAGGGTTACTGGTGTAGTTTTAGTAGTAGGTTAGAGAAGGATTTGTTTGGGATGGTTGTGATAGGGATGATCCTGCCTCAGCTGCGGATGGAGTAGATGACCTCTAGACATCCCTTTCAGCCCTACTTTTATGTGATTTTATGATTTTTCCATGCTGTGAGAAGTGTGAAATACAAGCCTACCAAATGAACAGTGAAAAGTATGCTAACATTTGCTGATAGTAAAGTTACCACTAGACTGTTAACCAGGGAGGTAGGAGGGCGGGAGTAAGTTTTCTCCTCTGCGCAGATTAATGCTTTACCTAGATTTGGAGAAAACTGAAGCTATTTATCTGCCTCCTGCTGCAAATGAGTGCGGGAAGAGGGCAGAGAGAGTTAGCCAGGTGTCTGGAGAAATGAGTGGCTCCATGGAGAGGGAAAAACAAAATTGTTTTTCTCTCAGAATGAGGGATGAGCAGAGGAGAAGATGCCACTTTCTGATGCATCCTTTTGTTCCCTCACCTTCTCTTGACATGGTACAGTTTGTATTTTATAGAGCAAAGACACAGCTTCATGAATTTTCCTTTTGTAGTTTTCCGAAGTCAAGGTAAAAACTGTAGGGAAACTTATGGTTTACCTTGACCTACTCATTTGTCAAATACCACACTTGTTATCTGACCCCTGGTAAGAACACAGTCACAGTGCAATCCACTGTATGCCCAGTCAGCAGCATGATGCCACACATTATCATACAGCATGAATTACTAATAACAAAAAAAAAGGAATCTTTGATATCTGCATCTTCATACTCATCAATACTGGATTGAAATAATAATGTTTTACAATCATACAGTAACAAAAGTTACTGTTAACAAAAGTACTTTTAGAATGTCTTTTTGTTATACTGTATTTTTAGTCATGTTTTGGTAGGTTATCAATAAACTTTTCCATAACAGAAATGCAAAGATCTAGAACTCTTGATTCAGCTATGATATGTTTTATTAGACCAACCAAAAAATTGCACTCCCCCCCCCCCCAAAAAAAAAAAAATCAAACAAACAAAATCTTCCTTTGCAAGCTTTTGGGCACATGTGCCCTTCTTCAGGCTCAGGACAAATCCAAGATAGTAAAAATCCTCTTAGGTAGAAAATAAACTTCATTTTGCATAGGGGAATTTTGAGGCTGGAAGTCTGTTCCCTGAGCTCTCTGAGAGTCCTTTATGTGAGTTGCTCCTTGATGTGCAGATAAGGCTCTTCTCATCCCTGGAGGTATTGGATGTCAGAAAGGCAGGGAGGCTCAAAAAATCTTTCCTTCTTGTTCAGCAATGAAGTTTTAGATTTCCAAAATCGGCTGAAGTATGGCATCTTCCATGGTTCAGGGATCTATTTGGTACCCATGTTGGTCTCAGAAAAAAGAAATGCAAACTCTAGAAATCATGGTTCAGAGATGATACCTTTTATTAGACCAACTAAGAAATTGAAAAAAAAAAATCTTTGCAGGCAAGGTTCTTTGGGTAGATGTGATATGTTTTATTAGACCAACTGAGTAGTTTGGAAAAAGTTCTTGGCAAGCTTTCGGGCAAAGCTTGTTTTGCAAGCTTGTTTCTTTGCAAGCTTTCGGGCAAACCTTGTTCAGGCTGACGACAAATGTTTCCATGAGAGCACGGGGCCATCCCAAATGTTGTGGTGGTTCAGCATTCTACTGTATTCCCTTTCCTGTTGAAAACAAGTGTGAATGTTGTAATAGCACTGTGTTTAATCTGACAGTGCTTCCCTTAAAGTTTTTTTTTTTTTTAAATATGTAAAGCCATATGAATTCCTGCTTTCTATCACAGGGATATCAAAGTTATCCTGGGCCAGATTAAGACCTCAGGGACTCCTGGGTTGGATCCATACAGCCAGCAGCAACTGCAGTGGGTCTGGGGCCAGATGGCAGAGTGTTTGGTTAGCAGCATGATTCTGAAGGGCTGCCACAGATGGCCATGTTCATCAGGGTCCAGGGACCTTCTGGCAGTCCATGCCCCCCAGCTTCTGATAGCTTGCCAGACTACTGGTGGGTTGGATAAAATGGTTCTGCATCCTGAATGTGGCCTTCAGGTTGTATGTTTGGAACCCGGGTTCTATGATATTTACATATGTGGGTAAGCAAAAATGTTTTATGCATTGTCATTCTACAATGGAGCTTGTAAAACTTTGACAGGAATTTCAGTGATTGTCTTAGCAATTTAAAGTCCACAAGTGGCTGAGGAACTGTACAAATACTGGTCACTTAAATATTAGTTCCTATTAGTTTTTCAGTTTTAACAAACTTTAATAAAAAAGGTTTATTTTCTGTTACAAATGTAATTGAAACTATGGCAGGGGTTTTTATGAGAGCTATAGGACTTGTTCGGTCTAGTTGCTAAAACACGGTCATACAATTGAATTATTCGCAAAAAATAATTTCTAATCACATAAAGCTATTTCAAAACACTTGAGTTTGTTTTAACTTGAAGTTGAAGTAGCGGCTTTTTGAAGATTGCATTGGATTCTTTTTCCTTCCAGTACCCAAGATTCACCATATTCTGATTGAAGATATGGTCAAAAGCCACTTACCACTTAGTGTCAAACTATAATAGCCTGAAAAGTACTGTGGATACTTAAAGTGGATACTTTTATTACATTTCAATGAACACAAGGTCTGTAGTAAGTGACCCAAACTCCCATAGGAGTAATGGAAAAAATAGATTTAACTTTGCTTAAAAACCTGAAAAATCAATTTTGGATTTTGGCTTCTTGGCAGACACTCCCCACTTTGCTACCTTAAATGATTCATGAGTACTTGTGGAAGATTTTTTTATGTTGTACCAATGGCATCAATCAGAAAATACCTTCTAAGTTGGCATTAAAGACCTACTGTAATCTTTATTTTTATCTGCCTATGACTTAAAGAAGGCTTGAAGTAAAAAAAAAAAGAAAAAAAAGGTTACAGGGGGCTGGATGGCTCAGATGATTGGCAACAAGGAAATTGCTCCTCCAAGTATTGTAGCACTTCCATTTCATTTTGTAGCCAGAACCAGGAATGGCAGAAGTTCTTGAAAATGGAATGATGATGAGAGAAAGGGAAAAGTAGGATGAGCAGTTTGACCAAAGCTACCCAAAATGGTAAATTAAAGACTTGATGAAGCAACAGGTGATATGCTTTATCTGAGGTCTTTAACATATTTAGGGTACAGCAGAGTTAGAAGACTGAAACTGTAGTTTCAGACAATATACATTTCATATATCTACAGCATGGATATTAAATTCAGAGGATGTTCTACCAAAGTTAAATCATTGAAAGTTGTCCAATTCTTGTGTCAATTTCAAAAGCATAATACCAGGAGAACACATCCGGGAAGTTATTTTACCTTTTTACTCAAGGAATCTGAGAGCAAGCTTTGGCTTACTACCTTCCCAGGATAACAGATTGCTACATAGCTAGAACTGAGCAATGACATTACTAGAATTATCTTTTGATTACAAATACACGTTCACCCACTAGCTATCTTTGTTGAATTAATAGGGGCAGCTACCAGATGATAGGTGCAGTTTGGTAACAAAGATAGGGAAGGAGACAAGCAGCCTAGAGTAATGCCAGGACAGATTAGGGTTTAGCTAGAGAAGCTAGATGCTTTCAAAATGGCAGGACTAGATGGGATGCACCCTGGGCACTAAAGGGATTGGCTGAGGTAATTTTGGAGCCATTTGAGAACTCTTTGAGAACTATCATGGAGTTTGGGTGAGGTCCTGGATGACTGGAAAAGGGCAAATATAGTGCATATCTTTAAGAAGGGGAAGGAGGAGGAGCCAGGGATATACCGATTGGTGGGATTGACCTCTATACCTGGAAAGGTCACAAAGGAGGTCCTCAAGGAATCCACTGTGAAGCACGTAGCAGAGAACAAGGTGATCAGGACAGCCGACATGGATTCACCAAAACCAAGTTGTGCTTGACCAACCTGATTTTCTTCTATCCACAGGTGACAGGCTTTGTGGATGGGGGAGACTAATGGACTTTAGCAAGGCTTTTGACACTATCTCATGGCATTCTCATTAACAAGCTAAGGAAATACAGACTAGGTGAAAGTACTGTAAGGCATGTAATAGACTGTGTAAGCTAAATGTAATGCACTGCCATGTAGATGTGCAACAGCAGGGAGAGCAGCCACACTAACTGAATGTGAACTCAAAAACTGTGCTAATGGCATGTAACTACAACTCCCACAGACCCTGGGAGCTGAGAGAAAAAAAGACAGAGGAAGCAGGAGCAGAGGGGAAATTTGAAGGAGTGATGGAGCCAGGACTGTTGGACCTGGATAAGTAACTAGTTAGATCATTGTGCTTAATGAATAGTTCTCAATGTCTCATTGGGATGAGGTATCAAATGGGGTTCCTCAGGAGTCATTCTGGGTCTGGTATTGTTCAACGTCTTCATTAGCCCCTGGCTCTTGGCTGCGGGGGCTGCCTGTCCCTTTTTCAGGCTCTGGGGCCCGGGAGCATGGCCCCCTCCCCTGCGGGGTCTGCTCCCTACTGGGGTCTCTGGCGCACCAGCTGGAGGAGGTCCAGGCCACAGTCCAGAGACTGCGTGCCATCAGGGACTGCGAGCAGGAGATAGACTCCTACTGCCAGGCCCTTCTCCCCCGGGAGCCGCAGGGGAGAGCTCCATCTCCCTCCGCGACTAAGGAGGACTCTGGGACCTCCCGCTCTGCCCAGTCAGGGGCATGGACCAAGGTG
>NW_017728943.1:46911597-46940462 GCF_001723895.1 Crocodylus porosus
GTGGTTCAAGCGCCTACATTGAACACCTTCAAGAGTAAATTGGATGCTTATCTTGCTGGGATCCTATGACCCCAGCTGACTTCCTGCCCTTTGTGCAGGGGGCTGGACTCGATGATCTCCCGAGGTCCCTTCCAGCCCTAATGTCTATGAAATTAATGATTTTGAGGATGGGATTGAGTGTACACTTAGAAAATTTGCAGGCAACACCAAGTTGGATGGAGTTGTAGATGCTTTGGAGTGTAGGGCTAGGATCCAGAATGACCTCAGTTAGCTGAAAAAATGGTCTGCAAATCAACCAGAATCAGAGATTCAGCAAGGATGAGTGCAAAAGTCCTGCACTTGGGTTAGAATAATTTAATGCAAAAATACATATGGGGGAATGATTGTCTATGCTGCAGTACTATACGGAAGTAAAGTGGATATGAGCTAGCAGTATACTTTAGTTGCAAAAAAACCTAAAAGCACACTGGGTTGTATCAACAGGAATCTCTCTTGCGAAGCAAGGGAACTCATTCTTCCACTCTATTCAGCAATGACAAGGCCTAACGTGGAGTACTGTGTTCAGTTCTGGGCCTCACACTTCAATAAAGATGTGGACAGTTTGGACAGAGTTCAGCATACAGTGACAGAAATGATTAGGGGCCTAGGAAATAAGACTTATGAGGAATGGCTGAAAGAACGAGGTTTATTTAGTCAGAAGAAGAGAAGACTGAGGGGGAGATTTAATAGCAGTTTTCAGATTCCTGAAGGGTGATTGAGAGGATGGAGATGAGCTTTTCTTTGTGGCTGCAGGGTATGGGATTAGGAGCAAAGGCCTCATGCTGAAGCAGGGGCAATTTAGTTTAGAGATGAGGAAGAGCTTTAATTTTGAGGGTGGTTAAACATTGGAATAGTTATCTAGGGAAGGTGTGGATTCTCCATCCTTGGCAATTTTCAAAAACAAATTTGGCAGATACTTGTCTGGGTTGCCTTAAGTAGGAGACTGGACTAGATGACCTTGTGAGGTCCCTTCCAGCCTTACTTCCCTATGAACCTAAATTTTAATCATGAACTTCAGTAATAACTGACTTTCCATCCTCCATTTTCTAAAGTGTCATTTTTGTCATTTACCTTCCTCTCTCTTTGAGGATTTGCACAGATCTATATGCATGCATCCTAAACACTCATGTTCATTGCAAGGCTGCAATAGTAAGGATAGCATGCAGAAGTCAGTCTGTGGTTGCTGTGAAATGTACTACTGAATATGCGTTGAGCTGTCAGTCCATACCCCTCTGGTTGTAGAGTCAGGTCATATATTGTACAGAGGAAAACAAGATATCTGGCTAGGGATGTGCCTTGTATAGTGGAATCACCAGGAGATACAAAACTCTTAACAAGGTCTGTATAGTTATAGAATATATAAAAATTCCTATAGTGTGTAGGAATTGTTAACTGTCTTCTAATAGGTATACCTCAGGAAAAAATCATGGAAGGTCTCAAAAGTGAGCATTTGAGATTAATTTTCAATTTCCATTAAGGTCCTGTCAATGTAAATTGCTTTGTTTTTTATATTATGAGTGAAGGATTAAGTTATGCCCAAATGCCAATGGAAGCTTTTCCACTGGAGGGCTACCAAAGCCAATCAAAGGGGTGAGTTTTTACATTATACATGAAGTTGGTTTTCATTACATGGACCAATTTTAATAAAGAAAGTATGACTTTCTTCATCATCTTGTGCACTTTTTATCAGGGAAACAAGCTTTTCCCCCATGTGAAATCACATATCATCCACTTTAAGAGTTGCACATATAGAAAAGTAGTAGTAGCACAGTCCCAGGTGTCAGGCTGTAGCCTCAAAACAACTGCTTACCTTGGTCTTCCATCTCCCTAGCTGATCATCTAGGTAGGACACAGGTGGTCAGAACCTTCTGTCAGGGCCTAGCCACCCACTCCCTGCCATGAGTGTGTGTGGCCAGAGTCAGCTGACCTTTCATGCCTTTCTATAAAAACTACTGACTATGAAGAGGAAGTGTCTGGGCAACAGGGTTCAACTCTGTGCTCAGGCTGCTTTGGCCTTGGCTTGTGCCTCTATCAGATCTGTGATTGACTTTGCTTACCTGACCTGGCTCACCCATGAACCCCAAGTTCAGCCTGACGCTATGATTCCCAAACCTGAATTCTGGTTTGATCTGTCTGATGCCTGACTCAAGTGGCCTCCTGATCCAGTGCTCTGTCCAGTACTCCAGATCTCTGACTCGGCTCCTTCTAGCTTCCTGGTTCCCCTACGTTGAGACTCTGCTTGCTCCTTCAGATCTCTGTTACTTTTCCAGACCTCGAGTGACTCCCAGGCCTGGCAGCCCATGACCTGGCATGACACTAGGTGCAATAAGTCTTGTGTCACTGCCAAATGTTAATTACATAGTATACTTCTTTTCTCCATGGGAGTGATCTAAACTCTACTTGAGGAAGCGAGAATCTTCCATCGTCTTCATCGAAATTTCGATCAACCCAGTTTATTTTTCTTACATCTGTTCAGTTCCCCCCATCACCTCAAAGGCAGACATTTTGAACCAAGTAGGCAAAGAGCTCCCCATAGATCAGAAACATATAAAGTAGGCCTACTTTTAAAGCATTTTGAGATACTTTGATAGAATGTGTTGGGGAGGTACAAAACATTTTTAGTAGATTTTTAACATAAATTCTGGATATTCTGACCAGCATAAAAATGGTAAAAAATACATTAAAGAAAAAAAAGAACTTGACATTGTGCATATGTGAAAAAGAGAGAGCAAGAGAGGAAAAACCAGAATATGTGTTTATAATTTGTAATTTCAAAGAAAAAAAATCATCAACCATCAAAACTTTAAGAATTATCAACCAACTCTACATTTTATAAGTGCAAATTATTACTGCTGAATCTATTATTATACTGCACTGTTCCTGTAAGTATAGCAGGTGCAATATAATAGCACTTAGTGTACTGTAAATGGTTTCAAAATGCATCACTACACAATGGCTTTAATTAAGTGATCCATTTCAACAGAGTATGGATTTGAACTGGATAATAGTCCTTATCAGCAAGATAAATGCTAATCCATAGATGAGAAATTATAGAAAATAAGCACCCAGGCAAAGTGGTAAATCATTAGCCAGTCACAGTGTTCAGTGTCATTGGCATTATTGCTATTGCATCTAATGATTCATTTAACAATAAGGGTAATGTAATGAGAGATCAAAGCCTGGCTAACAGTGCCAGTGTTGGAACAACGTACTTTTAGTAGCTTTAGGAAAGATGTTTTCTGATTTGGACCTTAAATTGTATATATTCTGTAGCTGAGCCAGACAGAATTCAGTTCATTTGGGAAAATAAAATTCCTTTTCCTTGTTTCATATACTTTATTTCCTCCTCTACACATCATTAATGTGGCAAAGCCATGCAACTGTTTTATTGTTGATGCTTGCCAGCTCCTCATTTTGGGTGTTCAGGTGTGCTGCACATAGGATCACCACACTCATATGTTGGACTGTCCTTTAAGCCAGTCTTATTGTATGCGATTTAAGTGTCCAGCTCCAGATTGCAAATCCTGTTTAGTTTAGCGAATCCAGTTCTGGAGTGAGTGCTCCTGCAGAGGACCTTGGACTTGGGTTGATAGGGGGTTGGGTTGCTTATGAAGTGTTTTCAACCTGCTTATCCTTTTTCTTGATTGGCTGGGTTCTGATAATCACAATTATTTATTTTGTGTTAAAAAAAATCCTTAGAGTGTTAGGAGAGTGGGATCTAACAATCTGAATATCTGGTATCTTTAAATATTACCCAGTTTTGATAGTCCTAACAGTAATACAGATATCTGTGATAACGATATATGTCTAAACAAGAAATACGGATTTTTATTTATTTGCATAAATACATAAATATGTCAAAAGAGTAAATACAACAGCAACAGCATCAGTCCAACAAATCATCATGAGAGAAAATGTAGTTGGCATTCAGACAGTGGAAATTGTGGAGGTGTTACATAAGCAATAAACAAAAAGGAGTAAAAACATGAAGTTCAAAGACAAGCAGGGAGTTATATTGTTACTGGGGACTGTTCAGTCATGGAAGCTGGATTAATGAAGTCCAGCTATGAAGTCATCTGGAAGATTTGCTTTAGCAATACACATTAAATATGGACAATTTCCTGAATAGTGAAGGCAGTAGACCTTCTTTCTGGTTTAACTATATCTACTGCCACCTCTTATTAGGAAAATTCTTCAGCAGATGATCAGATCACAAGCAAAGAGATAAATTACATAATTCTTACATGTGTTGATGAATGCTTGTGTAAGACAAGGTGTGTGAGTAAGAGTTTACCAGGGTAAGTAAAAGTTACATAATTGCACCCTAAGAAAGCTTTAAAGACGTGGGATCCATTCATACAACCCACCCTGAAACAAATGATGGCTATGGTCCATTCACTTCCATACAATGGGCTTGTTGTCAGTTATGCTTATACATATATGTTCCATAATTCTATCTAATAAAATCAGATCAGCAAGGCAGGGTACTTCATGCCATAATGTAATAAAGGATTATGTAGTAATGCATAGCATGAAGGAGCCAAATAAAGTTGTGCATGCAACATTATTCCTGGCGTTTCTAACTTTCCCATGCTTATTTTTTACATTATTTTAAGATAGATTATGTTTAATTGTATGTACAATGGACACCCAAGAACTGGATATTTGGCACTGCCAAATATACCTTAAGTGAATTTACATAATCCACAGTGTTTGTAGCATAATTAATGCTTTGTGATGAATATTTCTGCTTCTGGTTTCTTTGCAACGGCAAGAGAAAGCTATCTTAGGGTGTGTACAGGTGATACATTTAGGCTGACCTAATTAGGCATGCAGAAGACTTAATTCACCCCAAAAACGGTATGCCCCATTTAAGTTAGCTCACCTGAGGAGATGCACTAACTTGGATGGAGATCAGGTTAACCCAATATACAAAAGAGTTAACCATATATCACAAATTCAGTGTTCGCAGTGCAGCCCTGGGGCTCAGAAAGCCCAGCCATTTAGCACAGCCCTGGGGCCACAATGTTCCCACCACTGACCCTGACTCGGCTATTTTTAGTGCTGTAGCAACTTTTCTCCCTCCCTTCTCTGCAGACCTGCCAACCTCCCTGTGGACCTACTAAGCTCTTCTCTTTCCCCTCCCTGATCCTTCCCACCCTTTCCCCACACTGGGGTATATACTGGGCTCCCTGTGTGTCTTCCAGGAGCAACAAACGGCTGTACATGCTGCTCCCAGTCTACTGCATGAAAGTAGACAGGGAGCAGTGAAAAACTGTATGTGCCCTTAAGAAAGCTACTGATATGAAAATTCTGGCTACATTGTTGGATGAAGAAGAAAAAAATGACTGCCTTGATAGAGACTTTACCAATTATAGGAATATCTTTGTGCTGTTTATCAGGGAATTACTTGATGATATTTCTTCCATCTAAACTTTCCACTATGCACTTCATTAGAGACTGTTCTTATAGAAAGCTGTAGAGGGAAACTATTATTAAAATGTCTTTCTGATTAAAAAAACTGTCAAATTATTACCTGATTAAATTAAATGATTTAGGTGTCTTGTTCTGGTAAGTAGTGCTTAAGGAGAATTAGCATTTTATCATGTATGTAAATGAGTGGTGTATAACCTAAACAAAGATCACATATCAATCTTCAATGCTTTTCATTCTACACTATAGGCTGGATGCTCCTGTGTAATGAACTGACACATCTTCAAGGATGCTAATGGAGCTATGTCAGTCTATGCTATCTTTGGATTTGGCCCTAGATCCAAGTCATGCTCTGTATGCACAAGGGCAATATTCAATGACATGGAAAGATTAATGTTAAACTTGGGATGGGCGAATTTTATGCCCTTAGCAATATGATCAGAATTTAGTGTTTCTCACAATAATAGGTATTCCACACCATGAAATACTAAAAACTATGGACTTCCTTATGTCTACTTTTGTCTAAAAACTGTGTACTGTTCAGCATTGTATGTTTATATCAGTTATGGGAATAACTGATATATTGAAAATCCTGTCCTCCGTGTAAATTAAATTACAAGTCCATTTGCAGAATATTAAGTCTGGGAATGCGATTTCCCATGTTAGCTGCCTTAATTTTTTTGTTCTCTCACATGAACAAAAAGATGTATTTTAGAGAGGAAATATTCTAGTTGGTTGTTTCTTTTTTTTAAAGGATGTGAAATGTGTAGAACCTTAAGGAGAACCATATTATTCTAATGACTACAGGTATATACCCAAATTGAGGGTTTTCTAATTTGTTTAGAGGTGTGGTGCTGTTTCACACCAATGTCATTTCACTTGACTCTCATGAATGAAGGATAATTGTTCACTGGAGAACATTAGGTCCTAAGTTTAATATTAGGTCCTAAGTCTAAATACTACCATGAGAATCCCTAATGTCAAAGCAAATAGAAGGCAGAATGGCCTTTGTGCAGAAGATCTATCACTATTAATTGCTGTTTTGAAGAATTATTTGCTGAAAGTGAACTTGATCAACTCTTCTGCACTTCTCCAGTGCAAGCACGTTACTCATTTAGACATGTTTTACGTATCAAAGGATGCTATTTGTGATTCCTTGAGTTTGGCTCAGAAGATGGTGGACATTCAAGAGAGACTACGACTTGCTAAGTGTGAAATGTATGTGATCGTGTTGAATAACAGAGAGGATCGGGGACATTTGGTTTGTTAGAAGCTTTGTGATAATTAGTATATGAAAGCAAGAATAACAGGCTGATGAATCTGTTATTGTCTTCATCATGAGAGAGCGAGGAGTGTTATTTTTATGGAACCCGGTACTTAACTAGAGGATAAATTATGGTTAAACAGGCTGGCCAGATGTTCTAGATAACAACAGAGCTCATTTTTTATAAATAGAGTCACCTGACCCACATGATGATTAGGTATTTCTCTCATATGCAGCATCTTCTCAGGAGTAATGGGTTCAGTTAAGCCTTCTAAGTTTTGAAAATTTATCAGAATGAGTGTATCCTCATTTGAGAATGTGGGTCTGAGGCCCCAAGGGGAATATATAGTTTTGCATGAAGGTGGCAAATTCCAGTTCGAATCATACTCTTCTCATTAATTGCTATTCCTGGGGGCAGGTGTTGCTCAAGGCTCAAGAAGGCCAGTCATGCATGAATTTAGCAAAGATTTTACTGAGCTTGTCAAAAGAGCAGTGAAGCTTACATTTAGAGATGCTCATTTTGATAACAGTTTTTACTAAAATATCAGATCCCAGCCTGCGTCCTTTGATTGGTCCTTGTTACTTAGCCGTAGTTGTCGTTTAAGAAAAGCTTTTCTGTATAGGTTTGTTGACAAGTACCAGAGACTGAACAGTGAAGAAAAGAAGCTGCCGGGCATTTCTGTCAGATTCCCCCAAAGAGATAAGACATTTTTCCTCTTAACCGATAATTATAAGGCTTGATCCTTCTTGAAAACCCCTAAGACAGAAGAATACTTTAAACAGAGCTGGTTGACATTTTTCATTCAAAACTTTATTTAAATGAAAAAGACTTTTGTCAGCAGCATAAAAGCTTCCAGGTTTTAGGTCGAAACACCCCCCTCTGTAATTATGAATTTTCAGATTCTTTTACTTTTTTTTTTTGCCAGTGAATGTGTCAGAATTGTCTGCTTCAAACCCTGTCAAAGCAAAACAAATGTAAAATTTTTAATACTTTTATGAAAGTGCTTTCTACTTTCTTGAAATAATTTAACTCCACCTTTTTACATTTCCCCCCTGTATTTTAAGTTAGTAACTTATCTATGGCCCCTGGCAGATGTTCCAGTAAAGGCACCATGACATCTGATAGGCAGTCCCAACAATCACACTTCCTGCCGTGCTACACATACATGGCAGGAGGTGCAATTGTGAGATCAGGGATTCAGATCCCCATTGCACCATATTGCCTGTGTAGGAGGAGCGTGCATGATCATGATCCCTGGGCTCTTCTTGCTCTGGCAAGTAGGAAACCAGTCAGATGATCCCTGCTCCTTGCCTTGGAAACACAGGAGTCGAGGGCTCCAATGCGTCCCAGAGGCTGGGAGCACTGCCACTCCCAGCCTCAGGGGCACAGTGGAGCCCTTGGCTCTGCACCCCAAGGCTGGGAGGCCTAATCAGCTGCCACTCAATTTGTGGAGCATGTGGATTGAAGAAAGGCTTCACTGTGCCCTGAAGCATGGGAGGGCAGCTCAGCTGACCTGTGCTCCCATCTCTGGGGTGCAGCAGAGATAACAGCTTAATTCTGCTGTGCCCCAGAGGCTGGGAGCACAGATCGCCTGATCTGCACTCCCAGCCTCTGGGATGACCCAACCTCCAGGGCACAGCAGAGTCAAGGGCTCCACTATACCCAGGAGGCAGGGAGCCCTGATCAGCTGCTGCTCCCAACTGTGGGAGTCTAGGGCTCCAAGGCACCCCTCTCCCACTCCCACTGGAAGTGGCAGCTTAATCATAGCTCCCAGTCTCAGGGGCACACTGGAGCACTTAACCCTGATGCGTCTCCAAGGCTGGGAATGGCAGTCAGCTGATCATGCCAATCATCCTGGCCACACGTGCAATTTAAGGTGTGATGGGAACCAGCCACAGAGTTATTACATTTATTTTGTGTAATAGCTTTGCAGTTTATTCCTTGTTTTATCACAATATTAATTGCATCCACATGTGGCCGTGTTACTACTTAAGTCATAATTAACTGGTTAATCAGATCTTAAATGTAATGTCTGCCAGGGGCTTATGATTTTTTTTCTGTTCCAGCTCATCACAGAAGGAATAGATTGGATTTCCTTTGAATACGTGTGGATCAGGCAACTCACCAAAATAAATAAATAAAAAAAATATTTTTTGCTCAACCTGTCAGCTTTGTTATGGTGGCATTTTACACTTTCGCTGTAATGATACTTAAGGAAGATACTCCATTTATACACAAGAGAGCATTATGGTAACTTTTAAAAGTTACTTATTGTTTCAGCTGTGGTCTGTTACTTTGGAGTGCAAGCCATACACCCCCGCTTATCTATTTGCTCTAGTTAGTCTTTTGCCGGACTACCCACAACACTGCTCCCATTGGGAGTTCTTGGTAGCAGTTATCAAATATTCATTTTACCATCTAGCAGCCATCTCTTGATATCATTTAATCAGAGGGAGAGTAAGGTTTTATTTTTTTTTAACCATGTAGAAATAACTTTTTTCTAATAATGTTTGGTTTAAATTGGTATAAAGCAGATGGGTGTCATTATGACAGGCTTGGCTAAAATTATGTAAGTTTATTAGCTTGCTTTGAAAAGCCTCCTTAACGTAATTTGCAAAGACCTATTAATATTGAAATTAGAAAAAGAAAATAAAAGAAAATGTATTTTCTATAAAAAAACAACCACTGAAAAACTGATGACTGAAATGTATAGTGTCCTGTTAGAATAAAACCAATGTGAGGTCATACTTTGTGCATGTATGTAACTGCTACTACTACTACTACTACTTGTCCTTGTCATAAATTAGATGTTTTTCCAGAATTGTTCATGTCTGAGATCGTTGATGATGAAGTATCTAGCAGAATTTAGCAGATTCATTGGAATCTGACAGGGTCCACGATGTGAACGCTTCTGCTATGGCCATTATGGAGGTAGGTAACTGAGGAGCATACCATGTACAATGGGCTAGATAACAATTGTGCCTTACATGTACAGAGATTTAAATATTTAACAATATTACCTTAATAGGTGAACGGTGACGCTGGTCTTGAGAGGCCTATAAATGAATGACCTTGTGTATCTATTCATGGTGTTTTTATGTGATCTGAGTTGTATCTTGAGGCCTACAGTAATAGGTAGTATAGTACAAGTGATTTCTATTTTACATATGCATTGACCTAGTAAAATAAAAGATTATGGAACTCTTTGCCTTATAATGGGCTATGCCAATCATTAACTAATAAATCAAATCCTTGATGAGATTAGCTTTATGCTTGTTCCATTACCCCATTTCAAAACAATTTAGGTATAGTCAGGTAGCACTAGAAGAGGCATTGCCATGAGTAAAAGGTGCGTTTTATCTAAGTAAGGAGACTGTTTTAAAAAAGGTGTTAAAAGCACAAATGAGAATGAAAAGAGACAGTTGATCTGTGCTCTTTAATACTGATGGTTAGCATAATGTAATCAGATAAAGCGTATTAGAGATGTCTATTATCATGCCTGTCTTAGTTGCCAACATATTTTATGGTCAATCTGTCTGCACCTTGGTAAATGTGGCAAATGGCTGGAAAGTCTGTGCTACACAAAGGGAAGTCTTTGCTTTGTTACCTGTCAAATTTTCTATTAAAATTGACTTTCTCTACTCCTTTCTTTGTAAGTGTTTCTTTCATATCATAGAGGACCTGTCCATTCTAGTACTATTTTGGGACAGATGATATGACTTGGTTGAGTTTAGTTTAAAATTCCTTTTTTGTTTTTTAATCTGTATCAAGGTTTAAGGCATATGCACTGATGACTGTTGCATGTTGCCTGTTTGCCAGTTGAAGATGAAAAGTCATGAAATACTCGTTGATGCCAACTGGACATTCCAGCATCTGAGTAACAATTTTAATCTTGATAGCAAAACCAGTGCTATAGATATCCATCTTTTTAGTCTTTTCCTTTCCAAAAAAGGTGTAGTGACCACCACCGCTATATGAACTGCCCCCTCCTGTGTGTGTGGTCTTACTAAGTAGCGCAGTGTCAATATTGAATCATCCAAGTGGTCCAGCCACAAGTGCAATCCTTTGCTATGGTTGCTCGCTGTTAGGAATGTCCATCAGAGTGCAGATGTTTCAGGTCATGAAGTTCATTACCTGATTTGGACTGCTAATAGAGTTGTCTCACTGGATACAGTTTTCCAGTCAAGTAAAATGATACAGATTATATTTAGGGTGCCTTTTCTAGTTACCCCCCTATATGGGATAAGCAGAGTGGATCCCAAATAGGCCTGTTGAGTCATCATTACAACTGCTGAGTTACACATTTTTCTCAGTTACGAGTATAAAATGACCATCATACAATCACTGCCTTCCTGTAAATCTCTAACTAGGGACTTGTGGTAATCATTAACACCTGACCCCATCACCACTTGCTCATTGCTGTAGGACTTATTCTTGAAGGAAGACGTACTCATGTTTTTTTTAACATGGGTATGCTTTAACATGATACCCTGTGGGAAGGAAAACTTAATATGATGACGAAGAATACCTAGATGACTGGAGGTTTCTATTCTGCTATAGCTTCCATTTGCCTTTGCTGCCATTGTGAAGTTTTTTTTTTTTCATCTGCCCACTTGGACATTGAGGAGTTTGTTTTTATTTTTGAATTGCTATTAGTTTGGAAACCTTGCTTCCGACCTTGCCTCCATCGTGACTACCAAGAGTACAAAAGTTCATACACCATTGCTCTCAGGTTTATTGGCAGCACTCAATCCTTTCCACAGTGCCAAGGTTGTAATCCTTGGGATTCTTCTCCTGATCAAGTAGTTGGAACATGATCTCATCACAAACTCCTTATTCTGCCAGAGCAACAAATAGAAAATATCATGGATGCATCCCCACTCAAAACACTGTCACCTGATTGACTATGCCAGGTTGCATGTCCATGACCATCATGATGTCTGTATAACGAGAGCCACAAATAGTACAGGTGACTGCTGGACAGATGACTGCTGGACATTGTTTAACATGTTCCATTCTGTCCATTCGTGTCACCCCAAAATGTTCTAAACAAAAGAGTAGGCAACTGTTGATCTTCTGGATGATGGTGTATGTTTAAGAGGTTTAGTCAGGTGCCTAATAAATCTGCATCAGCAGAGTCCTGCAACTATCACACCAAGACCTTCAGTGCTGTCAGCACGTCCGCCAAGTACCCCCTTTTTCCTCATAATTCCCGCCTGCCATGACTTGGATCTTAAAGAATGAAATAGGGAGGAAGTGGTTGTCACATATAGAAGTACCCGTGGGAAGTACCATGTTGACTAAAATCGATTTTTAGTGCTTTTATTCTGTGGGTCTCTGTTGTTACAGGAAACTCCCCTTCTCAGGAGGCTGCAATCTGGCAGACTATTCCTGGGGCCACCAGCCTCCTGGCTAGCCCCATTCTAATAACCCAGTGCACAGAGGTCGCGCCAGGTCTTAGTCTCTGCCATTACCTAACTTTTTAGCTGCTTGTTATGGCTGCCTTCTGTCCCATTATTGGTGGTAATTATTCAATTAACGTCTTGTTACAGCCACCGCCTGCAGCTTTTCCTGGCAGAGCCGGTGTACGGGCTCTGAGGCTCTTCCATGGTCGGGACTTGCTTTCCCGGCTCTCTGTGACCCTCTCCCCTCAGGGTCCTGAAGCCACCCAGACTCTTCAGGGTCTAGGCAGCGGTCGTCCCTCTCACTGCCCCCTTTGACCCACCGTAGACTTTCCGTTCTTGAATGTCGGCCACAGTTCCCACCCGTGGTGCAGCTCTGCTTCTCCCCACACTCACCACAGCTCTCATGGACTCAAGGTAAGTTGAGGTGAGAATCCAGGTTCTGGGATCCCTCTGCTCTTGTTGATCCCACGTCAGTGTCCCTCTTCTCATGTCTCTCTCTCTCAGTGGTGCCCAAAGGCATCCCTCCTTCACCCTCTCTTCTACTTAATCTCAGAGTCTGGTCACCATTGGCTCCTTAAGGGCCGGGGCCTGCCCCCGCAGAGTATTATTTCCAGCTGCCCCCATCTCCTTAGCAACAGGGTCTCAAGGGAGACCCTGTTACAATTGCATACACCTAGGCAAGAGTATGGAGTGGAGGCTTTCTAAGACCTTCCATTCCCACTCTAGATCACTGAGATAGAATCCAAAGGCCAAACTGAATCCAGACATTAAGTGCCTTGATGGTTGTAGCTTCTACCAGAGAGTAATGTGTAAGAACTGTTGCTGACTGCCTAATACCTCAGTGAGGGCACGTTTCTATTAGGGTGATGTTCCTTAGCCTTTCTCTAACAAAAGAGTATCTCCAAGGCAGTGGGGGTTAGGGTTTTGAAGCACCCTGTACTCTCCTTACTCTGGAGGTTGCAGTGTTGTGGTATTTTACCGGAGCTATCCTACCATGAGTAGCCCAACCATGTTGCCATCAGAGCCTCCAGTTGAATGTAGTTTATGGTTGTACCCAGAAAGAAGCATCTGAAGAAAAGATTCAATACTGAATGCTTGAAAGACCCTGCTAAAAGCAATTATCTCCAGGAGTACCTCACTGAGAAACTCTTCAGCCTCTTTGATGATGTTGATACCACTGATCATTGGAAAAGTCTCAGGAAAAGAATCCAGGAGGTAAGTGAAGGATCTCTAGGCATCTCCACAAAGAAAACATCGGAAGTGGTTTGATGAGAATGATGGTGGAATTCAAACTCCCATTGGCAGAAAAAGGAGAGCCTTCAAAGCTTGGCAGAATTACATCAATATTAAATAGATGCAAGGCACTTATTGCTACATTAAAGCAGAAAGCCAGAGGAAAATTTGAGGGAAAAAATGCAAGTTGTGGGAAGACAAAGCAAAAGAGATTTTAAAGTTTTCTGACAGCCATGATATGCATACTTTTTTTGCACAATGAAAGCTATGTATGGGTCAAGCACACAAGGAACCATTCCTCTGTGATCCAAGGATAGAACAACACTAGTTGAAGAGAGCTCTACCATCAACAAATGGTTGAAGAATCACTTTCAAGAACTCTTGAACTGAGATTCTAATGTTGAAGACAGTACCATCAAAGCTATTCCACAACACCATGTTAAGGACTGTCTTGAAGATCTACCAAGATCTATCAAGAATCCTTGAGAGCCTAAGAAGCCTCGGACACCTCCATTACTTATTTTCAATATGCTGATGATTGTGTTGTGTGCCTACTCAAATGAAGAGCTCCAGGCCACTCTTGATTGCTTCTATGAAGTGTATGAAATATTTTGACTCACTGTCCCCTTCACAAAAACCAAGATCCTTTACCAACCCCTCCCAAACCAACTAGCTGCTCCTCCACATATTACAATTAGAAGGCAATGCTTGGAAAAGATTGAGCATTTTCTCGCCACTTCTTCAAAAAAGTAAATATAAGTAATTATATTCAACACCAGATAAAATGTACTAGTGCTGCCTTTGGACATCTTTGAAATACTGTCTTCAATGATCAAGACCTAAACTTCTCATCTTCCAGGCTATTCTCATCCTTACCATGCTGTATGGGTATGAAACTTGGATATAGGAAACAACTGAAGTAAGACAATTGATAGTAAGGTTCTTTTTGGAAGAACCTATGTTTTTTGGATAATCCCCCATATCATATGAAAGGGCAAAAAAATAAAAACTAGTGTTCTGGCGAAAGCAGAACACACCTGCACTGAAGCCATATTAAAACAGCATTGTCTCCTTTGGACAGAACATGTCATAATGGTGCCTGATAACTAGCTCCTGAAACAGGTCCTGTTACTCCCAACTCACCCATGGGCACCATTCTAGAGGTGGGCCAAAGAAGAGATTCAAGGACATGTTGAAGGCCAATCTGAAGTAAACTGATACCATCAATACCTGGAAGACTTAAGCACTGAATCGTTCCAGATAGCACTAGTAGTATATGTACAAATAGTAATGTACAAGAAGGCACTAATAATTTAAAGTAAACTCACCTTATTGTGGAAACAGGTAGAGAGAGAGACAAAAGTAAAGAGTTAGAGCCCAACATTTTCAGGATCAACTCCTTCCTCCCAGAACTATTTGTCACATCTGTAGTTGAGCATGCGGATCTCAGATTGGCTTCAGTCATCTACGGACTCATTGATGACTTCCTTGTTTACTGCTCGGTGTGCAGCCAGCTTCCACTGTTAGGGTCTTCATGACAATCCAGACTGTAGCTGTGGCAAAACACACACCATATTGCATATTGTCAATGACCTCCTGCTAACTAAGTGGAGATTTACAGGAACTGCACATGGCCACTGAGGACTCTGTTACATGGCTCGGCAATAATGCACATGCTGACTGACTGAAAGACCATCATCCTCATATTGAGGGACTGATAAAGATGAAATTTTAGACTTAGTTTAGCAAAAAAGTGATGATCAAATAAAGTTTATAGCTCAAAGTCCACTGAAACATTAGGGAGTCGAGATGCATCCTTATAGTAAATGAACTACATTCTGTGAAGAGGTGAGCACCCCTGTGAAGTACAAGAGTGCTGTCCATTCCCAGTAAAGTTACTTGAAATTGAAGCTGTTATTACTTCATATAAGTATTTAACACTTCACCATATCTAAGAAGCAAACCTTAATGGATAAAATAGCAATAGTGTATACTTGTGTCTCTGTCTAAGATCCAAGCTTGAATTAAAGAAACTGAAATTAATGGAACATTGGTACCTAAGCACCTGTGAAAGTTTTGGTCCTGACTCCTTCATAGTTAATAACATTAATAAAGTTTGCAAAGTACTTTGACCGTGTAATGTGCTATGTAGAAATTTACTCTTCTTATTTATGGTAATTGGTAGAGTGTAATATGCAAGTTATGTTTAGAAGGGTAGGTTGTGGCATTTCAGGCAGTGTTGTGCACTCTCAGTTTCTCTTACATTGGAAGTTCTTAGTACTCTTCAAAACCCAGCCACTTTTATTTAGAGGCCAGCTGTTAAGCACTCGGGTTCTGAAATGTTTGGCTTGTGCATAGCATGTTTTGCTACTAGGTAATGCTGAGAAAGCTGCATGTGTGAACATTCACTGACAGTTTCTCACTTTGGCATTTCCTGAAGAATTTTGCACTTGAATACAGCACAATAGAAGCCAAGATGTGGCTTTTTGACAGTTGCCTTGTCAGTAAAACACAGTCAATAGATGTCTACTTGGTTCATTAACACATTTAAAACCACATATAGCACAATAGAAGCCAGGATATTATTTCACGATCTTATTGCTGGGATAGTGAAGAGAAACATTTTGCACATGGTAGGAAATAATAGAGATTTTTACAGCATGTAGATTTTACATATGGTTACTATGTGAGACTAATGGAATTTTGCTGTGGAAGGTGGGGGCTTTTTGCCTGTTCATTTTTTTGGTGTTTCTGTTAGGCAATTCATTTTTATGTAGATAATTGAAATCAATTCAGGGGAAACAGACAACATATTGAAATATAAAGTTTTCTTTGATTACAAGTGTTATACTGCATTGTATAGAAGATACCTACTTTTAGTTTAGCATCTAAATCTGTTGGATTTATGATAAGTGCGGTGGGCCAGACTGTCAGCTGGTGTATACTGGCCTACCTCCATTGATTTTTAGTGGAGCTATATAATGGAACAAATCAAATTTCCATCAGCCAAAACTCTGTGACTACCTGAAATAAAGTGTTCTGAAATGGAAACAGATTTTTAGGAAGGAAGTGACTCAAGGAATACAGAAGGCAAAACATGGTACAAATGAACTGTCAGCTAGGTAAGTGGTACAAAGGAGAGATTTGAGGTTTTCGCAAACATTAGCTCACCTTCTATAGCGAGAGGAGTCCATATAGGTTGGATGATTTTCAGCTCAGAAGATGAGAAACCAGTCTTCTAGAGGACAGGCTGATTGAACTAGTCAGAAAGGCAGTACGGTAACAACAAAATGGAAAAGTAAGGAGGCACAAGGAGATAGTAGTCAGCACAAAATCAAGATGCTGAGAAAAGAAGGAATCAAGGCACAAAGAAATAGGAAGAGAAAACATTCTTTAACTGATTTTACACAATTCTCTTGGGCACAGGTAGTAAATGATAGGAGTGAGAATGACTCATTTGTCATGAATGGATTAGACAGGGATGATCCTGCCTTGAGCAGGGGACAATATTAGGTGATGTCTTGAGGGGCCTTCCAGCCTTATGTGTCTATTTATGAGCCTAAATTTAGCCACTTTAGTATTACTGGAACCTGGTGGGAAGATTCATCTGATTGGAATGTCACTATCAGTATTTATAACCTACTTAATCAAGTGGCCAAAAAAGACAATGGAGTGGAGTTAAAAATTACATTACTTCTGAGTGACTTTCAATTCAGAATGATTATGAATGCTTTTGGATCAATGTTACAATAGATAAAGCACAAGAGGGAGGATTATGTGTTATCTTCTAGAAGTCACCAAATCACTAGACATCAGCATGACTGACTCCCTAAGCATCTATTTATAATGTGTAGAGGAAAAAAGAACATATTATCCACAGGGGACTTCGCTTCGAGGAACATATACTGACAGTGTTAGAATATCCTTGCTGTTTCTAAGTATAGTGAAACGTGGATCATTCATAAATGTGTGACTTGCAAACTGCTTTCTTTGCAACAGGTTGTTGAGTGAGTAAGGGTGTGTACAAATATTTAAATCAACCAGTTAAGTTCAAACCACTTAACCTGTATTTAAGTGCAGAAGTTCTGTCTGCAGGCTGGCTGCAGATCATGCAATACTAAAAGCACCCAGCCAGAGGGATCTTGAACACACATCCCAGCATTCTTTGCCAGTTCTTATGTTTGCTGGACAGCAGCCCAAGGCACAGGTCAAGGTCAATTGGCTGTTGCTCCAAAAGACACCCCTCTCAACATTAGTATATGGGTATAGGGTTCTTGGTTCCATTGGAAGTGGGATTTCTGCAGTTTGGGGCTGGTACATAGGAGGGAGGTGAGAATGGGGGTCAGGAACATTGAGGCGATGTGTCTGTTCAGGAGGGACTGTCAGAGGTCTCTAGGGAAGTGGGTGACTCTGGAGACAGTAGGCTTGGGCCATGCCCATGTGGGGTGGGAAGTCAGGGGATCTTGGGTCAGTAGGGGTGGGCTAGGCCATATCCATGGTGGGGAATGGTTGGGGTCTTCAGGGATGGCAACAGCCAGCCATGTCTTTATGGTGGGGGAGTTTGGGGGGTCTCTCAGGTTGTGTGGGCAAGCCAGGTCACATCATGCCAGGAGGGGTGGGGCACAGATTTTCAAGGAGATGGGGACCCCTGGGGCAGCAGGTTCAGGCTGGGCTCTGGTCCATATCGGGGGGTAGTTGCCAAAGGCTGGTTGTGTTTGTGGTAGGGATGGGGTAGGCATTGTCTGTTCCAGGGGCATTTTGGGGTCTCAAGGGGTGGTGGGAGTTGTCTGTGTCTGTACAGGGGTTGGTTAGTGGTTTCTGGGGCAGTGAAGGGAGGCCAGGCCATGTTGTGCCAGGTTGAGTTGGGGGTCTGTGGGGATGGGTCATGTTTATGTGTGTATGTAGAGGGGGTGAGGTTGGAGATCTCTAGGAACATTGGGGTGGGCTAGGTCATGTTTATGAATGAGGATCAGGGGTCTGCAAGGAAGGTGGGGGTGGGCTGTATCTGTATAGGGGGGGTTGGCATCTCCTGGGGGGCAGTCCAAGCTGTGTCATACTGGAGGGTATTGGAGGTCTATGGTCTGAGAGTGGGCCATGTCTGGCTGATGGATTTGGGGGTGGGCTGGGATGTGGTGATAGGAGATATGACAGCTTTACCAGCCCCTCAGCCATCATTGGGAAGGGCTTTCTTTCACTTGGCTACAGCAGTAGAGTGCATCCTGAGTCTCAGAGCTTTTCCCTGGAGGGGAGGGATGGGAGCAGAACGTGCTAGGATGCCAGAGGACACCCCTGTGTCCCTAGTTGATTGGGGTAACATTCATTCAAATGCTTGCAACCCAATTGAGTGGCACTTCAACCTCATCTGATGTGGTGGACATTCCACTGCATGAGACATTTCTCAACTGGTTAAAGTGCTGTAAATGTTTGTTCACAAAGCATTTCAATCAGTTGCATTGCAGTTCCATCGGTTGAAATGTAACATTTGTATGCACCCTGCAGGACAAGTTGTGCACCTTTCTATGGCAGCTTTTATTTCATGGGAATCATTTCTCCATTTTGTTGGAGCACATATCAGTAGGTCTGCACAGCTGAATGGAGATGTGGCACCTTTTATAATAAAAGCCAGAGCAATGAGCTGAAGCACATCAGTAGTCATGGGGGAATTTTGTGTTAGAACTAGCCCAAGAAATTTCTTGACCACTAATATCATTTTTTTTTCTCCCCAGTACCCTGGAGCAGTGGAGAAGCCCTAGAGAACTGGAAGAAAGCAAAAGTTTAAAAAGGGTAAAAGCATCTAAAAATGGTGAAAGAAATTACAGGCTGGTCAACCTGACATTAATAGCAGGGAAACTTGTGAAAAAGCTGATATGAGATTTGGTTAATCGTAATTAAGAGGAGAATATAATCCATGCCAATCAACACTTTTTAATGGAAAATAGATCTAATTTAGTCTGATATCTTTTGATTAGATTGTATATCTGATTTTTAATAGTATTTATGTAATAGATTTGTTAGGGACCATGCAACATTTTGCTTAACAAAATGGAATCAGTGTAGTCTATGTTTGGTAGACTGAAAACAAGCTAACTGGTAGGTCTCAAAATGTAATTGCAAACAAGGACCTGTCACTGAGCAGGTGTGTTTCTAGTTGTTTCCCACTTGTGGAATTGGTTCCTGGACCTATTCTGTTTAATATTTATATCAATGCTCTGGATGAAAAAATAATCACTGGTATGTTTTGGTACATCCAAATGTAAAGTCAGACCTCTAGTAACAAGTAATGCCAACCCCCAAATGCAGGTTGAAGAACTATTCTGGGAAAGTGACTCTGAAAGAGACAGTGTGTTCATAAACAGTTGAATATGAGGTTCCACCACATCACTAGCCAAAAAGGCTAATGTGATCCTTGAATGTAGAAACAAGGGATCATCAAGTAGGAGCTGAGAAAATATATTACTTGCATATTTGGCATGGTGTGTCCAGTTTGGTTTCCACAATTCAAGAAGGATAGTGATAAATTGATGAAGGTTCAGAGAGAAAGCAGAAACCTGATTAAGGGATTGGAAAACCTGCCTTATAATGAGAGAGTTTGTCAAAGAAATAAGGTGACTTGATCATAGTCTGTAAGTAACTATATGGTTGTTTGATGATTGAACCAGACAAAGATAAAACAAAATCCAAAGGCTGTCAGATGATACTAGACAAATTCAGATTGGAAATAAGATGCAGCCATCCTTGCTGTTTAAAAGTATAATTGCTGGAACACCTTTCCAAGGGTGGTGTGAACATAACTTGATCATAATATGAATAAATGAATGTATATGTAAAAATGTAAAAAAGCATTGTAGGAGAATAAAATGTATAGTGACCTGCAGCAGCAGGTTGAGGTGAGACGCAGCAGTTTGATGAGACCAAAGGATTCAAGACTTGTGTTTAGTTAACTTCTCTTGTCCTTTTCCTGGGTTTCTTAGAAAAAATGAAAGAAACATACGATCCCTCCAAACTTCTCATTTTAGTTCATATCATGAGAAAAGAGGTGTATTGATTTATTTTTTCCTTTACATTCCTTACATTTTTGTCCTGTCTTATGCATCAGGGTCCAATGGACATCCCACTAGCAGTTGGTCAAGAAAGAGATTCTCTGGTAGAATGTACGATCTTCCTACTGCCTTATGCAGTGCATCCATCTCTCTAACCCAGAAAATGTAGACATTGGTACTAATCAGGAGTTGGTAATATATCAGGCCTGCTATTTTATTTTAAATAAAGTAAGTTTATGGGTAGTTGTGCTGGAGTGATGTCACATTGAAGGTCCCATCCCTGGCTGCTCACCCACCCACCCTGCAACCTGCAGTAATTGGAACCCTTGGCTGACTCAGAACAGATCAGAAGTTGTTAAGTATTGAATGGGCATGGACTTACCTGTCTTTCCATATCATTCCTCTGATGATAGCATAGTACTTACATCTTCAGAGATTTAAAATGGGCATGTGTCATGACTCATGAGCACTAGCCTGAGAATACAGAGGACTGGACTTGATGTTCCACTGCTTTCTGAAAAATACCAGTGAGAACAAATGCTTTGGCAGATAGAAAACACATTCACTAAACTAGTATATTTGTTCACAGGAGAAAGCTAACTTAGTTTTGTCCATTTGCTCTGGCTCCATTTCATTAGTACAACACCCTAGGTGGCCATTCTTATTTTAGTTTAAAAACAAGTTATTTTAGTTTAGCTTCACCTTGCTCCCAAATTAATTTAGCTACACTGAAATGTGGGTGATATAAACCAAAGTAAGTGTGTCCTGGGGAGCTTTTTACATCAGTTTAACTTAATCACTTAGGCAGTGTGCAGATGAAACAATAGATTTGTGTGCATGACACTTTAAAGCGGGCTAAATACTTTTGTACTGTTTTAATGATGTTGGTTTTGGTACGCCTTGGTAGCGTATTTTGCATTAATTCCAGCTGTTGTAGGAAATTCGGTGGTGTAATGCACTTTAAATGACTTGGGACCCCCTACAGCCATGGAGTGAAGCCCTCCAGGACCACCCGAGCTGGGTGCTTGTGGGTGGGTGCTGCCTGGGGTGGGGCGCTGATGCTGCAGAGGAAAGCACCACCCCTGCCTCCTGCAGTCGAGGGACTGCTTCACCATCTGGCCGCTCACCCTCCCCTCCCTCCTGGAAAGGTAGGCAAGTTTGCAGGGTGTGTGCACAACATGGGGGTTTAATCAGCCCTAAATGGAAGCAGTGTTTTTTCAAACCTACTGCTGCAATTTAGGGCCCCTGTCTTGTCTACACATGCCTTTAAGTTCTAGGGCCACTAGAAACACAGGGCCAGATCTTCAAGGTCCAAAGAAGTGATTCGGAGAATTCCTTTTGTTAACGCTAGCCTGAGAACACAGAGGATTGGAGTTGACGGCTCAGGACACCCCTTCTAGTCTATATTCAGCTAGTGCATGTTGGTATACACCTATTTACCAGCCATATATATAAAGCTTCTCTGCACCAGGGAAAAGCCACAGTCTTCTGTGGCTTGGCTCTGGTGAAGACTAATTGTGATTCAAGTAACATATTTCAAAATGTTTCTTTACTACTCTTTACAATTTTCTACGCTTGTCCCTTTGGCTTTGTTCTCAGGTTCCTGTAAACATCTAGGCTTGACTCTGAGTGATGCAAATTAGCATAGGGAAGATTGTTATCACTGTAAGGGCTGGAGAGAACATATTTATCTAATGTTGCTTGAAGAATAATGCTGATGATTATAAACATATGCTGATATGAATAAGGCAACATTAATTTAGGTTGTATAATTAGAAAAAAGCAACTTTTGCAAATGTGGAAAATATAATATTAAGGAAGATAACGAGATTTATGACACCTTCCCCTCCTCAAACATAAAAACCAAAAATAAATTAAAAATGACATAAAAAATGAGCTAGACAGTATGGCGAGCATGGGAAGAACATAGAATTTTATAGTCTGAAGCTGCTAGATCCTGATCTAGTAAGCTGCTCCATGTGTGACATCCTTTGACATAGAAGGGCTTTGTGGAGATGTAGAGATCTGCCTGAGGAATACAACTTGCAAGATAAGTTTTAAATAGTGCATAAAGGGAAATGCTGGCACTTTATCTGTGTACATTTCTTCTATGAAAATGGATAAGAGAAAAACACAACATGAAATCAGATCTTTTAAGAGTTAGACTATAAAAGGTAAAAGAAATAGTATAAAATGCAGACCACAGCAAATCCAAGGGTGGCATTATACAGGAAGGACCCCCATGCCTGGGGAAGAGAGATTACGAGAGGAGCAATTTTGATATCCATTCAAGTAATTCCAGTCAGTCACTTAGTCAAGATTACAGCTGTCAGTTGCATAGTTAAAAAATACATCACTGAAGTAGTAGTGTCCTAGTAATTTTTAATCATTTTTATGAAAGCAAAAGCTGCTCCAGAGGATTGCCAACTTCTCAGTGTGTTTGATACAAAACTTCCCTGAGGCATAAAGCAAGATGGTCAACCAATTCAGAAATTATAATAATCTAGTGAAAATTAAGATTGCCTTTTTCTGTTGGGATATTTTAAATTTTGAACCATGTATATACACCTAAAATAAATTACCTGTGGATTGTTGCTGTAGCTTTATCACCTTAGGCAGCAATTTCTTTATATTTCAAATGCATTGGCCTCATTCTATTATCTGGTAATGTATTCATTTTACTGACATATAATTTTGGATTAATGTTAGCTACAAAATGATTTTATTATAGTGGATGATATAGGGTCATATGAAAATATTTTGAAAGGTAAGCAATATAATAATTATTTTAAAATCCATAGAATGTCACAAAATTAACTCATAGCCTTAATTTGTGCTATGAATGGTATCAGAATCTTTATCAGATATTTGTTTCCTTCCATGTGTATTTATAGGTAGAATATTCTAGTCTTGGCTAATATTTAAAAGACCTGACTGTCTTATATGAAAGGTAACGATCTCCACTGCCTGATCTGTTACTAGTAGTTGTCACTTGTTATTAACACAAGTAATCTATATGGTGTTTTAAATATATGTAATACTTTATAAACATAGACTAAGATCTGTCCTCAGCTCACAAAAATTCATGACCTATGACCCCCATGCTATAATCAGAGCCATATAGTCATACTCACTCTTGCACCTCCATTAATATTAGCAGGTCACCAAGGCATTGGAAGATTCTCCCTACACAGATTGAATAGCAGTACCAGGGGCTGAGGTTAGATATCATTAGATGAGAAATGGACAACAATGCGAAGGATATGGAGGCAACCTGTAATAACCTATGAATACTTTATATTCTATTTGTTTATCTAATTCTGTACTGTTTGCATACATCTAAAAGGATCATTCAAGAAGTAGTTAGCTGAACATTTACAGACTGGTGAAACAATGCCAAAAACCAATTGTTCTGGTGCCTAATAGAGTGCCTGGAAAGATGGCTTAATTGTAAAGTTGTAGCCTTGAAGGTGTTCTATACAAAACTTACTTGAGGCATGAACCAGGTTTTACCAGGCTCAAAGGGCACAAAAGAATAGGGAGGAACTTGTCTTGATTTGTAAAGATATTCTTTCTATAAGGGGAATTAACAGGGGGCTTTAGGTCAGGCAACCCAGACACTAGAAAGTAGAGTATCTTGGAGGAAGTAGGTATTTCTAGACCTCTTATCTAATAAAAACCTTTTTATCTGCTCATGCATGCTGTGTGCCAGCTGTTAAGATTAACCATTGCTTTGTTTTAAAACTGCTGTTTTGGTTTTCTGGTTGACCAGTGATCAAAACTTCTGAAAGGAAGACTTGGGCTAGGGACACAAGTTACACATAAACTGGTATACGTGATCAGAAACTGGTTCAAATATGTAACACAACAGAAGTTCAGTGCACATAAACCACTTGCAAAATGGCCAAAACCAGTATAAGATAAACCTGGATGTAGTATTAGACTTACCTGATTTAGGTTAAATCAGTTTATTGAACTTCTGTCCCAGGTCCCCTCCAGATTCATGTTAACTCACAGCCTCCCACCATCCCAGGATGATTTGCATCTCCCTCACAAACCTCCCTTCCCGTCCCTCCCCCCCAAAGTGGGTAAGTGGGCTAGCCCAAGTTAACCTTGGCCTAAGCTGAGTGGGGAGGTGTGCTCTAGTACCCCCTGGTTTTTGGTCTGAGATACTGAAGGCATGTAACTGGATTTCTGGAATCAAAAGTGGATGTCTGTTCACTTGCTTATTGGTTCAATGTATGCAGCTTAGACTAACCTGCGAAAATTGAGTCAATTGAGCCTCAGGTTTTTTGACTGTCTGTACTTAGCCTTGAAGACTTTGGCCTGCTAGGGAATTAAACACAAAGGATGCTCTAACCCAGGGGAGGGTAATAGAGTAGCTTCACATGTTTCAACATCCAGACTTCTAATTATGTGGAAGTAATTGGAGATGTATATGAGAGGGATTGAAGGAGAAATCTCAGGGAAAAGAAATCTAGACAGTAAGAAGAAACAGCCAAGACAGAGAGAGTGGAACAGAGAGGAGTGGGAAGGATTATAGAGAACTGAGACTGGGAGAAGTGATTTTCTAAAAAGGTTTTCTAAAAAGGGGATCAAGAGCATACTTGAGTGAAATGGGTGGCAGTGTTTGGAGCTATGGAAAGGCAATTTCATAAGAAGCCAGGTATAAATGGAAGTTTAAATATAGTAGACCAGAGCTTTAGAAACAGATAGAATAAACTATATGAAACAGAAAGGAAAGGATTCTGATGGGTGTTGTTTGTATTTGAAAAAACCCTGAACAAAGGAGGAAGATGATGAGCATGAGTTCATAATGGGGAGTTTAAGCCTAGGAAAGAATCACTGGGCACATCCAGATGAACCTGAACATGCCACTTGCTGTGTCTCAAAGCAGTTTGAGATGCAGCAAGAGGCACACTGGAAATAAAAAAAATGTCCCCCACGCTGCATATTTGCACCATGGACTCAAAATTTGATACCTGCCTTAGGGCAGCTCTGGGGCACTTGGGCTGTCACCCGGGAGCCAGCGCCACTCACGGGGACCCTGTGTAGTGCCAAGTTGGGTTCTGTGTGCACAGAACCAGCCTGGTATGACTGTGCACAAGGCCTGTGCATGTAGGACCTGGCCTGGAATGACATGCAGTCCCCACAAGCGGCACTAGCCCTGGCCCCTTGGTGGCAGTCCAAGTGTCCTGGAGCTACACAAAGGTGCACAGCCCTGTGCAGTGCTGCACCAAGCTGGGCTGCACTCACAACCGGCGGCATAGGCAAAGCTGGCTCTGAGGCAATTGGAGCTGCACCATGCCATGGGGAGGCTGGCAGCTGCAGGCCCTGAGCACTTTATGGCTGCTGCTGGTGCTGCTGCTGCAGGGGGGAGCTGGGGCTCTTCAGGGGTGGGGACTGGGGCCCTGCAGGGGGGGCTGCCCCTGTGCTGTGTGGGGGGGCTGCATCCTGGGGGGATGGGGGACCCACCTCTCCTGAGCAGCTCTCCCCACAGAGTCCCCCTACACCCACAATTCCACCACACCTACCCACACCCCCTGCATCCCCCCACATCCTTCCACACCCCTTCCCACCCCTCTTCTGCAAACCCCACATCCTGCCATCACACACCCCTTGTGCCCAGCTGCCAGACATGATGAGACCTGCTGGCAGACCTCTGGCTGTCCCCACATCCTAGTTAGTGTAGGGGTCAAGAGGAGCTCTAATTTTTCTATGATAAGAAAACCTAAAGCAAACATCCAAACAAATATAGGTATTTAGAATTGATTTCATTATGATGATAGAGATACTGGTAGACTTCCAAATTGCTTCAACACTGTAAATATATTAATAAAACATTGCTAAACTGATCTCTCTCTCTCTCTCTCTATGTATGTATAGTATATGTATGTATGTATATATATGTGTGTGTATACATACATACATATATACACACACATATATACATACAGAGAGAGAGAGATAAGTATATATACCTGAGTCCTCCTACACACACACACACGTATGTGTGTATGTATGTTTGTGTATATATACATATGTATTCACAGACAGAGAGACAGAGATCCTTGTGTGTGTGTGTGTGTGTGTGTGTGTGTGTAGGAGGACATATATATACACACACACCAACCTCTCTCTCTCTGTATGTATGTGTGTATAGGAAGGCTCAGGTGCCTATATACTAATGCCAGGAGCATGGGGAACAAGCAGGAGGAGCTAGCCCTCCTACTCTCCAGTGTGCATTACGATTTAGTAGGGATTACAAAGACCTGGGGGCTGCTCACATGACTGGAGTGTAGCTATAGAGGGCATAGAAGGGACCAGGTGGGGAAAAAAGGTGGAGGCATTGCTCTCTGTGTAAAAAAGCAGATTCACCTCCTTGGAGTCTGACATTGGCTCCAAAAATGGACAGCTTGAAACACTCTGGGTCAAGTTACAGTGTGGGGTGTGGTGAGAGAGACCTAACTGCAGGTGTATACTCCAGACTACCACATGACATGGTTGTCATGGGTAATTTTAGTTATCCTGGGAGGAACACTCAGCCAAGTTGGAATGGTCACAGTCCTTCCTGAGCTGTGTTAAGGAGCTCTTTCTGACTCAGGAGGTGCATGGGCCAACCAGAGGTGTTGCTCTGCTAGACTTGGTCCTGGCTACAGGAGATGACTTGGTGACCGACTTAAATATAGAGAGAAGTCTGGGCAACAGGGACCATGAAACCATCATGGTCAGTGTCTGACATAAGGCAGACAAATCATAGCAAGATTAAAGTCTTGGACTCCAAAAATGCAAATTTCAACAAGCTTAGGTCACTAGTAGGGCAAGTGCTGCGGGACCAGAGACCAAAGGTGAAAGGTGTGCATGAAGAGTGGTTGTTCCTTAAGGACATGATCCTTGAAGCACAAAGGAAGTTCATTCCCATGTGGAGAAAAGGTAACAGAAGGGCTTGGAAGTCATCTTGGCTAAACAGGGAAATCATGGTCCTTTTAAGAAAGAATTAAGAGGCTTATAAACAATGGAAGCTCAAGGCAGGCTCCAAGGAGGACTATTCTACAATGGCCTGCATTTGCAAGGAACAGATAAGAAAGGCTAAAGTGGCAACTAAACTTAGACAAGTAATAGAAATCAAGGACAACAAGTTACACAGGGAACAGGAGGAAAACAAATGGGAGTATGGGACCATTGGTCAACAACTTAGGAGAGCTGGTTACCAGCACCCAGGAAAAAGTTGAACTCCTGAATGACTACTTTGCTTCGGTCATTCACTGGACCAAGGGGAAAACCACACCAGGTAGAACAGAGGCTGAGCACGGTAGGAATAATCACCTTCCTACTATTGCCGTAGAGTTGGTGTATGTTTAATTAAAAATAGACGTATACAAGCCAGCCAGACTGGATGATCTTCATCCAAGAGTGCTGAAGGAGCTGGCCAAAGTCATTGTGGAACCCCTGGAAAAACTCTTCCACAACTTGTGGTGCTCTGGAGAAGTCCCTGACGACTGGAAAGGGGCAATGTTACACCCATCCACAAGCAGGGCAGGAGGGAGGACCTGGGTAACTATAGGCCAATCAGCCTAACTTCCATCCTATGGAAAATCCTGGAAAAGTTCATCAAGGAGTCTATCTGTGATAAACTTGCAGAAGGTAAGATTCTGAATGACTGCCAGCATGACTTCATCATGGGCAGTTTTTGCATTAACAACCTCATCTCTTTCTATGACCAGGTAAATCACCACCTGGACACAAGTGAGCAGGATGACATATACCTAGACTTCCAAAAGGTCTTTGATTTAGTATCCCACAATGTCCTTGTAAGAAAATTGGAGGACTGTGGGCTTAACTCTGAGACAGTCAGGTGGGTGAGAAACCAGCTGCAGGATAGCACCCAAAGAGTTGTAGTGAATGGATCTGTGTCAGCCTGGCAAGAAGTGGGCAGTGGTGTCCCACAGGGATCGGTGTTCAGTCCAGTACTTTTCAGCATCTTTATTAATGATTTTGGATGTGGTGGTGAGGAGTTTACTGGCCAAGTACACAGATGACACCAAGTTATGGGAAAGCATGGTCATGCTTGAAGATAGGCAACAGTTACAGGCAGACCTAGACAGTCTAGCAAGTTGGGTGGATTGGAACCTGATGGAGCTCAATGTTGAGAAATATAAAGTGCTTCACCTTGGGACAAGCAATCTTCAGCACACTTACAGACTTGGTGGCACCAAAGGCTTGGCAGCACTTACAAGCCTGGCAGCACTCCCATCCTGTTTTTTGCCTCTGTTGTGCCTAGAATGTTTTTGTTTCATTCATTCATTAGCCCCCATAAAGTAGGGGCTACTAGTTAGACAGTAATTGAATTCTCCCCTTGTACTCGGCCTTGGTGAGGCCGCAGCTGGAGTACTGCATCCAGTTTTGGGCTCCACAATTAAAAAAGGATGTGGAGAAGCTTGAGAGAGTCC
>NW_017728943.1:46942882-46968153 GCF_001723895.1 Crocodylus porosus
AATGATTGACAGCTCCGCAGGTCACCCAGGGGGCAAGGACTGGGTGAGCCTTGGAAATTTCCACTCACAGCTTCAAACCGCGCATGTCAGTTTAACCTCTTCTGTACTGGCAGCACATACTCAAAAAATTTCCATGACAATAACTACAAATGTGCCGACTTACAAGCAAGTGCAGCTTTTGGATGCCTGAAGAAATGGGTGTTTGAAGCTTGTGACCTCAGATCTGAAACCAAGATCATGGTTTATCAAGCAGTCATAATTCCCACCTTGCTGTATGGTGCTGTCATGGACAACATACAGGAGACATCTAAAGTTGCTGGAGAGGTCCCATCAATACTGCCTGCAGAAGATCCTCTACATCCAGCATGAAGAGAGATGCATCAATGTTAGTATCCTCCTGCAAGCAAACACCGTGAGCACTGAGGCAACAATCATCTGACATCAACTTAATTGGGATGGCCATGTCATCTGGATGTTGTCTTCAGACTTCAAAAGAAACTTTTTTCCTCCCAGCTGAGCCAAGGTATACACTCAAGAAGAGGGCAGAAAAAGTACTTCAGGGATGTCCTCAAGGCCAACTTAAAAAAATGCAACATGGATGCCAACTCATAGAAAACTATCACTAATGGGAGGACCAGCACAAATGGAGGAAGACTCTGCTGAAGGGAACTTAGTAGTTCAGAAACCTCACAATAACAACAAGAGATGAAAAAGTGGGAGCGACAGAAACAGTATGTCATGGACCAAATACATTCAGCCTGCACAGAAACACATGTCTGATCTGAAGTAGAATCTGTTGATCTTAGATAGGCCTCACCAGCTATCTTCAGACACATAGATAAGATGATTATTTTCAACTGTGAGGGATTGTTGAAGAAGAAGACAATCATTGGTGGTGATGTGTAGGTCTGTGTGAAGCTTTAGGTGGTGATTCGATTTGGAGGAGATTTGGCCTGAATTCGTTTACCAAATCACCAAATTCAGATATAATCAGGGGACCAGTAGAGAGGTCTTAATTGCTTTGAAGCTCTCTGAATCTTTGGAAAAGATTTGGAGAGCTTCGATGATTCGGACAGTCCCCGGTGGCTGCAGCAGGGAGCTGCAGCTGGACTTGGAGCTGGTAAGTAGGAGCGGGGAAGGGGGGGCTGGGGAGGGGGCCATGGAGGGACCCCTTCCAGGGCCCATCCCCTGCCTGCTCTCCCAACCCCCCAGCCCCCTCCTGCTCCCTCAGCTGCCCCCATGGCTTCTCACCCACCCCAGCTCCTGGCCCTTTAAAAAAAAGCCCCCACTCACTGGGTGCTGCCAGGTGTGGGGCAATCCCCACAGCCCACTAGTGTCCCATGCTGCATAGGGGGCTCTGCACAAGCCCCCCAGCCCCCACATGACTGCCCTGCCCGCTTCAGCTCTGGCCCTTTAAGAAAAAAAAACTGAGAAAAGCCTCAGGACTCACCATTCCTGCAGTGGCCTTGGGGCTTTGGGGGGCTCATGGAAGAGCCCCCCACATGGTGCAGGGCAATGGGGTGCAGTGGGGATTGCCCCCCACTGGCCAGGATCTGGTGAGTTTGGGGTTTTGTGGGGTTTTTTCTTCTTAAAGGGCCAGAGCTGGGGCAGGCAGGGCAGCCATATGGGGGCTGAGACAGCAGAGGGCAGGCAGGGGGCTCTTGGCAGAACCCCCCATGGGGCACTGGGGGGCAGCAGAGATTGCCCCTCAACCAGCAGCACCCAGTGAGTTGGGTCTTTTTTTTCCAAAGTGCTGGGAGCTGGGGCAGGTGTGGAGCCATTGCCGTGTTGGGAGAGTGGGCAGGGGATGGGCTTGGGTGATTCAGGAGCAGCCAAATCTCCAAATCAGATTCAGCCAAATCAATTTGGGATAGTGATTCAAATCACCGAATCAGATCACTGTCCCCCAAATTGGCCAAATCCAAATCCGAAGCGAATACTAGCCATTTTGCACAGGCCTAGTGATATGAGACTTGGTGTTGCTTTGCACCCATGGACTTTGCCCTGGGATTGGTGGTGGGTCTGCTCAAAGACCACCTACAGTCCTTTCCAGATGTTAGGCATTGGAGATACCTGACTTTAGGACCAGATTAGCTGTGATTACTATTCTGTCATGGGTTGTCTGGTTTCTCATCAGTGCCTGTTTTGTGGGAAAAAGGGGTAGGAGAGAGAGGGAGGGAGGTTGACAAAGGGGAAATCCCTTCTGTTTCCTGTTGTAATGCAATCCTGGTGGTTCTGAAAGCTGCATGTTTTCAAATGTTGCTGGCCTGAGCACACTTTCTGCCACTAGGCTTCGTGGTGCTGCAGGACACAGTCAGAACGGGGAAAGGAGTGAATGCAGAGTGGCTGGGACCCCAAGACACTGGGTCATATAAGAGGTTGGAGGGAGGAAAGGTTCACCTATTATCCTTGCTGAGGTGGGTAGATGGGCAGAACACTGTGGCTTCTGCTTTGGAGCTCAAGGGCAGGGTGGCCCTGAGAACTAAGGGCTGTACACATGCTTGGGGAGGGAGAGGGGGGTGCTTCCCAGACAGCTTCCCTAATGGAAATGATTCACAATCATATGCATTAAGCCCCTGAACATTTCAAAATGGTCACAGGATGTTTTATCTAAAGCTCTAGGTTTAGATAAAGTGCCCCCAGGGCCATTTTGAAATGTATGGGAGTTTGATGTATATGATGGTATGGTGACACTGGAGCATTCTAATTAGAACGTGGATAAGCATGTCTATAGGCACCCAAGGAGGGCAGTGTGACTAGAGCAGATTTATGATTCCACATGCTGGCTGATGGGTTTCAAAATGCCCAAAGCCGTGGGTTGGTATCTTGGGTGTGCACTGGTGGAATTTGCCAGTTGTGAACAAAAACTCTCAAGCAGTTAGCACCCTGTGTCTAGTGCTTAAGTGGATAAGGTGGGGGCATTACACTACCTTGCATCCTTTTCTATCCATGCACTGGGACCCCTCTTTTGGTTTTTTTTTAATCAAAATGGCTTGATTCTGTGTTCTGACCATGAGGATGACTTATAGAGGCCACTCACCCCAACAGGTTGGGTGTAGGGGGAGAGGGAGGGGTGTTGGGCCCAGTAGGTGCTTTCTGGAGATTACACAGCAGGGTTTGGGGCCAATGAGCATCATTGTGCCACTACCTCCCAGCCCTGCTGGCCATGGGTGCAGCCCACCCTCAGTCATTGTTTTCTCCCTTCAGGGGTTTCACATTTCCCTCAGTTCCTGGGCCCCTGTCATTGCCATGCAGTGTTGGGCAGTGCCATATCTGCTTGGACAGTGGGCTTTTGTTTGATGTCAGATTCAGCGCTGGAATAAAGAGGAGAGGTGGGGACAGGTGATCTGTAGCTTCTCACACTGGAACCAGGAGGATTGGTGGGCTGTCTTGGCATCTGTGAGAGGGCCCCTGAGGAAATTGCAGAGAAGTGGAGGTGGAAGACCCATAACCCCAAAGCATTAAATGGTGAGCCTGGGCACATCAGTTCACCCACAGTTAGTAGGGGTGAGGACTGGGGGGAAGCAGGGAGGATGCTTGTGTTGGGTCTGTCTATGAGAAGCATGGCATGGCAGCAGGGTCCAGGTCCTAGGTCTCAACAGTTGTGCTTTCAGAGATCTTCCTTGGGTCCTCATTTGTGAGGTCCATTAACTTGAGGCCTGGGAAGAGGTTGAGAGAGTTGCATCTCCTTCTGAGGCTCCCCTGTCCAACCAGGGGCAAGTCCCAATGACCTGAGGTCCCCTGGGAATAGCAGTAACACATCTTGTGCCTCAGGATCTCTGGGAACATGATCCTGGACACTGGATCTTGTCTCCTTGGGGTTCTCCTGACCAGGTACTATGCAGGGCTTCCTACCTGCAGTTGCTCCTCCTTCTCTCTGGTGGAGGCCAAAAGTGTGTGGAATGGTGGTAAACCCTATTGGTAATAAGGAAGTGAGAAAGCTACTCATAGAATGCCTGTTGGCATTGGAAGTGTATCTGTACTGCACCTTCATTCACTTAGTTTTTCCCGCTGCACCTCCCCCAGTCTTGATCATGGCTCTGCATGGACATCTGTCAATAATCCATTCAAGCATCTCCCTGTTGTGGTGACCACTGTGAAGCTGCTTCTGCATGTCCTGCTCACCTCAGAGGGAGACAAGATCCCTCACCTCCATGACTGTTCAGTTCTGTGCCTGGAGCTGGGTACTAGAGGAGGACAAGATGCACTCTGCCATGGTGTGTGGCAGTGCTCAAGAAGTCTAGTGTCTGCAGGTGGGTGAAGTTCATACTGTGAGGGTGTAGATAGGTGCATGTGGGTGTGGGTCCTGGCACATGGCTCTCTTTCTTCCTACAGCTGGGTGTGACCTCTGCTCCAGAGTAACTACAGCTCCACTGGCAGGCCACTCCCTCATCCCTTGGCCTTCCAGAGGTTTCTACCTGATGCTTCTGAGATTCTGGGCATACACACCTTTCCCATCCCCCCACCCCTACCATCTGGCTTCAAACTTTCCAGTGGTTTCTACCTGACACACCCTGAGGTGGCTGGCCGAATCCCATCAGCTCCTAGATTTTCCAGAGCCATCCATCTGTCTGTCCTAACTTGAATGCTTACAGCCCCTGCCAGGCATGAGTGCTCAGGGGACATTTACCTGTTGGCAGAAACACCCCTGCCAACACTCCAGGTTAATGTGGCCCAGATATCCAGCAGCAGCCAAGACCTAGAGGTGACCTCCATGCGAGACCAATCCCAAGGTTCTGCCCCCTCCTCTGCTTCCCAAGCCAAACCACTTTTCACCAGCTCATGGTGGGCAGATTCATGCTGGAATCTGGATCATGGGGTGCCTGGCTCTGGCCTTTGAAATGTGAGGTCTGTGAAGCTGTTTCTAGTTCTTAGGGTTCAGGGTTTCTGGATCATCGTGAGTGGTGGGGTCCAGAGCTGTGCCTGAGTCCTGAGTTGTGGGGTTTCTGGCTCAGTGCATGAGTACTGAGTAGTGGGGTTGTGCCTGAGCATTGGGGTTCTCCTAGCCGCAGTGTTTGGGTCTGCATGTGGGTGATTGGGTGCTTCAAGATGAGGTCTTGGTGGTGTGGGGGCACAGCTTTGGGTCTCTGGTGCCTGGAGGTCTACAGCATGTGTAGGGGACACAGCTTCCTCATGTGTCAGTCTGTCCAGAAGTTTGAGGCAGGGCATGGGAGAAGGCTTGTGTTTCTTTGGCCCTGTGACAGTCTTGAGATCAGCTTTGTCCAGTGCTCAGTGGGGGAAGCCAAGTGCAACCTGAATGCTGGTGATGAGAAGGCTGTAATGCACACAGGGATTTTGAAAAACAGTAGGCAAACTAGAATTGATAGACCACTCTACCCCCTGTCTCTCAGTCTGGAATTTTATACACCTTGGACATGACCTAAGTTTAGGTTGCATGCATCATCTTCAACTCAACCTAGATACTGCTGAATGCTTACGGGTTTAGATCAAACTAATTCTGTTTAAATCAATCTAAATATAATGCCTATACATGCCCTGGAGATCGATTTCTCCATGTGCTCAGAGTTCTTTTAGGACCACAAAGCCTCCATAGAATCTTGAATAAAAAAAGAATATATAGCATATTCCCATACTATGGAAAAGAAGTTGGATGAGTTTGCAGTAGCACTACTCAGTGGCACCTGCCTATGCAATTTTTAGTGTGCTTTTTTAAGGGCTTTTTCAGGTGTTTGATGTTCAAAACCTCTAGGTAATGTAGAAGATAAATTAGACATTGAGGTCCTTTCAAAATCACAGTAAATTCAATGATGGTAAAGTCCTATCTTTATAGTGCTTATGAACCATAACAAAAGTGAAGAGGATGATGTATGATAACATTTTTCATTCTGATAAAGATCAAATCATTGTAGTTAGTGTAGTGAAAATGTGTAAAGAGGGGAATTTGAAAGGGCAAACAAAATGTTCAGAAGCACTAAGGGCATGATAGAGAATTATATCCTGATAACATTTCATGCAGTGCTCTAATTTTGAGCATTGTGCTGATTTCTGGTCATCTGATTTCAGTACAGTTATTGCAGAACTAGAAAAGCCACATAGAAAAGTGACAAAATTGATGTATTTCAGGTACAGAAAGATTCCCATATAATGAGAAACAGAAAAAAAAAAAAATCAATACTATTTGGTTCAGAGAGAGG
Source organism: Crocodylus porosus (assembly GCF_001723895.1). Classification (NCBI taxonomy): domain Eukaryota; kingdom Metazoa; phylum Chordata; order Crocodylia; family Crocodylidae; genus Crocodylus; species Crocodylus porosus. The sequence continues at coordinate 46,949,038 of NW_017728943.1, forward strand.
ATAAATAAGGGAGACAAGACAGAAGTATAAAAACTGTAAAGATTTTGTTTTCACGTTGTATAATGTAAATAACAGACGCATAGTATTGAGGTCAAGAGGTTAGAACTTAAAATATGTACTGTATGTTTTCAAAAGGTACAAAGACAGGTTAGGAGCCTAATTCCCATTGACTTTCAATCAGTTAAGCCACCAACTGTCATTTCTACTTTTGAGAAAAGTAAGTTTGATTTGATCAAATTCCTTTTTTGTCATCAGTTTCAAGCTGTTAAGATGAGTTTTCCACCACCTCTGGAATGATACAATTCTTAGGTGGGAAAATGCGCCAGGTAATTGTTTAACACAGATCACAATTTGTGTTTTAATTCCAGTTTGAAGTGGGGTGCTTTAACAATGCTTTAATACCTATTGGGGGTGCCATTAAAAGTCCGATGTAGTTTTGGAATGTGTTACAATACTGTAAGTCAGGGTGTTCATCCCTCCAGCCCAGGGAGCCATAGCATCCAGCCCTTTGGGCCTCCCATGGGTCAGTAAAATTTGGTGGTGGGAGCGTTGTGGCAGCTAAAATTATCACCCCTCCCCTTGCTGCCAAATTCCCAAGCCCCATGTGGCTGGGTTGCAGCTGAGCCATACCTCCTTCCCCCCATGCAGCCACGTCAGGGCTGATTTGCCCCCTGGCTCCCTCTGTGTTGCTGGATTGGGCCCACTGGAAACTGCACATCTAGTTTATTTAGCTTATGTGGTGTTGGCCATCCTAAGATGATGTAAACACCACTGTGAAGAGCTTGAAGGCTACCAGGTAGCATTGTAAAAGGTCCCACAAAATGTGGGACATGGTTTGAATTTGTCCACGAAGGCATTTATTGTCATTGCGAAGATCCCATTGGTATAGGTTTGAGGCAGAGTGACCCTATGCAATTTGAAAACAGTTGAAGTGCCCAATAGTGATGTGGCCAGTTAAGTCCTAGTTGACTGACTGTAGAGTCAGAGATGATGTGATGATTGATTAGTACTTCTGCTAGCCATTCTTCATGCCATTTAGTAAGTAAGGAAAAGTCAAAGGGTGGACAATAGTGGGTGTCTTGAAGGAAGCCAAGCTATTAGAATCCTAGACAATTAGGGTTAAAAGGGACCTTAGGGGGTCATCTAGTCCAACCCCCTACTCAAAGCAGGGCCATCCTCAATTAGATCATTCTAGCCAGAGTTTTGTCAAACCAGGCCTCAAAAACTTCCAAGGCTGGGGATTCCACCACCTCTCTAGGTAACCCATTCCAGTATTTTACCACCCTCCCAGTGAGAAATTTTTTTTCCAATATCCGACCTACCCTTCCCCTGCTGGAACTTGAGACCATTGCTCCTTGTTCTATCATCTGTAACCACACTGAGAACAGTTTAGCTCCATCCTCTTTGAAACCACCATTCAGGCAATTAAAGGCTGCGATCAAATCCCCCCCTCAGTTCTCTCTTTTGCATACTAAATAATCCCAGTTCCCTTAGCCTCTCTTCATTAGTCATGTGCCCCAGTCTTGTAACCATTTTTATTGCCCTCCACTGAACTCTATACAACTTGTTCACATCCTTTCTACAGGAGGGGGCCCAAAACTGGACATAATACTTGAAATGAGGCCTTGCCAGTGCAGAATAGAGGGAATAATTACTTCCTTCGATCTGCTGGCATCACTCCTACTAATGAAGCTCAGTGTGCTGTTACCCTTCTTGGCAACAAGGGCACACTTGTGGTTTATATTTAGCTTATTGTCCACTGTAACCCCCAGGTCCTTTTCTGTGGATCTGCTGCTTAGCCAGTTGATCCCAAGCCTGTAGCAGTGCATGGAATTCTTCTGCCCTAAGTGCAGGATTTTGTACTTTTCCTTGTTGAACCTCATGTGATTTCTTTTGGCCCAATCCTCTAATTTATCTGGGTCATTCAGAATCCTAGCACTACCCTCCAGCATATCTACTACTCCCCTAGCTTGGTGTCATCTGTGAACTTGTTTAGGGTGCAATCCAGCCTATCTTCCAGATTGTTGATGAAGACATTGAACAAAACTGGCCCCAGGACCAACTGCTGGGCACTCCAATTGCCAACTAAATATTGAGCCATTGATTACTGCCGATTGAAACCGACGATACAGCCCATTCATCCAACCCATACTTCCTCAGCTTGTTGGCAAGAATGTTGTGGGAGATGGTATCAAAAGCCTTGCTAAAATCAAATTATATTAAGTCTACTGCTTTCCTTTCATCCACAGACCCAGTCATCTCATCATAGAAGGAAATTAGGTTGGTGAGGCGTGACTTGCCCTTGCTGAATCCATACCGACTGTTCTCAATCACTTTCTTCTCCTCCAAGTGGTTAGAAATGGATTCCTTGAGGACTTGCTCCATGGTTTTTCCAAGGACTGAAATGAGGCTAACTGATCTGTAGTTCCCTGGACCATACCTTCCCCTTTATTAAAAGATGGGAACTATATTTGCCTTTTCCCAATTGTCCAGGATCTCTCCTGATTGCTCTGAATTTTCAAGACAGTGGCTATCAGCTCTGCAATCATATGAGCCAACTCCCTCCCTACCCTTGGATGCATTCTATTTGGCCCCATGGATTTTTACATGTCAAGTTTTTTTAAATAGTGCCTAACCTATTCTTTCACCACTGAGGTCTGCTTGCCTTCTCCCTAAACTGTGCCTTGCTAGCTGCAACTCCAATTGTATTTTGGCTTTCCTAGTTTTATCCTGTCTTCCATGCCTGAGCCAATATCCTTATACTCCTCCCTAGTCATCTGTCCAAGCTTCTACTTCTTCTAAGCTTCCCGTTTCTGTTTAAACTCACTGAAGAGTTTTCTGCTAAGCCAAGTTGGTCACCTGCCATACTTGCCATTCTTCTTGCATTTTTGAATGCTTTGTTCTTGTGCCCTCAGTAAGGTTTCTTTAAAATACAACCAGTTCTCCTGGGCTTCTTTTCCCCTCAGACTGACCTCCCAAGGGATCTTGCCCATCAGTTCCCTAAGACAGTTGAAGTCTGCTTTCCTGAAGTCCAGGGTCCATACTCTGCTGCTCTCCTTTCTTCCTTTTGTCAGGATCCTGAATTCAATCATCTTGTGGTCACTGCTGCCCAACTTGCCATCCACTTCTATATCCCTCACCAATCCTTCCCTGTTTATGAGCAGTAGGTGAAGAAGAGCATGGCTGCTACTTGGTCTTTCCAACATTTGCACCAGGAGGTTTTCTCCAACACTCTTCAAAAACTTCTTGGTTTTCCTGTGAATTGCTGTGTTGCCCTCCCAGAGTTCAGCGTGACTGAAGTCCCCCATGAGAACCAGGGCCCGTGATGTAGAAACTTCTGCTAGTTGTCTGAAGAAAGCCTCATCTACATCATCCTCCTGGTCTGGTGGTCTATAGCAGATACCTGCCACTACATCACCCTTGTTGCTTCCCCCTGTGACCTTAACCCAGAGACTTTCAATAGGCCTATTTCCAGTTTCATACTGGAGTGCTGAGCAATCATATGGTTCTTTCACATACAGCACAACTCCTCCTCCTCTTCTCCCCTGTCTGTCCTTCCTGAAGAGTTTGTACCCATCCATGACAGTGCTTTGGTCATGTGAGCTATCCCACCAAGTCTCTTTTATTTCAATCATGTCATAATTCCTTGTCTGTGCAAGGACTTCCAATTCTACATGCTTGTTTCCTAGGTTCCATGCATTTGTGTACAGACACCTAAGGTAAGTAGCTGACTGCTCTGCTTTCTCAGTAAGAATGTAATTGCCTCCCCTGTTCCTACCTCCTCCTTGTGCTTCCTCTAGGTCTTACTTACTTAAGGGCTTTGGTCTTCATCTCCTGGTGAACCTAATTTAACACCCTCCTTACCAGGTGAGCAGCCTTTCTGCAAAGATGTTCTTCCCTCTCTTCATTAGGTGGATCCTGTCTCTTCCTAGAGATTCTTCTTGGAGCAGTATCCCATGGTTGAAGAAGCCAAATCCCTGCTGGTGACACCACCTGCACATCCATGCATTGATCTGCAGGATGTATGCAATCCTGCCAAGGCCTTTTCCTTTGACTGGAAGTATTGAGGAGGACACTACCTGTGCCCCTGTCCCCTTCACCCTTGTACCCAGAGCCCTGTAGTCACTTTTGATCTGCTCAGGGTCATGCCTGGCAGTATCATTGTTGCCCACATGGATGAGCAGCATGTCGTAGTAGTCATGAGGCCAGATAAGTCTCAGTAATCCTTCTGTGATATCTCAAACTCAGGCTCCAGGAAAGCAGCATACCTCCTAGGATAACAGGTCAGGCCAGCAGGGATCCTTCCATCCCTGCAGAAGGTACTCTCCAACCACCACCACCTGTTGCTTCCTTTTTGTGGCAGTGGTCTTGATCTTTCCCACCTTGGGGATTCTTGGCCAGGCCTCTTCCCCCAGTGGAATGCATTCTTCCTTCTCTGTTGCTAACACTCCTATTTGTTCTCCAGGCAAACCACTGCAGGTGGGGATGACAACTTCTTTTTGTTGCCAAGGTTTTACAAGCTTATAGTTTCCACCTTCCTGGGAGTCCCATGCCCTCTTCCTCTTCTAGCAACACCTCTGGCAATGCTTCCTCCACGGTCCGAGAGGTTTCCTCCAACATGGAATTGATTAAGTCCTCATGGTGAAGGATGCTTTAGAGCCTTGCTACCTCTTCCTGTAGCTCTCGCCTTCTCCCTGAGGGACACCACCAGAAGGCATCACTCACATTGCAGGCACTCCCCCACCTGGCTGACACTGGAAGGAACCTATAAGTCACAGTCTGCACAGCACCAAACTAGGACCTGGGTGGAAGCTTTGACAGTGTGTAGTGCTACCTGGACAGACACCTGACAGAGGGAAGCAGAGGAAGAGCTGGAAGTGGCAGGTGCTCTGGGATTGTGGCAACCTCCAGCCAGGTCTTTGGGTTTTCTAATCTGCTGCCTCTTACTTCCTTCCTCTCTTTCCAAGCAGACCTCCCCTTTCCAAGCAGACCTCTTACTTCCTTCTTCTCTTTCCTAGCAGACCTCTGTAGATGGCCTCTTGGCTGTTCCTTGATCCTGCAAGGTTCCCTTTTACCTGCAAATCTCTTTCCTCTCAGCAATCTTACAGTAAAGGAAATTGAGAGTGTTTCCAAGAAAACTCCCCTTCTCTCTGGACTTAACTAAACAAGGGGTTTAAGTCTTGGTCTAGCAGCTGAGTTTTAGCTGCTAAATGAAACTATGTAGGTTAGTTACTCCTAATTATATACAAAAAAATGAATCTTACCTTCCAAGATCCCTTTCAAAGGGTGTTGGGGCTGCAAACTGACTTGTAAACTGCTTGCAAAATGTCCTGTTTGCTACTTCCTTAGTTTCTTGGAGTGTTTCCTTATATACCTGTCCTGGGTCAGGACTGGCTAGGGCCTTTTGTCACATCTAAGCAGCAATCAATCAGCAATCAGTCCACTCAGCTGCTCAGAGCATACACCCAACCACACAAACCCACCAAACAGCCCTCAGCAAGCCAAACACGCAGACAATCCTGGTACAGATACCAGTTGATGGCTCAGTTACTATTGGTGGGTGGAATATGTCCCAGTGCACTGACAGCATAGGATTACCCCAGAGGCTAGCCAGTAAGTTTACTTCAGCATTTTGTGTGGCAGAGATGGTGAGGAGGGGGCAGTGTTACTGAGTACTAGTAAGCATAGGAGTTGAGTGGGGTGCAGTGTGCCTGACTCAAGATGCATTGTAGTATGCAGTTGGGTGTCCACTAGTTTGCTGTGTGATGAACAAGCCAATAAAGGGGCACAGTATTCTGCAACTGAATAACACATTGCAAGAGCAGATGAATGCAGCTTGGATGCATTGGCACCCCAAGTGGAGCCTGAAAATTTGGCAAGTAGGTTATTCCTTGTTTTGATTTTTAAAGTAGGTTTCTGGAGGTGTGATTTATAAGTTAAAGTCCAGTTGAGGACGACTCTAAGATAAACTGGGTAGGTTTTGAATTTGAGTGCTTAAAGTAATAATGAGTTCACGACTAGCACTGGCATTATGCGGATGAAAAATGCTTGAGACAGGCTTTGAGATATTTGGTTTGAGGCACCAGTTTAGGCAGTGGTCTGACATCAGTCTCATGTTTTCATCAAGTGTGAGTTCCACACCTGAAAAGTCACAAACTTGGATGGCAAAGGCACTGTCACCAGCATAAACAAATTTCCATCAGCTCATTGCAGTCAGGTCATTAATGTAACATGAAGTAGAAAGATTGAGCATCACTACTGCAAGTAATAGGAAGGTGTAAAGCAATGCACAAGTCTTTCTTCCTCCATAAAACATTTGAAAGAAGTTGTTATGTACAGGAATAGAGTATGTCTTACTGCCCTTACTGCCACACTTATCACCCGCCCCCCAGTCATTTCTGTTTGATAATGTATCTGAGGTTGCCTCTTTTCTCTCTCAAAGATGAAACACCTGAATAAAAGTAATGCACAGATATACCTAATTTATCTGCAAAATGTCACTCATCAATGTTTTGACATTGGGTGAACCAAAAGGGGAATCTGACAAAGTCCACAGTACAATTACCTATAATGTTTCTTTGGTTCATTTTTCTCTCTTTTCCTTGTGTGTTTTCTTTTCTATGTAGTATGTTTTGTATACTCACTAATTCAGGTTAGCCAGTTCAGGTGAAATCTTGGCCTCACTGAAGTTAAAGGCAGATCATGGACTTAATAGGACCAGGATTTTGTTTTCTGTTCCTTCTTTCCTCTTCAGTGTTTTGTCCCCCCCCCCCCCTGCTCTGTAGTGCTCTTAACATTGTGGAGTGCACATGTGACATCTGTCTGTACCGAGGCAATGGGCTTTGTCAACTGTTCAATTAAAAGTTTCTGTAAAGTTCAATGTCACCTCAGAGTCCACTAATTTTGTGTGGTATTTTCCTTTATTCCCTTGTTCTGTCTTGAGGTGTGACATCATGTGTTATAATTGACCTGTAGGTATATAAAACAAGATATAAGATCCACAGTTCTTTAATTTTGTAGCTCTTCAGTATAGTGTTCAAACACAAAGACTGTTTTGAAAAACTGTTTTTAAACAGGAAGAGGAATGTGTGTCTTCATCAATTATTGTTGCATTTTATCTTTACTGCAATTTATGAGAGAGAGCACATAACAGCAATGCAACTATAGTCATTCAATACATCTTCAAGGCCATTGAATGCATCTTTCAATACTTGAAACATTTTTGGTGTTTATATAGACACTTATAACTGAACTAAAAAAAGCTTAGATTAACCAAAAGAAAAAGTTTTAGGGCTCATGTTATTTCAGGCTTGGAAAACAGTGAAATTTGGAAATGTTTTCAAATCCATGTGCCATATTTTCCTTCAGTGGGTTTTCCAGAATGATTATTAAATGAAAAGGACAGGTTGTGATAGGTAAAAGTCTCAAGCCCTCAACAAATCATCAACTTTGTTATTAGAGGAAGCTAACTGTGTATTTATAAAGGTTTCTGTAGCACTGCCACATTGTGCTGGGTTACACTTCTGTCACGTCACATTATATCATGACTAATCTGATCTAACATGATTTGCTACAGCATACCCACCAGTAACCAAAGAGAAAACAATATAATATGATTAGAAACACTTTTAATGTTTGAAGAGAAAAGGATTTCAGTGTTAGTTACTTGCTCTAATGGCATTAACAAATAATTATCTTGATTAAAAAAATAACAGAGACAGGGTCATATATCACCACAGGGTCAGATATCATTCTCTAACCTCTATTCTGAAGAGCCAAGTAATGCCTTTCATTTCCATTTGGAATACAGTTTTGTGAACTATGGCTTCATATTTCAGATCTTAGGCCTCATTTAGTCTGGAACATGCTGCATGACAAACACTGGGTATTTTGCCTGGATACAATGTAGGAGCGGGTTATCTGTGATTTTTAAGTGGTCACATGGTTCTTGGAGGATGATGCCAGAAACATGCTATGCCCAAGGTAAATGACAGAAGCAGCCAAATCAGGTTGGTTCCCTGTAATCTATATGTTCATTTTCTGTTTTAGATGCTCCATGGGTAAAATCCACCTGTTCAAAAAGTTAGCTCAAGTCACATTTAACTAAGCAAGTTCTGCCTCAACACTTAAAAAGGTTTAATAATCATTGAGTAGCCCTAAGCTGTTCCCCAGAAAAGTGATACTACCATCCAGTAGGAGGATGGCAGATTTGACAAATATGGTCAAGGGCGAATTATCTTTAATTAGAAAATAAATAAACCAACTCTAAATTCTGAGCAGTTATCTTTCAGACTTGAAGTTGTAAAGGGCTTTTCCTCCCCTCACCAAAAAACACTCTGAGCCATGCAGAGATATAAAACAGGCATGACTAAGAATGCATGGTTTATTTGAGGATTATATTTTGGGAATCTAATGAGGCATATGTTGTTTCTCTCTCTCTTTCTCTCTCTTTGTCTTGTTGTAAGAACTCCCCTATGGTATGAGATGATGATTTTACTGCAGCTCTACCATTTTTAACAGCAGTGGGACATGTTCTTAAAGCAGCTTGCAACTTGCAACCCTGAATTGATCTACTGCAGTATCTAAAAAACATGGTAGTGGTTCTTTTGCTATTGAACCAAATGCAAAAGCAAACAGAACTGTAATATATTCATATAATATATTAACTGTTTTCTTGTATACCATATGCCTCAAATAAGATATACACCTAGTTTTGGGAAGATGGAATGAAGAAAAAGGATTTTATTTCAGTTGTGGCTGTATGCTGACTGGAGGGTGTCTAGACTACTATAGCGGTGAGAAGTTACCACTGCAGCTCTGTGAAGGCTGAATTCATTCCTTCCTCCCCTTCCTGCGGCTGGTACAGAGAGAAGCCCCGCAGCCATCTTGCAGCACTGTCTTCCTGTTTCTATTCCTCCATGCTTATAGTTTAGTGGAAAAATAATCACCTGCTTGCTGAAAACATGCACTCCAGCTTTGGAGAGCTTATTTTTGGGGAAAAGGTGCATATGGTAGGTATGTGAGTAGATATAGTATATGTAATAATTCTTGTCCTGTTAAACTTGATATATTTTTCTAGGAACTGCGTTTGATATTTGAATTTAGCCTGTTCAAAGACCAGTGTTATGTTCTGCTTTGTTTTATTTAAATGCAAATCCACCACCCAGATACTAAACAGTGGAAGATATTTACCAAAGGCAACGTTTTGTTTCTTGGCACAAACTGCAGGCAAATGAGGCAGTTATTTGTGATGGTTTTTGGAGTCGCTTTTGGAGTCTGTCTCATAGTTCATGTGATGATGAGCTGATTACGTTGCCTTGTCCTCCTGGACACTCTTTGGCTTTTATTCTCCATTAATTATGTTTGAAAGCAAGCTCCTGTGCCAGTCCCATTCCACAAGGGACAGTTGCAAATGACTGCTCATGATCAAAGGAAACAGTATTTTCTCATGACCATATGTTTTTTTACTGCAAATCTGTTTATTGCCCTTAGTGCTGGTAGATATTGAAGTTGGGCACTAGATTCCAGTTCAGAAGGGGATTGAAAATGATGAAATAATTGCAACCATAGGAAGGACATATCCAGAAAACAGGGGCTTGAAATAATTGCAACCATAGGATGGACATATCCAGAAAACAGGGGCTTCATCTTCATAAAGTGGAGACAAAGACACAAGAAAATTGCTTTTAAATATGATGAAGACAAAACACAATTCTCTGTGATTAGAAGACAGCCTCATTGTAAATTACTCAGTGTGGAACTGATCTATCAAGGTTCTTTGCACCTTCCTCCTGAGGCTGAGTGCTGTATGCTTCCAACTGTTTTCTTAGTCCTGAAGAATAATTCAGTACCTTGTTGTGACTGTGCAGTGCAAAACATATGATAAAATAACATACATATTTATATTTCACGAGTTGCTGACAATTGTTTCAGAAAGATTTACTTAAAGTTTAATAAACTTTAACTGTTTATTAAATACATTTTCTGTAAGGCATTTTGCTTGGTGGTATGAATGAGACCTAATCCATGGTGTGTGCATCTACATGAGACATTTAATGTGCAGTAGATTAATTAACTGCACAGTAAATGTCTTGGCGTCTACATGTGCACACCTGTTATGCTAGAGTATAAACTCATTTACTTTGCATCAGGATAATACTTGTAAATATGGGTACTATCCTGCTGCAGAGCAGTAGCACTCACATAGATGCTGCCCTAGCAGGCTAGAGCACAAGGGTGCTTCAGTGTGGGGGCTGACTATAGGCTAGCACTGCTGAAGCAACCTTGTACCACAGCCAGCTTCTCCATAGCACATTGAGCTGGGGAGAGCAGCCCCAGGTTGGCAGACTTACTCTACATCTGGGGGGCTCCTGCCAGCCAGGGCTGCTGTGACCCAGCTCAACAATGTGGCATTCTTGGGCATATGCTCAAATGGCAATAAACTCCAGCATTTATTACTTCAGAGCTTATTGCTTTGCATTAATTGCATATGTAGACACAGTGTGTGTGTGTGTGTGTGTGTGTACATATTGCACACACACACACATATTCTGTGGACTATCAGCAAAATGCTCTTGGTAAGGGTATTTAATATATGTATTAAATGCATATGTGTATGTGTCTATAATATTTATGTAAAGTATTTATTCATAGATTCATAGATGTTAGGGTCAGAAGGGACCTCAATAGATCATCTAGTCTGACCCCCTGCATAGACAGGAAAGAGTGCTGGGTTCAGATGACCCCAGCCAGATGCCCACCTAACCTCCTCTTGAAGACCCCAGGGTAGGGGAGAGCACCATCTCTCTTGGGATCCCATTCCAGACCTTGGCCACTCTAACTGTAAAGAAGTTCCTCCTAATGTCCAGTCTAAATCTGCTCTCTGCTAGCTTATGGCCATTATTTCTTGTAACCCCCAGGGGCACCTTGGTGAGTAGAGCCTCACCAATTCCCTTCTGTGCCCCCATGATGAATTTATAGGCAGCCACAAGGTCGCCTCTCAATCTTCCTTGCGGAGGCTGAAGAGGTCCAGGTGCCCCAGTCTCTCCTCTGTAGGGTTTGGCCTGCAAACCCTTAACCAATGAGTGGCCCTTCTCTAGACCCTCTCCAGGTTATCCACATCCCTCTTGAAGTGTGGCGCCCAGAACTGGACGCAGTATTGCAACTGTGGTCTGACCAGTGCCTGATAGAGGGGAAGTATCACCTCCTTGGTTCTGTTTGTCATGCATCTGCTGATGCACGATAAAGTGTAGTTAGCTTTTCTGATGACTTCGTCACACTGATGACTCATGTTCATCTTGGAGTCCACTAGGACTTTCTACTTCCGTGTTACTGAGCAGGTAATTTCCTAGGCAGTAGGTGTGCTAGACATTTTTCCTCCCTAGGAGCAGCACTTTGCATGTCTCCTTGCTAAATCGAATTCTATTGTTTTCTGCCCATTTGTCCAACCTGTCCAGGTCTGCCTGTAGTTGTTCCCTGCCCTCTGGTGTGTCCACTTCTCCCCACAGTTTTGTACCATCCTCAAACTTGGATAGAGTACACTTCACTCCCTCATCCAAGTCACTGATGAAGACATTGAAGAGTATCAGTCTAAGGACTGAGCCCTGCGGGACCCCGCTGCCCATGTCCTTCTAGTTTGATACCAACCCATCCACTACCACTCTCTGGATACAATCCTCCAGCCAGTATGCCACCCACTGGACTGTGTAATCATCCAAGTCACAGCCTCTTAACACGTTCACCGTTATGGCGTGGGATACCATATCAAAGGCCTTCCTGAAGTCTAAGTAAATGATATCAACCCCTGTTCCCATGTTGAGGTGTTTTGTAACCTGGTCATAAAAAGAGACTAGATTAGTCAGGCACAAACCAGCATTAGTCAGGAGTTCCAAATCTAGTTCTTCCACTTGGTGTGGGGGTCTGTAGCAGACCCCTACAATCAAATCCCTTTCTCCTTGATCTCCATGTACCTTAACCCATAATCCTTCTACTTTCTCCTCCTCTGATTCCATTTTGATAAGGGTTGATGTATAATGCTCCTTGACATGGAGCACAACCCCTCCCCCTCTGTTCCCCACTCTACCCTTTCTGTATAGCTTATAGCCCTCAAAGTGTACTGCCCAGTCGTGGGTAGAGTTCCACCAGGTTTCTGTTAACCCCATTAAGTTGTGTCTTCTGCAAGCAGGAGTGCTAGTTCATCCTGGTTGCTCCCCATGCTCCTAGGATTAGTGTATAGGCACTTGAGCCCTGTTACTGGTGCTTTTGTCACCCCCCAGCTCTGATGCCCAATGGGCCCCTTACTGCTTACCTGCTTATTGCTTACCTGTGGTGTACTGCTGGACGTCCCATGGAATGCAGGTTCCTGATGATCTCCTTCTTCTGCCTCCCCATCCTCCATCTGAGCTAGGTTAAAGCCCAATGTAGGAGATCAGCCAACCTGTTGGAGAAAAGACTTTTACCTTTCACTGAGAGGTCCATCATGCCCCAGGAAGTCCCTTGCCAGGAAGTGTGGGTCGTGGTCTAGGAAGCCAAATCCTGCAGTATGGCACCAACTCCTGAGCCGCAGGTTGACTTCTCTGATGCAGGCGCTGTGATGCCTACTGCACCCCTGTCTCCCTAAGCCTGGCCCCCAGAACCCTGTAGTCACCCATGAGATGGTCAGGACTACTCCTGGCCACGTCATTGGTTCCCACATGGATGAGGACCATGGGATAGTAGTCCAAGGGCCAGATCAGGTCAGAAATCCTTGTTATGACATCCTGGATCTTGGCCCCTGGCAGGCAACACACCTCACATACCATGGGATCTGGGCAGCAGATGTTTCCTTCTGTTCCTCTCAGTAGGAAGTTGCCCACTACAATGATCCATCTCCTCTTCCTCCGGTAGCTTGTCTGGCCCTCAGCTTGCTTGGGGATGGATCAGGGTACCTCCTGTGCCATTTCCTCCACTGCAGTCTCCTCCAGTGCAGCCAGGGCTTCGTATCTGTTCCCCAGCTGCACCAGTGGATCCATTTCTGTGGCGAGAGGCCTGGCCCTGGAGGTGACCATCGTCCATCTTTCTGTATCAGCTTCGGGGCTTCAGCAGTCCACTCCTCTGCCTGGTGTCTGGCTCTGCAGAGAAAGGAAGTACCCATCCATCTCCTCCTCAATAGCCCTGATCCCCCTCAACCTGCTCACCTCTGCCTGGAGTACCGCCACCTGCCCCTCCAGTGCCTCAACCCTGGCACATGTGGGCCATGTGGGGGGACTTATTATCATTTCATATTTAAAATAATAAATAATATCCTTTTTTCCTTCATTCAAACAAACAAGTAAATAAACCAAAAGGATAAATAAAAAGAAAAATTAACCTGTAATCATAGCACTGAAGTCAAATTAGGATCCCAACAATGCTATATGTAACAAGAACCATCCAGTAATCTTTATCATTTGTGGGAAGGAAATACATTCTCAGCTATATAGAGAAGACTTGCTTAAGAATCAGAAAATTGCCTGATGGGAGGTGGGGGTGAAATGGTCTAATTCCTCTAGACCAGGGGTATCAAACATCTGGGTCATGGAACAATTTCATTTGGCTTGCCATTAGTCTGGTGTACTACCACAGATTGGAAGGCATTGCTTGCTACAAATTTGGGGTGCCTGGACCCATTGGTGGCAGGTGTGGATTGATACTGCTGCCTGAATGCAGCCCCACACCACTGTTCACCCCCAGACCTGTGCTGCCTAAATGTGACCCCACCACAATTGCTACTGGCACAATGTATCCAGCCTGGGAGGATCCCCCAAAGCCTGGATCTGGCCCAGGGTGATCATTGCCTATTCTAGATCATCTCAATCTCTGTCAGTGCTATGCTATTAGCACACATGAAACTGACTAGGTACAGTCAATTTACAGGACATAATTAGAGACAAGGTGATATAAGGAAGGAGATAACCAAACTTAATAACATGAAAACAGTTCAGGAAAGACTGAGCCAGCCTCTGAATAATAATGTAACAACTGTAAGTGAGGTGTGTGATAAACAGAGCTGAGAGCAGGCTTTTCCCCCATGCCAGATCTACATGAGATGCTCACTGCACAGTAACTGGAGTCTACTATGCAGTACTGTCATGTGGCAGAAACTGACGCAATGCTGCTGCTCAGTAGACTTGGGCTGCTGCACAGTAGCATCACAAAAAAGCCATTCAATGGTGCTACTGTGTATTAACTCTGGTTACTGTGCAGTCATTTAGTACTTGTTTATAGAATGACTGCAGCAATGGCTACACAGTCAGCGTCTCATGTAGATGTGACCCCAGTGAAGTAGCACATTGAAATGTTCTTGAGCTGTGTCTGCAATACTGACATTATGAGATTTGGAAAATGATTGGTGTCATTTGCATTTTATAAATGACTGAGGCCTCACTACCAGTATCTTACATGACTTAGTACCATGGCAAGGAAATTTAGTGCCTGGGGCAAAGCCCACAATGGCAGCCTGCCCATGCACAGATCCGGGGAGCACATGCCCCTCCATGCTTGCCCAGGAGTTCATGCAGCAGTGGGAGCTGCCCTTTTTGCATTCACGTGCCCTTCCCCCTCCCCCCCCTCCCAAATGAGCCACTCACAGCTCTGTCCTCTGCCTCACCCTGGCTGGGCAGTGCCTATTGGCACCTGCTTGCTTTGGTGCCCAGGACATTTGCCCTGATTGCCCCTGCTTGCTACAGTACTGATATGACTTATGCTGTAATGAGTATTAGATAATGTCATAGACAAAGCAAAATTTATCATAGGATTCAGGGTATCGATCAAAAAAGATGTAATGAACATTCTAATTACCTACATTCCTTTATTTATATCACTTCTGCTTTGTCCTTCAGGATTCTAAACGTTACAGATGCTGTGTTCCATAATTTTCATAGTTAATTGAGAAACAACTTCCATTACTAACAGGCACAGAGTATACAGATTGATCAATCAATCTATTCATCTTATACATATTTATGTATGTATATAAAAACCTGACGTTCTAATGAGGTCACTCATTTCCAAGAAGGAGTGTCTTTTTCATGTTAATAGAATTTTCTTGTTGACCTTCAATGCTGTATCATTTAAGATGATATTCTAAAGTAGTGATCTGGTGGAAATTTTGATCAAGGTCAGAATTGCTCATACAAAGCATAACTTATAATAATTTAATTTCTGTTCTTAAAATAGTTTTCTTGTTTCCTTTCCCTCCAAAATAACTGTATTGATAGCTGAAAAGGAGACTGTCTGCTATTTGGTTTTGCTGTAGTAAGAATGTGAAGTATGTGCTTAACTTTTAATATTTGATTAGTTTCATCAACATTCTGTTGAAATATGCTGCTAAATGTAACAGAGCAAACAATGCATTTTAGCTATGGTCATTCTCATTTAGGTCCTAATTTAAGTGGAGTTTAAATTTAAGACCATAAGTAATTTCAGAATGAAACAAAATCTGTTACCCAGTATCACTTAACAGTGTTAATAATTTTAATGGCTCAGATGCACAGTTTTATCTAGTATAATTTTTAATCTAATTTGATCTAATCAGAATAAGGTTTCTAATTCTACAGCTAATCTAAGGATGTTAAGAGTTTTAATCTGACTAAAGGTTTCAGGATTTTGCTCCATATGTAACTCATTCATCAGTAGACTGCAGTCACCTCCAATTGTTTAACAGTTCCTTGCAGCACTGATGAACAGACTGAAACAGGAACTTGAGAATATCTAATGTAACTGAGATCACAGAGGGACTTTAGGTGGGCAGAATGTAATTATCTAAATTGGAATTTAGCCAAGACAGGGAAATTAACATCTGTATATTTGCAAATATGTCTATTGCCTCTTCATAGTCATAAATAGGAGGAACTTTATTGTTCACTGGCATGTTTCATTGCCAGATAGTAATGGATGTTGTTGATCTTGGAATGATTTGATATGATTCACTTTCTCTGGCAAAGACTGAATGACTGACATTGTCAATAAGTATTAAGTACTCATTGGATAAAGCATTTCTTTTGTCAAGTATCTGGCAAATCCCTCTTTGGCAAACTTGCTGCAATCAATAACATCCATAGTTTGAGTATCCAAGCCACTCCTCAAGGTCATTCTAGATGTATTATATTTGGATGAACATTTCCCCTCTTCACTGCCAAGAACTGGTTAGACAGTGTCAACCCTTTTCATATTGTTAAATGAAATTAACAGTTTACAGTTTCTTTTTCTGTTTGTTCTCAAATAAGCATATTGAATCTTGCAGTATCGGTGTCAAAAACTATCCCACTGGTAGCACATATAATATTTTAATATCCATAATACATTATATTTTGGTGAAATCATGATATCTTTATACCATACAATTTCAAAAATTGGTCAAGTCCATAAATTCAAATGTTCTGTATTTGTGTCAAGGTATACAACTTGTGCTAAATTAATCTACATCTATTTAAATTCTCTGTCCTGATAAGTTTAAATTTATTGTATTAAAGTATGAATAATATTCTCGGTAGTGATGGTCCTAAGTAGGGTTGTGTGAAATGTTGCTATCTGTTTCATTTTGATGCTGTTTTGACTCATTTTGAGCTTGAAACAGCGACATTGAAATGTAATGAAGGGCTTCGAAACAGCCCCGAAACAAAATGAGGGCAGCTGAAATGTTTTGAAAGTTTCAAAACATTCTGAGTTTTGAAGCTTAAGCTGGGCTTGCTTGCAGGGAAACAGAAAGTAAAGAGAGGGAAGGGAAAGAGGGAGGAAGGACTGTTGTCGTATTGACTATGTAGCTGGACAGTGGCTGTGATACTTTCCTGAGGCATATTTAAGCCCCAGGGCTGGGGCTGGCAGGAAGTTCTCTGGCAGCTGCTGGAGAAGAAGCTTGTGCAGGAGAGGAAAGAAAGGCTGCCACAGTTTGGTTGCCTAAGATGCTGTTGGTGCTACTGTGATGCTTACTACGTTGTTTTATTACCTGTTATCATTTAAAGTGGTGGACTAAGCTGAGGCTGTAGGGGAGGAGCAGCCCTCACTGAGGCACACTACCATGTCGTGTAGAGGCCCCAGTGCCAGTGGGGGCATGCCTTACACAGTGTCACCCATGTTACAAGTTTTGCTTGTCAGCAGCCTGAGGTGCAGTTTCCCAAAGCCCCCTGCACTTATCTCCTTGAAACCTGGCAGGCTTCATGGCCTCAGCAGGGGCTACCATGCCTGCAGTTCTCACCCCACTGCACCTTAGCCCACACGCGGCATGAGTTTTGCTTTCAAGGATTTGAGGTGCAGTTTCCCAGAATCTCCTGCACCAATTTCCTTGAAGTTTTGTAGGACTCATAACCTCATAAGGGGCTACCATATGTGCAAGTTTCATTTGAATCAGGCAAAAAATAACAAAGTTATACGCAGTTTCATGCTTCCCCATTATAGTCTGTGGGCAAAATGTTGAAATAGTAAAACAGTTTCAATGAACTGAAACGGAGCAGTGGTTTGAATTGAAACAAAACTTGAAACAAAACACCATCCTGTCAAAACAGAAGTCAAAATGGAACTGTGTTGTTTTGCACAGCCCTAGTTCTAAGCTATATTTGGATATGGATCTGTGTTCAAAACCAGTCACTTACCTCTTATCTCAGAAATATATATCTCATGATTTAAATAGAAGCTAAAACATAGGTGACTTTCCAAAGTTACATATGCTTTTTCAGTATCATATTAAGTACAGAGTTTAATATATACAGGTGTTCAACTTAGTATCTTTTGGTAATTTTTATTTAGTGTAAGCTTAATCTTTTAAGATTTCATTTATTGATTTAATTTTTTTTTGTGTTACAGTTACTAACTTGGATTGCAAAATAACAATCTAATTATATAACATAACAGAAGAAGACACTATTTCATCAACTTATATTAATTAGACTCAAGCAAATATTAAAGTAGAATAACCCACACATTTTATTTGACATGATGTTGTGTGAAATTGTTCCCCCTTTTTTCAGTAAAAGAAGGCTTATGCATGCTCATGCATAACAACATGGAAATTAAAGTTCTATGCCTATTGTATGTTGACATTTTTCAAGTAAGGATAAAGCAATTATTTAAGATAAATGTTTGGAGAGTGGAGATTAGAGTGATTTTAAGAAATATGGATTACCTGGTTAAAGTCTGTGTGTTCTTACATAAGCTCAAACCTACCTGATTCTTAAAGTAATAGTATTAGCAATTTGGACATTTAAAAACTATTCACCTATTATAATTTTTTAACAGACTACCTTTAATTCTCTAGGAATGACAATTTTGAATACTCTTTTTAGTTCTTCATTCCACTACTACTACTTTGCTTCCAAGTCTTTGTTATTTCAGTACCTTGACTCTATGCCAATCATACGTTCCTTCTATTCCTTTATGCAGTTCTGTAAGTCCCAGAATTATCCACCTTTTTGGAATCAAGAATTGTTTGCAAGTAAAATGGTAATTGTTGCTAGCTCTTTTAAATGAAAATATACCTGTTATATCTGCTTAGGAGGGCAAGTAAGCACCAGTAACATCCATATGTAGTCTGAATTTATTTGAATGTTTTTGCTATGAAGTACTAATTTTATATCTTCAGATTGTTTTAAAGTTCTTTAATACCCTTTTTAAAAATCCATTGGTCATAGATTTTCTCTGGGGCTTTTCAGTAATCCTAAAGGTATCTTTCCTGTTCAGGAAAGGTTCCTGTTCACTTCAGTCTTTTTCATTCATTAAGCTTCAAAACATTCTCTGCTTCTCATCTTCGTTTGGTACACATTATTCTTTTTTCTGTTCTTTCCATTGTCTCCCTGAGCCAAGAGATATGTTTGAATTTTTTTCCCCAAACAGACAAAGTAATGATAGTTTCATAGTTAGTAGGGTCGGAAGGGACCTGAGCAGATCATCAAGTCCGATCCCCTGCCATGGCAGGAAAGAATACTGGGATCAAACACTCCAGCAAGGTGATTGTCAAGCCTTGTCTTAAAGACCCCCAGGGTAGGAGCCAGCACCACTTCCCTTGGAAGTTGGTTCCAGATGCTAGCCCCCCTGACAGTGAAGTAGCACCTCCTGATGTCTAATCTGAATCTACCCTCTGCCAGCTTGTGACCGTTATTCCTGGTC
>NW_017728943.1:46968888-46973856 GCF_001723895.1 Crocodylus porosus
CCCAGGATTGAGGTAAGACTAACTGGCCTATAGTTCCCCGGGTCCTCCTTCCTCCCTTTTTTGAAGACGGGAACCACATTGGCCCTCTTCCAGTCCTCTGGCACCACACCAGAGCACCATGGGTGCTCATAAAGCCTTGCCAGGGGTCCCACAATGATCTCAGCTAATTTCCTCAGCATTCTGGGGTGAAGATTGTCTGGACCAGCTGATTTAAATATATCCTGTCCCTCCAAAAGTTCCCTGACTAGATCCTCCCTGACCCTTGGCATAGGGCCACCTTCCCTGGGGCCTGACGGTGGCTCGGTGAGGGGGCTGGTGGGGGGGTAGGTTAAAACTGCTTTCCACTTTCATGTATTTAGAATTGAAACTGCTTTCCACTTTCAAGTATTTATAAAGCTAGGGCTGATCTTGAGCCAGATCACCTGCTTTTTCAGAACATTTGGGCTTGGGAAGAGAGGAACCCTACAAAGATCCACTTGCTCCACGTTCTTTCACCAGCAGGTTGGTTATCATTTTTAGCATTTTCCTACTTTTTAAGTAGACTTAAAAGTCTACTTTTACTAGGTGAAAATAATGATGCAAGAAACATGCTGTGGCACCTTGGACACCCTACAGGATGTTAAGAATCTAAGTTGGGATAATTTACAACTTCTTGAGCTTGTATAAGAACTATTGGAGAAGCTTCCAGTGTTTGCTTTGGGGAGTAGTCTGGTGTGTTGTGCCAACACAGAACACTTGGGTCCTGTTCTTTGTTCTCCCTCTGACTGCTCCTTGACCTTGAGCAAATTTTTTCACCTCCTATTTTTGCCTGTCTTGTCTTATTATAGTTTAGGTTAATTGACACAGGGACAATTTCTTAATGTGTTTTATACAGTATCCAGTATAATTGGCAGGGACCAATGAAATATCTTATGAGTGCCTTAAAACTATATGAAATGAACTGCAATGGGGGGACCCAATTTACAAAGCACTTAAGAATGAGCTTATCTTTAACCATGTGTGTAAACTCATTCAAGTCAATGGGAATACTTACATATCTGAACAGTTAAACATGAACCTAATTGCTTTGGCAGATTAGGTCCAGGCTACTCAGAAGTGTATCTATGGATATAATCTAAGTAATCTTTTGAGACTGATTATAAGTTGCACAGGGAGTTCTTGGAATTATTGGAATCTTGGAATTATTTTCTGGAGTTCTGCTTCAAAACAGTCTTCAGAAATCTATAATTAAAGTGAGCAAAAACTAATAATTTTTTACTCTCAGAGGTTAAGAAAGGCAGCCCTTCATATCAACACACAGTGTAATAAAGCATATTTAGTTTAAATGAATTTACAACCCCAGAGGAAGACCTTTAAGACCCAAGATAATGCAAGGTCTCAGTGTTTTAGTCTGCTAGAATGTCAGCCATCTGCGCCCAGTGTTTGAATGATGATGCTGTCATTTAAGTTGGTATTTGAAATCAAAGTTTTGCTGTGGATTTTTGAATCTTAAAGTGCAGGTAGGAGGGTTGATTTGTAAGGAAAACATGAAAATAATCACGAACACTAGAACACTACAGCAGTATGTCAGCTCTGTTGCCATTGATATCCTGGTATATGCAAAGAAAGCACCTACTGGAATGGAGAAAGCAATGGGAATTGAAATGGACAGCGGCCTGTACATTGCAGTGACAAATACATTTAGGTTTTAAATAAGTTTCATTGTATGGATTTATTCTATTTCTACACAGAAAAGTTTCAGCTATATCAACAATGGGTAGCATTGACATTACATATTAAGGGATCCTGGTTTTCTCTGTTAAAACATCCAAAATCTGCATTTTTCTATGATTAAAATTAAACTATATATGTGTATGTGTATATGTGTGTATGTGTATGTATATGTATAAATAGGTGTGTGTGTGTATGTATATATGTATACAGAGGTGTGTATGTATATGGGTGTGAATGTGTGTGTCTGTATGTAAATGTGTATGTGTATATGTAAATGCATATGTATATATGTATATAGAGGTGTGTGTGTATGTAAATGTATATAGAGGTTTGTGTGTGTGTATGTACGTATATGTATATGTATATATGGGGGTGCATGTGTGTGCATGTATGTATATATGTATATATATAGGTCTATAAGTTGTACACAATGTTTTATTTTAATATTTTTGCAATTTTAAAGCAGTTTGAAGCCTACCAGTGCCTCAATCATTATAAAATAAATTTTAAATACCTATATATTTTGGTGTTTGGTTTAGTTTTTTATCATGGAAAATCTGAGCTCCTCATGCCCTCTTCACTTACCAGGATGTGGTTCCAGCTGTGGCTGTCCCCCACCCACTGCTTTGTGGTGCTGAGCAGCCCTGACACACTGGTGCCCTGCCCCTGCCCATGCTGTTGTCCCTCAGCCCCAAACCACAGCCCCCCTAAGCCCTGCCAGTGCCCCTCAGTCCTGACCCACAGCTCCTGCCTGCCTTCCATTTGCTCTCTCCTGGCAGCAGCTCCCCCTTTGCACCAAGTGGGTGTGTAGGGAAGAGGGTGGGTGGGTGGGTAGGGCAGGTGTTGTGTGGGGTAGGGGATAGGTATGGGGGGAAGGAGGGCTGTGAGGGAAGGGGGCAGGGAGTGTGTGGGCATAGGCAATGTGTCAGGAAAGCTTTGGGAGGGCACATGCACCCCCAGATTTCTGCACTGACAGCAGGGGATGAGGTTGCAGTGTGATTGGACCAACACCAGATAAGTGCTGCCTCCGTGGTTCAGAGGGTGGAACCTGGAGAGGGCATGGAGATTTGATGCTGGTATTGCTGCCACCACCACCACTGGGAGCCGCAGGCCACTTGAACTTGTTACTTTAAATTGCCAATTGCTCAAATCATGAGTGAGACCTTATAAAGAGGGATTCATAGATTGTAGAGTCAGAAGGGACCACAAAGGATCATCGTGTCTGACCCCCTGCACCTGGCAGGAAAGAAGACCAAGGTCAGATGACCACAGCCAGGTGTCTATCAATCTTCCTCCTGAAGACCTCCAAGTTAGGTGATAGTACCACCTCTCTTGGAAGCCCTTTCCAGATTCTGGCCATCCTTACTGTAAGGACTTCTTCCTAATGTCTAACCTGTATCTACTCTCCACTTGTTTGCATCCATTATTCCTAGTTACTCCTAGGGGTGCTCTGGTAAATAGCACACCTCCAATTCCCTGTTGTTTTCCCTTGATAAACTTATAGGTGACTACAAGGTCTCCCCTCAGACGTTTCTTGTGAAGGCTGAAGAGATCCAGATCCCTCAGCCTCCCTTTGTAGGGTCTTTCACGGAGGCCACTAATCATGTGAGTGGCCCACCTCTGGACCCTCTCCATGTTGTCCACATCCCTCTTGAAGTGCGGTGCCCAAAACTGAACACAGTACTCCAACTTTGGATTGACCAGTGCTGCATAGAGGGGGAGCATCACCTCCCTCGATCTGTTGGTCATACATCTGCTAATGCATGACAAGGTGCGATTGGCCTTTTTGATGGTTTCGTTACACTGCCAGCTCATGTTCATTTTGGAGGTGTGCTTGGGATTCCTCCTCCCTAGGTGGAGTACCTTGCATTTATCTTTGCTGAATTGCATCCTATTTTGTTCTGCCTATTGATCCAACCTGTCCAGATTGGCCTGTATCTGCTCCCTGCCCTCTGGTGTGTTAACTTTGCCTCATAATTTGGCATTATCTGCGAACTTGGAGAGGGTGGTCTCTGCACCCTCGTTCAAATCACTGATGAAAATATTAAATAACACTGGTCCAAGCACCGAACTCTGTGGGACCCCTCCTTTCAGGCCAAGAATGACCTATCCACCACCACACTTTGGGTGCAGTCCCTAAGACAGTTGGCCACTCACCTTACTGTGTAAGCATCCACTCCACACAGCCTGCTTGCTTCCCTATGAGAATAGGATGCAAAACTGTGTCAAAGGCCTTCTTAAAGTCCAGGTAGATGATATCAGCCTCAGTTCCTGTGTCATGGCAGTATGTGAGCTGGTAATAAAAAGCGATAAAGTTTGTCAGGCAGGACCTACCTGTGATGAACCCATGCTAGTTTCTTTTCAGCATCATTTCTCCTGCTGGGCCTTCACAAATGCACTCTTTGATTTTTTTTCCAGGATTTTCCCAAGGATAAAGGTAAGACTGACCAGCCTAAAGTTATCCTGCTTATCTCTTCTCCCCTTCTTAAAAATGGGCACCAATATTGGCCCTTTTGGGATAAGGCAAAGTGCCACATTTATTGATTACATGAAGCAGATACATAAGCTTAGTCACACCAGTCATACAAACAGATATACACAGATATACATAAAGCAGACAAAGTCAGACATGCAGTCAAAACCATCCCAGTAAGATGTTATAGTTACCAGCAGATGTTATTCAATATTAGCACTGGATGGCCAGGTCCAGGCTTATTGAGGATATGAGCCAGGGTATACAGGCATGCATGCCTGTGCTCCATGAGGTTGCAGAGAGTGGATTCCCCATCTTGGCTTGTCTGCAACTCACTTTTATAGGGATTTCAAGTCTGTTGCCTCACCTTGGCAACAGTGGTGATGTGGCTGGCACAGGAATCCTGGCAGCAGTGGTGGCAGTACTGAGTCCTAGTTTCATAGTTTGTAGGGTCGGAAGGGACCTGAGCAGATTATCCGACCCCATGCCATGGCAGGAAAGAGTACTGGGGTCCAATGATCCCAGCAAGGTGTTTGTCTAGCCTTGTCTTAAAGACCTCCAAGGTAGGAGCCAGCACCACTTCACTTGGAAGTTGGTTCCAGATCCTGGCCACCCTGACAGTGAAGTAGCGCCTCCTGATGTCTAATCTGAATCTACCCTCTGCCAGCTTGTGACAGTTATTTTTAGTCACTCCTGGTGGTGCTTGGGGGAACAGGGACTCCCCCAGTGCCTGCTGGTCCCCTCTGACTAGTTTGTAACAGGCCACTAGATCCCCCCTCAAC
>NW_017728943.1:46974521-46982773 GCF_001723895.1 Crocodylus porosus
CACCACTCTCTGGGTGCGGCCCTCCAGCCAGTTGGTGACCCATTTGACTGTGTAGGTGTCGACACCACAGTCCCCTAGTTTTTTAATGAGAATGGGGTGAGAGACAGTATCGAAGGCCTTCCAAAAGTCCAGAAAGACTATGTCTATTGCTACCTCTGTATCTCAGGATTTGGTGACCTGGTCATAGAAGGCCACCAGGTTGGTCTGACAGGACCGGCCTCTGATGAACCCGTGTTGGTTGCCCCTATGCATAATCTCCCCTGCTGGCCCCTCGTGGACATGTGCCAGGATTATTGTCTCAAAAAGCTTGCCCAGGATCAAGGTAAGACTAACTGGCCTACAGTTTCCCAGGTCCTCCTTCCTCCCTTTTTTGGAGATGGGAGCCATGTCTTCCCTTTGCATGCTACCCTCCTGCACTAGGTTCCTAGTGGCACTCCAGCCAAGTTTCAGCCCTATGCCCTGAATTCTGCTGTTGGCATAGAAATCTGGGCACATGAACCCCCCCATGCTCTTACTGATGCATTGCCAGTGGGCATGGTACAGATGGTTTCCAACCCCAGGCCCTCCAACCTCCCCCCGCCCCATCCCATAGACTTATCTATATCCAGCTGTTGGGTCTGCTTCCACCACCCTGCCTGGCTGCATGTGTGTGCATGCACACATGCACATGGTACCATCAGCCTCCAATTGCTCTCTCCCCACTCCTCCCACCCCAAGCAGCTTGTTGCAAGATGGAGCTCTTTCCCACTTCAAAGGGGAACGTCTGGGAAACAGAAAACCTGGAGCCCTGCATATGAAGTATTGCAATACTAGGAAAACAAATATTTCTGCTTTGTTTTTATATAGCTCCTTTTATTCTTGGATTTAAGGATCACAAAGTTCTTAACAATCTTTAAGGGTGCAAACCCTTGTTGCACTGAATCTAGGTTTATGTGGCTGCATAAACCTGGATTGGGAGCAGTCCTTCACTGCTACTGAGAGTGGTGCATTCAGGCTGAGATAAATATCTTGAGGGAGGAGGGGCTGGTGGGTCTATGCGGGGTACTGGTGGGTGTGCTGGGTTGTGGTAGGTGAAAATTTTCCTGGACAGGGCTGGGGGTAGGAATAACACTACCCCAGGTCTGGGGCAAGTGCCCAGGCTTTCTCAACCCCCAGGCTGTACTGTGAATGTGTGCAGGCATTTGCTAAATCAATTTAATTCCTTCTTGACCTAAATTAGTGAACCACCTGAGGTACACTAACTTAGATTGGTTATGACATTTTTTCGCCAATTTAAAACCTTGGTTAGGTCAATCTAAAAGTAACACATACATACCCTAAATGAATGTCCCAGGTTTCCTGTGAAATATTCTAGGGAAGCTTTCTTATCCCTATGTTTCCTAGTCTAGAATCTGAGAGAGAAGTTAAAATACTTACATAAGATCAGAATGTGTTAGTGACAGAATTGGTAGTAGGCCTCAGAACTCCTGACTTCTGGCCGTCTGTTCTAAAATTCAGTTCCTTGATTGAAGCCAGTGTAAACTTTTTAATTTACTTGAATTGCTTTTGCTGGATCTTTAAAGTCAATGGAAAGACTTACAATGAGTTCAGCGGGCTTTGGATTAGGCCCTGTATTACTTTTCTTTGAACATTATATTACTAGTCTGTTTTCTGCCCCCTCCTCTGAGTCCTTACCTAGTCAGGTGCTGTGATCTGGGAGCCTTTTCAAGAGATTACTTATTTTGTTTGCTGTCAAATTAATTCTTATTTAAATGTCCTAGTTTACTTGGGATTACAGCTATTTTTTTAAACCAGCTACTATCAAGAGGTCACATTAGAAGGAGAGGGTCACCATTCTGTACATGTCTACTGCTATTTCAAACAAAATCATCAGACTGGTTCGGGTTTTCCAGAGTATATGAGATATTGCCAGGCAGAATGATTTTGCAATAGCTAGGGCTACTCATATTGCCCCTTTATACACTCTATGGAAATTAGATTGGGGGGAGAAAGGTATTTACAGTTGGATCTCAATAATAAATGTTGACCCTCTTTGACTAGACTGGGGACCGAACAGATGCCCACACCTTTTCTGGCTGGATGTAGCTTTTGCATTCCAAGTGCTAAAAGATGTTGCCCAGTCTGTCTAGGAGTTTTGGAAGATACTAGCCACTATGTTTTAGAATATTCTTTATATAATGACATAAGGAGAACCTATTTATTCCTGTTCTTGCAGAAATTGCTAGATTTTTCAAACACAGAGAAATTAATCTGTCTTTTACAGCAAACAGATGCAAATTTAGTATGCAGTCTTGCAATTTTTGCTTATAAGGCTGAGGTGGTTAGAGTTAAATATCCTTTATTACTGATATGAGTGATACATTTTAACGTTAGATTTGATTTTATTGTCTCAGTTGTGGATCTGTGTACAGCAATATTATAGATTCATGTCTTGATTTACTACTATATTTATATTAATAATGTTTTTATGTTGGTGGCCACTATTATTAGTATAATATTTGTAGTTCAGTTAACTTTGCTCAAACTTACATTATGGTCATATGTGTGTTATGTCATTTCCAGGAGCATGGCATTTAGCCAAAATTGTTAATAAATTGAATTGAATTGATGTTACTGAAAACTAATATTTAGCTGCTTACTTTAAGTGCAGAGTGTTAAAAATCAGTACTAAGTCAGATTTGAGGTACAGTTTTCAACCACAAATGATTTTCAGAAACTGCACAGGTTGCCGTTTGCTTTTTTCAGCAAGCAGATCCAACTTGTGAGGTTCCAACTTGCTGTCTCCTTTCTGGGCGTGGATGGGAGAGAGAGATTAATCTTACAGTCAAGTACTGTACCCTTTTGCCTGCCTACCTGCCTGATGAATTGACATGATTGCTTTCTCTCTCTGATAAACATTTCTCCCTACATTTCTGCAATTGATGTCTCCTTTGCTCCAGGAAACCAGATACATCTACATGGTGGGAGTTCCCTTGGCAACCAGGATACAACTAATCAAACCTTCAATAGAACCTGCTCATTAAATGTCACAAATAGCATGCCGTTTAGTCACACATTGCAAGGTTAATACTGATCAAATTGACAGAGTCTCTTGATAATAAGTTAATGGGTTCCAAAAATGTCTTTAATTGTATTTTAGCCTGGCAAAGATAACTTGCCTTTAAGGATCTGGAGTGCATTCTGTCATTGTCTGCTGTCTCAAGTTAATTAGTATGTACAACATGAGGTAGAGGCAATAAAGTTTATGGGAATACACTAAATGGGGAACATGAAAGTCAGTCTCTAAATGTAGGACTGCTTATCCAAAGCTTTTATATCAGATTATCAGAACTATCAAAACTATCAGAAGCTCTTGAGCCTGTAGAAATGGGCCAAGTAAATAAAATACATTGCCATAATGACCTTTTAACAAGATGGCTGGCACATTGTATCTTTGATTTGTTCAGATGTGCCTGAAGAATGGGTAATGAAGTGTGAGGCCAGTTCTAATTTTATCTGAATGGCTTCACCATCTGTAGACAACAGGGCAGATTTGTTTATACTTGCTCTCTGTGGGCCTGACCTACAGCCCATTAAATCGATAGACGGAGCCCCGCTGATTCTGGATCATGCCATATGTCCGCAGAATTAGAGATGGGCTTGCCTACTGTAGTAAAGTAAATAAGAACAGAGGAAACCATAATTCTCTATAGGAGTTGAACAAACTCAGGGCAAGGGTTTTTGCTTTTTTAGTTTGATAGGTATATTTTAGGTACTTTAAAGGCCCAGATACATTTAGAATGCTATATAAATATGTATGAAGTTCTTGGATGAAGGGTTTTTAGAGAAAAGCTGTGAATATATTTTTTAAAAAATATGTGGAGAGAGATATGACTATGTTCTGGTTAATCCCTAATAGGAAAGGTCTTATATTGTCCTTCTCTGATTGTTCCATTAAAATAGTCTAGGCCAGTGGTCCACACCTTTCACTGGCCTATAAGCAACAATATTGAGCAAGTTACATGCAGCAGGTAACATCTGCTCTTCTTGTCAATCTCAATTTTAATTTTTTAATTTCCTGTGACCACAGGGAACATCTAGGAGTCTAAGTACAAGACAGAGCTTATGAGAAATGGTTTTGAGACTGGGAAAACACTGCTTTGCTTCATAAACTGAGTCCACAAGAGAAGAAAGAAAACAATACAAGACTATTTTGCAATCATATTGCAAGATGTGGTATTGATCATTGTTAACAGAAATATATTGGAAATGGTGTTGTGCAGCAGGCCTTGGGTAGTCTTGCATAGTGGTTAGACACTTGAAGCATGAATACACAATAGATTGTTTCCCAGGGAGCTAGGCAGCCTGTTGAGGTATGGAATCAGAACTCGATTTGGAAGCTGTAGCTGAAGTCATGACAGGCTGGGGTCAGAAGCCAAGCAAGTGACTGGGTAAGCCAGGGGCTAACCGGTGTCAGAAGCAAAAAGCCAGAGCTGAGGATTAACGTAGAATCGGGAGCAGAGAACTACAATTAGCTCAGCCAAGGGATTTACTAGGATGAAAGCTCGAATTAGAGCAAAGGCAGGCAATTATTTTGGCTGGGGGGCCACTCAATGAGTTTTGGTGATCTGTTGAGGGCCACAAAGGTAGCCCAGCCCTTGACAGATGCCCTGCCCTGGTTGCTATCTTGAGACTAGAAAACCTGCCTCTAACCCTTGACCTTTGCCACCCCTTGTCCTCATAGAAGTACTCCTTTTGGGAGTGGACGGTTGTCATCTTGGAACCAGAAAAAAACCAAGTCATACACTAAAAGTCAAACACCAACTAATAACGTATTTTAATTTTATTACAAAATGTTGTCATGATTTGTGTTTGTGTACTGTATATAGAGGTGATTGCATAATAACTCAAAAATAAAGTCTTACTCTTGTATATTGTGTGTGGGGGTGTAGGGTATGATTGGGGTGGAGGTGGCTCTGTGTGTATATGGTGGTGTTTGAGGGGTGTAAGGGGGTAGGGCTGTGTGTGTGTGAGCAATAAGGTATTTGGGGGGGCGTATATGTGGGGGCAAGGTTTGACATTTGTGGAGTGTGAGAAAGAGTGGGGACCCCCCACCCCCAGCATGGTGCACAGCCTTTACACCTCAAGCAGCAGCAGGCAGTGGGTGGTTGCGGCACTTGTGCCCCATGCAGATACTGCTGCCTGGTGGCAGGGGGCTCCAACCAGCACTGTACATAGTAGTGAGGAGCCATGGTGGGACTCCACACAGTGCGCATGGAGCTTCCATCACTCGCTCACCACTGGGGGAAGCCCTACCTGATGGAGTCAGCTGCCTTCCCCGCCCCCTGCCATACAGGTCCTGGGACTCCATGGGGAAGCAGCACAGTGGGGCTCCCATCCACTTCTGCTGGAGTCCTGGGACCTGCACAGCAGGGGGTGGGGAAGGCAGATGGCTCCGTTGTGCTGGGCTTCCCCCAGGGGCATGCGAGTGCCAGGAGATGGATTTGCATTGCGTGGAATCCTACACAACAGAGGCAGGCTGGCTGGACTATACTCCTCGCCATCATGTGCAGCACGGGCTGGAGCTGTGTGCTGCCAGGTAGCAGCGCCTGTGGGGGCATGAGTGCCCCAACTACCTGCCTGCTGCTGCTGCTGGTGGTGGCGGCAAGGGCTGTGCGCTGTGGAGGGGACTGTGTGGGGGATGTTAAAATAAGAGATCCTTTTAATGAGAAATTGTGTTTTCTAAGCAGCTGTAATTGGACTTGATTCTCCTCTTAGGGTAAAGTTACTTAGACCATACTAAGGGCATTTAAAACCCAAGTCTCTACATGTTAAAACTTGTTAATTCATGCACGTGCCCCCAAAGCATCTCAGATATGCCACTTCAGGTGAGGGCTAGCTCCAGCTTGTGCTAGTTTGCTCACGTTAGAGTAACTTCAGCCTGCTTCATGGAGATAAAATGAGCAATTTTCAGTCCTCCCACATCCCAGGATGCACCACTTCCAGCTCTCTCACCACCCAAAGCAGGGATGGATCCCATGTGTCCTGGCTTCTAGCTACAGCCCTGCTGGCCAGACCTCTATTGGCAAATCAGAGCTGTGGAGGCAAGAAATGGTATTAACCTTTAACATGCAACTGCTCAGAGCACGTTCTAAATTTAACATGCTTTACACAGATTTAGTATGGTTTAAATATAACTGCACCCTTACATTTGTTTTAGTTCTTAGGCTTCAATAAAAGTTACTTATGATTCACACTAGCATCAGGGAGAGTAGGATTGTGATATTCGAATGAATTGTCCATATTTCTCTGTTTCATAACTGGAAAAGTTTACCTGTTTGCTTACTGTTAGGAGTTTTGGTATACTGCATCCATGGCCATTTATAAGGTAAAGACAGTGCTCTGGCTGGCTTAGGCAGAGACATTTATTAGAAAGTGTTTGTTTGTTTATTTATTTATTAGCTGCTTGAAATGTACTGTAAATTTGAGTGTAGGACCAGATGCAGGAGAACAAGCTACAATCAGGACAAGACACATAATTCATAATTTTTTTTTTCATTTCAAGGTCCAGTGCATTTATGATACTGCCAGTATATGTGAGAGAGACAGAGACTGTAAAACAAGGAAATTTTAGGGCAAAATAAGTTCCCTCTGGGTATTTCTTATGCAGCAGTCTATATATATGTTTGGACTCAGTCCGTTTATGAGATGAGCAATAGTAAATTTTAAACCTGTAATGGGAGGCTGTACATATTCACAGTGATTTCACTCTTACTAGAAAATTTATGGCTATTTAACAATCATTTTCCTGGTCCTGCTTTACTTTCTCTTATGCCATATGTTGTCATGTACAACACAGAAGTGTAAAATTATACCAGCGTTATCCACTCATTCACACTGTTGGTAGTGTTTTACTACGGGAGAATCTCCCCCATCTCCCTCTAGGTTTTGTGATTACAATTTCTTTCCTTCTAAGTCTTGCTTCACTGTTAATCAAATACTTTGCTATCATGTTAAACATGTCTCCAGTAGGTATTTAAATTAGTACTTAAAAAAACCCACATTGTATACATAATATAACATTAATTACTATTTAATATGATTACATTTAAGCTATATAATAAGGATGGACAGCATACACCTACTTGTAATACAGTTAATTTAAAATGACTGTTAAATGACATAAATCTGGGTTTGCCTGACTGGTAAAGCAAATAGTGTTTGCCATTGAGATGTGTGGATGACTGCCCACTGTGAAAGTGATAATATGGTTGGAAGCGTTGAGGAGGACAGAAGCAAAATCCTCTCTAAGGCAGAAGGACCAAATTCAGCTCCTAAGATATGCATCCTCAGAACTGCCAATGATGTTCAGCTTTTCCTAGGTCTTTTATTTCCTTCTGTTATTCATAACTTTTGCTTTAGTTCATACACTAAATAAAACCTCCAGGTACTCCATTAATTTAAATTTTCTATTTTCTGATTTAATCAGTTCTAGTTGCTATCTCCCCTATTAACTGTTCTTCAAGTCATTATAATTCCTTAATATCTCATCTCCTCCTTTACTTGTTTACATTCCTGTTTCTCAGGGGGAATGAGAGCTGTAGTGTACAGAGAAGTCGTACTAGTGTCAGGGTGAGGGACCTGATCCAACACGGATTCCTGTAGCTCATGTTCTGTGTTTTCCCTAATCTCTTACTCTTGGTACCAAATTTATTTTCTGTCTCCTGCCATATAGAATTTTCTTCCAAACTGGCCATGGTAGAGATCTGTGCAATTTGTAATAATTTTGTTTAGTGATAGCAAAGATTTTAGAAACCTCCTTCTTTGAGATTCAAAGCAACTTTTAATAAGCAGAGATCAGGATGTGATCGATGTTGGGACAAATCATCCAACATTTACCTCCTGCAGGGTTCTCACACTGTCTTCTGAAGTATTTGGTATTGGTTGCTGCTGGGGATAGGATAGTAGACTAGATGGAATTTGGGTCTGGCTTATTATGGTCTGATCCAAGTTCCTACATTTCAATTGCAACCATTATGTTGACACTAGCTGATCTGAATGAATTGAATCATAGAATAATAGAATCATAGAAGTAGGGTCAGAAGGGACCTTGTAGATCTTCAAGTCCGACCCCCCGCCAGGGCAGGAGAAAAGACTGGACTCAAATGAGTCCAGCCAGGTAGTCATCAAGCCTCTTCTTAAAGATCCCCAGGGTAGGAGCCAGCATCACTTCCCTTGGAAGTTGGTTCCAGATCCTAGCCGCCCTGACTGTG
>NW_017728943.1:46983710-47008352 GCF_001723895.1 Crocodylus porosus
TTCCCAAGGATAGAGGTAAGAGTGATGGGCCTATAGTTGCCCAGGTCCTCTCTCTTCCCTTTTTTGAAGATGGGGACCACGTTAGCTATCTTCCAGTCATCTGGCACCTGGCCCAAGCACCATGAACCCTCGTAAAGCCGTGCGAAAGGCCCTGCAATAACCCCAGCTAGCTCCCTCAACACCCTGGGGTGGAGAGCATCTGGACCCACTGACTTGAACACATCCAGTCCCTCCAGAAGCTCTCTAACCCGGTCCTCCCCAAGCTGAGATCTGGAGGCGTTCCCCTCGAGTCCATCTGGCATCACAGCGGGGAAGTCCTGGTCCCTGCACAAGAAAACGAATGTGAAGAATTGGTTGAAGAGTTCTGCTTTCTCCTCTGGTGCAGTTGGGGAGCAGGAGCGGAAGGAGCAGGGTGCACGTGTGCCACTCACATGGGCACCCCCTTACCTCGGCGGCGGAGGTAGCAGCAGCAGCAGCAGAGGAGACAGTGGTGGGGGCAGCAACAGCTGATTTCCCCTAAGGTAAGTGGTGGGGCAGAGGGTGTGGCACAGCTGAGGTGGATCCGGAGGGGAAGCCCTTCAGTGCCGCCTTAGCTCACCCGACAGGGAGCTGCACTCCCGAGCTGCGTACGGGCAGGCAGACAAGCGACCGGGAGGGATTTAGCCAGGAGGAACTAGTGGGGGCCTTTCTGCAAAGCGGGGGGGAAGTCCCGGATAGTCCCTTGGCCTTGACCCCGGGAGTCTAGCAGGAGGGTTGGTAGGGGGCGGAGCTATTGTAGATTTTCTCCAGAGTTCACTTTAACATACCACTTTTGGTTCACAGTGTTCAAAGTCATCATAGTCATAGTACCTGGAGGGTAAATTAATGGAGTACCTGGAGGTACCTGGAGGTCAAGAAAAAGATATTGAAAGATTACTAGTGAAGGAGGAGATAGCTGGACTTTCCAGTTTGTGTTCACTACTTAGGCACTAACATGGTTCATATCAAAGTTGTTCAGTATGAACTAGCCCCTAGATCTGCTGAAAGCTTAGTCTGCTTCCACTGCTTCATACAGAATGTGTCTACACATTCGAATGCTCTGGGTAATTAACTCTAAAGTAAACCCATCTTGGGCAGGCATCTACACATGTGAGGAAGTGGGAGTAGATTTGCTCCTCTTGGCAGCAGTCTGCTCTGGCCCCCTGCAGCAGAAAGGGGATCTCTGGGTGCTAGCCCAGGGGCTGGATTGAACATGGGGCCAGGATACTGCTGTCTCCTTGCAGAGGATGGGACACTCTTCCCCTGCCCCTGAAGCAGGGAGCTCCCAACCCCTAACCCATAATTGTGGAGCAGGGGCTGGGATATTCTTATGTTCCAGCCTCAGCTCTGTGAGCTTGAGCTGAGCCTGGGAGATTCTTACCTCCCAGACTCAGCTCTGTAATCTTGGACCAGGGGCTGGGAGATTCTTATGGGCCAAGTACATAAATAAATTGCCATATTTGGCCCATTCTTATCTCTCAGCCTAGGCTCTCTCACCACAAAACTGAGGCTGGGAGATAAGACTGTCCCAGCCCCTGTTCAGTGATTGTGGAGCAGGGAGCTCCTTGCTGCCATTGCAGGGGGATATTGTCTCCACTTGGGATCCAGTGGTGGAGCCCTCCCCAGCAGCAGGCAGCTCCCAGGGGCAGGGAGCATTCTCTTGCCCCCTGCTACATGGCTGACTGGGGGCACAGTTGCTCCTGGTCGGCCATCTACCTGTGCTGTACAGCACAATAATTACTCCCAAATATTTTTGCTACTTGTATTTACTGGTAATGAATTTACTTGCGATTAGAGCAAATTATGTCTGCATGTGTAGATAGTAATGCTTACTGTGCAGTAATTTGCTCTAACCTCAAGTAAAGCATCTTGTGTGTACGTGCCCAGAGTGTTTGTAAATGGTTTAAAGACTTATGCATAAACACATGCAAAGTGCTTTGCAAGTTTTCTAGGATGTTAAACTTGTTTTCAGACTAGTGGGTTTTTCTCCGCTGTCTGCATCTGCCACATGACTCTAGGTTTTTCTCTTTCTAGTCTAAGATATGCTGCATGGATCTCCCTCTAACATTGCCTGCTGTTATGTCTCCCACCATCCATGTAGTGCCAGCCACCTAGGGTGGATAGAAGCAGAAAGTACAAGATAGAGGCAAAAGGTGGGGCACAGTGACATTTTTCCCATCTCAGAACAAGGAAAAGAAGCAATTGCATTAAACCACGATTTATCCATGAGGAAAAGCTCTCCAATTTTCTACAAGCTAGGATGTTATGTTTTTTGCTTTGTGAAATCAGTGTATTGTTTGGTTGCTATGCAGAAGCCTGTTTTCTTCTTCACTATGTATCCTAGACACCCTCTTTCCTGCATCAGTTATCCACTTTGCTTTGTTATTTTAGCAATGAGAGGGAGCAGCAGTATGAAGAAAATGTTTATTCAGGTAGAGTTTCAAACTGCATGTAGTCCTAGTTATTTCAGCTATCCATGCCTTAATTACTCTGCTTGCTTTCTGAACTAGTCCAGGGACTACGGCACTTTATGCAAACATAATATTTTGTTATATTATTTGTGATTTTTCTGTATCTTATCTCTCATAGTTTGTTGTAATATTCCTGTTAGAACTTCAGATCATGAACAGTAAGAATTTTTTAAATACAAGCTAAAGGGTAAGAAGCTTGTATTAGTCTTTCAGGAAAAGAAATGCTTACGTAGTACTCTGTGACAGTTTCTCTGTTATAAAAATTGCTGGTCATTCCACAAAATCTAAGACACTAGGTGCAGATGACTGCCTATGAGCCAGCATTCACTGAAGTAGCAACAGTAAATTTTTAAGCTACTGCTTTAGTGGCCTAAAGCATATTGCAGTTCAGTTTGTGTCTGATTTTACCCTTAAACTGATTTTTTTCTCCTAACAGATATACATACATATAAAAGAAGCAGTGTAACAAAGTAGCTGATCCCTTACCACTTAAATCCTATGCACATGTTACTGTTCAGTTTGATGGAAGAAGGGTTAGACCTCTCTAAATAGTAAGGGCATGCCATTGTAGATGAAAATATGACAAATGCAGTTCTAAATAGCTGCAGTTTGTTTTTCACTTTGTTGATGAGTGGGGAAGTTCTTCAGTATGTTTCATACACTTAGACCAATGTAAATAATCATCTTTCTGTAGCGCCTTGCATTTGAATCTCTGATAAACTGAGCCTCACAATAACGCTCTGCGAAGTTGATAAGTATCACAGTTAACATTATGGTTAGGAGGAACCGAGGAAAGGGCAAATTAATGTGTCATGCTCAAAGTCATGCAAAACATAAATATGAAAAATTTAGAAGTAAATGTGAAGAGATGAAGTAC
The DNA here is from genome assembly GCF_001723895.1 of Crocodylus porosus. Lineage (NCBI taxonomy): Eukaryota > Metazoa > Chordata > Crocodylia > Crocodylidae > Crocodylus > Crocodylus porosus. The sequence goes on from NW_017728943.1 coordinate 46,987,077, forward strand.
CCTGGGTGCATCTACATGAGACACTTAACTTTACATTAGCATAGTATGCTGTGAAGTAAGTATGTGCATCTACATGTTCACATGCTTACTTTGCAGTAAACTTCCCTAATACCGAGTAAATTTGCTACCTGCAAATGTGAATTAGCAAATTTACACGGCATTCGTATCAGTGCTGTAGCACCTGTGTAGCTGCCTCACTTGGAGGAAAAATTGCTCCCAGTCAGTTGTCCCCCTGCCCTGGCAGCAGGGAGCTGCAAGCCCCCTGCTCCCAGATTGTGGTCAGGGTGTTGCCGGCACAAGGTGCCCGAGGGAGGCAACAATTGGGTTCGTTGCCCGGTGTGCGTCGCGCCAAATAAACACACTGCGGGGAGAAGTAGACAGAGTTTATTTGAGCTCAAGTAAAAGGCGCAGGGAGACTGTATAGTCTCAAATCCTGCGCACTTAGCCCTGCAACAGTGTACTTTTTTACCCTGGTCAATTTTCTGCAGTGGTTTTCTACCAACTGGCCCCCCTCTTCCTCCTCTTTCCCTCCTCCCTTGTCTCTCCGAGTGGTGCCCTTGCATTCCACAGATAACAGTTTTAGCTCGCCTGCTTTCCAGAAGGACAGGAGATTACAGGCGCCAGAGAAAGGGTTACAAAGGTGTGGGCAAGGGGGGTCCTGGCTTGCCTGAGCCCAGAGCAGAGGGGCTTCATCGACACTCGTGGTCTTCCATCCCTCTGAGTTACCTAGGGTTATGCCCAGTGACACCAACAAGGGTGTGGAGCCTGGGAGATCCTTACCTCCCAGCCCCCACTTCACCATTGTCAGGGGGAGTGGGGGGCTGGGAGACCCTTATCTCCCAACAGCAGCTCTGTGACCACTGAGATGCCTGAGCCTGAGGGTCCCCCAGCCTGAGATAAGCATCTCTCAGCAGTGGTTCTATATTCTTGGAGCCACGGCTGGGATAAGGGTATCCCAGCCTGAGCCCCACAACTATGGAGCTGACACTGGGATCTCCCTGCTGGCTGGGGCAGGGGAGCCTGTCCCCTTCCTCCCTCAGCTCTGAAAGAGCAGAGCTGTGGGCAGGGGGAAGGGGGAATGACAGGCTGGGGAACTTTTTCCCCCCACATGGAGCTGGGCAGGGAAGAAGCTTTCCAGCCCTCACCCTATGTGCCTGGTGGGGACAATGTCTCTTTGCTTCAGCAGCAGGGAGCTTCCAGCCCTGAGTGCAGAGTGGGGTCTGGAAGCTTGTTCCCAGCCCCAACTCCGTGATCACAGTTGTTATTGTGGAGCAGGGGCTGGGAGCTCCCTGCAATGGGACAGTTCTCCGCTCAGCCTGGAGCTGGCTGAGACCTATCCCTGGCCAGGACTGTTTCCAACCAGCCCCAGGCTGTGGGCAAAGCACATGCAGCCTGGAGGTGACTAGGAGCTGTTCTGTTTTGGTCAGTCCCCAGCCAGCTTTGGGCTAAAAATGCAGATTTCCCTATTCAGGGTTGGCTGGGAACTCTCCTGTAGTCAGGGGTGGGTCCCAGCCCTGGGTCAAGGCATGGGGCTTGGAAAGAGCTTCAGGGGTGGGGTAGGTCCCAGCCGCCCACTCCAACCTGTTAGTGGGGCAGCTATCAGTGTGCTAGCTGCTAACTGCCCCACTGGCAGATCGGGGAAGGGGGCTGGGACCTATCCCTCCCTATTCCTATAGCTCTTTCCAAGCCCTGTACCCTGATCATGGCGCCAGGGCCAGGAGCTCCCTGATGCAGGGGCAGGGGAGCATTGTCCCCATCCCAGCATGTTATCCATGCTGGATAACAGAGCTTTTACTGTATTAGTTTTCAAACATATGAAATGACAATTCTTAAAAGCCACAGTGTACTTTGTAAACACTTGTTTTATTAGTCTTGTTTATAGTATAATGCAATCCTACAATTTCTGCAAATTCTTTTACAGTAAAACATACTTACTCGTATTCATACATCCTAAGTTTTCCTGACACTGTTGTCATTTTGAGACTATTATTAGAACATCTAATCTCATTAGAAAGCATAATATTTTTAAAAGATGAATTATGCCAGTGACATCATTTTATCCATCCCCAAAAAGCCAACTTCTAGGTAACTTATTTATTTGGCTTCCAAAATATTGTCTGAGCCAGTTAACCTCAGTTGAGCTGTAATGTATTAACTCTTTTTCAGTACAGCCTATCTCATATTCCTCTCTTCTTTTCATTTAATTTTCCATTTTTTAAGGACGTGAGGACTGTAGGTGTTGTAGGGCTTGCTGCCACTGCCCTGACCTCATTTTTCTGCTGACGGTGACAGGGTGGACCTTGGCTTCAGATCACCTGGTCTGCCAGGAAGCTGGTCTTATGTTTCTCACCTGCCACAACTTTGATATTATATTGCTAAGAGGCAATGCCCAAGGTGATCCTACGAAGTGTCAATCCCTGTTTTCTTCTGTGGGGCTCCAAACCTCCCCTTTACCCCACCCAAGCCTCTCCAGGGGGCACTCAATTCTCTGCAGCCAGATTTTAATGCTGCCTGTTGGTCTACTGTTTCACCCTCAGCCACCTGGATGACCATCAGTTTTAGTTACCCTTTCAGGGGCTGGCCTTGGCCTGCACTCAAATATCCAAAAAAAAAGAAATCAAAACCTGACTGCTCTCAGTCTCTTTGTCAGACTCAGTTCATGTTCCTTCACCTGGGGTCAGGCCCTCATGTCCAAATCACAACAAAAATATCAGTTAATCTAGTCCCTGCTCTGCACAGACCTGCCCCAGCTTACTCATGAGCATTCACAGTCCCAGTGGGTTCTCTCCCACGTGCCAGCCACCTGAATACAGCAATTCTTCAGGCCTCTCCCCAGATCCTCAGCTATCACTCTGCTCCAGGGATTATCAGAAGCCTTGTGTGTGCAGGCCTCCACCTGCCTCCTTCTCTGGGTTGTACTTCAAGTGTTTCTCTGGCGGGGTTTGCAACACTTGTCTGCTGGGACGCTCAACCACTCCTTTTTCTGCAGCTTGCAGGGAATTGATCCCCCTCTGCCCCTCTCCGGGGTCAGCAATACCTCTAAGCAGCCTTCCTCATCCAATCTGGAGTGAGATGCTGCTCCGGAAGTGTGGTGATTGCTTCTGTTCCCTTTTGGCCCTCCATGCTGTAAGTGTTGCTTGCTTTCACTTTCCCTATCTGTTGCTGCCAGCTGCTTTTCTTCTCCTGAACCTCCCTTGCCCTTCACGTAAGGCATCTTGGGACTTTTGTTTACTTTCTCTTGCTCCTTAACAAAGGAATATTGAGCAGTATCATTGACAGAAAGTTCTGATTTAATTTTTAGCATTTTATGTACACTTTCTGTATTTCAATCTTTCCCCCTTTTTATCTCTCTTACCTATTGTAATTTCTAAAACATTTTGTTACACAAGACCTCACTAAGCAAGATGATGTAATTTAATGTAAAATTTAGTTTTCTTGTGCAATGGCCATTTTAAATAACACCATCCTGAAAATAAAGGGTAATTACTATCCACTTTTCTTGTCTGTCATTTTCAAATCAGCAAATGCTGTAACAAATAAACATAATCTATATTAAAGGCTGAATTAGAATATTATCAAAACCTCAATTGCATTCAGTTTAGTTCTGCAGGCATTTACTGGGGCTAAATTTCGCCTACTCTGTTTTGCACCTATCTGGTTACGGCCTGTGAGATTATATTAATTTACATCAGCTACTGTAAGTCCGAATACTCATGCAGATTGAAAGGAGGAAAATTCCTATTTTATACCATGGCCTCTCCCTAGTCAGATGCTTGACAAGGTTTTGGAGCAAGAAGTAGTGGGAGACTCCTGTGGCATTGCCATAGTTCATAACCACAGGTTTTTTTCCTGGAGGAGTTAATATAGTTTGATCTTACATGAAGCCATTTTGTTCCCCTCTGTGGCTCAAGTTGTATAACTGCAAGGAGCCATCCAAAGAGGCCATTGTTGTTCTTGTCTACAAAATAATTTATGTATTTGCTTACTGTCTTCAGTCTGTAGACAAAATTAAGATTTGGAAAGAGCAACTGTTGATATGAACAATTTCCACTTAACTGAAGTGGGGGACCTCTTAAAGAACAGCAGGCTTGGAAAGCCTTGCTTCTTGCAGTACTGATAGTCCCTACTTTGGAAACTGCATTACAAAAATCAACCTCTCTGACCTTGTTCTATAGATTTCTTTATGGGATGGGGTTCTTCTCTCCAAAATGAGCATTTTTACCTTTTCTCTGTTGGAACCTAAAGTCCTGTTGAGTTCAATGGCAGCTTTAGCTGCACAAGAAACTATCATTATTTATCCAGATTTACAAGAGAAATACTTTATAAGTCTATACAAATAGCTCTAGTCTGACAGCAGCAAAATAATGACAAGTTTGGACCTTTGGATGCTACAACAACTAAGTAGTAATTTTTTGGGTCTCATTTATTGGCGACTTTATTGTTCTGCTGCTGCATGGTGGATATAATAGAATCATTCCATGAAGGTTATGAAGCTTAACCCAAATTTATTTTCCTATTTCATTTGTGTTAGAAGGAGAGTGAATGACCTTGGCTCCTATGTCTCCGGAGATTAGTTCATAGTGCTTGTCTTAAAGGCAGAAGATGAAGGCACAGTCTGCTAAGGTCACTAAACTATTTAAAAATGTATAAAAATACTCATGTTTTAAGGAAGAAAGAGAAAATGATAGAAAAGCAATATGTTAAGTAAAAAATAGATGCATTCCATTGAAGCAAGAAATGTAAGTTTGTACTACAAAAAATGAAAGTCATGTAGGATGATAATTGGGCAACAGTCAGGGACACTAACACTTGTATTTTAGGCTGAAAGGCTGTCTTTTCCTCTAGCTAGTATATGCATGTATTCAAATAATTTTTTTAGCTGATGAACAAAATGCCCTAGCTTGCAAATATTGATTTATCTTGTTCATTTTGGGGAACAATCCTTTTATACTTTTGAGAAAACTGGCTGTGAGAATAGCCTTGATAATAAAAATTATTTCTCTTGACCTTGACTGGTCTGTCTTCATTGGGGTGAAGCAGGAAAGAAGAGGAAAAAAACTAGATAGTTAGAAGGAACAGACTTCTTATTTTCCTAAGGATTTTGTTTTGGTATTTAATGATACCCATGTGGAGACTGGCACAAAGAGAAGGATATTTCTGAATTCTAAGGCAGATGGCTGGGACGTGAGAGATGCTAATGGTACTGGCATCAACATGAGTGGAGAATAGTCACTATCTTATATGAAGTGCTCAGATCCTGATAGGTTTGTACCCTTTATGTTCCCTTAGTTGGCTACACTTATTACTTGTGAAATTGCCTTTCTAGGGGGGAAATTATCTTAAAAGTCTTGGATGTTGCTGCCAGCGTGGCCAGTATTTTTATGTTGTATCAGAGCAGGGGTTAGTAATGTTTTCTTATGGTGGGCTAGAATGACCCAATTTGAGTGGGAGGCATGCAAGCAGTACAACCTAGCTGGGTGTGCCACTTCTCCCTGCCATGGGCAGATTTCTTCATCTCCTGAAGCTCCCGGTGCCCAAAAGGTGTGGTCAGACTTCTCTCATACCACCTCCCCGCAGTGCCACTGCAGCTCTGGCTCTGCAGGCTGGATCCAAGGGCTTAGTGCGCTGGATTCAGCCTTCTAGCTGTAGGTTGTTTTATCCAATTCTGTTCTGATCCATATCTAAGCTTTTGGAAGATGGTGACTGTTTTATTGCTTTGAGGCTATAGCTGTACTTTAGACAAATAATATTATGAAGAATAAATTTCTGGTCACTCCATTTGTCAATGATTATCTTCATATTTTTGTTTTCTGTGATGTGTTTTTGTGAATGTTTTCTGAGTACTCTTCTTTTCAATGTATTCTAATTTCTCTCTGTGTAACTCATAGATTGTCTCAATTTTTTCTATGCAGAGAGATTCTCATCAGGGCAAACAGGGCAGGGCTTGACACTAAATGGCCTGAACGTATTTCTGAGCTGCTGTGCATGCTGCAGTTTATTTGAGAAGATACTGAATGGTAATTCAAATTCTATAAAAACAAACCTTTATATCAGCTGCATAAAAGGCTGTGTGTACAGTACCTTAATAGAAAAGGAGGTGTAACCATGATATACTGCATAAGGTTAACACAAACTGACTCCAGATTTCAGTTTTAAGGCCTAGAATAGAATCAGGTAAATTATTTGAAGGGAACTAGAATTATTCAGGAATTCAGTACAAATTTCACAATCTGTTTGGCCTAGAAAAATGCATGTGGAGTGAGAGAATTAAAAAAAAAAAAAGGCAAACTGTGACTGCTTTGACAATGTAAAACCAACCTGTGGGAAAGAACCTAAATTTGGGCCTTATTGATTTTAACCAGATTTCCGAAATCCAAAGATGAGTGTACTGAAGAGGGCAGTGAAGTGGGAAGCATTATTTTGAATGATATTTCTTAGTTGAATCCTGTAGCACCCATTCAGAAAAATTTACCAGTGAAGTGCAAAGAGAAAGAGCTGCAGGGTTTTTATTGTGGACTAATTTTTACTATTTGATATGAAAGCCTTAGTATAATCCAGTCATTTAATCCCAACAGAAACATATTCAGATTTATTCCCCAATTTCCAAACTGAATTGTCAACAGCAGGGATCTGATCCTGTATCATTAATAGACTGTATGACAAAATGTCATGGACACTATAAAAAAGTATCAGAAAATGCCTGAAGGTTAGTCATAAGCATTCAAGCAGGATAAAGAATGAGCAAGATGGAAGAATAATTCTGAACAGTGATGATGGAGAAGATGACATATCTAACAATGTACAAGTAAGGTATTGACTTGCAAATTATTTTTATTAGTTCATTTCCAACTTTGGAAAGGAGATGAAAGTCCCCATTGATTATAGTTCAGGGCTTTCCAACTGGTGGTCCATGTGGCTTGCAGTCTACTGTTCTCCCATTTTTCCTGCTCCTGTGGCAGCTGGGGTCTACAATTACCTGCTCACTCCTCCACATTGGTGAAGTGTTGAGTGGGTGGGGACTGGAGGGCATGTGCCCCCCCAGATTTCTATGCCAACAGCAGGGTGCAAGCACGGGACTGCAGTGGGGGTGGCAGTGGTGGTGTGACTTCTGTGCCAACGGCAGGGCATAGGGCAATAGCCTGTCTAGAACCAATGCCCATCAGCTGCAGGGGTGGTGGTGCAGTGCCCGCTCCTTCACCCCGTCAGCACTTATGTACTATGCTTCTCCGGATTCTGCTTTCTGCCCCTTGGGACCACATAGACCACATGGTGGTGAAAGGGGAGTGTGGTGCCTGTGTTGCTTGTACAGTGGGAGTGAGGGGGCCTGTGGTGTCTATATGGGTAGTGTGAGCATGACCCAAAGGTTGCAGACCCTGGCTAGGTGCCACACACACAGCCACTTATGAATTGGACAGCCTTAGAGTCGTTAAGGAGTCAAATTGAGTGTCAAATTGATTAATAATAGAGTAATTCTTATTCATCTCTTATCAAATGATAAAAACACTGGATTAAATTAAAAAGTGGAAAATTAAAACAAAAATTATTAAAAGAAACAGTTTTTTTTTAGATATCTCCTAAATAAATTATGGTACTCACTGGTACAAGAACTCATTAAGATCAATAATGTAGTATGCATTAGAAAAGGATTAACTTGCTATTTATATGGATATCAAGGCTCTTCAGAGTTGTGATAATCAGCGGGCATATCTACATGCAAAATTAATTTGACACAATAACCTCTGGTACGGTTTGCATTGGAGTTTGGTGCTCCCAGGTGCAGTGTTTACACATGCACCTGGGACTGCAGCATGTTGAGCTGGGGAGGCACAGCCCCAGCTGGGAGGGAGTCTGGGTGGGGATTAGTTTGCCAGCTTGTGGCTGTTTCTGCTCAGCTCAGTGTGCTGCAGAGGGGCTGGCTGGGGCACAAGAGTATGATGTGGGGCTAGCTGGCAAGCAGTCCTGGACTATAGCATCCTTTTGTCCTGCCAGCCCTGGTTAACATCTACATATGCATTTGTCACAGGCCAGCTGGGCACTGTGAATATATCAATTTAGCCACTTGGCTGTTTGGTTCGGGATCGAGGAGGCAGAGTTGGGAGTAAAACAATGGCAAATTTATTATAGCTTACACACACAGAGCAATTAACAGAAAGATAAATGCAATAAGCAAATAATGCAGTATTAAAGAGCTAATAGTAAATAAAAACAGATAATAACAACAGATAAATGGATCAATCTGTTGCAGGCCAGCTATGCACTGTGAGAATATCAACCCTTGGGCTGTTTAAACAACAAATAGAGACAGACATGGGTTGGCAACTTATCGGCAGTCCCTCAATGCCAGATACGCTCCAGATGATTCCAGCAAAGTCAGGCGTCCCCGATCAACGCTGTCCGAAGGATTACCGGGGAATGTCTTTTGGTCAGGATCCCATCCTCACTCACTCTGGGAGTCCGGAGTCCGGGCTTGGAACAGCAATTTCCATCCTGTTCTCTCTTTTTCCCCATTGGTCACCTGACGCACAAACTTTTTATACCTAGTCTTATGCTAATCTGCTAGTCTTAGAGCCATTCACAATCTGTTTTATAGCTATTACCCTATGGGATTAAAAGGTGTTAAAATTATTATAAAAGGTTACTACCCAGACTTGGGTTTATCCAATAAGCAAACTGTGACACAGCATCTTCAGGTTTGAAGTTAACATTGCCCCACCTAAATCCAACCCTTCAGAACTCTCTGACTATGCTTTTTTGAGATGTCTTTTCTTGGAATGTGCTGGATAAGCTAGGCAGTTGAATCCAGTCTTTATCATCATCAAGGCTACATTTTGAACAAGAAAGAACTATTAGGTTAGCTAATTTCACAGGTATAGCTTTGTCTTTGAGGCCTAGTCAGTTCCACAAACAGTTACAAGTTACATTTGCGGGTTACGAAAATACAAGCTTTATATTAGATAAAAGTTCCAAATGCCTCTAAGAAGCACATATTTATGGCTTATTAATTTTTTTGGTTCTGGCCATCACAGCATTGCAGCAGAGTAAATAACTCTGCCATAGAATAGTATTTGTATTGAGCAATACTACCCTATGTCAGAGTTAATTAGTTTAATCCGGCCTGATAGCACCGCTTGTGTAGATGGTGCTGCTTTACTGTGAAGCTAATTAGGTAACTGCTCAGTAGTCAGTTCATGTAGATTCACCTAGTGACCGATAGTTTGAGGAGAGATATTCAGCCTATGCTTTAGGGTTTAAGCAAATATTTATTCAAGGTGAGACCACTATGCAGGCAGATTTTTCACATCTGTGCCTTGTAGCACTCTTGCACCTTGCTGTGAAGCAACTGATACTGGCCAGGAGAGCTGAACTGTCAGGATAATGTACTGAACTGATGCCCCACAGTCTTGATCTGATATGGTAATTCCGTCACAGATTTCCAAGGCTGATCTCTCTGGTACATTTATAGAATTGTGTATGCATAATATTTGTGCCTGACTTGTGAACATGCACAACAGGTGCATGTGTGCTTCTCTTTCAATTATTTTCTTACTAATTGCTTATTTCCTGTTAGAATTTATACCCACAGAGCCTCTTAGGATCAAAATATTTTGTAGGAGCTAATGCTAAGACTTTACATGCGAAGGGTTAGGGATTTTACGTGGACATGTAGCGGTGTTTTTATACCCTGATTAGAAGGGTTTACACCTACAAGTATGAGAAAGTGTGCCCTCTCATAGAAATGCCATTAACATGGATATTCTGTAACAATAGTATATGGAAACAGAATGTAAAATTTTCAGGCATAATAATTGGTAGAGAGAAGTAATTACCCAGGTTAATCTGAAGTCAGGCAGCAGGCAGGACAAGGTGGCACCTTAGAAACTACATAATTCAGAGAGACATAAGCTTTTGTAGGTGACAGCCTACCTTGTTAGATGCTAAGAGATGTTGCCACACTGTCCTACCTCCTGTTTAAGTAATTTGTTGGTCTTTCTCTGAAAAGTATGGAGTACTGATTCATTTCTAACTTATCAGAAGAGTTTCCTCTTTCCAGCTACTAAGTAGATATCAGTGTTGCTTTTCTACAACACGTGGGTTTTGTAGGCTGGCTGTATCATTTCAATTCTGTCTACCCTAATTGCACAAACTTTTGAGAGTTTTCAGTATAGTAGCCTAAACTAAAGTAGTAGAAGTGAAGACTGACAAAGCATTCTACAATAAAGTAGGTTCTGTTATGGGAAAACAGGAAGACTCAGAAGTACCACGCATTAGCTAGGGGGGAGAGAGCAGATTTAATGGCACGAAAGCGTGAACCATAAGTCTATGTCCATGTAGGATATAAATAGAAAATCATTTGCTGTCAAGGAATTCACTCTGTCACTACTTTTGTTCAGTTACTAAGAAAATCTTATTCTTTTACACTCATTAGATAACTACTAGAACAACCTGCTAAGATGTTCATGTTCCATGAACACTGATTTCATGAATGGTTTATGGAATTTGATTTAAAAAAATGCTACATCTTCCTCTACTTAGTTTTTTTAAGCATAAACAACTAAATATTAGTCTTTTTGTCTATTTTCTTAGGTTTTAGGCACTTCTGGACACAGAGAAAAGGAAAAACAATTAACACTATGTTTTCCTTACAAGCAACTAACTGTAAATAGTAATATTATAGGTCCTCACTTTCACATTTGCTATGGTTGTACATGCAGTAGCATCCTTTGCATGCACAAATGGCCATTTAGTGTTAGTCCTAACTAATCTGTCAGTGAAAGCTTGAAAATTTAGGCAAGTATATATTGATGATATATTAGACCATAACTTTTTTGATCATTCATGTTTTGGTGCATATTGCTACCACAGATGTTCAAGTACTCTTGTAACAGACTGGCTGACTTTTTTTTTTCTGACTCACCTTGTTAGCAGGTGCTGGGATGCTATGGGGAGACACTTAGTTGCAAGTAGAGGTCTCCAATGCATCTTTGATATCCTGGAGGTAGGAGTGTGTTTTTCAATCAGAAGAATGTATAGGTCAGAGCTATGGGATGAACTGTAGGCATGGCCAGTTTTGGGAATTGGAATTTGTTGTTAGTTACCTTGTTAATAAAACCAAATCCTAAGAAGGAGATAGAGGGAACATTTGAGCCCACATATCATGTATTGACTCCTTTTTAGCAAAGTGGGAAGGACCCTTTTTTATAACTCTCACATATGAAATTGATACAGGCAGTTTCATTATTCTGAGACCGTCTGTTATGTTCACTCAAACTAGTATTTATAATTTCAGGAAGAAGCTGTCTTCCATTAGTGGTCAGTACAACTGTCAGCAGTGGACCTCTTCTCCTTATTTTCAGTGCAACTATCCACATTGTTATGGGAATGGGAGTTTGTTGGGTCAAAGAGTGAGCCTGTTACTTGACAGTAGTGATGTTTCTACAGTTGGAGATGGAAAATTTGTATCTGCAACAATGCATGGAGCACAGAAATGAAACCTCTTTTCTAAAACAAGGGACTCCCAAAATCTCTTTGTTTTTAAAAAGCCAACCATGGAGCAATCAAGTGGTTAACAGATACAGTGATTACTGTAAAATGAATATTTTTGTATTCATATGGTCTTTGGGGCCAGAAGGTTGAGTGTCACTGATATAGTCTTTGGACTCCCACAGCACTGCCTGAATAGAAATGCCCCTGCAACTGCATCTCCTGGATCTGCCCACAGGGGGCTGGATTTCCTGGGGTCCTCCAGGATTATGTTTGTGAATCAGAACATATCTCCTTGAATGCCAAACAAAACCTTCATTGCAGTCTGTGAAGATAGTCTCCACCAATGTAGGTGCTGAATATGCATAAATGTATGCCCTGTTTTTCTAATGGGCAGCTCCTGAGCCCAGATGATTTGTAACACATGGAAAATTACTTTTCATCATAACATCTCTCTAAAGTCTGTCTCTTTGGAGGTAGTGAAAAATATTCCCTTTCCTAGGGGCACAGTTTGTGGGATGGTTTGCCCTTCAGCTCTACTCTATACTCTGTTAAGAATTTTCCCATCACCAGTAAAGTATTCAAAAACTCTTCCTCAATTACTGTATCCCCCTGGTCCTGCAGTGAGGGCATTCTCTAGATTGTGACCAAGATCTTGATATATTTTTAACCTAATAATGACATCTGTCTACCCCTTTCCCCACCAGGTGTTGTTATGAAGTTTATCTTTTCCATTCCCTTGTTTACCCATACTTTTAGTTCAAGTTTTCCCTTAGGAGAAGCTGTCCATTGTAAGCACATTCACCTTCTGCTGCTCCTGGCTTTTCCCCCTCATTGTTTATATCACTGTTTCTGGTATTACATTCGCTTGCCCCCCATTAATTAATATCAGTGATTGGAAAACATTCATGCTTGTCCCATTTGCTTTCAGTCCATTTCTCTTTGACTGCAATATAATTCCTGGCTCTGATGAAAAAGTCCTTCGAGCTAGTGCTAACGTCACTCTCTTTGCTGCGAAATGAAGACGACTACCTTCTGCTAGCAAACTCTTGCAAAATGATGCAATCCATTACCATTCTTGCATATTTTGCTATATCTGTCGTTTTGTAGTGTTTACCACAGCATGTGCAACTGTCCTCTGTGGATACTGTCCTTGAGCCCTGTAATGTCTTTCAGCATCAGGCTTCTTTTCTTGTTTGGTTCCTTTCCTTTGGACTCAATCTTGTTCATAGTGTCAGGGCACTGCCCATCTTTCATAAAATTATGTCTGTATTGGTAACTCTGTTTGGAAATTGTAATTGCTTTCTTAAGGATTGCCTTCAGTAGTTTTTCTCAGTTTTGTCCCAGATTCCAGTTATTATCTGGCTTCTAATTAGGGACTCAGTCCCCCCAAATTGTAAGATTAACAGTCTTAGATCAGTCACACACTCTTCTCTGTTTTCTTCTTCATGTTCTTTTGGATAAAATATCAACAGAGCTTTCTTCTTCCATTTAATTTAATTTTAAGGTAGAGTATTTTTCAAATGTCTGTAATGTAGTTTACAGTTGGTCTCCCTTGTCTCAATTAACTGAAACCTATTGAAAACATCAAGTGTTCATAAACAGCTATTGTCAGAAATTAACCTACCTCTTGAGTGCCTGCCTTGTTGTTTGCACCCATTGCTTGCAGACATAATGGGAAAAGATATTAACGCTTGTCCTATAGTAACCTATCCAGGGAGTTTCAACTCTCTGGATGGTCTTTAGCAGCTGTATTCTACTTACGTTTCATTGGTATCAAGAAATACTGGGTACCATATGTATTATTTAGCAATCACTTAGAGCAAAGAAGTTTGGTCAAGGTCTACTTCATTCACTGAGCTACTAACTGATCAACAATGTTGCACAATGCAACAGTCAGCTCCAAGTGGTACTTACAAGTCTCTTAAAGATATAAAATGTTCCACAGTCCCTCTCCAGATCATGCAGCAGACTGTAGTGGACTCTTAGACAATGTGAACGTTGTTTATATTTATTAAGCATTCTCCTTTTCTTCTCCCCTGGATTTTACAGGATAATAGCTATTTTATTTATTCATGTCCCTATAAGGTGTCTATGCACATGCTGATGAAATGGATCTATCATTCTAATATTTTGTGTTGGTTATGGTATATGCAGGCTTATAGCAGGTTCAATTAATTTTCACATGTACTTTTCCAATAATTATGTCACTCAGTTGTATAACAAGGTGTTCAAGGCATAAGGAAGCTTATTCTTAGACCAAGGAAGAAGTGTAACCACCCCCACCCCCACCCCCACTGGACCCATGTCTGTTTCCTGAAGAATTGGGAAGGATGTAGCAGTATGTTGATTTTGTCCTTGGAAGCTGACTTTAAAAGTGGCATTTTGGAAAGACAATATGAAGAGACATAAGGGATACAGAAATTAGACAAAAGAAGGTTAGAGCAATGAAGGTTAGAGATGATCAGTATATCAACAAGATTTTGCGCAGCAAGGACAGTAAAGAAAGGATGGATTTTTGTTACAGTGAAAAGAAAGACGCTAAAGAACTTATTGAGCTTCTGGACATAAGGGAGAAAAGAAGAGAAAAAAGCAAAGGTGAGCCAAAGCTACAAGCCCTGAAGGTGGGAAGGATAGTGGTGTTTTTATTGGAAACTGAGAGGACGGGGAAGTAAAATAATAAATTCTGTACTGAAGATACAGAATGTTATGTAGTGGTATCCAAAATCAGATGTGAGAGGCTTGTAAGGTTGATGAGGAGTGAGAACTAAAGCTAGGAGTGGTAAAGTTAGGAACCATTGCTATGGAGCTGGCTGTTGAAGTCATGCAAACACATACAGCTAAAAAGAAAGACTGTACAAAGATACCACTATGAATAAAAACATAAAATTATGCATAGGAGATGAGGAGTCATGAAAAAGTAGGAGATATATATAGATAGACTCCTGTGATTCATTTGGGAGGAGGTCATTGGTGAGGATGATTATAAAGGACAGAAGCAAGAGTGGAGAGAGACTTAGAGGCAAATTGATGACAGGGATGTTTAGTTTAGGGACTGATCCCTATATATGGCTTGTACTCAGTGACATTCTTAGGGAAGAAAGGCACTTGAAAATCTGTAATCTATTAAAGTAGCTTAATGAGCCCAGACTTTTCCCTATAATAAGTTTTTTCTTGTCAAAGAGTATTAAGACTCTGTGACCCTTGAGATATGTTGACTGCCTTGAGATGGAGCTGCTGTACAGGAGCAGCAAAGATGAAATTAACAAAGGATCAGCAAAACTTTGAGTTTTGCTGTGAAATGAATTTAAACTGTGACTTAATCAGCTGCCTTGGAAGCACTATGCAACTGACTGCAAACATATGAAACACTGAACCAGCATGCAGTTTACAAACACAAAATAGTTTCCCCAGGCCTTTTTCTATTTCTAGCATATTTGTGTCTGCTTGCTTCACTTCTAAGTGATATGAAAATAAAATGGAGGTAATACTGTTGTTGCAACTCTACGGAATGTACCATGTTCATTTGTCATGCTGCACGAAATTATAAAAAGAGAGGCAAGGATTTCTTAGAGTGATATCTTTTATTGGATCACCTATGTAATCAGGATAAAGTTAGATAAGGTTTTGAATGGAAGACATTCTTCTTCAGATATGAAACCAGGCTAGAGGAAGAATGTTGAGAAAGAACCATATTGTTAAACAAAGGTCTAACTAGATGTAACAGACTGCCAATGTGGGCTCACCAGATTGGCTTGAGATACTTACCCTGGGCTAGAAACAGTGCCAGTGAACTCTGAGCAACCCCAGCGGTGGAGCAGGGGAGCCTTGCCCTATAGAGAAGGGGAAGCCAATCTAAAGAAGGGGTTTTCAATCCCCGCATTTGCATGGAAGGGGGATGGCTGGAGATGGGGGCCAGTCACCCCGAGCCCTGGTTGGCCATTTTGCAAGCCCGGGAGGGACTGAAGGGGATAAAAGCAGCAGCTGAACTGGCATGGGGGCTGCTGACAGTGACTCCAGGGAATGATGCAGGAGGCCTAAGAAGAGCTGGGGTGAGCTGACCCAGTGGAGGGAACAAAGAGACCCCTCTGAAGAGCATCGAAGGCCCTGGGAGAAGAAGGCAGTGGCAGTCGCCTGTGCCTCCAGCCCTGCAGCAGAAAGGGAGCAGTGGCCAGGGCTTGGAACAGAGAGCTGGTGCCCCAAGGCCCCATTGCAGTGTGTTGGATGTGCTGGGCATCCCGAAGGCTAGGGGTGGCAGTCGGCCCCCCCACTCCACCGGAGAGAAGAAGCAGCAGCCAGGAGTGCAGGCGGCATCCTTATTCAAAGCAGGGAGCTGGTCCGATGAGTTGAAGAAACCCCTTACCTTCCATGGGGAAGCAGGACTACAGCAGACAAAGCACCGGGATCCTGAGGAGCAGCAGTGTCAGGATGAGGGTCCCTGGGAGCTCAGGGCGCAGGCTGGCACTCGGAGCAGCATTGGCGAGCCATGAGGTATGTGGGGTGCCCAGCCAGTCATCTGGAGCAGGGGTTTGGAGCAACGACCTCTGGGGACTGCTTGTGCTGCTGACCCTCTGCCACTGGCTGCCCCAGAGGGGACTCGGCCCTGTCCCTTATTCTGCAGCTGATTGTCATTGGATGGAGTCCCTGAGCTTTGTTCTTGGGTCATGACGATTGCTGCAGGAGCCTACTTTGTTGCTTGCCTTTTTGGTTGCCACAGAGGGTCACCCTTCAGCCTCTTTGTGGGGTTGTGGTTTGATACAATTTGATTGCTGCAGACCAGAAGAGCTTAACCTGTTGCAGTCTGTCACTTATTGGGAAGCCTGTTGGAGCTTCAGGGAGTGAGCACCTTGCTTCCTTGCTGTAGATTCTCAGCAGTGGCTGAAAGCTGCCAGTTACCCTACATGTGATTCTTGAGTCAAGGTTGACTGATGCATTCTGGTTTGTTTTGTGATTTTGCCATTTAAGTTTACTTGTAAATAACCTTTCCTATTATTCTTGTTTTGTAAATAAAGTGTAAATAGTTAAATCAGTTAAGTGTTAGACCTTCTTGGGACCCTCTGTGAGGAGCAGGGGCCAGCTGGAAAGTAAATTGGTGCTGGCTGGAAGCTCTGTCTCACTCTCACCACACCATCCCTGATTTTGGGCAGGGGTGGCAACTATTGGGCCACCACTCGGGTTACATAGACATAGATGACAACCACTAATGAAGACACAGTTGATGGCACACACAAGTCTCAGAGACAAATTACAAATATACAACGTACAATTACAGTCTGAAAATCCAGGGGATGTGCAAGAATCATTGAAAATCAATACAGATGAAATATCCATCTTGTTTGAATAAAAGGAATATTTGTTAAACTTTTAATATTCCAGTATTAATATTAAATACTCCAGTACTTTCTTTTGAACATGAATGAGTACTGTAGACTTTCAGAACAAAGAGACAGTCCTTATCCAAAGACCCAACAATCTAAGGCAAAAAACAAAAGTGTATTTAGCTTATTAAAATGTTCCTCTCAGATTAGTTGAGTAATGTCTGGCTGTGATTTGGAAGAATGATTCTGGAGAGAATGGTCTTTAACCAGGTTGTGAGAGAAAGGTTGTGTTATACACACATTCTGATGCACTAAAATATTTTTTGGCTTAGAGACAATATGGTCTCACCTTATTTGCAGGTGATGCTGATGCTACATACACATGCACACACATGTGCACATGCACTTCACATACTATGGAGAACTATTTATTTTACCACCAGTCTCTTTTCATTTTTATAGAGGATCTTTTATACTGTATAATTTTTTTTTTAAAACCCCAGTAGCACCGCTAACGTATACGTTGCTCGTATTAAGTATATGGAATATACAGCATGGGGCTTATGAAAGGTTTTGAATTAAAATTCAAAAATCTAAATCCCAGTGCCAAAAGGACTTGGATCAACATCAACAAGAGGGATTTAAATATGACTAAGTGTCACTAGACCTAACTTTTAGATGTCTGGCTCTGGGTATGGCATTCATAAACCCACAGGAAGAATTTAGGTTACCTATAAAATGAATGGGTGCCTAGTAATGGGACCCACTATACTGATGGCTAGAAAACGGTATTCAGAGGGGTTTTTTTGGGAAACTGTCTTGTGGATAAAGTAAATATTGAATTAGAACAGTGGTCCAGAGGAATGGGAAGGGTTAACTGATTTCTAAAAGCCTGTTTGTGACAAAGTTTCCTTCAAGGCCCACTGTGTCTGGAACCAGCAACCACCGTGTCTGTGGCCAATGAACAAGTGGGCATACATAGACTAGGAAACTGAAGACACGTACCACACTGTTTCATAACATGACATAAGGTAGCATTAGGTCATAGTGCCCAACTGCAGAGCCCTTGGGATTTCCAGTTTTGGTGAACAGACCACCAGTAAATAACTAAATTAAGACATGTGCATGCAATGGGTTTGTAAAACGAAGGAATATGCTGACAGAACAGAATGTGGACACAGGGAGACCAGTCAATGATGGCCAAAAATGGTGAGTCATCAGAGGGGGAAAAGAATACAAAAGGAGGGATTTCAGAGCACCAAAGCATCCCAAAGAGGGAGACCCAAGGCCACCATGGGCAGAAGGCACACCACCAGCCTGTTTCACTCACCCCACGGCGGGATGGGAGGGGAGCAGGCTTTGGCCCTTGACCTGCAGGCTGCTGACACCTGACATTCAAGAGAGAACCTCAGGGTGAATGAAGCTTGTGTACTAGCCATATGTACATTCCTTCTGTGATAGGTCTAGGATTGGTAGATATAGAATATGTTTGCCTTGCCTGCACTATTCTTATCTGCTATTATTGTGTATCAATAACATTTGCCTATTAGCAAATGGAGAGGTTGTGGTTGGTCTGAGGGTTTGGGTCCACCCAGAACAAGGTATTTGGGTCATAAATCCAGTGCCAACAATTAGCGACTCTGTTGGGGTGGTGACTCTGTGACCTGTTTGTAAAGTGAAATCTTATGGTAGTTGCAGCTAGGGTTGAAGCTAAGTAACCATGTCTGTGTGAGAGTCTTTTGTGCGGGAGGTTTTTTGTTGCACTGGTGCTCAAGGGGACAGTCATTTGTCCAGGTCAGGCAGAGTGGTATATAGAGGTACCGATACATTGGCGGTAGGAGCAGCAACTTTGAGGAAGACAGGGTTGCACCCTGATCTTGAAGTGTGCCTGAGGTCCATGGTTTGGACAAGGGTACAGGCTGTAATCCACTTGGGTTATGTAAGGTAACCTCCTATTGTGGGTACAATAGGAAGCCAGGAGCAGAGAAAATTGATCTCTCTGCTGGGGAACTGTATGAATGAGCAGGGAGTATGTCCTTGGGACTTTGAGGCACTTCTAAGCAAGGTTGCATTTGTGACAGGAGCAGAGACTAAAGTAGAGGGCTGCTTCTGCTAAGGAGAGGTGTGCTTTGCAGAGGTTGTTAATGTGCATGTGTTTGTGCAAGGCAGAGAATGTCAGGAACAGTGTTGTGTGTTTGCTCTGGAGACTGTAATTTGGAAGTTACAGGTGCAGGCTATGGCAAGCCAAAATGTTTGCTAGGCAACGCAGCTTCATAGGGCCTAGACACTTAAAGGAAGAGCAGGAAGGGTCCAGCTCCATCCAAAGATTGGGGATGAGGGGATGTAGAACATATTTTGTGATCCTGTGTGCCCCTGTGCCTAGTGTGGCAGGAGGGGACATAGCGGAGATAAGCAATGTCATTGGACACCTCCTCATTTGCTTTGGTTCACTGTGCTAATGTGTTGCGAGGCAGTAGCAGAGTATTTGTGCATTAGTAACAGGACTGAAAAATGTCTTTGCTCTCCCCTCTCCAAGGATAATGAGGCTGATCCTCGAAGGGAAAGTGTTAACAGCTTGTTAAAGCAGGAAGGTGTTTACAAAAACTCATAGTACAGCTGTGTAAACAAAAAGTCAGTGCTGAGAAGTTATTTTGAACAGAAAGAGGTGTCCTGAGCCACAGGAAAAAAATGGATCTTATCAGAAGTGCCTGCTTTTTTTGCAGGCACATGGTTTTGAAGTTCTTTTAAAGACTGAGCATTTCCCAAAAGATTGTGTGTAATATAAAAACAGATTGCAGAGGTAGTAACTTTGCTGTCAGAGAAGAAACAGAGCCTTGCTGAATTGGTTTGCATAAAGCAAGACCAGAAGGGGCCACAGATGAGCACGGATTGAGAAGCCTGCGGCCCAGGAAGAATATTGTTAAAGCAGTGCCGTCATAGTTAGAAAGGGTCTGTCAAGGAAAAAAAGGCTGGAAGTTAAGGGAGACCCATAAAGTAAATGTTAAGACCCAGAAGAAAGTGCAGGGACTTCAGAGAACTTCTAGAAAGAGAGACTGAGAGTGAAAGATCTGGCTTGAGAGAGGATGGACCTACAGAGCCCAGAGAGGGACTGAAAGTGGGGGCTGAAGAGCAAGGCCCATTCAAGGGCTGTGAAAGCATGGAAAGACAGGAACTCACAGTCTGAAAGGTGTGTGAGGCAGAACCAGTGACTTGTATCCCAGTGGGGCCTGGAGAGAGTGTTACTAGGTATGTCCAGAGGCTCAAAGTGAAGCCAAAAGAAAGGGAGCCCTGAGGTAAACAGCCCCAAAAAGGCAAATGTTAGCAGGGCCAGGTGCCAAGGTCTCACTAGCCCAGGAGTGAGGCCAGGACCCAGAGAGGGGTCAAAGTCTGGTGGGGACAGATGGAGACTGAAGGGGTCCAGAAGCCTGTAGCCCAAAGGTGTCTGGCAATCCAGAGGCCGGGCTCTAAAAATGTAAAAAGTTTGGAAGAAATCACTGCTAAAACAGCTAGAGCTGAGAGCCTGATATTTCAACTAGCTTAAGGAAGGGCCAGAAAGTCCAAAAGTGAGAGACTGTGCCCATAAGGGGTGAAGATAATCAGAGCAGGAGAGCCTTGAGATTGGTCCTGAGTAGGATCTGAGTAGGAAGTTACACCCTGCTGGGACTGGTTAATGTGGTGGAGCTACTTGTGGTGGGGTAGTCTTTACAAAATGCCACATGTTGCCACCCCAGGGAAAGGTGAGCATAGGGTGCCTGAAAACCCTATCTCCATCTGCCTTGCAAGGAGCCAGGAGGGGAATATCTGGATGAGCTCCCACCTAAAGTGTTAACAGATAAAAGGATGGAGGCCTAAACGGCAAGGGCCAGGGCCCATTGAAAAATGCCAACCACAGTATCAAAAGTGATTCCATGACCTGAACTAACCTAAAGGGGGTTAAGCCTCTCTCTTTTGGCTTTGTTTTGCAAAATGGGAACCAACATTGAAGCCTCAAAAAGTTTGATTGGTACAGTAAAGTCTCAAGTGTAATAATGCATAAAAATTGTGTTGATATAAACTATGGAATGTAAAGCAGAACTTCATAATAGGCTGTGAAGTATCTGCAAATTGGCTATGGAAAATGGTGCATCATGTGGACCAGTGCCTCCAGAGCATCAAAAAAGTTCAGCTATGCCAAAGATTGAGAAGGCCAAATTAACCATTCATTTTTCCTTTCGTTTGTTTGTTTTGCTTTGCTTGGACTAAATATCTATTTTAAGCTTTTTTCAGTTGAAATATCAGTGTAGTATAGTGTGATGGTGGACCTTGCCTCTCTGTATCCTTTTATAATCTCCCAAAGAGGTGTAAGTACCCCGACTTTCCCGCCTGCCACATCTTAGATGTTATTATAGTTTCATAGTTTCATAGTAGCTAGAGTCGGAAGGGACCTAGGTAGATCATCTAGTCCGACCCCCTGCCTTGGCAGGAAAGAGCACCGGGG
>NW_017728943.1:47009365-47025368 GCF_001723895.1 Crocodylus porosus
CCCCCTTGCTAATTAACGAGGAAGTATATTCCTTCTTGATGTAGAGTGCTACTCCTCCACCTTTCCTTCCTATCCTGTCCCTCCTGTATAGCCTATAGCCCTCCTGTATAGCCTATAATATGTTCTGTTTTATGATATCACTTGTCGGGAGGGTTGTTGTTTTATTTTGCTCTTTAGGTGTCTGTACTAGGAATCTAGGTATTATAGAGGACAACTTCACTCGATTATTCCCACACACTCACCAATATATATATTCACAATCAGATGCAGATTAACTCTAGTCTTTATCTTTATTCTTTATAACACTATACAAACTTTTGTCAACTTTAAACAGGAGTTGTCCTTTTTTCTCTTTTTTTAATAACAATTATATCAACTTTGTAATTCTATCTACATACTGTTCTTATTTAACCTTTCGTTGGACTGAACTTGGTGTTAGTAAACAAAGTCCCTTTAACTCTGGTTTGTATGTTTATTTCCTTGTTTTTTCTTTTTAGAGCAGACTTTTCTCTTCAAGTCTTGTTATTTCTATCTGTTTACTTTTGCTAACCTGAGTGTGTACCTTTCATCTGGTGGGTGCCTGAGGCCTTGAATCCTTGTGGTCAGCACTCAGTTGTTTTCACTAAGCTTGTGGGAGTGAGTCAATTCACTCTTCTCTTTTTGTTTGTTTGTTTACTTTTCAGCACATCTCCGGTGCCTCTTTAGGGATCTGCCTCTCTTTCTCAGAGCTCCGCTCTCCCCAGCGATGAGAAAAATCCTGAGGTAAGTGTCTTATCTCCTGGAGATCTTCTTTCTCCCTTACTTTCTCCTTCAGACGTTTTTTTCCGCCCCCCTCTTTCTGAGACTCCCTTCTTCTCTTTTTTTTCTTTTCCTGGAGCTTCTATCCTAATATGGTAATAGCTCCAGAAGTGGCATTCTCTGGCTCTTTTTGCCGCGTCGCTGTTTACTCTTTCACATATAGCTATATTAATTCCCAGAATTAATTCAAAGATCTAAAACAAGGAGTAGAATGGTGGCATCCCAGTACACACCAGGCATGTTCTTTGCACAGGAAGGGCCTGACCCTTGGCATTTCTACAGGCTCTTGCAGGATGAGAGACACTGGTAGTGCTATGATGGCAATAAACACACTGGTTGGAACAAGAAGGAAAGCATTGCTTATTGTACAGGAGAGATAAAATTGCAGAGAATATGTCTATTTCCCAAAGATTCTGACCATGGGATGTTTCTCTGGTCTAAACAGCCACCCTGACAATCAGATAAGCAATGATTGCTAATTGAAATGCTACCTGGAATGCCAAGTGTAAAAGGTTTAAAAGGCATCTCAGGCCATACATTCCCAAGCCCCAGTATGGAAGGCCTGCTTAAACCTGGTTGGCTAGAATGTGGTTGCTGGATTAGGGAATCATGAGGCAAAAAACTGTCAGAGGGGATATGGGTGACAAATGAACAGTGATTAAGGGCTCATAACAATATCCAGTCCACTAGAGCCCCTGACCACAAATGCTGTCATACTTTTCGTGAATGACTGGTGGAAGTCTTCCCTACAACCCCAATGACCTTCAAGGAGGGGATTGATGGCTAGGTAATGGTATTTAGAGGTTTGCTTTTGGAAACTGTCTTGTAGCTAAAGTAAATATTGCATTAGAACAGTGGTCCAGGGGAATGGCAAGAGTTAATTGATTTCTAAAAGCCTGTTTGTGACAAAGTTTCCTTCAAGGCCCACTGTGTCTGGAACCAGCAACCACCATGTCTGTGGCCAATGAACAAGCGGGCATACATAGACTAGGAAACTGAAGACATGTTCTACATTGTTCCATAATATGACATAATGTGGGATTTGCTCACAGTGACCAACTGCAGAGCCCTTGGGATTTCCAGTTTTGGTGAACAGACCACCAGTAAATAACTAAATTAAGACATGTGCATGCAATGGGTATGTAAAACAAAGGAATATGCTGACAGAACAGAATGTGAACAATATAATGACCACAGGGAAACCAGTCAATGATGGCCAAAAATGGTGAGTCATCAGAAGGGGAAAAGAATACAAAAGGAGGGATTTCAGAGCACCAAAGCATCCCCAAGAAGGGGATCCAAGGCCCATGGACAGAGGGGACACCATCAGCCTGTTTCACTCACCCCAAGGGGGAATGGGTGGGGGGGAGGGGAGGAAAGGGCTAGGTTTTGGCCCTTGAATGTCAGATGTCTGCAACCTACAGATCAAGAGAAAACCTCAGAGTGAAGGTTGCATACTGGTCAGATGTACCTTCTAGGGCTGTGCGAAATTTCGCTATCTGATTTGTTTTGATGCTGTCGACTTGTTTTGAGCTCGAAACAGCAACATTGAAACAAAAAGAAGGGCTTTGAAACAGCCTCAAAACAAAATAAGGGCAGTCAAAATGTTCTGAAACTCAAGCAGGGCTTGTCTGCAGGAAAACAGAAAGTAAGGAGAGGGTTGGGGAAGAGAGGGAAGGACTGCTCTCATATTGACTGTGTATCTGGCCAGTGACTGGTCCTTCCCTGAGGTCCCTTCCAATCCCAGTGCTATGGTGGAGGGATGGACAGAAAAACAGCATAAAAGGCAGCATTATTTGAATGGTCTGCTTTCTACCACTCGTCTCATGAGTTTTGCTTGTCAGCAGCCTGAGGTGCAGTTTCCCAGAAACCCCAGTACCTATCTTCTTGAAACCTGTCAGGCTTCATGGCATCAGCAGGGGCTATCATCCCTGCAGTTTTCACCCCACCACACCTTAACTCATTCACAATGTCACCCATGTCATGAGTTTTGCTTGTCAGCAGTCTGAGATGCAGTTTCCCAGAAACCCCAGTACCTATCTCCTTGAAACTTGGCAGGCTCCATGGCCTTAGCAGGGGCTAGCACGTCTGCAGTTTTTACCGTATTGTGCCTTAACACACATATGTGACACAAGTGTTGCTTTCAAGAATTTGAGATGCCATTTCCCAGAAATCCCTGCATCTATGTCCTTGAAACTTGGCAGCCTTCATGGTACTAGAAGGAGCTACTCCCCCTGGATGTTTCATCTGAATCAGGCAAGAACTGACAAAGGTATAGACAGTTTCATGGTTTCCCATTATAGCCTATGGGCAAAATGTCGAAACAGTGTCGAAACAGCGAAACAGTTTCAACGAAACGAAATGGAACAGTAGTTTCAAAATGAAATGAAACTCGAGATGAAACATTGCCCCACTGAAATGTCAAAACAGAAGTCGAAATGAAACAGTGCTGTTTCGCACAGCCCTAGTACCTTCCCTCTGTGACAGCTCTAAGTTTGGTGGATAGAGAAGTTTTTTGTGTTGCTTGCATTATTATCTGCTAATACTGTGTATCAATAAAATGTGCCTGTTATCAAGTAGAGAGGCTGTGATCAGTCTGAGGGTTTGGGTCTGCCTTGAACAAGGTAACTGGGTCATAAATCTGGTGCCAATAACAACCAGCATCCCGAATGGGGCGGATACTTCAGGTAAACAATTGGAAATGCTAATAAGAGGTATGTGCCTGAAATCCATTTCTCTTTCCTGAAATTAAGTGCCTTCTTCCAGTCCTTAATTGGGGTTCTAAGTGAGACTAGAGATTTTGGATGCCTACAGTCTATTCCTATATTTAGTGCAGCAGTGTTTTCAGGCATGGTACATTGCTCTGTACAGGCTGCCTCTGAAACCAGATACAGTGTAACTGCATCTGTGTAGCACCATGAGCTAGCTGCTGGACACTGTCACTCAGTTGCACTAATTGGGCTGCCCGAAGAGCTCAATGGGCACAGCTATATGACTTCTGGTTTAGGAGGTAGCCCATATGGAGCAGTGCATCATGCTTATGAGTGCCACTGCTGGGAATAGTAAGTTTATGGTGTGGACATGGCTGAAGTCATCCCTTTGGATACAAGAAGTTTTCTTTTCTAAGATTGTTGGCTACAAAGCACCAACTCACAGGATCATCATAAAATTCTAGTTTATTGGACAGATGCAAAAGTCAGACCATAAATCTTGGTGCTGATCCCCTCAAACACACACATGCACACTCACACTGGTAGCTCTGAACACTGAGCACCAGTGTCAAGATATACCTATCCCGAAGCACTGGAGTCCGACATTGATGGCCAGTTGAGGCTTCGTTCAATGCGATGTTGCTTCAGAAGGGGGTCACCGGCTGGTCTTCTGGCTGGACAGGGAGGGTGCTGGTCAGGTCAAAGATGGTGCCATTGGGGGTCATTCTTCTCTGCCTTTTATCCCTCTCTGGCAGACTTTGGTGACTCCGCAGTTCTCAGGCTTACCCAATCCAGGGGTCGTTGACTTCTTGGTAGCTGCTGGATGGCAGCTGTCAGCCCCAGGGGTCACGTCTGCACATATGTACAGTCTCAGGAGTCTGTTGATGAATTTTGATTGATTCACTTACTATTCCCAGCAGTGGCACTCATAAGCATGATGCACTGCTCCATATGGGCTACCTCCTAAACCAGAAGCCATATAGCTGTGCCCATTGAGCTCTTTGGGCAGCCCAATTAGTGCAACTGAGTGACAGTGTCCAGCAGCTAGCTCATGGTGCTACATGTGTTAAATAGAGCTCTGGAAGTGGTTGATCAGGGGGTATTTCAGCCCCAAGGATCTGTTTCCAGTGTTGGGTGATTCAAACGGGGGCTTCCATACCTTTAACAATGAAGTTTCCTGGAATTCCTGGCTCTTTATTGATTCTTTCTTCTCCTTGGTCTCTGAATTTGTAGGTGTTAATTGCCGCTCATTAACATACTTATCTAAACTGTACTGTGTTACACAATCAACCATGATTCATTCAGGGACCTGCTCCATACAGAGATTCCTGCTCTTGCTAACATTGTTACATGGTACAACTAACTTTTAAACTTAAAGTACATCTGTAAAACTATCTGCAAGCTCTATTTTCACTACAAATACACCTTATATAAAAATAATAGTGATATGATAAAATAAAAAGAGAGAGGAAGGAAGAAAAGGTAGAAAAGAGAAAGCATCCCCAAAAGGGGGCAAATACTAAAAGAGGGGCTTTTGCCATATGCAGGAGCTTCACATTTGAAGGGGAGCATACAAAAGGGTTTCTTTCTACAACATGACAGGTGCTAGTGTTGATAATCTTCTATTTAATAGCTTAGTGGTTAGTTCACTCCTCAGGAAAAGGGAACCCTGAGTTTTGGCCCTTCTCAGCTTGAGAGCAACCAGCTCATATCTTCCACCTTCAGGAGAGTGTCCATCCATCAGGCTTTATGCAAGGATTGGGGTTTCTTTCTGTGGGGTAGAGAGTGCCCTCCACACAGCTTTGCCTATAGCCTGGAGATTAGAGCATTCTCCATGGAGGTGAGGGCCGGGGTTTGTACCCTGTCAAACTGAGAGGGACCTAGAACTGAGATCTCTCACCTTGAGAGACCGCTTTAGCCAGTAGCCTTATCATATAAAAAGGCAAGCATCAGCATCACCACCATCTCCTCCTCTGGCTATGTTTTTGAAAAGTGTCCATGACCACTGTTCTGAGTGTGTGTGTGTGTGTGTGTTTTAGGTATCCACTGAGCATGTCTACCGGATCATGCATGTCACATGTCTACTGGATCATGCATGTCAGCCATCTTGCACTGAAAGATGCACCTAATTCATGACTACCAAATGGGGCTAGACATGAGAAAGGCACTTATTCAGTTCCCATCACGTACCTACGTTTTTGCCAGTGACGTTACTTAGACACTTATGGACTCAGGTACCAAAGCATGTTTTTGTGGATTGTGGTCTTGGATTTCTACTCCTAAATCTGCCCTAGCTGCATGTAGATTTCTTAGTGCCTTTTTTGAATGAGTTTCTTACTTTGTCTCATTGAAAATCAATGGGATTTGTGTTGCTAAGTCACTTAGGTGTTTTTGAAAATTTACTTTTTGTCTTAGTAGGCATATACAGAACTTCTTATGGGTAACCTGGGAACTTCTTTGTGCTTTCTAACTGGTTTTTATTTGTGTATAAATGTGAATCA
The DNA here is from genome assembly GCF_001723895.1 of Crocodylus porosus. NCBI lineage: Eukaryota > Metazoa > Chordata > Crocodylia > Crocodylidae > Crocodylus > Crocodylus porosus. The sequence continues at coordinate 47,015,376 of NW_017728943.1, forward strand.
ATCTTATGATGATATTTCCAGAGGGTGGGTGAAGAAAAATTAATAGCACTTTCCTTACAAAACCACTGCAGTTTTTAGACCTTTTTATGTGCAATTTGTTGGCATGGAAACATGAACCTAAAGCTTTGGAGCTCATCTTTGGAGGCAGGCATTCTCCCTTTCCTTTCTTACCCTCATTTTGTCCACAATCTGCAATTATATCCTAATTGGAAACACAGAACAAACTGGGAATGATTTTAGGGGTGGGGTAAGTCTTGGGAAGTGCTTTGTAATAAGTAACACAGTATACAGCATACAAAAAAAGATCTGTGACTAACAGAGGAAATGATTATCTTGCATGTAGACTAGCACCTTAATAATAATAACACTTATTTTCTCAGCTACTGTTATTTTGCTACAATAGTAGATTATCTCTGGTTTCTATCTGATCATATGATCATGATAATTTCCTCATTGAGCTAAGAACTGATTCATCTGGAAGTCTTTTTTGGCCACTACTACACTGGTATATTTATGTTTTGCCTGACATATGAACTAGATATTATTGAGAATATTATAGATGTATTTGCAGATCTTTATGGGGTCTGTACTGTAAAATTTGAATTGTTTTCAATTTGATATTATTACAATGTTTTAAATTTATGCTATTCTTCCTTTTCCTTTTGAGATTCTGAGTGAGTAAAGTACTTACATTTGTGTATATGAGTAGTCTTCTTAAATTTTAAGTTTAGCATTTTTCCTAACTGCTTTACTGGACTCTGTGGCCTGAAAGAATTAAAACTACCAATGAGAAAAAGTAATTTCTTAAGGAAATCTCCTCTTCCATAATATTAAGATTGAATTGTTCTTTTCATGTGCTGTACTATCATCTCCTTTTCTGTGCATTAATATCAAAACAATGCTGCAGAAAACTGTTTCCCCTGCCTTGCCTATTGCATTTTTAATTAGGTCATTAGCAAGAGATCATTAGCATACTTGTGTGAAAAATATGCCCAAATATTTCCAATGAGTTTTTGCCTAAATACCTTCTCATTTCCTGGGTAAGCTCCAGGAAGGTCGTCACACATCTCATTTAACATATGACATATTTGACACAAATTAGAGCAATTGACTATCTTCACTTCAAACTGGCCCATAGTGGCACATATATAGCCTCTCATTCTAGTGTACTATTGTTTTTTCATGTCAAAGACTGTTCAGGAAATAATTTGATTACATCTGTGTAATACCCTTGGCCCCATTCTGATGATAAAATAGACGTTCAGTTTGTGATGAGCTTTGAACACCTCATTAAGTATGACCCTTTCCTCTTAGCTGGAGTGTGGTGTGAAATGTACTTTTCCAAATTACTATGCGTCTATTCTTTAAGGTGAGAGATGACTATCATTATAAACTTTGGATATTCAGATCACTGTGTGATAGACTTTCTCCCCTTTTCTCTGTCAGCCTTATCCTACTGTCATTCTGTTTAGAATGAACATTGAAGCTGTTTAGCAATATCTTGGCAAAAGTGATGTCAGCATCTGGCCCAATGTGCTTCATGAAGATCACTTCAAGGATTAATATTTTTTGTCTCTTTCTCTCTTTCTATGTCTGCCTCTCACATAAATTGTTATGTCTTTATTTTAACCATAAATCTTTTATGTGACAGGAGGGAGACATTAGTTATAGACCAGAGCATTGTTTAGCATTAAGCATATGGAGAGGAAATCTGGAATGCGTTTATTATATAACTATGGATATAAACCAATAATGAAAAGAACATATGTATACAATAAGAATAAGGTCTAAGGAGTCTTAAATTAGCAGTTAGGTGGGGTTTGATTGCTAGATTGCCTGTAATAAATGGCATGTATGCAAAAGTAAGTCTTGTTTCTTTTCATTAGGGAATTTAATCATACTGTGGATGTACTGAAGTCTGACCACAAGTGTACATTTGAGGCTGCATTCTGACATCATTATAGTGATGTAAACCTGAATAACTTCACAGGTCATACTGGATATATTTCACTCTGATATTGGCATAATGAGATCAGAATTCAGGCCAGGGTATTTACCAACAAAAACATCAATCTCTTCCAAATGGTTTGCTTAATAGAACAGGACAGGATTGCTTCACCCCAGCCCACATGTGATGATGTGCCTAATACTGCCATTCTGGTTGCTTATATGGCTCTAGCTATTGTCACTGTACATTACCAAGTGTTGGGTTAACTGTTATGCTTCAAATCCCGATATGTCACAAAACTGGAAACAAATATAACAGTGTACCATGGGAGACTTGAGGAGAGTTTTATATTGAAAAATGTAGGTGAAAGAATCTTAGTTTTCTTATAATGAACAGAGTAGCACACCTCCTTCAAGGCTGGGTGCTCACTTTGATTTAATGCCAGCAGAAACAGGTCTATGAGAAAACTTGTTGTACTTAGGAGATATGCCCATCTGATGTAGTAGGATTACGCAATAGCTTTACAGCTTTTGTTCAAGAATACCTTGTCCCTGTGACCAGGTATAGGTATTACACAGAAACTGGTCTAAGTGATGGAAATTGCTTTAAACCTATAACCATACAAAAGACACATAGAGAGATCCAAAAATGGTCTAAACCAGTCTGAGATAGATGTGGTTTGATGTGCACTCAAATATAAATGATTTAGGTTAGACCAGTGAATTGAACTTATGTAGCAGATCCCTTATTGATTTAAGTTAGATTGATGTCAGCTGGTATCCCAGGCTCATCTGTAGCCCTCCTCTTAGGAAGGCACACTAGCACTCAGCCCTGGGGTGGCTGCTGACACATCCCCAGAATACAGGGCATCCCCTTGATGAGGGGGGTGGAATGGCCCCTAGTCAATCAGCAGTGAAGATCAGAGTAATTGCCTCCTCAGCCAATCAGCAGTGAGGGGTGGGGCTTCCACAAAAAGGCCTCTTCCCTCCTTTCCCGCCTCCCTGGCTTGCTTGGAACCCTGCCCCGCCTGGCTACTAGACACAGCCAATAGAATCATGAGGACAAATGTTTATCATGTATTTCCACCAATGGGCTGAAAAATAGGACTTTTTACAGTTTGTTCTTCATTTAGAAACCAACAGGGGACAAAGTGTTTAAAAACAGGATAGTCCAGTATAAAACAGGACCAATGGCCACCCTGCTAAGCACACACTCAGCTGCTCTGGCTAAGTGCCTAGTGGACCCATGCCTGAGCTCTCCCAGAGCTGACCCAGCACAGACCCTCTCCCTAGCCCCACCTCCAGCCATCTATCAATGGACTTACTAATACCAGGATAAGTGAGAGATTTTTGTTGACTGATATCTATTATGAATGGCTTTATGATATTAATCAAACCATCCTCTTAGAAATATGAAGCTGTGCTTTTGCTTTGTCACTTCACTTTTTAATATATAGGATGCTGTGAGATCCTTTTAAAGGTGTTACAGAGTGCTGCATAATATCAGGTGTGCAAGCTCCTACATGATTCATATGATACACCCAGAGATTTTAAATAGGAATCCATGCTATCAGAAACTTGCATCCTATAGTGGTCTTTTTGAGTTCTTTGCAACATAAGAATTGTTCTGTTATTTTTAACAAGTAAAAGCTAAGAGTGACATTTTCTGAGGGGTTCCTTGAGTCTAAAAAAGGCTTAGACCCATTGATATAGAACCCTGCTATGTGTAGGGAAAGCTGCGATAGGATCTGATGCGCTATCTACACAAACGTGCTTGCCAAACATGCATGGCAGGAGGTGTGAATGTGGAATTTGAGCATCAGATCTCATCATGCTGTATAACTGGGGGAGTCAAGGCATTTCCTTCCTGAGCACACCGTAGGCTTCTATAGCTGAGCCCTGTCTGCTGATGGGGCTTCCAGCCACAAAGGCACACCATGCACTGTGACTGGGAGATCTATTGGTTGATTTGGGCCCCCAGCCACAGGGACACACTATGCATTCCTGCGGCTCAGTTCCATCAGTTGATTCAGGCTATCAGCTGCAGGGGCACAGCATGTGCTCCTGCAGGTGGGATCCTGCAGTTGATGGGGCTCCCAGCCATGGAAGAACATGGTGTGCTCCTGTGGCTGGGGGCCCAAATCAGGTGACGCGACTCCCAGCTACAGGGATGCACCTGGCCACATGTTCAATTAATGACATCATAGGAACCAGTCACAAAGTCATTATATATTTTTTGTGGAATAGCTTTATGGCTTATTCCTCATTTTATAATGCCATTAATTTCTTTAACATGTGTCAGGGTTACAGCCTAAGATGTGATTAACTGCCTTAAGTTTAATATGGATCATATCATGTGTTACTTGGTATAAATTTTAAAGCTGTATTGAAGTTAATGGAATCATGCCAATTTAAAGCAGCCAAGGATCTAACCATAATGTCTCTTTGGTCCTATATAAATGTGTAGGTATAAATATGGAAAAAAATATATGACTAGATGAACAAAGATTTTTTTGTCCTTTAAGCTGTAACAGGATATATATTGAATGCACGGTATACACTGAAAATACTTGCTTACTCCATCTAGTGCTTATTCTTAAATATCAGGGCTTCTGCCTAAGTGATGGCATTATTAAACCTTGAAAACTGCTTCAATTAGGAGAGTAACAGGAGACCTGGATGCTTCAGACTGCTGGCCTATGCAGATGACATGAACTTTGATAAAATACTGTTAAGTGTTAACACAGTTCAAAATCTTAGTGCCCTGTTAGAAAAATATATTTCTTGACATAGGTGAGGCATTGGGCAGGGGGAGGCACGTGCATAGGTGAGGCATAGTGGGGGCATGTTGGGTTCATCCATGTGCCAGCCCAACCCTGTGCACCAGATGTGGATGCAGAGTGACTATGCTCACTAGCCTGACTGCAAGCTAGCACAATCTGCTAGCTGCTAGCATGTCATCCGGACTGCAGGGCTCCCCACACCATGGATCTGGAAATTTGGTTGAGCACCACTGGTTTATCTTTTATGTTTTAATAGGTTTATTGCCTGGCATAAAGATAAACATAACCAAAAACTCTGAGGCTGCCTCCACATGAGTGTGGACATTCGTTTCCCTGGGGACAAGAAGCAGCAGCACACCTTGTACTGCTGCTACTTCTCCCTGGGGAACACCTGTGCCATGAGCTCTCTGGCACGTGGCAGGTTACCCTGGGTGAGGTAGGGGAGGCTGGAACCAGCACGGTGCTGGCCCCAGAAGCCTTACTTGGGATCCTGGGGGCTTTCTGGGGTTGCAGCTGTGGTGATCTTGCTGCTCGGAGCCTGTCTGGCAGCTGGAGTGTAGCGCTGACTGGTTTTGGATGGTGCATACTGCCCCAGTTTTTTTTTTTTTGCACTGACTTTTTTGACCCTGGGATTTCCAGGGGTAAAAAACCCACCACCTCTGTGTAGCTACCTTGCAGTTTAGAGAACACCTGAATGTGAGGTGTGCGGAGCCACAGGTGTGTCTGCGGTACCACATACTGCACAGCTGTGCTTATCCAGAGAGGCAGTGGGTTCTCTGCTCCTACAAGAATTTTCATAGTAATTTGTTGGTCAGTTAATATGAGATGGTGTCATATAATTAGGATCCTCCACAGACATTAGAAACTAAGAGAAGGTTTTTCAAGACCATCAAAAGGAGTTAGATTTTTATTTTGTATTTAGTGGGGTTGTGTTCCAACATACCAACAATTCTTCAAACTTCATCCTCAGTGAAATGAGAGAAAACAGGAGTTGCTTAAAAGGTAGCAAAACTTCTGTTTGTTTTCAGTTTAAGTCAGTATTTGTAACCTTGCTGTCGGGGGAGTTAGTTTTCTAATTACCGCTATGCTTAGAAGAGGAATGAAAGATTTAGCTTTGAATATCAAAGTTTTTGAGTGGGATTTACAATGCTTAATAGAATATCTTTTGCTCTTTCCCCTTTATTCAGCCTCTTCCATTCCAGCATCAGTTATCAAGTCATTGCCCCACATTGCAATTCTTTCCATTGGTTGCTATATACCCAATATGTATTTTCTGTAATATTTATCTTGGAACCACATCTCAGTCATCCAATCCCAACCCATTTCCCAATATTGGAAAAGGATAGTTTTGTGAATTGTCAGACAGCATGGGCCAAATTAACTTTTGCAGTTGAAGCTCTCTCCTCTGTTCCAGGTCACCTCTGCAAAGATAAAGTTGTAGAGAAGGTGCATCACTGAGTCAGCTCTTTTGGTAGATTTCTCATTTTTGGGGGCTTGTAATCTGTGTTCTACCAGGGCAACCGATGAGGTGAATCCATTTTCTGTGCCCTTGAGGATGTTATGGAAACTGTTCACTGCTTCAATTGCAAGGATTAATTCAGTCATGTTTGAAAAATACTCTGAGATTCCCATTTGGAAGGGACCATAAAAATGCAAAGTGTAAACAGCACATGCTTCAGTCTACAGCTCAACAAATTGAAGTAGGATTGAGGAATACATACAGCTGAAAAATCCTAGATACTGCTAAATCATTTTTTGTATCCCTAGGGACTGTGCTACCAGACAGCAATATTTTTTTCCTGTTGAATTCACCAGATTTCCCCAAACATCAAGTATTTTCCAAAATAAAGTTTTCTAGAAGAGTAAATGAATGTCTCTCCCAGTCTCTTTTTACCTGCATTTCAAACTATGCCAATCAAATGCATAGTCACAATTACTGTCAACATATAAACACATCTTTTTTTTCCAGACTCAAAGTATAAATATTTTGAGCAAACTGAATTTAATAAGCTTTTCTGCAAATCATATTTCATGGATTAAAGCTGTAGAAAAACATCTCATTTAGATAGGAAAATACATGAATAGATTTCCTAACTCATCATCTGTCCTAACTAGTTGGCAGATCATCAAGTATGAACTGCATAGATGCATTGGTTCTTACTGTGCTTGTTTGTGACTCTTTAAATGACAAATTCTTTTCTAAAGTTACCTTTTTATATATGCCAACTCATTATTGTAGTCTTGCCTGAACTAAGTATATTGGATGTGGCATATCTTGATCGTGTTGCATCAAAAACACCTGTCATTGAGAGTAAAACTTTTAAAGCTTAAATGTATCACTAGAACAGCATGACTAGTTTATAAAGAACAACTTAGTGGAAGGAGTGTTTCCCCTTGCTTTAGGCAGAATACTTGCAAAAAAGATTGATTTAGGCCATGTCTAAACTAGATACATAGCATGAGAACAATCATTTGCCTCACCCAGTCTAGGTTTAGTTTAAGCCACCTAAACCTAGACTGGAGGCAGTGAGCAAAGGCTGGTGGGATCAAAGGAGCAGGCAGGTCTGCAGGGCACTGAAGGCAGTTGTGGGGAGGGGGCGGAGGAGTGGAGAACTAGCGGGTCTTGGGGGTTGAGGTTTGGCAGGTTGGGGTTGGGGCTGCTGGTGGGTCTTTAGCGGGGAAGGGATGCCAGGTCCAAGAGAGGGACATCAGGGAGCTAAAAATAACCCAGTCAGGATCAGGAAGGGTAAGAACAGCACAGTCCCATGGCTGGAGTCAGTGGCTGGCCTTTCCCAGCCCTGGGGCTGTGCTGCATTACATGTAGGCATTCACTAGATCAACCCCCTTCCTAGATTGGGTTATCTCTTTCTTGATCTAAGTTAGTGTGCCTCCTGAGGCATTTAAATCAACCCAACCCTGGTTTGGTCGATCTAAATGTAATGCTTACTGTACACAGCAGCAATGTCCTCAAGCACATCACACTGTTCTGCACAGGTTGTCCCCTATCCTGGAAGCAGTGAATGACCACCACATGATGGTCTGAATGTTCAGATCAACAGTGTTAAGAGATAGTGTTCTTCAGCATGTTGCCCTTTCCCTCTGTAGCAATGGTTTTGCTCATTACTGCAAGGACATCATAACTACACAGCTTCTAGTTGAGAAGGCACCTCATAAGGAACAGCACAGTGTTTGAAGGTGCAGATAGCAGGCATAGTGGGTTCGTGGATTAGACATGAATTTAAATATATTTATTCATTGTTTTGATTTCTTCTACTCTGAGTGTTGTAATTGGCTTAAAGTGAATATTTTGTTTTTAAGCTCTGTCCTATATGCAATTGATTAGAAGTGTTACATGATGCTGTTACTGTTCCTTGATGGGGTAAGTGGGCATGCAATTTGACGCAAACACGTACATAAGTGAAGATGATGTGTGTGCGGTTGTTACAAAGTCTCTTGACTTTATTTGCTTTTCTTCAGTAGTGGTAGTGCAGCTCTTCAAAGGAGATAGTTTGAATGGTTTTATAAAACCTGTCCGAAGTCTCAAATACAGCTAATGTGAATTCATTAAAAAAAATTAGATATGTAAGTGTGGGCATCTTTTTGGAGTATTTATCCAGTTCTATTTGGAACACTGTAGTCAACTGAAAAATATTCAGGACAAGACGATCATGTCTTCAAGCAGTAATAACATGAATTTTCATAACCAGGAAATGAAATGACAACAATTAATGAACAATAGATATCTTTCTCAAATGAGGCTCTTCCCTTTGGCAGCATTTCTGCAATCTGATTTATGAGGACAGAACATTAGATCCCATAGCAGATAGCAGAGCTACAAGCATGTGCTGGCATTTGATCTTTCTCATAGTGGGAGCCTGTAGACAGTGTTCCAATAATAAATTAATAGAAATAAAGAGTATGAATTTGTTTACTGAGAAGAGCTTTGTAAGGGATTGGAGGCCAGCTTCCTGATGGGGACTTGCCACATGAATAGGAAAATTGAGACGAATTGGATCAGATATCCTTGGCACCAGAAACATTTCACTTTTGTTTGCAAGCTGGGCAGCTGTAGGATGTAATAAAGTGTATTAGCGTTACTGTGAATGGCTCAGCCGTGATTCAGTCTCTGAATTAGCTCCTTTAAGCTCATCTACTTTATCATGCAAGTTCACTATAGCTCTTCCATGCGGTTAGGAAGAAGAGTAAGATTTGCACTTCTGGGCTGTCAAGCCACTGGGAAATGTCAAACTGTAGGAAACAACAGAGTTTCTAAAGTCAGTCCCAGAGAGAGGCTAAGCACTGCTTCCTGGCATTGTTCTAAATATGAATTTGGTTATGTCAATAAGATGAACCTATAGTCACAGAGAGCAGAGAGTGGATGGACATCAAACACTTTCCAGGAACAATGGTGTCATTGCTTATGGGAGTCAGAAAAGAGGTTAACCTCTCCCTACATTTTATTTTCTAACCAAATATGGATGCACTGCTACTACACGTTCATTAATGTGCCATAATTACAGTGCATTAAGTTTAGTACCCATAATTACAGATACTAGCTTAATGTACTATAATCAGTATTGCTGCACATTAGTGCAAATAAATGCTTTTTTGTGATGGTTAATGGTCAGTGACCTAGCCCCATGAATTAGCATGGGTTTTGCCAGCCATGCTAATGTGCAGTAGAATTAGTCCAATGGGCATTAAGAGTCTCATGTAGACACACACAGGTTGTCTTAACTATCTCAGGGGAAGGGAGTGTATTTCTTTTGTTTTGAGAGCTGGAGTGGCCTGATCCTTGTTTAGTACTCAGAGGACCAGGGGGAAGAGACTAGAAAAGGGGTGAAGAGGAGATCCCCACAAAAGCCCAGGTGGGTTCAAGTACAAAGTAAGACCGTGTGTCTACATGAGATGCCAACTGCACAGTAGCCTAATAACACTATGCAGTAGTGTGCTGGGCAAAAACTGTGCCAATACACTGTTGTGCAGTAGTATTAGGCTACTATGCAGTAAGCATCACTAAAAACCCATGTGCTGGTGTTGACTTGACATGCACCCAGAAAACTATAGGCCAGTTAGTCTTACCTCAATCCTGGGCAAGCTTTTTGAGACAATTATTCTGGCACATGTCCACGAGGGGCCAGTAAGGGAGATTATGCTTAGGGGCAACCAACACGGGTTCATTAGAGGCAGGTCCTGTCAGACCAACCTGGTGGCCTTCTATGACCAGGTCACCAAATCCTTAGATGCAGGGGTAGCAGTGGAC